>NC_062283.1:73844922-75044922 GCF_902655055.1 Lutra lutra | reverse complement strand
TGTCTATAGTAGAATTTTAAGGAATAGCCACTTGATGATTTTATACTTCTCTAAACTGACACATTTAACCTTTCTGTTTTTAACTATTTAAGATGTATTAGTTTATGCCTAAGAATGTTTGCTTTTAAATAATAGGTTATTTGCTCTGATTACTGAGGATTTTACTAGAAGAGAAAGTGAAAGAATAGAGAAGAGATCGTGCTAAGAATGATTCAACTAATAGATATTTTTTCCAATTTTCCTACACCTTAGAGCAATTTACGATTTTGCTATGGCTTTTATAACCCAAAGGCATCCATAGGCTTTAGAAAGGAAATACTGTGACAGATTCACCCCTCTTTCATGGCTATTTCCTTTATGTATTAACTAATGATAATAAATGAATTAAAGATTCTTTTTTAATAGCGAAATAAAAAGAACAAAGAAAGAAAAGTTGCTTTGGGAGACCTTGGCAAAATCTCCAAATGAAGTTGAATCTCCTGGCACTTCCTTTATGGCAATTTTTTCTTCTTAAGAAAACAGAAAGTATCAATACATTTTAACACTGTTCTTGAGCAAAGTAAGACAACCATGCATAGCTTGAATTGGAATTGCAGGGCCATTGATTAACCTTCAATTTTGGAAGATAATGCCAAACTTTTCCTAAATGGATTCACCAGTTTAGGCACCCACAAGTGGATTCACATCTTCCCCAACACTTAGTATTGACAGGTTTTTTAACGTTGGCCTTTCAGAGGCATATAAAATGACAATTTTGTCTTCATTCGTGTTTTCCTAATCTCTAATGAGGTGAACATCTCTTCATGTGTTTATTGGTCTATGGTTCCTTTGTCTGTGAAGCATCTGTTCATCTTCTGCCCAATATCATGTAGGTTGTTTGTGTTTTTCTTATTGCATATTCTTGATCCTAATTATTTTAGAGTGTGGTTGTCATGAATATCATCTTGCAAATTTGTAACTCACTTTCTTTAATGTACTTTTGATAGCCCAAATTCCTACTTTTTAAGGATTTTATTTTATTTGGCAGAGAGAGTACAAGCAGGTGGAGTGGCAGACAGAGGGGGAGGGAGGGGGAGAAGCAGGCTCCCTGCTGAGCAAATTGTAGGATGTGAGATTAGACCCCGGGTCCCAGGATCATGATCTGAACCAAAGGCAGAGGCTTAACCAATTGAGCCACCCAGGCACTGCTTTAAGTTCATACTTTTAATATTGTTGAATTTATTAATACTTTATTTTACGGTCAATGTGTTTTGTCTTACTTAAGGAAACAGCCTACTCAAGTTCCAAAAGATAATTATCTGCATTTTTTACCAAAGGTTTAAAGTTTTAACATTTGGGTGCTTAACCATCTGGACTATATTTTTACATATTTTTACATGTCATGAGAAGTAGGACCCAAAATATACTTCACCTCCATAATTTTTAATGTTCCATACATGTGTTGATCTCTGCATCCTATTTAGCTACTAATAAATTTTGTAATCTCTCTGCTATTGCTAAGCCCTCTTAATTTTTATCGCTTTGGAACAATCCAGTATCTGGAAGAACAAGTCTCCCCAACTCATTAGTATTCTTTGGGAAATATCCTAACTAATCATGGCCCTATTTATATAAATATACTAAGATTCTATTAATATCCATACAAAACCTTTTTTGTATGGATTTTTTTAAGTTAGAGTTGCATCTATCAATTTTGAAACATTGACACCTTTATGATATTGTCTTCCAATTTATATCTATATCTTCCAATTTATATCTATATCCAAATAGATACAATGAATACAATGATGTATCTATTTATAGATATACTCTTCAATACTGTGTAATAATGTTTCATCATTTTCCTCTAAGCCTTTTGTGCATATATTATATAGACTTATCCTTATCTAACTGGGGTTCCCTGAGACTACTGACAATAATATCTTCTCCTTAATTATATTTTCTAGTGGTTTGCTGCTGTTTAATAAAAATATAACTGACCTTGGGAAACATCTGATTTGTAGCCTGTTCACTACACTATCCTATTATTTTTAATAACTCATAGATTATTTTCCTAGGTAACTAACGACAGCATATGTAAATTATGCAATTTAAATACTTGTCTTTGATATGATTTTTCCCATAATATTGTACTAAGAACTTCAACTTAAGGTCAGATATAAGGTAAATTTTTAAAATTTTTAATTTTTAAAAGAATGCTTCTAATATTCACCTATTTACTATGTCATTTCCAGGATTTTTATAAATCATCTCTTTTTATAGTAAAGATGTTCCCTTAAATTCCCAGTTCCCTAATTATTTTATTATGAATGGGTATGCTGGTGGGTCATATGCCCTTTTGCCTTTAAAGCCTAAAAAGCAAGAAAGTCCCTGATCTACTCTACCATCTGCCTCCTGGCTATGGGATGTTAGGTCTCTGCAAACCAGAACCCTAGCAAGACATATTTTCTTGGCTATTGCAGATGGGAACATTACATTCTAATTTGTTATAATTCTGTTCCCTCTTTCCTACACTTTCCTTCTTCCTCTTGAAATTAGAGAAGGGCTGGAAGTAGCTAGCACAATGCTAGCTTAGAATGTGGTTTCTATATACAAGGTGCTATTATCTCAAGCAAATACTTTAAAACCACTTAAGCAGTAAATGATGGATATGGTAGTTTTTTTTGCAGATAATATCCCAAAAATGTCAGAGAACTAAGCAGTGAGGACAGAATATTCTAATTCATTTCATATTTATTTCAAAACTGGAAGCTTATCCCACCAAACCTACCCTGTAGCTAAGAGAGCTGGTTCAGATAGCTCCTGTATCTGAGGGGAGGGGTCCATCAGTTACTATCTGTGTAGCAAGTTTAGTTTAAAAAAAAAGAAAAAAGAAAAAAAAGCGCTACTCACACGGTGTGTAACAAATGCCACATCTAATTGATTGTTTCTTTTGATCTATAGAGGAAAACCAGAAAATAATAAACAAATGACACATGAAATGTGTGGGCATATCTACAAAACAGCAGAAGTCACTTTGCCCTGACAAGAGAGAATGAGAGTATACCCTTGAAAAATTATTTATCAAAACAGATGAAGAAAATGTCTGAAAAATATCTTTAGCGTATCAACAGGTGAGAGTAGCTTCTATAAGACGTGAGAAAGAACCGGGGCGCCTGGGTGACTCAGTCAGATAAGTAGCTGCCTTCAGCTCCGGTCATGATCCCAGGGTCCTGGGATGGAGTCCCACATCAGGTTCCCTGCTCAATGGGAGCCTGCTTCTCCCTTTACCTCTGCTGCTCCCCCTGCTTGGGCTCTCTCACAAGTGCGTGCGCTGTCTCTCTCTCTCTCTCAAATAAATAAATAAGATACTAAAGAAAAATAAAAGACAGGGGCAAGAATCTATAAGAAGAGAAAAGATTGAAATAAAAAGGATAACGGTGAAAACAGCAAAAACACTGAGATTCAAAAATAAGCTGAATGTGATCAAAGGCTCAAGGAAATTAATAATAGAAGGTATTATATCGATGAAGGAGACAGTAATAAATAGAATGATACTGTTTGAAGAGACTTTCCAGAATGCAGGGACACATTGTGAATAGTGAAAGTGAAAATGTTAGATATGAAAAGAATGAAAATGTAGCCTAGTTATTACAGATATTATTAAGATAGACATCAAAACAAAGGGAATAAGCAAAATCATAATTGAGAAAAACCTTCTATAGCTGAATAGAATATAGGCAACAGTACATAGATCAAAATACCACATCATTTGATATAATAAGTGAAAACAGAACCCAAACTCTAATTCTAGCAATATTTTGAATCAAATATAATTCAAATAAGTAAATATACAAATAAGATGAAAAGCCAATAGTCATTCAGAGTTGAAAAGATGCATGACATGTTATAATGGAAAGACATGACATGTCTTTCCATTATAGCATTTACATACCAAATCAATATAGAGTAATGTCACAGAGTGTTTGAAAACAGCTGTGGTTCAAATCTGTTTTCATTATATGTGAATGTAGAAGACATGTTCTCTTTGAAAAATCAATCAGCCATTCTTATTATACCATTTTCATGTGTTGCTTGGCTGCAGGAAGAGACTACATTAGGCAATGGACTTGAGAACCCAATTTACTCCATAACTTTACTTCTCTTACAAATTAGTAAATTCTGATGATATACATCAATCCTGACAGCCTAATTTTGTCTGTCTCTGGGACAAGATCAAGATTTGCCTTTAAAATTTGTTTCAAAATCATCGAGTCCAAATTTAGAACAATAACTAACCCTTTAAGTAAACGGCTTGCAACTCACAGGAAAGATACATACATTCATCCTCTCTCTAAAGGGAGGATCTTGGGTGTGGGAGGGGAGGATGTGTTCAGTTAAAGAAAGCATATACAAAATACTCATTGTTTTGACTTATCATGTCAAGGGTCAGCATGCAGTTTTTATCAAAGAGGGTGACAGGTCATAGAAGATTGAAGAAATGCTTTGGTTCAAGATTTCTTGGGGATTCTTTGGGAGAGTATAATCTTTCCGCCTCTTTGAACATTCCTTTTCAAAATTTTACCAGATCAGAATTGAGCTAAAATTTGTGAATTTCGTCAGTAAGGATGGAATCATTTTGTAGTCTTTCTATTTAGAGACCATAGGTTTTATCTCCATTTATCCAAAGTGTGATACTTCTTTCAGGAAAATGTTTACTTTCCACATTAAGTCTGTATCCTCAATTCTTTTACTCTCTTCAAGACAGCTTTCAACTGAACAAATAATTAAAATAAAAACATAATGAAACAAAACTCCATAACCCAGGGATTAGCACTTTTAATCTTAAATCTATTCAAATTCAGTACTTAAATAAATTAATATAATAATCTTTGGCTGCCCTATATTAAAATCCTATTATGAGAAGATTTTCTTGTTTTGACATTAATGACTTAAAACCACAGGGTTTCTTCCACTGGTTCTCTGTACATTTTTCCTTAAATAAATTACCTAACCACATTACCATCTGAGTCCTAGTCTAGAAATGATGTTACTCTAGATCATCACTCACCTTTCTTCTTTCTTAAATGTCTTAGGCTTCCTTGGTACTTCTATATTATGTTGGTCTGTTTTCAAATTTAACTTCATGGAAATCCTGTCAGGTTAAGAGATCTCGGACCTATTTATTTTAACACTTACCTTGTATGAGCCTTATCCACTCACCCAAATGGAACTGGGGAAGGGAGAAGGAACTATGTAGCTATGTTTGAGTTTCTCTGGGTAAACGAAGCTAACTTTAACCTGGAAATCTCACAAATTTTGTTTCAGAATAAGGGTTTTTTTTTTTAATTTTTTATTTCTTTTCAGCGTAACAGTATTCATTGTTTTTGCACCGCACCCAGTGCTCCATGCAATCCGTGCCCTCTACAATACCCACCACCTGGTGCCCCCAACCTCCCACCTCCTGCCCCTTCAAAATTCTCAGATTGTTTTTCAGAGTCCATAGTCTCTCATGGTTCACCTCCCCTTCCAATTTCCCTCAACTCCCTTCTCCTTTCCATCTCCCCTTGTCCTCCATGCTATTTGTTATGCTCCACAAATAAGTGAAACCGTATGATAACTGACTCTCTCTGCTTGACTTATTTCACTCAGCATAATCTCTTCCAGTCCCGTTCATGTTGATACAAAAGTTGGGTGTTCATCCTTTCTGATGGAGGCATAATACTCCATAGTGTATATGGACCACATCTTCCTTATCCATTCATCCGTTGAAGGGCATCTTGGTTCTTTCCACAGTTTGGCAACCATGGCCATTGTTGCTATAAACATTGGGATACAGATGGCCCTTCTTTTCACTACATCTGTATCTTTGGGGTAAATACCCAGTAGTGCAATGGCAGGGTCCTAGGGAAGCTCTATTTTTAATTTCTTGAGGAATCTCCACACTGTTTTCCAAAGTGGCTACACCAACTTGCATTCCCACCAACAATGTAAGAGGGTTCCCCTTTCTCCACATCCTCTCCAACACATGTTGTTTCCTGTCTTGCTAATTTTGGCCATTCTAACTGGTGTAAGGTGGTATCTCAATGTGGTTTTAATTTGAATCTCCCTGATGGCTAGTGATGATGAAAATTTTTTCATGTGTCTGATAGCCATTTGTATGTCTTCATTGGAGAAGTGTCTGTTCATATCTTATGCCCATACACATAAAACAGACAATCAGAATAAGTTTTATTTAAAAATGTGATTATTCATTTAATGAGGAACTATATGCTAATCACCTTCAAAAATGCAAAAACACTCATTTCAGGTGGTTATGGTGATCCATGCTCAACTGGCTGTTATCTTTCAAGTATTTATGGCTAACAAAATGGCCCAAGTCAACATCAAAGAAAATGCTCAGCAAAGACTCATTTTATTGTTCACATCCATTTTGAAACAAGTAGTGTATTGAAGAAGCCACATTTACAGATTCATCCCTCAAAAACCTCCATTTTCTTACATTTTGTGGTTTTCATCTTATCCATCTTGGACAAAACAACATATAAAATATATATGACTATGTATATATTACATATAATAACACTATATGTGACAGAAAAGAATATACAATAAGATATATAATATAAAAATGTAACAATAGAGTGACTTTATTTAAATAAAATTAGAATGTTAAAACAAATTAAGATATTTATTGTTTTAAAAAAAACCCACTTTAAAAAAAAACAGCTATTCAACTGACCAATTTAAAAATTAATGTAAAACTACTCCTCAGTCATATTTTTACATTCAAAAATAAGAAGAAAAGAATTATACCTAAAAAGCTAACAACGGCTATAAAAATTGAATGCCAAAAAAAAATTTGATTAACCCATAAAAAGGCAGGTGCAGAAGAAAAGAAGGAACAAAGGACAAATGGGATTGGACAAATAGCAAACAAAGAACAACATGGCCGAATTAAATATATATGCATATATACCCCTGGTATAGAACATTTGCTTTAAATAGAAAGTCACATATGTTAAAAATGATAGAAAAAATATCATGCAAATTTTAATCTAAGGAAGCTGAAGTGCTTGTGTTATTATGAGACAAAATAAAATAGCACAAGAAAACTTACTAGGGACAAAGTGGGAATTTTATGATGATGAATGTCTCAATTACTATTTCTTGTAAAGGGGACTGAGGAAGTAATGAAATGTAGAATGATGAAAATATTCTTTGTCTTGATTGGTCTGTTGGATACTTGGGTATACATTTGATAAAATTACCAAAAGACACACTTAAAGTGTGTCTTAAAGTGGATACGTTTGTTGCATTTGAATTAAATCTTAATAAAGTTAACAAAAAGGGGCACCTGGGTTAGTTAAGTGTCCCGCTTTTGATTTCACCTCAGGTCATAATCTCATAATCTCAGGGTCATAAGATTGAACCCTATGTTGGACTCTAAGCTCAGCAGGGAGATTCTCTCCCTCTGACCCTCCTGCCCTCCAACATGAGCTCCCTCTCTCTCTCTAAAATGAAGAAATAAGGGACGCCTGGGTGGCTCAGTTGGTTGGGCGGCTGCCTTCGGCTCAGGTCATGATCCCAGCGTCCTGGGATCGAGTCCCACATCGGGCTCCTTGCTCAGCAGGGAGCCTGCTTCTCCCTCTGCCTCTGCCTGCCACTCTATCTGCCTGTGCTCACTCTCTCTCTCTCTCTCTCTCTCTCTCTGACAAATAAATAAATAAAATCTTTAAAAATAAAATAAAATGAAGAAATAAATCTTTTAAAAAAAAGTTAAAAAAAAGAAGAAGAAAAATTGACATCTGCCAAGTAAACCATAAGTGGGCTAAAGGTAGCATTACAGCATAGTGATTCAGATTATATGCTTTTTGGCCAACCTATAAGAGGGGAAGTCCTGCCTCTCCTCCTTACCATATAGAAAATTAGCTAAATCAGTTCATTTCTCTGTGCTTCAGTTCCTCTTTAAAATGAGCACAGTCATAGTTAAATGGTCATTGTAAGGATTAAATGAATTAATACAAAGAAAGTACTTAGTAAGCACTCAGCTGTTAGCAATTATCATGTCCTGTATTTTCTGCTTAGCCCTGATTAACAGTGGATGCTTCTGACAACCTGTAACATTATTTTAATGCATTGAAAGGAGAGGAATGGGAGAAGAAGAAAGAAAAATAGCCCTTTATTGGAGATCATTTTTTAACCTAGAGATTAATTAGAACTAATTTGCCCGTCTAGATTTTTAGCTTGAGCAATGCCAAACCTCTTTCTGTAATTTTATTTGCATAGTTGGCAGACACCCTGTGGGGAAAGATGGCAGCCAAATACAATTTAGAATTGTTGCCAAGAATTCTTGTTACTTGATCTGGACACTTTTAGGAAGAACTTCTGTACTCTGTCCTTTTACACTGTACAGATAAGATGTGCTTAATTAATATGTTTGAATAAATGAATGAATGAGAGGGTGTAAGACTCATACTAGTGGCCCAACTTCATAACTTTATAAAGGAAAAACCCAAGAAGAAAACAAAATATGATGTTGGCCCAAGGGAGTCTCACAAATTTCTCAAAGCACCATGCAGCTCTACCATTTTATAAGATTTAGAAGCAGCCCTGCTCCTTGCTGTCCTATTGAGCAATGGTCTCTAAATATTTTTTATTTTGCACCCCATTAATAAAAACTGTCTTTCATATATATTATTTATTTATTTATTCATAATTTAAATGTTTATATTATTATGTTAATATAGTATGAACATTACATAAAAATATGAACAGGAGATGAAGATGAGATAAATAATATTTTTGTATGCTGTCTTGCTAATTCCGATAGCTTCCTATTACTGTTAGCTACTATTTCGAGGCCAAATATACACTTAAGAATAAGGGTTATCGTCAGTAATAATGAACATAAATTCACGTTTCAAGCAGTCTTCTTGTAATTGTGAACTTTCCAAGCCAACATTTTTTTGCTAAGATGATTTATATGCTCCCAATTTATATTTGAGAATATGGCTTAGAAAACTCACACTAGGAATAGAACACATTATCAGCACTCATTTTTTGTTATAATGTTATACATTATTAACATTGTCTTAAATCTTCAGTATTTTTGTAGACATTTCTCTAATCTTTTTATCTCATTTTATAATGCTTAAATAAAACTAGAAAACATTATTTGAGAATTCACTTCAGTGGGTCTACATACAATCTTATTTACAGTAAGATGAAATGGGATGAAAAATGGAAAAACAACTAGACTACCGCATCGTTTTTCCATCAGGACATGTCATGACAAGTGACTGACATTATGCCTGTGTGAAGGGCCAGTATCAATCCACATGTAAAGATAGTAAAGATTAATGTAAATCTCATTTTATATAAAATTAAATATAAATAGGAGGACCAATAATTTCTTCTGGAATCTTAATAGATCATCTTGCAGACTCACTGGGATTCAAGTACCCTCCTTGAGAGTCCAATCAGGAAAGAAAGTCCACAAGCCACCTACACAGGAGAGAACCCTCAAGGATGGCATGGGGTAAGAATTTGTAGTCCAGACCTACATATTATAATATACATCTTTCCTTTCCTATAACTGAACTTGATTACTAACTCAACTCCTATTTTTATCTAAGGGCAGAAGACTTGATATAGTCACTTTTCTGCAAATTCAGTAAAATTTGTGATTATTGAGGCATTTTAGGTTTACATTAAGTCAATTCAAAGAGTCCCTCTTCTTCCTTCTCTATGAGGTTTCATCCAAGATCTAAAGACAGGGAATGAAATGGAAGTGCCAGAGAACAGCGGCCAGGAGGTGAGTTGCGTTAGGGTAGTATCTCAGTATCTAGTTCTCAGTCGCCTTTGGACATTGGCACTCATCCCCAGAGCCTCAATGTCGGTGGTCCCTGACCCACATCAAGGAAAGGGCAGTGTCAAGAAACATTACAAGACTTTTGGCTGGAGCCACTGCTCGAAGCTAGACTTCGAGGCACCTATTGTCACCACTGATGAACTGGGAAGGGGAAAGCCAAAACAAAACAAAAACCAAGAAGCTGTAAAAGCTAACACTTTTGAGTTATTTAAAGGTCTCGGGGACAATTAGGAAAAAGGGGATAGTCTGTGGAGAAAAGTTCTTGAGAGGGTGGAAAGTCTGAGAAATTCAGGGCAGTGAAGGAGTTGCCTTGGGAGTGGCAGCATTTCTCTCAGTGAAATAGAAGGCATGGCACAGCACGTGGGCTCAGAAGCAGGGAATCTGGCGGACTGGAGGGGAGAAGATGAGAAAACACTTGCCTGATTTTCTGCCGTGACAAGGATACATTCATCAACTAAAAATAAACCTTAAGTGAACTGAGATTATCTAGGTGTGGTGGAGATGAGGTAGAATCAGCTTTGTGGAATTCCTGTTTGAAACTAAGTTTGAATGTAGGAAAATAAAGTTACATTTCTGACACAACTGAGTCTTATGGGCTGAGATCATAGTGATACCCTCTAAACCTAGGAGCTTCTCTCTACCAAACAGACACACTGTGGAACCAAATCATCCTGAGATGAGAGATGGGGGAGAATTGGTGGTTGGGAATGAGGTGGACTCCAAAGTCAAACTAATTTCAGATAAACCTCTGGGTGTGAGCAAATTACTAAATCCTTTAAATTTTCTAGGTAGGTGTATGGGAATCTATGTAAGGAAAGAAACAATCAACAGAGCTTTATGAATTGCTACAGAAATTCAGTCTTCTAAATCCCTGGAAAATACCTAGGAAAGAGTGAAAGTTATATTAGAGCCCATTCCTTAGGTTCTGAATTTCTTTAAAAAACGGTCTACAGAAGCGCAGAAAGACACAGAGTTCCGGTTACCCTGCAGATTTTCCATCAAGCAGTGGCTTGGGGTATGAGAGGAGTTCAGACTCCCCAGTAAAGCCAGAGAGAACCACTTAGTCCCAGAGAAAGAACTCCATCAGACAACTGCTAAGTATTTAGTCTGGAGGAAGCACTTTTCTTTTTCTTTGCCTTTAGGAAAACAGTTATTTCATTCTTAGCTTACACTCTTAAAAAGAAACCATAGCTAAAAACAACAGAGACCATGCAGACTTAGGAAGACTCAACAGATCAGAGAGAGGCCCCTGACCCTAGGCAGCCTAAGCTCAACCCACATTTTCTTGTACTGATCAATTGTGGCAAAGACTAGCCAGTCACCATGCAGAGGGAGTAGGTATGGCTAGAACTCTGGTGGGGAGACTGGCTACATTGTTTGTAAACTCTGAGCGCCATAAGGCTTGGTTTGCTGGAAGGGAGAGAGACTATCCCAGTTCATACCTATTGTCCGGGAAAAATGAGAAATAGTGTCCCCTTTCACTTTCAAAAGTGTCCAAAGCTTAGACAAAGTGTACAATGCACCCTAGCTTTAAGCAAAGCCAACCCTTCACCCCTTATGTAAAAGTTTTCATCAGAGCTCATTCATGAAGGATGGCTTCAGCCTGCGTGATGGTCAGTGTTCTCAGAGGAGGGCAAGGAGAGGCAGGAGTGGCTTAGGCCACTGGCAATTCTATGAGAGAAAACAAAGGTTGCTGAGAAGAGAAGCCAGAGAGCTTGGGAGCTAGTGAGTCCCTTTTGGGGCCCAGGGTACTTCCCTGGCTACTTTTCCCCAGGCTGAGTTCTGAGGGGTAGTACAGAGTGAAATCCTATATATGTTTGAAGGAATCTGAGAAACAGAGTTTGTACCTCCGTTCTCAGGTGGAGAGAGAGGAGGTAGCAAGCTTATTTAAATTCCTTTCAGACCCAGAAGCAGAGCAATGTTAAAATAGGGTGGCTATTTGCTTATCTAAGTAGGTGAGTCTGACACAGAACTTTCCTGAGCTAAATGTGCTGAAAAGAAGTGTGAAAATAGCTAAGTGTGAAATGAAACCAGAAAGGCCTATAGCCAGGATGTGGTAGTTACCTGAGGGAAACTTTGGAAGAATGGGACTTCTCAGCGAGGGTACCACGGCATGCATAATGATGAAAACCAAGGACAAGATGTATCCCATCATACTTTGCTCCCTGGGGTCCCACCATCATCACCTGGACTATATGCCTAACAGCAAGGATGAAGGTGGGGGTAAGAATAGTAGTAGCCAAGATACGGGGCTTCCTGCAGACCAGCCAGTAGTCTATGTAGTTTATATATATAAACCCATTTAATTCTCACAATAATCCTAAAATATAAGTACTGTGAGGAGATCCGTTTTGCAGATGAAGAAGCAGGCACGCACAGGTTAAGAATAAAAATCCTGAATTAATTTAGATTAAGTAGAATTGACTGACATCAGTTTTATGATAACTTCTAAACTAGACTGCTCAAAAAATTATATATGTATATATGTATAAATGTATGACACGCTTGAACTCTGACACAAAGATTTAAACCCACTGAAAAGATGCTTAGTGTGAATTCTTAATTATGAGTTATTATATATAATAGATAATGGCAAATCCAAGTAACAACATAGTTGACACACACACACACACACACACACACACACACACACACACAAAACAAACAAACAAAACCCCAAACCAGAAAAACTCAGAAAAACTGAAGCAATCCAAAAGAACAGGATAAATGCCACAATCTTTCCTCTTCAACATAAACCTAGCCTTTCAGTGTTTCCTCATTCTCTCATTTACTAGCTTCCTCATAACTTCATTTTTCTCTCTTTGTGGACCTTGTCTTAAAGTAATTTCAATGCTGTTTTTATCAACAGCTTAAGTTTCTTTCACAACAGCCATGTTTAGACCAACTTTCTTGTCCCTGTTTATTCCCCCTTTAACACCAGTAGATCCCAGAGTAAGAGTAAAAGTGGAGGCCCATGTACTATTAAATACATGTTCTATAATTTCATGGGGTGACAATTGGTAAAATATCAAAAACAAAAGAATTCAGTTATTATTGCCCATGTCTGATTGCACTGTTAATGAACACCAACATATGAATAGGTAATAACAGCAAGCATAATTTATGAATTATTATACAATTATTCCATAAAATATATTTTCTTGCCTTCATTTAAGCAAAATAATTAGGTGGTAGTAATCAAGATTTCCTCCCTATTTTGTATTCTATTGAAAGCAATTATTCTAAAGGATTAAAAGAAAATATGTAACTATATTCAATATGTAAAAAGCTTGCACAGTCTCATTAAAAAGTAGATTAAAATTAACATAAAAATGTAAAAATGAAAATTATTTTGGTTTTCAACACACTTTTCTTCTGAAATGTCCAGCATTATCTACTTTTTTCATTTTATTTTATTTCTTTTCAGTGTTCCAAAATTCATTGTTTATGCACCACACCCAGTGCTCCATGCAATACATACCTTCCATAATACCCACCACCAGGCTCCCCCATCCCCCCCACTCCCCCTCCCTTCCAAAACCATCAGTTTGTTTCTCAGAGGCCACAGTCCCTCAAGGTTTGTCTCCCCCTCTGATTATCTCCCAATATCCTCTGTGTTATTCCTTATGCTCCACAAGTAAGTGAAACCATATAATTGATTCTCTCTGATTGACTTATTTCACTCAGCATAATCTCTTCCAGTCCCGTCCATGTTGATACAAAAGTTTGGTATTCATCCTTTCTGATGGAGGCATAATACTCCATTGTATATATGGACCATATCTTCTTTATCCATTCATCCGTTGAAGGGCATCTTGGTTCTTTCCACAGTTTGGTGACTGTGGCCATTGTTGCTATGAACATTGGGGTACAGATGGCCTGTCTTTTCACTACTTCTGTATCTTTGGGGTAAATATTCAGTAGTACAATTGCATGGTCATAGGGTAGCTCTATTTCTAATTTTTTTGAGGAATCTCCACACTGTTTTCCAAAGAGGCTGCACCAACTTGCATTCCCACCAACAGTGTAGGATGGTTGCCCTTTCTCTACATCCTCTCCAACACATGTTGTTTACTATCTTGTTAATTTTGGCCATTCTAACTGGTGTAAGGTGGTGTCTCAATGTGGTTTTTTTTTGTTTTTGTTTTTGTTTTTGTTTTAAAGATTTTATTTACTTGACAGAGAGAGATCACAAGTAGACAGAGAGGCAGGCAGAGCGAGAGGGAAGCAGGGTCCCTGCTGAGCAGAGAGCCTGATGTGGGATCGATCCCAGGACCCTGAGATCATGACCTGAGCTGAAGGCAGCGGCTTAACCCACTGAGCCACCCAGGCGCCCTCAATGTGGTTTTGATTTGGATCTCCCTGATGGCTAGTGATGATGAACATTTTTTCATGTGTCTCCAACGTTATCTACTAAAATCATAAAGCCAATACAAAAAGCTAATGAATATTAAATGTATACAAATAAATATTAAACATTTTAATTTTTAAAATTCACATAAGTCTTGTTATGTGTGTCAAAAAAGTGTGAATCTCTCAAAATCCTAGCATTCAATTTTCATCTAGTTTAATTGGCCTCACAATGTATATCTAAAAGTAATATAAATTACATACTACTGACAACCTTAAAAATAAAATATCCAGCCACTTTACCAGCAAAATGAGTTTATTTGGGGATAATAGGGGAATCGGAATTTCAGAACTAGAAACTATGGTGAGCTATAAGCAAGTCCAGAGAACAAGGTAGTGGAGGTTTCTTTTACAGAGGAAAAGAATGACGTAAGGAGGGGCGTTTGGAAGGAAACTGTGCTCATGGTTGTGGCCACTTACTGGCTAGAATGTAGCAGTTTCTAATTGGCTGGGTTGTTGCTGGACAAAGAGCAAAATTTCCCTTCCTCCTCTTGGGGTAGTAAACTAAGAGTCTTCCTGTTGGGTAAAATGAACTGCAACAAATGGTACATGGGTGAAGGCTCTCCAGCCAGAGCTTCCCAGTCCCATATTGAATGAGCTTTTCCCTCAAAGTTTTCACAAGGCTGTCAGGTGTTTCTCCACCACATGCAACTGTTGTGAATGCTGTTAGAATTTATAGTTAAAATTGGAACCGCAAATTGCAGTATGAAAAGAAGCAAGAAACAGTACGTCTGGGATTATGGGAAATAATATTTTGTAAGGCAGGAATCTACTGCATTCTTATTACCTGTAAGAAATAGTTTGACCAGTTTGGCTTTTATCTTAGCTAAATGTTTCTCCCCCTCAAATCCTCCCTGCCCTTGAAGCCTTGTCTGTCTCTGACAGAGGCAAAGAAACAGACCACAAACATGCACATTAGTTATGCATCGTTACCTTTCATTTCAAGTCTTTAATTTCCTATAGCCACAAAAAGTGGTTCCCTGGGGCCTATATGGTATTAGTCATGAGAGGGGATATGTGGGGTTATAAGTCATGCTACTCCATTTAGGAGCACCAGAACCCTAAAAACAGACATGCACTTCGTTCCCCTAATACGGAAATGTTCACATATACACCCATATAGAGAGAATATGAATCATCGCTTAGCTCTCACTGTTACCACCATGGGCACGTGTTCTTTAAAAATGTATTTAGTGTCACAAAATATTTTCAAAACTCAGGGAAATAAGGTGTTAGCCTCTTTGTTGATTTGTTCCTTTAATAAGTATAGGTATCAAATTCTCCTTCTGTTGAATTTCACTGGGTTCATATGGGGCTAACCCTCTTTGTTTCTTGCCACAGAGGGAGAACCTATATCAGTCATTGCCCATCCAAGCACCTTCTTCTAGAGCTAAAAGGTTCAGTACAGGAGCATATCTCCAGTCAAACTGACCCAAATATTCCAGGAATTATTTGCTAGAACTATTGGGGAATAGCAGTCTCTTCCATGGGATGTTTAAGGTGGGAGTTAGGAGTCTGGGCTTGTTGGTGGCTTTCTTGTCCGTCACATGTTTAGTCCTAGAAAAATCAAGCCAGACAGAGACAAGGAGAAAAGCAAGGGAGAGGGGCAGATCTCTGGTGACACAGCTAGAGCCCCTGAACACAACCATTAATATGGCAGACATAGAAGGTAGGGAAATAGACAGAGAACATCAGCATTATTGAAGGGCCTGGACTTTTTTTTTCAGGAGGCATACCTCTGGACTCTAGTTACATGAATCGATTGATTCTTTTTGTTTAAATTCAGATTGTCTGCATCTTGCAGTCAAAGAGCACTGTGAGTAATTTAATCTACAATAACCTGATTAAGATGATTAACAGACCCAATGTAGACATGACAAGGCTGGAGGAAGGCAGACGGGAGAGTGTCTCTGTACTCAATGGTGATACGAGGGATACAAATCACCCCGTCATAAGAAGTGTGTATTGAAGATCCTCTGCCAGCTAGTTTAGTAGTACTGAGTATCTCAGTGTCTCAGTATCTGTGCCGCAAAGAAGAATTGGTTTAGTGTCCTCTAATAAGAGATATTTAGAGGCCTGAAAATAGTGAAAGTATTCAAGGAGTGAATGATGTTTGGTAACGTGAGGAAGAAAGTCTCCATGTAAGTTATCTCCATTTCTGCTACCTGCACCCTCCTGTGGGTTCATGTCTTCCAGAGAACTGAAAATCCTGAACCTGTGGGACGAGTTGTAATGTTTTAATTATTTTTATTTTGAGAGATGCAGATTTTTAAAAATCATAGTAAGAAAAATTGAGAAATTAATCATCGTTATGGAAAATGAAAGTGGAATACTTGGGAAAATCCATGTTAATTTTCTCTGAGCAGTTGCATATATGAAAAAAAAATAGTAAAATAGAGTTAAAGCCTTTTCTCTCTTTTTAAAAAACATATTCGACTAGAAATAACAAATTTAGAATAACAAATCATTAAGTTTTAAAATCCCAGTAATCAAGTTGCCTAAGAAACCATGTAATCCAGGGGTGCCTGGGTGGCTCTGCCTTCAGCTCAGGTCACGGTCCCAGGGTCCTGGGATCGAGCCCCGCACCGGGCTCTCTGCTCAGTGGGGAGCCTGTTTCCTCCTTTCTCTCTGCCTACTTGTGATCGCTGGTCAAATAAATAAAATATTTAAACAAACAAACAAAAAAGAAACCACATAATCCCAACAGTAAAGTTGAATTAGTTCATCACCGAAAAGCCATAGAAAAGCATATTAATCCGATTAAAGTGTTTCGAGACAATATATTGAAAATCAAGATTTAAATCTTTTCATTACTGTAAAGGAATTAAGAACCACCATAAGCAAAAGGTTTTACATTTAAGAGCATTATGATAGCCATCTTTTAAAAGATATGAAGTCATTCTCACCAAATATTAAAAACTATGGTCAGACTTAAGCTTGGTGTGTCTTCATTACTGGACCTTTTATCCTGAATATATTCTCAAAAACTGTAATGTTGCAGTCAAACTGACTGTATGAAATGTATAGCTATTATAGAGAATATAAATGCATTTATTTATTATCAATGGTAGTTTGTTTTATTATGTGTAATTCAACAAATAGAAAAGGTATTTTCTTAGCTAAAAAGGCATGTTCTATGTTTACTAATGCCATACTTCTTGGAGATTAAGTAGTTTAACTATATACAGATTTATTGTAATATATTAAAACAGAAGACTCTCTTAAGACTCTTTCATGAGGGGCGCCTGGGTGGCTCAGTGGGTTAAAGCCTCTGCCTTCGGCTCAGGTCATGATCCCAGGGTCCTGGGATCGAGCCCCACATCGGGCTCTCTGCTCAGCGGGGAGCCTGCTTCCTTCTCTCTCTCTCTCTGCCTGCCTCTCTGCTTACTTGTAATCTCTGTCTGTCAAATAAATAAATAAAATCTTAAAAAAAAAAAAAGACTCTTTCATGAAAAATATGCAATGTGGTTAAATAATTCAGTTGAGTAGTGAAACATGTCAGTACCTTGGCAAATAAAAATGTTTATTTAATTTAAACATAAACTTGCAAGTTGGTTAGGTTTTTAAAACTGTACTGCTAAGAATTTGAGAGACCTGTGGCCATTCCCAAAAAAATTTTTTAAAATTAATATGCCTGTGGAAAATGCACCTGAAATAAATTCTTAACTTCAATAGAATTTTATGTTCAAATTTTCAAAATAAGATACAGAATTTGTTACACAATGATGATAAAATATACCCTTTAAACAACATTGATGAGTTTTATAGGTTTTTGTTGTTTTTAGTGTTTATATATACCATATAAATATATACATACATACATACTTCTGTGTGTGTGTGTGTGTGTGTGTGTGTGTGTGCACTAAGTGAGGTGCTGAACCAAAACAGCTTGGAAGTGAACAGTCTTCGCTAAAAGGACCATCTAGGGAACATTTAATTCTTCGTGGTTCCCAAACTAAGATTGCTAGATCCACTTTATGCTGTTAATAAAACTATTTAAACCAAGTTAAGGACTACTTAATATTTCATCAATACATCATCCGATTGCTTATTAAAATGTCTGTGCCACTGTACATTTCCACCAGCATGAGAGACACAATAACTTATTAAGATTAAACTCTTAACATATACTAGGAACTGTGCTGAGCACATTAAGCTCATTTAAATCATCATTAATCACTGTAGGAAGTAGGTGCTATTGTTATTCTCAATTTGCTGTAGGAAAATGGAGACTTGCCCAGGGCTGGCAATCTCAGAGGCATAACCACAATTGTCTCAGGTCTGTCAGCCTCAGACCCAGGCTCTTAATCACCACACCATATTGCTTTATTTTGGCTAATTCAATGGTTGGAAAAAATAAAATATGTATTTTATTCACATTCTCTTATTATTTTCTCAAACGTTTGTTTTTCCTCCTTTGTGAACTGTTTTCTGGCTTTGACGTGGGAAGCAAAGGCAGAAGAAAAATAATTATGAAATTTCTTTACTACTTACAGCCCTTCCTCGAGTCCTTGAAACAGCTACAGTGACCTTCCCCTAGGGACCCAACTGCCTGGATAAAAGAATCAAGGGTCAACACTTTGCTAAGGGCAAAAGGCAATCTTAGCCCAACCCGCAGGATCCTGTAAGTCTACTTTAACATAAATACGCCTTTGGAAACTTTATCTCTACCCCCAAGATACAAGTTGGCAATCATCCTCTAAGCATACGACCCACCGGTACACATCTGAAGGGTCTCATTGAGTAAGGGACAGGCGGGGCTAGGTAAGGAAAGATAGGTAGGGGGCTGTGATCAGGCTCACAGAAATCCCAGAAATGCTGAAGCCTAACAAAATCAGAGATAAGGGAACAAACCAGACCACCCTGCCCTGGGCATCAGAGGTGGGGTCTTTTAAGGCAGTCACATTGTGATCAACAAAGAATAACCAGACCCCAAAAAAGAAGCAGTGAAATGTGTTATCACCAATCCTTACTCAAATCAAGACGTCACAAGAATGTTAAGGTCACATGCTCCCTGGTAAGTTTTAAACAAAAGACTGTCGGTGGAGGCCCGGTTGGCAACTCTGTCAGGACCCCACTCACTGAGAGCTTTTTCTGTATCCTTGCTTAGTAAAACTATCACTTTCCTCACTCTTCTTTGTCCGTGAGATTCATTCTTCGACTCCATGAGACAACCACCTCGCTCTCCCACTTTAGTATCATCCTCTATTTTTTAATTTGACTACTAATGCTTTTCATAATTGTTTTATTTGAGTTCTTTTATTTTGTCTAAGCAATTATATTTTGCACAATTTTTATCTTTCTTTTCTTTTGTATAATGAACTCTTTCTTAAACAGTAAAACCTAGAGAATTTTTTTCAGAATAGAATTTGTAAAAGATCATCTGGGTTAATTCCCTCACGTAATATTTGAGAAGAATCAAGGTCATACACTCAGCTAATTGCTAATCTCTTTGAGTATAACCTGGAAGGCCGCCGGTAAGAAATTTACTATGTTAACATTGTACAATATCAGAATAGAGTGGACCTTCCAAAATTATTTATTTTATTACAGTCATTATTTGAATTAGACCACTTTTTTACACTTCTATAAGATTTGCTTAGAAATGAAATGTATGGTGGCGCTCCTGGGTTAAGCTGTAGACTTGGTTTCAGCCCAGGTAGTGATCTCAGGGCCAGTGGATGGAGGTGGGGCCCTGGGATGGAGGTCAAGCTCCGCAGGGAATCTGCTTGTGGATTCCCTCTCTCCCTCTCTCCTTCTCTCTGAGCCCCTCCCCCCTGCTGTCACATGTGCCTCCCTGCTCTATCTCTCTCTCTCTCTCACTCAAATAAATAAAATAAACAAATAAATAAATCTTTGTTAAAAAAAAAAGAATTAAAATGTGTGGCTATTTTGTTGAACTGAAACATAAAAAGGCCTAAAAAATGTATGCATAAGTGATACAAAATATGCAGAGATTTATTATATCTGCTTGACTTTCTTTTCAGTGTTCCTTAGATCCAGGAGAATAAACACAACTGAGCAAAAATCCACCAGGCTGTTCTTGGCTTTCTCTACTTCATTCCCATTTCTGAAAAATTCTTCACCTTAATCCAAATAGGTGGCCAAGGACTGAGTATTGCATTTGCTTTGCTATTGGTCCTACTGTGAACTTAGATTTTGCTTTTGTCTCTGCTAGATGAAAGTAAAGAGTAAATGATTGGCAAAGTGATTCCCAAGGAGGAAATTCGAACACTTGCCAAAAGCCAAAGATAATTTTATTTCATGCTATGATTTTCCAATTTGTTGTCTATAAGCATAAATGTTTATATCTAGGATTCATTATATCCCACAGGATAGCATATGAATTTGTTTTCTTTATAGAAACCTGTGTTCATATGAAGGCAAAAGAGGAGGACGCAAGCAAAGTATGTTTCCAAACAACAGCAAAGATTTTCATACTCTTTATTCCTGTTTTTGCTTAAAAGAAAGAGATGGCGTGAGTCATGATGGAAAACAACCACTCTTATTACTCCTATTACCCCACACCCCTTCCCACACTACTACAAACACCCCTGCAAGAATTCAGCCCCCCAAATCAAAGAAGGACAACTTTGTAGAGATACATTTATTTCTAACAATGTAATACTAACATTTTCTGGAAAATACTGTAAACTATAGGAAAGACAAATTCTAATAGGGGGAGTAAAGCATTTTAAAATATTTTTTTTATAACTATTCAATTAAACAGACAACAGTGATAATAGTATCCATAGGAGGTGCATGTTAATGGAAGATAAAAAAACTGTCTTGTAAAAAATGACATATTTTTGTCTCCACACTAAATGGCTTCAGGTGTATCAAACTCTTTACATGGAAAATGTTTTTTGACAGGATCGGCGGCAGTCTGTAAAGATGATCTCACATTGCCAAATGGGCTTTGGGCTGCTTCCTAATTTACTCTTCCCTCAGTTTGTTACTTGATGTTACACATACTAATATCCTAGGCTAATCTGACTTCCAAACCCTCACCATGCCTGTGTTTCAAATCACTGAAATCAACCACTTCTATCGTTAGGAGAAAATCATAATATAGAAAACATGGCGCCTGTAACTAAGATGCCTGAAACGTGTTTGTTTTCCAGCTGATACTCTTGGAGCCGACTCTAAATTCAGGGTGTCTTTGAACAACTATTCAGTAGAGAGAGAACCACTCATAGTGAAGTTGCCTAGGCAACCATTTGGACAAAATCTGCAGTTTAAAAATTTTTTTCTCTCATCTATTTTTCTAGAACCGGCTAATTCTTTCCTCTTATTTTCCAATATCTATTCCTCCTCACAAGTCTCTTTATATACTATCTTTAGTATTTCTTCTCCTCTTGCTTTTTTCTCTTATTCTTTTCTTCTACTAACTATCCAAACTTTCTTTCCCTTAGGAAAGAGACCAAAACAAATATTTGCCTTTAAAGTTGGCCTGTCAACTGTCATCTGGTTACTATTTTGTTCCTTTTTAGAAAATCAACTGTAGGCCTTTCATAAATATGGAAATTCTGCTCACTTCCTCTAAAACTCAATTGTAGGCCTTTCGTAAATTTGGAAATTCTGCTCACTTCCTCTAAGACTCAATTATAGGCCTTTCGTAAATTTGGAAATTCTGCTCGCTTATGCTAAAACTCAATTGTAGACCTTTCGTAAATTTGGAAATTCTGCTCACTTACCCTGCAACTCAATTTTAGGCCTTTTGTAAGTTTGGAAATTCTGCTCACTTACTCTAAAAATCAACTGTAGACCTTTTATAAATATGGGCATTCTGCTCACTTACACTACCAGAGCACGGCTGAGTACCAGCTTATTACAATGAGGAAGCCTTCGTGATAGAGACAACAGTGGTTCAGACTAATTTCCATGTCCATCTGCTTTCTCTGAAGGCTGAGGGCATGTGAAATGCTATTTCTTAAGCAACACCAAAAACCCAAAAACGAAAGGTGAAGAACCTTTGATCTGAGGAAAGATTGCTTTTGTTAGATTGCTAACTAGGGTAAGTTGGATTGGTAAGAATTAGATTAAGTGTTGTGGGAGGGGAATCCCTGAATGCTAAACAGTCATTTGTATGGACTGAGGGTTCTTACAGCTTCCAGATCTGGTTCTGATGTGATCTTTTTGACAGATTCAGCTAGTTTTGGGTAGTTGCCACCCATTTCTCATCTAAGAACGGAGCATAAATATTTTCATTTCTATAACCTAAAGTTGTTTGATAATTTTCATCTTATGGCTTCCCTACTCAAAACAACAATGAAAAACACCCTTTGAAGTGAGTTGCTATTGACTGGGTAGGGGCCAGATGACTTGGCCTGCCTTTCCCAAGTCTCTAGAATCTGTCCCGAATCTCATTTCTGATCTTATTTCCCATATCTCCCACTACTCTCTGCACCTCAAGGCCAACCACAACAGCCCATTTCTCTCCAGCTATGCCATCTGCATTGCTGTCTCCTCTCAGCCTTTGGTGATGACTGGGATGCTCTTCCCATTCCACCAATCGCATTGTCCATCATTTGCAGCTGGGCCCATATTCAGGGAGGCAGGAGATACTCTGCAAAGAGCATCCAGAAAGGTAGCCAGTGAGGTTTTCCCTCCTCTCTTCTCTGACCACTGTTGCCGACAACCGCAAATTCCAGAGCCATTTAAGGATAAGGGCCAGATGAGGTGAGGAGTCATAGATTATTCAAGTGGTGAAAGTCTTAAGAAAAGGAGAATGATGTCCTTATGGTCACTGGTCACTCAGATGAGATGGCTCCTTCCCAGGTGTAACTTGGTGTGACACCACGTTTAGAGGACTTCTAAATAACTTCGTTCTACATATAAGAAAACCAAAATTTCAAGAAATAAAGAATGCTTTTATTTGAAAAGAACCTGTCAGTGAAAAAGAACCTCTTTTGGATTTTCTGTCCCTTCTGGTGACAGACTCATCCAGCCCATGGTCCTCACTTTCTGCTAGTAGGTGTAGTAACTGCTAAACTGTGTCCTTGGGTCTACAGCCTCTGATGAACAATTTGCCCCAACAAACCCTCACAGGATCTCCTGAGCAACCATCCACATCATTTCTGCAAGGAAGCAGTGATTCTCACTGGCAGAGTGGGGCCATTCATTTTGTCACTTACCAGTGAGGGGACAAACATTTGGGGAAGGGGACCCAAGGTCATCTTGGCTGGGGATGGGGACAGGTAAAGGAAGACTGGTAGGAAGATGACATGTATGGAGGGCAGGCTGGAGGTGGGAAAAAGGTAGGCTTCTAGAAGGCTGCCCCAGAACTTTTGTCCAAAAGCAGTACTCTCTCAGCACACAGCACTCAGCAGAGGACATTAGCATTTCTTGCTCTCCCTATTGAGGGTCATCTTTTTAGGAAAACCCCAGTGGTGACAAGAAACATAAACAAAACAAAACAAAACAAAAACCAAACTACTTCATCCCCATACCTAGACAAAAACTACCAAAAGAGGCAATGGGACTCGGGGACAGCCTGGAGGCGGTGGCATCATGGAGGTCAAAGGACCCCAGGGAAAAGCAGCTCAGGGCTCAATTCTGCAGCTGCCAAACATTTTTGAAATGGACTTTGTTTTAAAATCTTGCTTTTAAGCACACCCTTGACTTCAATCACTATCTTAAACATTTTACTGGTCTGTGCCTCAGTTTCTTCAGTTGTAAAATGGGGACGATAATGCATGCATCGGGTTTATGAGAATTAAGAGAGTGTATGTGGGCAAAACACTCAGAAAAGTACCTGGCATATAGTAAACACTGATTTTGCTCTCCCTTCGAGAAGACGGTGTAAGTTAGTGGTTACAAGCACAGATTCTGGTTTCCTGTCTGCTTTAGTTTGAACCTTGGCTTTGCCATTTACTAGTGTGATCTTGGGCAGGGACTTCTCTGGCCTGTTTTTTCATATGTTGTGCTGTTAAGAGAAATGAACACACATAAAACACTGGTAACTGTCCTTAATGTACTGTTACATTAACTGTTAATGCATAGTAAGCAGTATCTCTCCCCTCCCTTCTCTACTACTCACCCACATGTGGCCTGTCACCCAATCTGGAACTTGTGTCCAGTGACAACACTCCAGAGGTATCAAGAAGCTGTGCTCAGGGCCTCTTACACCCAGCAGGGACGTTGCCAAGACTACTTGGCCAGCGTTCCCTTTGTGCACTCAACTTTCCCACACAACATGCAAGGAAGTTATGGGAAAAGGTTTCTCTGCTTCCCTTCCTGCCCTTGGGAGACCAGGAATAATCACTTAGTTAACCCACATTCTAGTTTCATGAGACCCATCTTTCTCCTAAGCGGAAGAGAAACTCTGAAGTGTTGGAAGATGTTTTTAATTAAATTAAATTAAATTAAAAGAAGAAAGCCACATATTCATATGCCATTCATTTGGTGGGGCTCAAGCTGCCAGAGGCTTTTCAAAGTCTCAAAGTCACAACTAAAAATAGTACTTTTAAGTTTTAAAAACATCAAAGGCCAATTCTGAATCTAAGATTGTAGAGAATTCAAAACTCGATTTTAATGATTAAGACATTTGTTCATAACCATATTAGATTTTTAAAAAGAAAGCCATTCAGTCGACCCTGTTGTACAGAAAAAAGAACTCTTTGTTGCATGGAAGAAAACGTTGTAGCCTTATTTCTAACAAGTGTATTTTTAAGATGTATTAGAGCACCCTCTTTTGGTACCTAAGAACATGGGGTGTCCTAAAAATTCAATAGCCAGAGATTAGCACACAGCCCATAATTTCCTTTCTAAACTATCTCAGAAAAATTGTGTCTGAAATACTGTAATTTTTGTTTGTTTTTATTGTTTTATTTGCTTTTGCAATAATCCGGAACAACACACAGGGCAGAATTGGTAAAGCCAAACAAAACAAAACAAATTGGAAACCTTGGGAAAACGGATTAAATTTGACGCATGTGAAATCAGTAAGAAATGTGGTCTTGGCGCCACCTAGTGTCAGTTTTGAGTAATTCTTGCACATGAAAAAAAAAAAAAATTACCCCAGGGAATATAATTTAGGTTACATTTAGGTCACAATTTTTTTTTTTTTTTTTAATTTTATTTTTCAGTGTTCCAAGATTCATTGTTTATGCATCACACCCAGTGCTCCATGAAATACGTGCCCTCCTTAATACCCACCACGAGGCTCACCTAACCACCCACCCACCTCCCCTCCAAAACCCTGTTTGTTTCTCAGAGTCCACAGTCTCTCATGGCTCGTCTCAACTTTGATTTCCTCCAACTCACTTCTCTCCTTCACCCAATGTCCTCCGTGTTATTCCTTATGCTCCACAAGTAACTGAAACCATACGATAATTAACTCTCTCTGCTTGTTAGGTCACAATTCATCAACCAAATTCAGATTTATTGACTGACACCTCCCTTCTCTTTTTCCATTGTTTTCTACAATCTTTATAATACCAGATAACAGAAATGTTTTAAAAATAATTTTTTTTCACTAACAGAAATCCAATTTAGGTGAAAATTTTATTATAAACCTGGAGCATTTGGATGTCTAATATGTCTAAACTCCCATGAGACCCCTCAAAAAGCTCTCAAAGTACATTCCAGGGCGCCTGGGTGGCTCAGTGGGTTAAGCCGCTGCCTTCGGCTCAGGTCATGATCTCAGGGTCCTGGGATCGAGTCCCGCATTGGGTTCTCTGCTCAGCAGGGAGCCTGCTTCCCTTACCCTCTCTCTGCCTGCCTCTCTGTCTACTTGTGATCTCTCTCTCTATCAAATAAATAAATAAAATCTTTAAAAAAAATTTAAAAAAAAAAGTACATTCCATACACTTTAAGGTGAGGCAAGACTTTATTCTATTTCTCGCTCTGAGAATGGTCCCCCAAGGCTACCCAATCTATCCCCACCTGGCGCTTTAGGGACTTCACCCTCAGCTCAGTCAAACATTATTCAATCCCCAAATAGATAGATCTGCGTGGAACAAAGGCAATCATTTCATTTGCCTGTGTAGCCCTGCCTTTCAGATATTCCTGATAGTTAATATTAAGATATTAAGATAGTTCATGACGGATTATTTTGGGGAGTCCCACAGATTATCAGTGTGAGCTTTTCAGTCAGAGGCAGCCCCAGGACAAACATGAAGTGAATCTGGTTTGAGGAACTTTCCAGTGCAGCCTGTTTGCCCCTGCCTCATTTCCTGGGTGCTACCTCCCACCCAAAAGAGCCATAAGCTCCTCACCAATTTCTGTGCCTCAGAGTCTGGCAGATTACTATGAATTAAACGGCAGTTGCACTTGCCATATCTTTTCTGGAATAAGTTAAAATATAAATGAATGAATGAATAAATGCCAAACAAAATTCCTGTTGCTGACATAAATGTCTCATGATGGCTAATGTGCTATGCTACTTACATACAACTTCTCTGTACTTTTTAGGAATCCTGAATGGAATTTGGAACAACTTAATAAGACCGGCAGATGAGATGGTTTGAACAGTGTGCCTTTTTGTGCCAGAGGGGCAGGGCACATCCTGGCTCTGAGATCCTCACCCCAGGTCACTGTTGCTACTTTCTTAATCGTGTGAATTCCCCAAAGGCACTTCCTGAAACAATTTTCTTCATCTGTTAAATGGGTAACATTAGCGCCTATTTTGTATGATCATTATCTGAAGCTTCAGAGAATCTTCTAGGCTACTTAGTAAGCATCACTCAAAGAATGGTTACATAATAATAACTGTTATTATCATTATTCCTATTGGTATGTGCTCAATAAGAAATCTGTCCTAGAATTTTAACAGGGAGCAACAACATCTTCCCAGCCTTTTGTTTGAGCCAATACCTCCATTTTTAAATACCTGCAGATTATCAATGTCCAGTAAGAATTATCATTAATAACTCTGGAAAAAATGGGCTCCATTGTGATTAATCTATCCTGGTTTTAGCTAAAGAGGTGCTGCTCATGGAAAGAAAAGAGAACAAAGGAATAGGAGGAAAATGTACTTTGGCAAATAACATAGAAAAGAACAGACATTCACCTTAAAGTTTCTGCCACTCTTTATGCTCAGGAAATTAACAATAATTTTAATATTATTATTATATTACTATTAATATAATTAATAATAATAAACTGTAATTTGAATTTGAGGTGTTGGATAAGGCAATAGGCTAGTGTGCTTTGGTAACTCTTCCTCCCCCTCTCCCTCCCTCTCTCTCTCTCTAGCACCATCATCTCTCCAAAGTGGCCGAAGCCAACTGAGCTGGCAAAACTGAAGCTAACGTACCATTTCCTTTTGCAAATAGGACACCGTGCTGTGTAGTCACTCACATTCTAAGACAGTTCCAACCTTTCCAGCCCAGAACACAGAAAGATCTCTTAGCACATGGAATAGAATTTTTTTTGTTCTTGTTGTTCTGCTTTCTCCACCTAAACTTCAAGTTTCCAACTAACCGCTTTATAGCTTTTATCATTCCCTCCTGTTCTGGTTTATCTGACGGTATTAATGAAGAATTTACAGCTATTGACTAAAGAAAGTGGCTTATAAATAAGCAGCAAAAATGGGCTTGGAGATTTTCTTTAGTGAGCCTCAGCTAGATAGTTTTGTTGACACTGTCTTCGACAAAACAGCAAAGGTTCTCCCAAAAGAACTTGATTTTTTCAAAAAGTCGGTAGGCAAATTCAATTTTGCCTTTAAACTACAACAGACCTCTCATTCTCCTTTTTCTGGAGTCCATCTTAGCAAATAATAATAACAATAACAATAAATCCTTTCATTAGTAAATACTCAACAAGCCTGATACCTTCTGTAACACAAAACACTTACAAATGTGTATATAATGGGACATGTATGTGTGCATTGCGATGAATAAGTGATTTAGGATATACATTTGGAACGTGTGTCATTGCCAGCAATAGTGAGGAAGGACATGGCTTCATTTCTTGTCTTCTAATTCTTTTTTTTTTTTTTTAAGATTTTTTATTTATTTATTTGACAGACAGATCACAAGTAGGCAGAGAGGCAGACAGATAGAGAGAGAGGAGGAAGCAGGCTCCCTGCAGAGCACAGAGCCCGATGTGGGGCTCGATCCCAGGACACTGGGACCATGACCTGAGCCGAAGGCAGAGGCTTTAACCCACTGAGCCACCCAGGTGCCCCTTGTCTTCTAATTCTAAATGAGAAATAAACGCTATATAATACTATGACACAAGAGTTGTTCATTTTTTTTTCCTCCTACATTTTCATGGAATAAGTTACTCATTTAAATAATCAAAATTCTGTTTGGTTGTGGTAACTGTCATAAAACATTAGTGAGGTGACTCATTGTTAAAGGATAATACTCATCACCTGTCAGCAGCTCGTTAGTGTGTCTGAATTGGCATTAATGTGGTAATTACTGTGAATCATCAATTTCCATTACAGTGTCTTCTCCTAGCACCAAGAACTGGGATGTTTGTGAAATCACACAGGAAGGCATAAAAGAGCCAAATTAACGATTTCAGTTGCCCACTACCTCTTCTACCAGAGAATAATGGCAAAGCATCTGGAATAAAAATGATGATGATGTTAGCCAATATTTATTGAATAAATTTTCTTTGCCTGGCATTTGCCAAGTGTCTTACATTTATTATCTCATTTACTACTTCCACTCACCCTACAATGCATGTGCTATTCTTAATACCATTCTAAAAGGATAAAGCTGAGACTTGGAAATGTATAGACGTTTTTCCGAAGAAGACATACAGTTGGCCAACAGACATGAAAAAATGCTCAGCATCACTCATCATCAGGGAAATACAAATCAAAACTACAATGAAATAGCAGCTCACACTGGTCAGAATGGCTAAAATCAACAGTAAGAAAATAGCAGGTGTTGGTGAGGATGTTGAGAAAGGGGAACCCTCTTGCACTGTTGGTAGAAATGCAAGCTGGTGCAGCCCTGTAGAAAACAGTATGGAGGTTCCTCAAAAAGTTAAAAATAGAGCCACCCCATGACCCAGCAATTGCACCACTAGGTATTTACCCAAAGAATACAAAAATATTAATTCAAAAGGATACATGCACCCCAATATTTATAGCAGCATTATGTATAATAGCCACATTATGGAAATAGCCCAAGCGTCCATTGACTGATGAAAGGATATATATATATACACACACACACACATACATACACATACATACACACACACACACACATATATATGTTGGAATATTACTAAGCCATAACAAAGAATGAAATCTTGCCATTTGCAATGACACGGATAGAGCTAGAGCTAGAGAGTATTATGCTAAGCAAACTAAGTCAAAGAAAGACAAATACCTTATTATTTCACTCATGTGAAACAAAACAAATGAGCAAAGGGAAAAAAGAGAGATACAGGCTCTAAACTTCAGAGAACGAACTGATGTTACCAGAGGGGAGGTGGGTGGGGGATGGGTAAAATAGGTCATAGGGATGGAGAAGGCACTTGTTGTGATGAGCACGGGGTATTGTATGGAAGTGTTGAATCACTATATTGTACACTGGAAACTAATACTACACTGTATGTTAACTAACCAGGATTTAAATAAAAAGTTTAAAAAAAGAATGAGGCAGAAACAATACTTATTTCAGAAAAGGAGCCTTTATAAATGTAAGAAAACAGGGGAGCTATGAAGATTCAATTTGATGCTGGCCATCATGTTTTTATAAAGAATTCAATGTGTATAATTCCCTCACACAGATCAAGAAATTATTGTATAAATTATTGTATAAAGAAAATATTGTATAAATACTAAACATTTGGACAAGAGGAATGATCTAACAGTTCATAGACAATGAAGTACTAATGCTTAATTAAAAAAAAATCCACATGCTTAGCAGTTTACCCCAGGGTTTCTCAAGCTCAGCACTATGGACACGCATAGTCAGATAATTCTTTGCGGGGAGTGTCTACCCCCTAGGATTGAATGATGCTTGGCCGCTTAGCACCATCTCTAGGCTCTGCCCACCAGATGGCAATAGCGCTTTCTCTCCCTGGCCCCCACCCTAGTAGAGGCAGTCACAAATGTCTCCAGATATTGCCAAATGTCCTTTATAAGGCCAAATTGTCACTGTCCCGCAAGTTATAAAGTATTGTTCTACTCTAATATTCCTTATACTGTTTGCATAATAGCATGTCATTCCATAATGCTCTGAAATACAGTTTTAATGGCTATAATATATTTTATTGAAAATTTAGTGCTATACTGAAGATATTAATTTAGATTTTTCTATTAAAAAATTGTATTTGAGAAAACAATTGGGTTCTTTAAAATCTACCCCTCTGGTGTATATAAGACATTAAGTTAGACTTTGTCAATGAAATAATACATAGGAGGTGATTCATACTGTAAAGTTTACAAACTTCATCCTTTTAAATGTGTTGCCAATTTTCAGTTGGTATACTTGAGAAGATAAAATTAAGAAGACTTGTATCAGTAACAAGTTTCTTGAACAGTGAAGAGTTTATTTGATAACTATATACAGACATGGCCTAAGTCAACAATCAAATAAAATATAACAGCATGCATATATACCTGAAAATGAAAATAAATTCGTTAGCCCATTTTTTAAAAATACAGAATTTTATTATTTCCTAAAATGTCTAATGAATCAAAATTTACTAAAACTTTGGTTTTGTTTTTGTTCCTTTCAAAATATATGCTTAAATATATATTAAAAGCAGATATTTTGCTATTTCTACCTACAACATTCACTAAATATTTAGGTATTATGTTAGCTACTTTAGGAAAGATATAAAAATGAAGGTCTGCATTCCTGAGGAAATCATTTTAGAAACAAGTCACAATACACAAAAGCCCTAAGAATTAAAAAAAGACAGTATCAAGCAATTAGTAAAGTGTTTTGTATTGCATAATTAATATTAAAGAAAAACATATGCACACACATACACCCAAGTTAAGGAAGATAGTGAAATTCATTTAATAGTTATGTTCCATATAAACAATTTGTCACTAATTTTGTGTTCTAAGAGTCCACATAAAAAAAATCACAGTATGCATAGACTAGAAACAAAATGCATCAAACAAAAACATCCTAGAGATATTTAGGTTGTCCAACTTCTGTAATTTTTCCAAATCCTTTTAGGGTTTGGGGGAAAATGGTGTATTTCTGGTTACAAAACAAACACTCTCTATGTGTTTTTGACCATTATTCCTTCCTACCAAAAAAACATAATGTCCTAGAAATTCCAATAATTTTTAAATGAATGGTGTTTGCTTTATATTTACTAAGAAACAAGTCATCCATTACCATAAAAATGGAATTAAAAATATATCTGGCTAAGTAAATCCAAAAGAGAGCAGTGGATTTTGTTGGGTTTATAGATAATGATACGGATTTAAGTGACCATACATTCTTAGCCTTTTCCTAGGGTGCAATTTGGAAGTAATATGCTTTTTAATAACCTACACTGGACATCATGGTTGCATTCCAAGTGAGTAGCATCACAACAAAATTGTCTAATACACACATGTTGCTTAGGGCTACAATGTTACCATAGTTACTACCAGATCAAATATCTCAGGAATGCAGAGCCACTAAGTCTTTCAATGTACAGAAATTCAGTACTTTTGATAGTTTTTGAGTCTTCATTTTTCTTCTTTCTTCGGCTTTTCCAATTGCCTTTGTGTTGTTTCTTCATTTTTCTTTTGTACATCTAAAAAAATAAATAATCTCTTTCACTTATAGCATATAGTGAAATATATTTCACATTATACTGCAATGAAACAGTTGGGATTTCCTTTATGCACCTTAATCATTTTCTCCTTGATTCAGACATGCTTTCCCCTCAATCTAGATATGGACACTACACGAAGAAAAGACATATGCGTCGCTTGGGGAATCTACATTCTCCTAGTTACCTTTCTCTCTGACTCTCCAGAAGCATTACATACCAAGCAGTCTCCCGAGGTATTATTACAATCTCCATTTATAGACTGGCCCATCAAAGCATAGACAGGTTAAGTGACTTGCTCCATGTCACAGAGCTAGTAAGCACAGAGACACAATTTGGACCTTGCCAAGTGGTTCCATACTCCACCCCCTTAATGATCTCCCCATAGTGTATCACACTCTCTCCCACTTCCTCATACTTCTAACTCCATTGCTTTTAGGAGATGATCTGACTTTCTACTTCACAGGGGTAAAAATATCATTCAGGTTTATCATCAGATAAAAGCTCCCTCGACTTTCTGCCAAAAACCCTTTAAAACCCATGGTCTGTACTTATTCCTACTACCCTTCCTCCTATTACAATGGAAAAGGTGAACCTCAGGACCAGCTACACAATTTATGGGAGCCCTGTGCAAAGTGGAAATGCAGCACCTCTTGTTCAAAAAACATGGACAAACAACTTCAAGACAGGAACGGTAGAGCATGACACCAAGTGCAAATCTCCTCTGAGCCCAGGGCCCTGTGCAACCGCACTCACCCACACCTGTGGAGCCGGTCCTGGTGCTGCTCAGACGTTCCAGGTCTATTCCTTCATGATCAGGGATCCTATCCATCTCTGCCTCATCAGGAAGCTGCCTCTAACAATCATCCCCGCCTCCCTTTCACCTGACTCTCCCTTTCTCCTGACTCCTCATTTCCTCAAGTCACTACCAACCTCACACTAACAAGGCCTTCTTTCAACCGCAATTCTTCCACAGACTGTCTTGTCGTATGTGCTTTAAAATGTATTATTGTTTGCTGTTTCCGTTTTAAATGGAAATGATTAAGTTTCTACTGCTTTTCCAAAAGTGCTTACTAAAATCATCACTGGTCGGGGCACCTGGGTGGCTCAGTGGGTTAAGCCTCTGCCTTCAGCTCAGGTCATGATCTCAGGGTCCTGGGATCGAGCCCCGCATCGGGCTCTCTGCTCAGCGGGGAGCCTGCTTCCCTCCCTCTCTCTGCCTGTCTCTCTGCCTACTTGTGATCACTCTCTCTGTCAAATAAATAAATAAAATCTTTAAAAAAAATAAAATAAAATCATCACTGGCATCTCTGAAGTTTAATCTGATGGACTCTATTCAGTTCTTCAACTTTCACTCAGGAAATACGTGTGAAGCATGTATTATGTACCAAGCAGTTGGTGGGGGGGAAATTCCAGCTCTCAGGAGACGTCTGAGGAGGGATATGAGGAACAAACAGAACAGGTAAAATGTGTGGTATGTGAGGTGTCCTGAGTGCTATGGAGGAAATTAAAGAATAGGAGTTGTCAAGAAGTCTTGGGGCCTGGAGGTTACAGCTTTACGTAGGATTGGTTGGGGAGAAAGGGCATGGGAGCGCTGCACTTGAAGACCTGAGAAGGGGAGGGGTGAGTGATGCCGGTAGCAGGGAGAGTGCTCATCCCAAGCAGAGGGAACAGCAACGTCAAAGGCATCAGTGTGCAGGAAGGAACTGCAAGTGGAACAGAAGGGAGAAAAAAGACTGGAAGATGGAGTCCGAGAGGTACCAAGAGACCTCATATTTTAGGTGAAAAATGGCAGCTGTCTGGACAAATATGAAAGTAGAGCTGACAATTTTTGCAGATAGATTAGATACAAAGTTGAGAGAAAGAGGGGAGACAAGGATAATCCCAAGGTTTTGGCTCTAGCCACTGGACGCGTCAAACCCCCATTCACCAGGATAGAGAAGAGGCGAGAAGAGCAGGTGTCAGGGAGAATATCTGGAGTTCTCCTTCCTGCCCATAAAGTTGGAGATTCCTGTTAGATAGCCAAGCAGAGAGGTCAAGTGGGCAGATGGACTTATGAGTGTGAAGTCTGAGGAGCTTCTGGGTAAAGATAACAAATCTGTGAGTAATCAGGAAGATGATATTATCCCAGTGAAATCAAGTGATATCTCAAGAGGAGGGAATGCTGATAGAGAAGAGGTCAAAGATTGAGTTCTGGTACCATCTAATTCATTCAGAGGTAGGGGACATAAAGAATCAACAGCAGGGACAAGAACAGTCAGTGAAGCAGGAAGGAATGCGGGAGAGGGGAGGGTCCAGGAAGCCAAGGGAAGAGGGTGTGATCCACCAAGACACAACTGCCAGGAGATCATGTAGGGCGGAGACTAAGAACGATCACTGATTGCATCTGAGACAATGTCATTTGTGATCTTGAAATAGAGGGGTGGTGTGGTGAGGATCAGAGAGAGAGAGACAAAGGATTTGGAGGCATGTCCACTCTAAGAGCTTTTTACCAGCTGCTCCTTCTGCCAAGACTATGCTTACTGCTGATCATCATGTGCCTGCTGCTCCCTTCAGTTGTGATTCAAAACACACCTTTTTCATTCCGGTTTAAGTTAGGGCTGCCCTCATTTCTCAGTCTAAAGCCATGCTGTAACTCTACCTCCAAATCCTACTTAAATCTCTGATAGAACATATCACTGTTGACATATATTTACTTGTTGATAATTTTACTGTCCCACTGGAGATATAAGATCCATGACAGCAAGACTTTGTCTGGTTTACCACTACACTGTTAGTTTTTAGAATGGTGTTTAGCATCTGTTGGACATTAAATTATAACGATGGATCAAATAAATAGTGACAGAGGGTGTTAAGAAAAGACCCTTGTCATGTGCACCTGAATGTTTATAGCAGCAATGTCCACAATAGCCAAACTATTTATGTAGTAAATAGTAAAAACTATTTTTTTACTAAATAGGACCGGCTCCACAGGTGTGGGTGAGTGCGGTTGCACAGGGCCCTGAGCTCAGAGGAGAGTTGCACTTGGTGTCATGCTCTACTGTTCCTGTCTTGAAGTTGTTTGTCCATGTTTTTTGAACAAATTATTTACATATTTCCAGCCAAACTGGAAAGAGCCTAGATGTCCATTAACAGATGAATGGATAAAGAAGATGTGGTATATATTTATATGATGGAATACTATGCAGCCATCAAAAGAAACGAAATCTTGCCATTTGCGACGACATGGATGGAACTAGAGGGTATTATGCTGAACAAAATAAATCAGAGAAAGACAATTATCATATGATCTCCCTGATATGAGGCATTTGAGAGGTAGGGCAGGCTGTCCTGGGGGTTACGGAAGGAAAAAATGAAACTAGATGGGATCACGAGGGAGACAAACCATAAGAGACTCTTAATCTCACAAAACAAACTGAGGGTTGCAGGTGGGGGGGTGGTCATAGGGATAGGGTGGCTGGAGGATGGACATTGGGGAGGGTATGTGCTATGGTGAGTGCTATGCGTTGTGTACGACTGATGATTCACAGACCTGTACCCCTGGGGCAAAGAATACATTATATGATAATAAAAATAATTTTTTAAAAAAGGCCCTTTGTGACATTTACAGCTGTCACCCTCTGTCACTTCTTGCTGATATGTTATCAGGCATCATTGTCCTCACTATCATGGTTATTAATTTATAAGAGATAGATTAAGACAAATTATGAATGAGACAAATTTTAGGTAGGTTAATTTCATGCAGGATACAGGACCTATGAGATCCTACAGTTCTTCCCACCTAAAAATACTTATCAAAAACAACACCAAAAACCAAAGAGGACAGATCTGATGGAAACCACCTAATAACCACATAGTAATCCACCTAATAATCCCCTTTCCCTTCCCTCTAAGGGCATGTGATTTCGCTTGGAACAATCCTTTCTTTCCTTTTGCTTGTAACTTCCCTGCCCCACTCTCTTCCCATTTGTACAGCTCCTCAGGGCTCCCCTCTGCTTGCTAGATAGAAGGCTGCCTGATTCATGAACCCCTTTATAAAGTCAATTATCTTTTCAAATTTACTTAGTTGAATTTTTGTTCTTTAACATATAAAAATAGTAACAATATTCTTTCAGATAACAGTCTCTTTAGTGGCCAAAAAAAAATGGTGAAGACTACTAACTCTCCCACAGAATATTTTTTTTTCTCTTTCATTTAATGAGGTAATGTCAAGAATCAGTAAGGTTTTGTGTGTGTGTCTGGGGAACGGACACTTTAATTAGGCCTGTCGTATGAACAGGTAACTTAGCTTCTCTGCCTCTCTAGTTGAGGATGGCCCTTCAACAGCAACATCACAGTCTGATAACCACATTCCATTTTCAGACTTAAAAGGCCAAAACCATTACACACATTTTTTATTTATTTTCTTTCTTTCCCTTTTCTCATCTTGTAATAGTTTGTATGGATGTAGGCACTTTTTTGCTCTTACTTGTAGGGTCTCGTATGAGAAAGGCAATGACGTCTGGGAACACATGAGGTGTCCCTGGACAAAGACATCCTCATTTCCTAGGGATCAAACAAGGAACATCTGTAACTTTACCAGGTAACAAATAATGTCCTGAGGCAGAGGACCAAGAGCCTTCTTCTGGCACTTGCATGAACAGAGTGGGCATGCAGCAGCTGCTAGCCTCTTTTGCCTCCTTGGCAGTGGCAATAAATTTCTACCCATACTAAAGTCCACCTTGGACTAAATGGGGCTCAAGGCCCAGGTATCTTGGTAATGACTTGGAACTGAAATTTTCTTTAACCTCCATGAATGTTTTCTGACTAAAAAGACTTCTTTAAAACTCTATTGAAAGTATCTTTATGTTTATTTCCAGAAGACTGAACTCTGGAAGCTAGATGAACTGTATGTAAGCAATGGGGAGACAAACCCAAGTTTTCCTCCATTGGTTTGACAGCTCCCCTTTGTCCTTAGTTCAACTTTTTCCACTGAAGAATGGTTACCTTTTATACAAATACTTGCCTTAAAGATCTCATCTTTAACTGTTAATAAAATTCTTAGATCTGAGACAGAGAAGAGCTTTACTATAGCAAAGCACAAGTCTCCAGTGAGGTTGGCTAAGGGGATGATAGGAGGGAAACTATTTTATTTCGGAGCGTTTCTCGATGAATTTTTAAGTTTATTGAGGGAAGGGATTATATTTGTTCACATTTTATCCCCGATTTCGAGCACTATGCGTGACTAGACACGTCCAACAAATACATAAATGTTCAGCTTGCACATACACATTGGGAGAGAAAAAGATAAAACTGTTCACTTTCAGAAAGCCTAAAAAATGACACTTAGCCTGCAACAAAAACTGAGAGATCTTAGTCCACACGTAAGAAAAAAAGAGCACTTATAACCAGTTATAAGAGAGACTGCTCCAGCGGCAAGGAGAGAACTTGTGCATTACCTTCCTTCATGGACAGGGCCTCCAGTTTGAGGGGCAGCTCTGCGGACCCGCCCATCCCGGCTGAGCCCTGGATGTCCGGCACGGCATTCCGGCGGCCAGTCCTGGCCGAAGAGGCAAAATTGTTGACCACGGACTCCACATCAGTCATCTCGGATGAATCTGTCCTCATAGCAACATCTGCAGATAGAAGGTGCACATGAAGAGGAGGATGAGCCTATTGGGAGGTAAACGTTCACAGTGGTGGTGAAAGGCATGGCCAGACCGAAACCACGACAGGCGTGCGAACGGAGTCATTGCTCACACCTTGCATCGATGTCTACTGTCGCGGTCCTGGAGCCTCCGTTCGCACATTCGCACATCCGCTGCCTAGACCGGGGCGTGCTCAGTGTGAGCCGGCTCGCTATAAATAACCCCTGAGCCGAGTAAGCCGCTAGGATGCTTTAGGCGGGCAGTGATCTCTTGCCTTTTGTTCTATTTTTCTGTGGATGGATTGGCCCAACCAGGGCTTGGAAGGAAATGAAAACTGACTTGTTCGGCCACTCCTGTAGAGAACCTGCCTGCCAGGATTTGTTTGTGGTGCTTGTTCAGGTCGAAACCAAATCACTATAATTTGCAGGCCCCCAACAAAACACACTCGGCTTCTATCCTTAGAAATAAGAAATTCAACTTCATCTCAAAGGCGTTGTGCCCCAGTGACAGCTGTGTATTTCGGTCTGCTCGAGTCTCACAGCTAATTTTCAACAGCCTCATGTTCATGTTTAAGAGAATAGAACCTGTATCACCTTCTCTCGCCTTTAAGTGGACCTGGTAATTACTAGTGCTTTCTGAAGCAACCTTTATCTTTCTAGTAATTGTCTCTATAAAAGTAGTCTTAGGAAATCATTAATGGTACAGGGAGGCAGGGAGGCAGCAGACACTGTTTATTCTAAAACTAACCCTCGTTCATAGGTTGTTTTCTAATGAATCTTCCCTAAGAAATCAATGCTAGTGGTATCACAAAAGCAGCAGCAGCAGGGGCAAGCATCTATGGAGAACCTATGAAGCCCTAGGCTCTCCACCGGGCCCTGAGAGTACAAAGGGACACTATACTCTCCATTTTTAGGGGACTTGTGCTCTCAAAGAGGAGAAAGAAGGTATACATGCGAAGACAGATACCATCATGCCACAGAATATGCTGAATATCAACCCAGGGAGGGAGACAATCACCTATGGTGCTTGAGGGCAGAAATAGCTAAGTCTTGACCTACACAGAGCAAACCAAGCTTTTCACCATTGTTGGAAGGGAGCCCTTTCCAATTGCTTAACTTCGATTCAGGAAATGCTAAAAATAAAGTGAAATAGTCACAAAATACAGTGCGTTTCGTATTAGAATTACAACTCCTTTGGTTCCGCAGACCCAAGAAATGCACGCTGAGCTCAGTGTGGCCCTCGGGAGTCCAGGAGTAGGCGAGGCTCCTTCCCCAAATAGGCGCATTTTTTGCAGGAACCGTGGAAAATTTGAGAACACAGCTAGATTTTCAGACACAACTTTGGAACCAATTAGAATTCTCTCTGTTTAGTATTTGCCAGCTGTCTGGCATTGACAGACAACATAGAGTAATGTAAAGAGCACTGGACTGTTAGTCAAAAAGAACTTCATTCCATTATAGGCTTGCAGGTGATACTAATTCATTTAATTTCTCTGAGTCACAGTTCCTCCCCATGTAATGGATGTAAAAATATTAGCCTGATCCACAGTATTCTTGTGAAGAACTAATAAGATAAAGCATATTGAAATTCCTCATAACTCTAAAACCATGTTTGTTTATTGGTATCATCATTCACGTTGCAAAGTTTTCTTTACCCCACCGCCATTCTATGTATCCCTTTAATCCTACCAAGAAACATCTTCATAGTGGAAGACCACTTAAGTTTCCTAAGAGGGAAACTAGGTTTATTCAACATGAACATTTTATATCTATTATCTCATTTTAATCCTCCTAATAATCCTATGAGGTAGTAAGGAACAACCCTCCCTACATGGATACGGAGCCCAGGGCTCAGGGAGGTTAAATGATTAACTGGGAGTCGTGCAGCTGCTACTATAGCACACAAGCAAGCAAATCTGGTTTTACGTCACTGTTAAGGCACGATGACATGGATTGCCACAAAATTATCTTTCCAAATCCCTGTGATAGGTATAGACAGACATACAATAGCTACTTTTGATTCTGTCCTTCATTACTCTTTAAATAGGGAAAATTATGTATATGCATATATATGTACGTGTGTAGGTTTGTGAGGGAGAGAGAGAGAGAGAGGGAGAGATTCCCTATCTCTTCACAGGTATTCCTTTCTGGCTTAAATGTTTAGTTATCTATAATACAGGAATGTCAGTTATAGAGCTCTTCTCTGTAGTTTGTGAGAGGTGCCTGACACCAAGTTTGGAAAGAGACCCCATTTACAGGCTTCCAGTGTGTCCTCAGCCAGTTAACAGCACATCAGGAGCCATGGCCATGATCAAATGTTTATTTCTATGGAGCACTTTCCTGTGTCACACAAGTAAGTTAACTATGCTAAGACTCGAGGACCAGTTCTATGAATACTTTGATGACTACCGACCTCCGAGTCTAAAATCTTAAAGTTGAAGATAACAACACATATAAAGATATTAAGATATGCTATTTAGAATACTTCAATGCTATACATTTTATATTAAATGAAGTGAGGAAACTTCTTTAGTAGATGGTCTATGTTAAAGAAGTATTGCATTAGAATTTGTATATCAAAAGGGAACTTCCAAAAGGTGGCCTGTAGAGTAGACCGTTAACACGGAAGAAGAAATTCTGGTCTCCAAGTTTATTTCAAGGCTTCTTGGCTATTGGCTGCTATTTTAGAAGTTTTTGTTCTTACCTTTACATTATTACTTCAGACATGGTCTTTCTAAATGACTCCTTTTTTTGTCTATTAGTGTTAGAAAATAAGATCATCACAAAAACTCTCTAAAAGTTTGTCAAAGTTATATTTATTAACTACCATTTTAAGATCAGAAAGAGAATTGGATGTGCGGGGAGGCCAAGCCATGAGAGCCTGCTTTACCCCGGAGCTTTACTTTGTCATTTCAAAGCTCTCCCTCTTCCCAGGATAATGTTCCTTTCAGAGCCTGCCACTGACACCAGGACTGTGGAGGATGCCAGGCTCCTCCATAAAACAGCAGTTCACCCAGCCCAGTCCTCCAGGGCTGTGGGGAGAGGGAGATGTCTGCTGTGAAAAGTCATCTCATCTTCCTGACAGAACGTGTCCATGACTTAGAGATCACTGCGTGGCGGGAACTCTGGAACCCACAGGGTCATTCTCAAATGGGCTCTTCTGATTTCTCTGGCAAAGAGATTTACTGTAGCATTGGAAATAATCTAAAAGTCTGTGAGGGAAGAATGGTTGAATAAACTATGTTACATTATGGAACATTATACAGCTACAAAGAATGTGTTAAGTTTAGTTAGATCTACCTACAGATATGTGTCCATGACACATTGCAAAATGAAGCAAATTTTAAAAGCGTGGGGGAGGGGAAGCAATGAATGCAATATGATCTCAACTTTGTAAAAGTTTGTAAAAAGAATAAAAATCCCGAGTTGAAAATGTAAGAGAGAACAAGAAGAATGTTAACCATTTGTTGGTACTTCCTTACATATGTTAACTTGTAATAATGAGCATATATTATTATTGTAACTTAAAAGTACTGAAATACAGTCATCTGACAAAATTAAGAATACACAGATATTCTAGCGCAGAAAGTCTCTAAAAGTCACACTTTGACAATTTAACTGAAAATAGTGTATCTGTAAATATAAGTTTCTTCCTGTAACAAAGAGTCATCTTACCTGCCTGTCATTATTGTCCTATGCAACATTGATTACATATGTCTGATTTTTTTTTTTAGAGGGATAATTATATACATTGTAAAATAAGATTTCAAAAGGGAGCAAGCAAGCCTAGTTAAGAGAGTCTCCTTTAAAAAAGGGTTGTTAGGGGGCACCTGGGTGGCTCACTGGGTTGAGCCTCTGCCTTCGGCTCTAGGTCATGATCTCAGGGTTCTGGGATCGAGCCCTGCATCGGGCTCTCTGCTCGGCAGGGAGCCTGCTTCCTCCTCCTTTCTCTCTCTGCCTGCCTGTCTGCCTACTGTGATCTCTATCTGTCAAATAAATAAATAAAGTCTTTAAAAAAATTAAAAAAAAAAAAAGGGTTGTTAGGAGGCCATAAGAGGAGAGGAATTTATGCACACCCTCAACAGAGAAACTATGAAATTTCTCTTAAAATTTTATTTATTTATTTGACAGAGAGAGTGTGAGAGCACAAGTAGGCAGAACACGAGGAGGGAGAGGGAGAAGCAGTCTCCCCACTGGGCAGGGAGCCCCACGCAAGTCTCTATCCCCCAGTACCCTGGGATCACAACCTGAGCCAAAGGCAGTCACTTAACCCACTGAGCCACCCAGATGCCCAAACTTTCTGAGCTTTAAAGCCAGCTGCAAGCCCTCAGCCTGGACTTAACTTCCTCCTCACCATGGCAACTGGATCACACGTGGTGCTTCACTTCTAAAGGAGCCAATTCGGTTTAACAAGTTTCGGTCCTTCATTTGCATACACAACCAATCCCAGTTAATTTTTCAATTCCTCTTTTGCACAGAGGACCTAAATGAAAGCTACACTCCTATCCTTCCATCTTTATAGCTCTGCCCCTCCCACCTTTGTCTTCACTGGAACGCAATTTAGGTGTCTACCTAAATCTGTGTTTCCCGAATTGCAATTCTAATTGCCCAAATAAATGTCTGTTTGCTTTAATTTTCGGTGAATCCTTTCTTGGTCAACGTTATAGGGAGAGAGAACTGCTCTTTTCAAATGCTTTGTAACATAACCCATAGAAAGATGAGGAAATAGTACTAATAAATAAACACAGAAGAGAGATTAACTTCCAAGTCCTAATTTTTTGGGCTTGAAAAGCTAATTATGTTTATGTTTGCTAACTAAGGCAGCTGACTCACTAGCAACTCTTCCTCTTTTTCTTCTACAGAATTAGTAGGGAATCTGGATGAGTTCTGCTTTGTCAACTGTGGATGATTACAAGAGTGGAAACCATTTGGACATTTGGAGATTTCACAGAAGTCCTTGCATGCCCCTAGCAAGGTGATGTAATTTTCATCTCTTTCATCTCTTTTGGAAATACACAGTTTTCAAGGTGCCTTAACAAAAGCCCATTACCGGGTCATATAGACACACATGCCAGCATCTGCAGCTCTGTCAAATCGAAAATGCAACATCAGCATGAAGAGGACAAACATGTTCAAGCTAAATGAAGCACTGGAAGAATACGTATCTATAAGACATGTGTACTTATATATACACGTGTAGGTATGCATGTGTATTTATGTATATAAAATCACTGGTCAGCTCCCAGTGAGCTAAGAAAGGAGTGTGTTAGTACGTTAAAAGTATAACCAGGAACTAAAGTTTTTGCAACTTCTTTCTCTCCTAGCTGAGATGTTCCAGCCTCAGAGCTCACACTCACTCTCTTCTCAAGTTCACTTACTTGAAGCGGAGACTGCAAGGAGCTGGTTACCTTTTCTCTAATCTCTGGATCGGTATCACTCACTTCACCTCCTACAGTGAAACTCATTCTGCATGTATGACTTGAAATAAACTTCTTACCCGTTAATCAGTTCCCTGGAGATGTGAGTCAGGCTCTCTGAAAAAAAACACTTAAAGTAACAATGAAGAACATATATTTTGGAAAATGAGTGCTTTTCCTGGTCATAAGAAAGAGAGGATGAGATAGAGCGAGACACAGACTGGTCTCCGTTGATGTCTCTCTCTCTCTCCAGGTTTCAGCACCTCATGCTATATTTCTTCAGTTGTCTGCCTACAGTTCTTATTTTGCAAGATTTTCTGTTCTGGAGTACGAAAACTTCTTCCAAACAAGGTCAGAGAAACCTAGTAATTGCCTCTTAATGTGGACCAACAAAAACGGACAATTATTTATTCATCCAGTCGACATTTATCAAGCTCCTGCTAAATTATTAAGTGCCAGGCCCTGTGCTAGGCCCACAAGCTACAAAGAGGAACCCACAGTCTGGTGAGATCAAACACATTCTAATCTTTTCAATAGCTTTCCTGACCTCAAATCCTGTTCTTTGAAATAAAGTAAAAGTATCTAACTCTAAAAATGGGAATCCTAACACATCTACTCACCTAAGTACTAAGACCATTTTAGGCTAAACAGAGCTAACATGAAACATATACCTGTATAAAAATGATTTTTTTTTTTTAACTTAGAGACCTTCCCCCTTTTTTGGGAGGAGGGGGATTCCTTTACATAGGGAGTTTCTGTGCCTCAAGTATAAGCCAAAGGAAATTCAACTTCTAGTCTGTTGACACACATATTATTTTTCATGCTTAGACTCTTTCCTGATAATGATTTAAACATAAACAAATGATTAAATCCTTCAATATACATTTGTAGGCACAGGAAAGCTATTTCTACCATGCAGAATTTTTGGACAACTGAAACCTGTAAAATTCTAAATATAAAAACAAATTGACTTTCCTATAATCTTCCAGATAAAGTAATTCACATATCTGAATACCCTTCTGACACAATAACATTGTTATGCTAAAATAGGGTCACTTAGAATAATAATGTGGACTGATATGGATAAGAACCTCAACTTTACGAGGCACTCAACCTCCTTGAGTGGAGGGGTCCACATTTAACTGGTCATCCTACTTTTTCATTTCCTGCTAGAAAAACTTACCGGAAACACACCCTCCATCAAGGATTATAGGGAGTTCGCTTGCCACAGGCCTCCCCGTACCCCTTGCAGCTTCCCCAAAAGACCATTCCACGTAAATGGTATAGACCCAGACACTTGAGTGATTTACCATAATGCAGCCAGTTTGTGTCAAAGTCTTTTCTAAGTCCAGACAGTCCTCTTTCTGCCATTATCATGACTCCCCCTGCTCTTCTCCAAAACAGATTTCCCTAATTATCAGTACATCATCTTGGGTAGCACATCTGTGCATGTGGGTGTTATGCGTAATGGGTGGTATCCAGGACACACAGTGATATTTTCAGTTCTCCTTTAGATGAACGTCATTCTAAATGGTTGTAAGTTGTAGCAGAGCATCCCTCCTATCTTACGTCTGACGTAGTTTTGGCCTTTTACTTCCCACCTTTTTATTTCTATCTTTCTGAGTGATCAGAATTGAGACCACTTAGCTTGAATTAGAACGAACCGTTCTCATTTTTTTTCCTCCACTTTACCTCACACCCTGCCTGTACTCAGTCATTCTCACATATTTCTCATATTCTCCTTTTTCCATTCAAGGGACACAAATATCGTTGTTTTCTTATTTTATTAAGGTACTGCAGGCTACTAAAGGAAGTACTTGTATTCAACTCAGAACGTACTTATTTAACACCAACTGTGTGCAAAGCACTCTGATGCTTGCCAAGTAAGGATTTCCCTTGCCTCAGCTGGAGACCTGGAAAGGCCGCAAAGCCAGGCAGCTCTGGGACGTGCACAGGGGAGGGAGTGGTTGGGTCCAAAAGAGAAGATGGGGCAGAACTGCAGAGGGGGGTTCCAGAGAAAGAGCGAGCAAATTCCAGCAAGAGACTGCTCTCAGATCATCCACCTCTCATCTTCGCCTTTTCCAACCGTTGTCGGACACAAAGTGTTCTTAGATTTCAAAAAAGGCACAAAGATTCTCCAAGCTCACAAAAGCCCAAGAACTGAATTTGCACTACTGGGAAAATGAAATAATTTTGAGGATCCTATGGTTTGCGTGCACCATTCCTATGTCAGAGTGAACACAATCTGTCTGTGCAGGGGGGTTCAAAGGAAGTTCTAAGAAGTCAGTTCCTTTTTTAATGAGACCGTGGTTTTAAAATGTCAAGTGACTTTTGATGACATCAATAGGAAGGAGGAAAAGGGAAGATAATCTGACCAACATGGTCATGGTAGAATTGCCTTTGTATCCCTCTACCTAGTACATGGGCTGACACATAGTTATCTAATAAATTCAATAAATACTGAATTAATAGCTGATATCTATAAATTTTGGGCAGGCAAACATAGCTAGTGATCGTGCTTTTAATTATTAATATTCTCAATAAAGACTGAAAGTTCAGTTAATCATATATTAAAATGAATTTTATGACATTACCAGTAAAGTAGCTTTGGGGGCAGGATGTAGCCTAGTGGCAAATAAAATGCTTTGCCCGTGTGGGTAACATCAATTGTCACATGCAGAGCAGAAGTTAATGCAAAAACTCTTCTGGAATCACCCTCACCCAAGGCATCTGAATAGTTACACTCTTCTGACTTTGGGTCCCTAGAAGGGATTCATAAACATTAAACGGAAGACTGCCCTACCAAAGTCAGTTAGACACAATTCTATCAGCTTTCCCTCGTACAAATATGCAGTCCTCTAACACTTTTTCTTTTTAAGATTTTTTTTTTATTTATTTGGCAGAGATAGAGATCACAAGTAGGCAGAGAGGCAGGCAGAGAGAGACAGAGAAGCAGGCTCCCCGCTGAGCAGAGAGCCTGACGTGGGGCTCGATCCCAGGACCCTGAGATCATGATCTGAGCTGAAGGTAGAGGCTTAACCCACTGAGCCACCCAGGGGCCCCAGTCCTCTAACACTTTAAATAGCCCAGATCCTATAGTTTTAACTCATTCAACAAATTCTCTTTTACCATTTTCATTCTCAACAAGGGGGAAAATAGAGTCTTTTATCCTCTGGCCTTATTTTCTTTCCTGGGATTATTATTGAGAGTGGTACATCTATGACAAAAACTAGTTCCATAATTTTTCTTCAGTGTGAAGGTCATCTAAAGGAAGAGCTTAAGCTTGGACAATTTATTAGTTTTTTAAAAGATTTTATTTATTTATTTGACAGAGAGAGAGAACAAGAGCACAAGCAGAGTGGCAGGCAGAGGGAGAGGGAGAAGCAGGCTCTCCGCAGAGCAGGGAGCCCTACATAGGGCCAGATCCCAGGACCTTGGGCAGACGTTTAACCAGTGAAGCCACCCAGGCACCCCAAGCTTGTACACTTTAAACTGCATGCTTTTACTTCAGAAAATTTTTATAACATATATGCTTATATGTCTTCAGAAGGAAAAATGCAGCGACACAAAAGAACTAATTTTACTAACATATACAAATGTTATATATTTATGTGTGTGTGTGTGTGTGTGTGTGTGTGTGCCATATTCATCAAAACCATTCCTTTAGGAAGCTACACATGTATTCCACCACCTAAAATATTTTTGTGATTTCATCAGTGCAACCCACTTTATACTCTTATATAATATAATGGAAGAATAATGCTACATTTAAAATATAACATATTTTATAGTAAACTGTTTTAGTTAAAAACTATCCCAACTGGGGCGCCTGGGTGGCTCAGTGGGTTAAAGCCTCTGCCTTCGGCTCGGGTCACAGTCCCAGAGTCCTGGAATCGAGCCCTGCATCGGGCTCTCTGCTCAGCAGGGAGCCTGCTTCCTCCTCTCTCTCTGCCTACTTGTGATCTCCATCAAATGAATAAACAAAATCTCTAAAAAAAAAAAAAAAAAAACTATCCCAACCGATCACCCATTTTTTTTGTACTGAAATGACTTCAGGTTTTTTTCAAAGCTTCCTTAAGTAATTTAGATTTGCATATACTCAAAAGAATTCTATTTCGAGATTTCAAAGCAGAGGTCTGAGCAATGACAGCATTACTGAACTACCTTAATATACCCTTGGAATGACTGCCCTTAAATTAGTCTTCATATTTATTAAGCAGTCCAAATGGTGCAATGGAAATTTTGGTCACCTAAAAGTGAGCATGTAGTGGCATCTCGCATTGCCTTCTAATAAATTTGCAACTTTCAATAAGACATTTAACTTCTCTGTTAATTAAGTTTCCACATTTATCAAAAGTAGAATTAATACTACCTATTTTACTACCTTGGAACCCAACAAACTAATGGATATAAATGTGCTCAGTTAATGACCACACAAATGAAATTTGTTTAGTAATCGATCATATTAATTCATAGGCACTATAATAGATTATCATTATAAACATTGATTATCCTGTTAAAGTAGGCTTTTCTTTTGGCTCTAGAAACAGCCTCTGACATTGTAAGTTATAAAGACAAGAAAAGATTAACGCAGAGATATTTCCAGAAATTTGGTGTTTAGGCAGGGAAAAGAGCATAAAAAATTACATTCTGCCCCCCCGAAGCCCCTCCAAGTTGGCTACCTTTCTGCAATATCTGTTCTAGATAAGCCACCTGTCACAGAAGACCAAATCTCCCTTACACCATTCATCATGGTTTCTCCCTAAGGGTGAACATTTTATGTAATTCCAGCAACAAACCATGTTTGAGTGTTTCATTACTAGTTAAGATGTGATTGGAATTATCAATTTCTTCATGACACCTGAAAATTCTTAATCTGAGTAATTACATAACGACACTATCTGGTGAGGAAAGAAGAATCACAAAATTTGTGAGACAATTCTGCTTTCTCAGTAAGCCTCCTCAGCCCATTTGAAACTGTCTTCTCTCTGTTGCTCCTAACCTCCCTTAACTTGCTCTATTTTCCCTTGGCACTTAGTAGCTTGAATGCATATTATAACTTGCTGTGATTGAACTGTTGCCTACTGACTATCTCGCTCTATTACAATGTAAGCTCCATTAAGGCATAGGTTTCTGTAGGCACAGGTTTTGTAGGCATAGGTTTTTACAGGTTTTTGACCGATGTACCACAGCACTAAGTCATGCCTGTCATTCACTCAGTAGGTACTCTGATATAGGGTTTGTTTACTGAATGAAACAATTATCCTTCCTTGTCTCTCTTTCAAAAGGAATTATTTTCTTTTTGCATATGAAAATAATATATGCTCATTGTTGGGGAAAAATGATAATTTTTCTGGAAGGAAAAAAAGGAAGTTGCCTTTTGCCCATTATCCAGTCACAGCACTATTATAATTCTGGCGCATATCCTCCCAGAATTTTTTCAGCATTCATATACATAGATGTACCAAATATCATACATCTGGATTTTGAAGTTAGAATATATTTATTTAATATCATTTTTTCATATCTTCTATAAGTCATTTGATCATATCTCTTAAAAATATAATTGTTTTCAGGCCAACACAATTCTGAATTTTTAAAGTTTGAAAAAAGAAAATTTTTTAGAAAGCCAACATTCCAGGGCATATACCACCTATTTAAAATAGACAGAGCCACAAGCTCAAACATGAAAAACATGACTGAGGCTGAAATCATTCACAAACCTTTCCTTAATTGAATTGGATAAAGTTGATTTATAGGTAAGATGCTTTTTTAAATGTAAACAACTTAAAAAGTTCCAGTAATGTCTTTTTCTCCTATTTCATCAAAGTAAAAAAAAAAAATTCTTTGGGATGTCTTTTAGTCCCTTTTTGAATAGATTTCATTCTCATCTCTTTTTTTTTTCTTCCAACTGAGAAAAATGAGGAAATGATTGGGCCTTTTCAAGCTCTGATTTGTTTCCTAAGTTCTTTTCAGTATTTTATTTTTCTTTGCAGAAGAAGAAATCATTTTAGTGTTTCATCAAGCAAAAAATTCAATCAAAATCACAGTAGCAAAAATTTTTAAGCTGTTCTGAGGATTTTTCTGGGTCATATAGGCAAAAAAAAATTCCCAACCAAATAGCGAGTAACTTTAGAGAGAAAAGTTATACCATTGAAATATTTTTGTTCATCAAATTATGTATATTGATGTTTGCCTACAATTAAGTTAATAGAAATGAAATTATTTATATGAATGCATCTAACTTTTTACAAAAGCCTTTTTTGAAAAAATAATACATTCTGTTACTATGTTTCTTTAATATTATATAAGTTCATTAGGGAAAAATGAATCTTCATGAAAAATGGTATCTAGAATATATTCAATGGGCATAATAAAAAAGTTCAAAGCCAGTATATACAATAATTCTCAAAACAGTTGCACAGAAAAACATGATAAGGGAAATATCCAAAATTTTAACAGTAGTTCTTTGTGAGTGGTGTTATTATACATGATTTCTATTCTCTTGTTTAATTTTGTGTTTTCTAAATTTCCTATGATGAAGATTTTCATTATGTGAAAAAAGGCATAAGCATGTGTTGAGCACACACCATTTTAAATCACTTTAGTGAGATACAACGTATGTGATTCTGTACCGAGGGGGTGATCAATACTATCTTCGTTTTACAGGTAAGAAAACTGAGGATCATAAAAATGAAATGATTTGGCTAAGGAACAGAGGTAGCGAGTGACAGAGGCAAGACCAGAGCCCATTCCATCTGACACCTCATACATTGCTCCTTCTATTACATTTCACCAAATATTTCTTGAACAGAGACTCAGCCTTCATTCAGCCAACTGTTATTGAGCATCCTTCATTCAGTGCAAGATATTAGAGAAATAAGACCAAACACTGTAATTACCAGAGCGGGACACACACAAAAAGCATAATGCATGATCTTTACTCTGAAAAAGTATGTGACCTCACTGTACAGATGAAATACATGTACATGAAAGGGAATGTAAAAACAGAAGTCCACATATGATATATCCATGTAAATGGTATAAATGAAAAAATGCTATGGAAGTATAAAAGGGAAATGGCTATTGAATTTTGGTAATTAAGAGAGACTTCATAGAAGCTATAGAACACACATCGGACCCTAATATCTGGGAGGGGTTCATACAGATTAAAAAAAAAAACATGAAAGACTTACCAAGCCAGGGAAATAATTTAAGCTAACTCACGAAGAAGTGAGTGTACAAAGCAACTTCTAAGTAAAGGAAAAGGAAACATCTAGCTCTGATCGAATGTTAAGCCATATAGAGTTGGAGAAATAAGTTGGAGCGCAATCATCACTGGAACCCAGATTGCAAAGAAAATGAATGCCATTTAAAAGGAAATTGTGGGGGCACCTGGGTGTCTAAGTTGGTTAAGTATATTCCTCACTCTTGATTTCAGCTCAGGTTGTGATCTCAGGGTCGTGAGTTCAAGCCCTGTGTTAGGCTCCATGCTCAGTAGGGAGTCTGCTTTTCTCTCTTCTCTCTCCCCCTCTCCTTCTGCCCCTACCCCCAACCACCGCTCACATATACAAGCTCTCTCTCTCCCTCAAAATAATAAATAATCTTAAAAAAAAAAAAAAGAAGAGATTGTGTTTGTCCCTCTGAGCACTGAGGAACCATGAACATTTCTAAGTCACATGATAAAAATATGCATAAGATGCACTATGTGTAAATAGAGACTACTGTGGGGGCGCCTGGGTGGCTCAGTGGGTTAAAGCCACTGCCTTCGGCTCAGGTCATGATCCCAGGGTCCTGGGATCGAGCCCCGCATCGGGCTCTCTGCTCGGCAGGGAGCCTGCTTCCCTTCCTCTCTCTCTCTGCCTGCCTCTCTGCCTACTTGTGATCTCTGTCTGTCAAATAAATAAATAAAATCTTTAAAAAAAAAAATAGAGACTACTGTGAAGGAGTATTGTTCGAAGGCTATTAAAAATGGAAGTTCTGTAAGCAAATCCACCACATGAGTGATGTGCTGATTATAAAATTTATATGTAAATGCAACATACCCAAGAATAACTTCTTATTTAAAAAGGAAGGAAAAAGGTAGAAGGACTTACAATGAAGACTAATTATAAAGTTTAAGGACTTAGATCATCAGATATAAAGATTCATTACAAATATTAGGTATTAAGATAGAGTGGCATTCTTCAAGAATAAACAGCATAATAGAATAAAATAGAGATTCCAGAAATAGACACATAAACATATGGGTCCTTGATTGCTGAAAAAAGCAAAGCTAGTGATGTGGTCACTGAACTACTGCTGGTGATCTTGGAGGATTCACAGAGAGGAAACATTGACATTGACATTGATGGGAAGATTGTTCATCATGGAAAAAACAGATGGGGCTTATAATAATTTGTGACAAATTCTAGGATTATTAAATAAGTGACTTCAAGTTATGGTGTCTTCCCTTGAATTTTGTATTTAAATACTGTCATATAGATAAGTTGAAAGAACAGTGTGTAACCTCCATTTGATTTCAAGAATTGTTAACAGCTATATTTACTCTTTCTCTGTAAACATACACACAATTTTTGTCAGTCATTTGAAAGGAAGCATCTGATATGACAGTCACATCAAATATTTCAGCATTATTTAAGAACTACTGTATTCTTTATATCCATATTACCATTGTATTTCCATGACATTTTTTTATATATACATTGCAATTCTGAGATAATTTCCCCTTTCCCTTAAAGTATAGCTTTTAGAAATTCCTTTGGGGAAACCAATGGTTTTGTTATGTCTGAAAAGATCTATTTTATCCTCATCTTCGTGCACTATTCTAGGTTGAAGTTACCTTCTCCAGGCACTTCACAATATTAACATACTTTATTCCATTTTTGTTGTTAAGAAGTTGTTGAATACGGGGGCGCCTGGGTGGTTCAGTGGGTTAAGCCGCTGCCTTCGGCTCAGGTCATGATCTCGGAGTCCTGGGATCGAGCCCCGCATCGGGCTCTCTGCTCAGCAGGGAGTCTGCTTCCTCCTCTCTCTCTGCCTGCCTCTCTGCCTGCTTGTGATCTCTCTGTCAAATAAATAAATAAAATCTTTAAAAAAAAAAAAGAAGTTGTTGAATACGATAATTTTATGTGGCAACTTGGCTCAGCCATAGGGTTCCTAGTGTTTGTTCAAACAATGTTCTGGGTATGTCTGTGAGGGTGTTTCTGGAATTAACATTTGGGTCAATGGACTGAGTAAAGAAGATTGTCTTCTCCAATGTGGATGGTCATCGTCCAATCCACTGAATTCCTCAATATAATAAAAGACTAAGTAAGGAAGAATTTTCTCTCTCTGCCTGTCTCAGGCCCCCGCTAGGGCATCAGTCTCTCTGCTGTCTTTACACTCCACCTGGGACTGAAACTTAAATCATCACTCTTCTGTTTTTCAGGCCCTCAGACTTGGAAGGGAAAAATACCATTGTCTCTCCTGGGTGTCTAGCTTGCTGACTATAGACCTTGGAATTTCTCAATCTCCATAGTAGCATGAGCCAATTCTTTATAATAAATATATACCTGATTGATTCTGTTTTTCTAGAGAACCCTGACTAATACACTGATGGTATAATTGATATACCATTTTGGTATAATGGTATACCATTTTTGGTAGTTTGTGGAGTCTATTTTTCTGACATATTTTGAGGATTTATCTCTTTGATGTCCTGAAATGTCATACAAGGTGCCTAAGAACCTTTTTTTTTTTTTTTAATCCTTAAGATTTGTTAGTATTCCTGAATTTAATACTTTCATCGATTCTGGAAAATTCTCAGGTGGTAGTTATTTGAATACCACTTTAATCCTTTATTATTTCCTTGGGAATTCCAATTAGACACATGAGATAGACAGTCTATTAACCGTGTCTCTCAATCTTTCATAGTTTCCCTTTCTTTCGTTTCTCTGTGCTATATTCTGGATAATGTCTTCCAACCTATCATCCCATTCACTAGTTATCGCTTCATCTGTGTCTAACCTGCTACATAAACTACACATCAAGTTTTAATCTATATTTTCCATTTATAGACAATCTGTTTTGCTCTTTTTCAAGTCTGCCTCACTGTATTATATTTTGTTCTTTATTCACACATAACTTACATACCCTCATTTATCTTTTCAAATATATTGTCTTTTTTAAAAAAATTTATGAATAATCCTAATATCTGAATTCTTTATATTGTGATTATGTTGTATAATCTGTAAACTGTATAATCTAAGCTGTATAATCTATAAACTGTATAATCTATCTCATTGTAGCTTATTTCCTTGCATGTTTAATGATTTGTGGTTGTAAACTTACATTTTTAAAAACTTTTTCCTTGAAATTACCTGAGACACTAATTAAAGTGTTTTCCTTTATACAGGCTCTGAATTTGTCTCTACTGGGGTCTGGGAGCACTACGAAATTGGTTAGCCTTAAATTCTCAGCATGAAATTTTTCACACTACAAAGTTGCAAACCTGCAACCCCTTGTAATAAGTGATCAGGAGAATTTTCCCTCCTTTTCCACACAAGTCAAGGACAAGACTGGCAAGTATCCATACTGTTTTCCTTTGAAGGTTAGGGTTTTGTCACATTGTCGCTGGACTGAATATGTCACTCTTCAATAGCCTAAGCCTTATACTTGGGACTCAATTTGATTTCCCAACTTGAGTGGTTCTTAAGTTTCTTTCCTTGTTCCCAGAACATGACTTTTTAAAACAGAAATTGTGGATTGCTGGGGAACTCAGGGAACTGAGTACACCATTCACATGCCTCTAGATTTGGGATTTTTCATTGTTCTGGGATTATGACAAATAATCGTATCAACATGAGCATCCATTTTAAAGTTTTGAAGAGGGGGCACCTGTGTGGCTCAGTCAGTTAGGTGTCTAATTCTTGATTTTTGTTCAGTCATGATCTCAGGGTCATAAGCAAAAGCCCTGCATAGGGATCCATGATGGGCATGGAGTTTGCTTAAGATTCTCTCTCTTCCAAATGAAACAAGGTGGGATTGGGAGGGAGACAAACCATAAGTGACTCTTAATCTCACAAAACAAACTGAGGGTTGATGGGGGGAGGGAGGTTGGGAGGGGAGGTGGGATTATGGACATTGGGGAGGGTATGTGCTATGGTGAGTGCTGTGAAGTGTGTAAACCTGGCGATTCACAGACCTATACCCCTGGGGATAAAAATATATGTTTATAAAAAAATTCAGTAAATAAACATTGTCTGAATAAAAAAAAAAAGATTCTCTCTCTCCCTCTCCCTCTGTCCCTCCCCCAAGCATGTGTGCATGCTCTAAATAAATAAGTAAAATCTTTAAAAAAATTTTTTTTAATATATCCTACATTGTAGAGCATTGTGTACTAGGGCTTTCTAAAGGACATTAAGTTTTCCATTATTTTATAAAAGGGAGTTCTAGTTCAGTTTCAATATTTTTTTTAAAATAATGCTCACTGTCTTGTTTGATAGTATAGTGGTAGACAAAGGGGTTTTATTTTTATATTTTAAGTGATCTCTATATCCAACATGAGGCTCAAACTTATAACCCTATGATCAAGAGTTGGATTCTCCACCAACTGTGCCAGCCAGGTGTTCCTCAATAATTTTTTTATCCAAGTAATAGCAAGATACTCATTTTATTCGGTCAAAAAACAGATGTGCAATGATATAAATGCATTATTCTTTAACAGAACTGATTTTAATCCACAGATCCCTGTTTTTCCTTCAGAGAAGAAAACAGTCTTGTGATTTCAAGTATAAGCATTCATTTCCACATTAAAATTTATTCTCTCTGGGGTAAATTTCCAACCAATTCACAATCATACACAGAATTCATTTCTCCATGTGGTGTAAAGCCTAAAATTAAGGCTCAATATTATATGCTGCCTTGACATATGGTAAAACTGGGAGGGCTTCAAATAGCCTAAATATAAAAGTTTCCCTCCCCACTCTGTTCTCAAGGATAAGGTATGCTAGCCAAACAATCAGAGGGACCAGGCACAGTTCCTATTTATCCTTTTGCAAGCCTGTGGAATATTCAAACAAACCAATCATATCATCTTGTAAGAACCAGGAGGCATCACACACTCATATTACTACAAAGTCTGCCTCCTATCGTCTTCGGTTGGTTATTCTGTGTCTAAGTACAATCCCTGTGAAGCCCTGCATGGCCTTCGGTATCCTTCTCCCTGAGCTATAAATACACGTGACTAAAAATTTGCTGTCAATCTCATCTGTTCAGTGGCAAGTGCTCAATGTCTAGCTATTCCCATATCCACAGGGCAGGAATCTCTCCCTTACCAATGGGGCGATTAAGAAACCACTGTGTCCCAAACCACATGACATGCTCCACCATGACTGAGGACACCTGGTCAACCTCAATTAACTGCTCTTGGTTAACTAAACTGATTCTGTGATATGGTAACACTGCCTGGGAAGGAATAGCTAATTGCCGGCAGATTTGGGCTATGTCCTGTGTGGTATTCTGTTGTCTTTGCTAGGCGTTGCCATCACTTTCCACCCTAAAACTCTCTTGTCCCCAAGATGAGTATCGTTATTTCACTGCATCCTGCTATAACCTGGTGATGTCAGGTTTAGTCTGTTTGGCAGGTCGTCTTTGCTTACCAAGGATCAGCCTAAGTCACTGTGTCTGGCCTGGGGACTATCATCAGCTGCTTGGGAAGCTATACAGACATTGTAATTGTGCACCTCTGGGACAGCCCCACAGATAGCCTTTTATGAGATTTGTGGAAAGAAAGGAGATCACCACCCCGTAGAGAATTAAGCATGGCATTCCAGTTGTTCATGCAAGGGTAGTGACCTTGCTGGTTTCCTGTGCTGCTGCTCCCCTTGCCACTGTTGCTTGCGCTCTCCTGACCCTCAGGAGTATCGAGGTGCACATCCATCTTGGCCTGTGGCCCAGGGGCTGGTGAAAAAAAAAAAGGTAGGGGGAGGAAGGAACATTGGTACTCAACTGCTCTCCCAAAACAAAACTTGCAGCCAGTGTACCTAGGTTTTGCTCAGTATTCCTGTCTACCAACACACCAAAGGGCTAATCTTGCAATCATTGGCCTTATGGTCTACATCCAAGCCATACACAAAATGAGTTTACTGGATATGAACCTTGATTCCAGGAAGACTGGAATTCCCTGGACAACGAGGCAACCCCCGACAAAGGAGGCTACCAAGCTCCTGAAACTTTCCCCATAAATACCCCGAAGGTATGCATTATAGGTGATTGTGCAGACAGAAACTGAAAGCTGCAACTTTACATGGCTAAAAACCTTAAATATTTCAAATTTGTGGAATTTGAACAGAGGAAAAAAAGAAAGAAAGAATTCCACATGACAGAGGAGGTGGGCCCACAGCAGAGGAGGATTTTGATCCAACAAGCCTGGTAGTAGACCCACAACTCTTACCCTGCACCACTCTGCTCCCCATGTTTCAGTTGTAACAAAGATCCTAATCCTCCACAAAACACCCACGGCACCCTTGTGGCATCATGAAGGGGTTCATTCAAACTGAATTTAAGCCCACGGTTTATAAACCAACTACCGCTATTGGGAATGTCCCCAACCCTGATGATACTGATTTGAGGTTCTCTGGGGAAGAAACTTATAAGTATGATAGGAGTAGAGAGCACCATTCCCCACCTCACCCTCATTCCTCACCTATATCCAGTGACCAAACAATAATAATAAGATAAATTAAAAAAAGAAAAGAAAGAAAGAATGTAGAATACAAGGAGAGAAAACCAACAAGAAACAACTTAAAACAAAGGTCCATAATTTGACCTCACTGGAAATCCAAAATTTACTAGAAACATTTATATAGCAAAAGATAAAAGGACACTGATTTGTGTGCCTTTATAATATAGATTCTGAGTTAATTTTCTAAAGATTTTATTTATTTAAGAGAGAGAAAGAGAGAGAAGTGAGGGAGGGGCAGAAGGAGAGAATCTCTAAGCAGACCTCTTGCTCTGCCTGGAGCCCAACATGGGGTTCAATCCCATGACCTTAACTGAAACCAAGATTTGGATGCTTAACTGACTGAGCCACCAAGGCACCCCTGAATTAATTTTACTATATGCAGAAATTCATCGATTGATCTTAACAAATACTAAGGCTAAAATTACAGTTATACCTTGAATCCCACTAAAAGTAAACATGGTATCCCCTACCATGAGGGAATTACTGAATGTAAGGTAGAACACAAAGAGATATGACTCTCCTTAACTATAGGAAATTCTGTCTAGCTTAAATTCCCTATGGTTTTAGCACTCATTGCCCTAAAATATCCCATAGTGAGCATGGATACTCTGACCCAATAAAAAATAGATGAAAATTACTGGCTTAACAAAATAAGAACTCATGACCCATTCCTCGCTCCCTACTCCCCCAACCCCATTAAATAGTTAACATGACTCAATGTAATTTAAAACAAGGTCCTCAAGGATTAAAAACTTGCTATTTAACAGGTAATGAGTGAATCCTTCCCTGATTCCACTGGTATTCCATTTAACAGCCTTATTTGGCTTGTTCCTTAAATCTGGAACAAATGAATGGTGGCCTACAGTTGATTGCTGCAACTGTAATGCCACATGCCATCCCATTAAGGTCCTACAGCCAACAACCTAATTACTGAAATTGCAGACTCCATCCAATCAGCACTGGGCTCCATGTTTAGCGAGGTGTCTGCTTGGGATTCTCTCTCTCCCTCTATCTCTGCACCTCCCCACTCCTATGCTCTGTAAATAAATAAATAAAATCTTAAAAAGAAAAAAAAAAAGAAACAGGTATTGACCTTCTCAGCACTCACATGGTTAAGACAATTTCACCATCTTTAGTCCCTTTTGGGTTCTGGGGGTAACATATTCTTCAATAACAAATTTTACTTAATGTCACTAAAGTTGTTATTTAAAAATTAGCCCACCTTGAAAGGGGATCCCACCAATAAAAGTCTCTAAAAATCTGTCCAAACTGAAATCAACAGGCACTCCAGTTTGTGCCCTCAGAAACCTCTTCACCAGAGAGGCTTCAGTAACCATCTTTCATGGCTCCTAGAGTTTCTGGACCACCTATGCTGGCCATAAGTTGCCCATGGGCTTCTGATACAAGAAAGTGCCTTTCCTGGCTTGGCACTATATACCATTAAAATGGCAATTATTGGCCATATAGTGGTTTTTTCTGGAAATAAAGCTCTCATAAACTTTGAGCCTATGACCCCTTGTACCTGGCTAGCCATTAAGCCTTGAGTCATTAAAGCAGCACCCCAAAAGCTCAGCATAACTTCTGAGCCTTCCTTGCTACTGGATAAAGTCAAACCTGGACCCTCTGATATAATCCACCTGCAGAAGGGGTGTCCTGTCTTCATTCTCTCAACAGATGCCACAATGCTGATGGAGGCCATGTCTTTCCCAGAGCCCTAAGCTACTTGGCAAGCCCGTTAGAATCAAATGAATCACCAGCAGTGGGAGTTCATACATTTTACTGATGATATCACCACCATCATACATCAGTGGAGAGCTGCTGTTTTCATCCCTTAACCAGAATGTCCCTGACAAAGGGGAAAACCCAAGGGTCAGGATGATTGGCACACCTTAGGCAATAACAATTGGCCGCATCTGTACATTTTTGTACATTGCCTAAGAGTTGCCTCCTTTTTTGTAAAGAACTCTGGGAATCTCTTCACAGATACCTAAAATAAAAATCAAGGTAACAGATTTCTCTACACGTACTAAGACTACAATACAAAGCTTCACGAGGATACCCCTTATCCCCGTTGGAGTTCTAAGTACACTAATAGTGACCAAAGCACTCATTTCACTTGTCAGAATACATAATACTGGGATCTTGAAGAAAGTATTCAAACTTTCAGCTCCTCTATAGGACCCAGGCAGCCAGCCCCAGGCAGCAAATTTAACTGAGAGACTGAATGGGCTCCTCAAAGTACTATTTAAGTCACAAAGTAAAAAATTCATGCCTGCTGACCCCTGAGGATATCCACTTTTTACAATAATGCCACACAGATTTCTGCCTTGCCATGTGATAAAATAGACCACATATGGCCTAACCATAAGTTCCCTCCCCACACAGCCCTTGTAGATAAGGCCCCTTTGCCAAACAACCCTCCCTCTATCAAAGGGACCAGGTCTAATTTCTCTCATCCCTGAGTAGCAGATTTCAGTTTCCTGACTGCCCGCAGAATTATTCAATCAAGCCAATCATATCTTCCCACATGAACCAAGAGGAACCCCAGATTCTTTTTTTTTTCTTTAAGATTTTTATTTATTTATTTGACAGAGAGAGATTAAGCAAGAGCAATGGGAGAGAGAGAGAAGCAGGCTTGATCTCAGGACCCTGAGATCATGACTGAGCCAAAGGCCACTGAATCAACTGAGCTACCCAGGTGCACTGGAACCCCACTTTCTTACTACTACGAGCCTGCCTCCCACAGCCCTGTTGTTCACTCTGTTCCCAAGTGCATGTCCTAGGTAGTCCTGAACAGTGTCTGCCTACCCAAAGCTATGAATATATGTGACTAATAAACTTCTCCTGATTTCATACAATCTCCTCTGTCCAGTGTTAGGTGTCATGTGTTTACCATCCCCACAATCCTCAGGTGGGAATCTCTCCTTCACCAATGGGGTGAATATGAGGCAACTAAAACACCAACACCAATACCTCTCTCCTTTCTCTCTTGAAAGGGAGCCTTAAGTATTAGGGAGGAGAGGCATCCAGTTTGCAGATGGCCTGTGACCAGGCATACCCTCTTGGGAGTTACAACTTGTCTTGTTCATCATTGTGTGCTGAGATCCACTGCCATCGTCTCATGCATGACCAGGACCTTAGGTAGAGGTATGTGGATCTGCATCCTCGTTGTTCCAACCCTAGGGTATTTAGGGCTTAGGGTCTACTTAAACCACCCTGTGCCCTTCTTGAGTTCATTTCAGTCTTTCTCCTGCACCCCTTTGGGGGTCTGGGAGCTCCACATGGCCATCTGCTGGGGCGCTTCTCCTCATCATTGCTCCTCTATCTTTCTAGGGTTCTACTAAATATGAAGCTTCTTGAAGGTACTATGTTTCCTTGAGAATTAAGTCACAGTTCTGTCTATAATTGGATTTCCTAACCTCATTCAAATTTCTGTTGCTTAATTCCTCTGTAACTCAACCCAGAAAACTGGGGTTCTGGGCATCTTCCCAGAAACTCAGATAACACCCAGGGCCTTGTCACATCTTGAATTGCTCTCTCACCAGCTAATGAATGACTCAATTCTCTTGCCAGAAACAAAAACTATTATGTTGTCATGTACTCTTTCCCACTCTGAAGTCTGTTTTCAACTCTTCAGGTTCAAATGCCTTAAAAAATCCTTTCTCTCAAAGAGTCAGGTTATTTCCAGAGACAACTCCGACCTCCGACACTTCGGCTTTTCGTTTGCATTTTAAAAAAATTGGAAGGGGAGGTGGACAATGAGAGACTATGGACTCTGAAAAACAATCTGAAGGGTTTAAAGAGGTGGGGGGGTGGGAGGTTGGGGGAACCAGGTGGTGGGTATTAGAGAGGGCACAGATTGCATGGAGCACTGGGTGTGGTACAAAAACAATGAATACTGTTATGCTGAAAATAAATTTTAAAAAATGATAAAAAAAAAAAAAAAAACTAATCAGGGCTGCCTGGGTGGTCCAGTTGGTCGGTCAGGTTATCCATCTGACTCTTTGTTTTGGCTCAGGTCATGATTAGGGTCATGAGATCAAGTCCCATGTTGGGTTCTCATGCTCAGCGTAGGGTCTGTTTAGGATTCTCTTCTCTACCCCTCTTGCTTTTGCTCTCTCTCTAAAATAAATAAATAAATCTTTAAAAACCTAATCGGAAACTTAAGTGAACATGTATCATTACACAACAAATAATGTCTATAGAAAGCATTAAAGGAAGTGTAAAGGAATAATTATTTTAATTATCAGCTGTACACCTTTAAAACAGCCACTCTTAATTGAGCCTTTACTTACCTAGGTATAATGGATTGTTTTATATACATTATTTTATTTACTCTTTACCACTAATGTTAGAGATACAAGGTCAGGTGAGATAGGGTGGGAATTATACCCATAATTCAAACGAGACAACCAAAAATTGAATCTTCCAGATATTTAGAACTTGCTCCAAATTAGGATTTAAGCCCTGTTACTTGTGATTCCAAAACATGGTTTTTCATAGTTTCATTTTATTGTCTCCCTTCTACAATCATCAACCCTTAGAAGTTTAGAAGAGATTAGATAGCATAGAAATGCCCAGAATTATAAAGTTAGGGACAGACGCCACCTAAAATTCGCCTACTATGCCATATACCATTCACATGAATCACCTTATCAAGAATATTTTCTTGGGGGCGCCTGGGTGGCTCAGTCGGTTAAAGCCTCTGCCTTCGGCTCAGGTCATGATCCCAGGGTCCTGGGATCGAGCCCCACATCAGGTTCTCTGCTTGGCAGGGAGCCTGCTTCCTCCTCTCTCTCCGCCTGCCTCTCTGCTACTTGTGATCTCTGTCAAATAAATAAATAAAATCTTTAAAAAAAAAAAGAATATTTTCTTGATTTGAACTTCATATTCTCCATAGTGTTGGACCAAACTCATAACATTTTTCAAACAAGTCATCTAATATGAAAATTTCCATTCAATTTTGAATCTTAAAAATAAAGCTCATAAATTGCAATAATAAGCACTTTGAATAAAAATCAATTTTTTTGTTCTCTTTATACTTCTAATTAACTATTACATGACATACATATATAGTATAATTATATAATCTGTGAACACACACATTCAGATGTCTTAAAATTCTTTTCCAGAGTAAAATGAGAGCAAATTCCTATTGCTGGTGGTATAATATTCTCTATAATCTAATTACTGCTATTTTCAGGTTGTTACTTTTACTTTTCAACTTATCTTATATCATAAGTAGCAGAATTCAATGAAAATAGTATGAGGTCGATATAACTTTTTATGTAAAAACCATAGAACTTTTTGTTAGGGGGGAGGGTAATTTTAGACTATTTAATTGCTTATTTATTTATTTTTCCTGTATCCTATCTTTGTGGTTCTAGTTGGCATTTTGTGGAAAGACATTTTCTGATTACAAAGGAGAGGAGGACCCAACAAATGCAACAAAGGAAATCTACTATTAGATTTCCTGGGGGTAATTGACTAGTGATGGCAATGTATTTATCAGGCTGTTTAGTCATTTTTGTACAGTAAGACAAACAAGTATGCATTTTACTGTAAAATTCTAAACTTTCCCCTTGAAAGCTGTAACTATGATTTGGTGACCTTCGCCAAGCTGCCCCAGCTATATACACCTTGGCTCGAAGATCCTTTAGCTCAGTAGCTGCTAAATGATCAGGCACTCTGCTTCATCCATCTGCTCTAACAGGGACCTCCATGGAATTTTTTAATAAGCTTTGGATACTTTCTTTTTATAGCTTTGCCAACATAATCATAATGCATCCTAACACCAGGCAGTGTAAATTAATTCCTCTTCTGTCTTATGAGCCACTTCACAGAGAAGAATCAGATTTTCACCTTAACAACTTGATTAAATTGTGGAAAGAAGATGACCAAAAAATAGGTCTCTTGGAAAACTGTATCTCACTTATGCCAGCCTGGAGACTAAAAGTAAATTTAAAGCAAATTAGCTCTTTCTAAGATTTATTTATTTTTGTAAGTCTTGATGGGGGAGAGGGAGAAAAATAGAGAAAGAGAGGGGGCAAGGGTGGGTAAAAAGCCTATTTAACGAAAATTAATCTTATGCCAGATGAACTAGAGATTCCCAAATTTACCTGCCCATCAGGCTCACCTGGGTAGTCGGTTAACAATACAGACTAGAACCTCCAACTCAGTGTGTTTGACACCATGTGCTTTGTAAGCACCCAGGGAGATTCATGCTGTCACACAAATTTGGGAATGACTGAACTGGAATCGAGGTTATTTATAAGTTATTGGGCTTCAGGGACTAATGGCATGTATGACCCCGAAGAATGGTTGTTTTAGCAAAGTATACCAATGCATGTGCACAACCTTAGACATCTATTCATCCAATTTCCAAGGTTATTGCAAATTTTCTTGTAACAGATTAAAAATTAAATCACTAAATTTTTCCAGACCTGCTCTATTAGGACATATACGATGGCCTTGGCTGTATCAGTCATCCCGTGGGCTTTTTCACTATTCACTCTAACAGTCAACCTTAAAGTCCACCTCTAAATAAGTTTAATATATTTTTCATGATGTGTTCTGTGTGGATGATTTGTTTTACCCCTAGAAGACCATAACTCCTGGAAGGAAAGAAAAATACATTCTACGTGTGGACAGTGGATAGTAGTTGTTCAATGAGTGCTTTCCAAATGAACCTCACATCGATCTGACTTTGCAATCCACATCATTTGTAAATCCTGTCTGAGCAGATAGGAAGCTTATGTTATCAAACCTGAAAGCAATCTTTGGCATTTTAAGCATTAGTACATTTATACTCTAGACCTGGCAATATTTCTGAATCAAGAAGGATGTTGCAAGTCAACGTAACACTCTGATCCATTTCACATCATATTTCTTTTTATCTTTTTTTAAAGATTTTATTTATTTGACAGAGAGAGAAACACAAGCAGGGGGAGGGGCAGAGGCAGGGAAGAAGCAGACACCGTGCTGAGCAAAGAGCCCAATGTGGGACTCCATCCCAGGATGCTGGGATCATGACCAGAGCCAAAGGCAGACACTTAACTGACTGAGTCACCCAGGCACATTAAATTGTGGAAAGAATAAGACCAAAAAATAGGTCTCTTGGAAGGTTCAAAAGAAGGTAGACCTTTTGCACCCCAATTTCACATCAGATTTCGCATTGTTATCCTTTGATATTTGATTAAGGATGCTGAAGAATTTCAGCATAGAAAAATTCTCCCAAATCCATCATTAAAATAACCAAAGAAAATACTACAAACCTAGCTCATTTGTAATAATCTGAAAATTAGTGTAACTATAAACACTTCTAAAGATCTTCACTAGCAGGGGAAGCAGAGGAGGAAGGAAGCATGGAAACGTGGATACACTGAATACAACACACACAATTGCTCACCAAAGCTTGTTTACCTTGTAAAGTCAGCCTGAGGAGCCAGAACACTCTGGACGATATTAACCAAGATATCTTTGGATCTTTCAAAGAGATTGCAAAAAAAAAACAATGGACTAAGAAAAAGGCAAGGTTGAAGAAGATTTCGCTTAATTCAACTAATATTTGGAGAGCATCATTTATAAATGTGCATCTTCTGAATAAAAAAATCAGAAGCAATCTTTTGAAATGTGATGCATGTAAAACAGCTGTTTGTAAGAGGATAAATACTGTGAATGAATCTATGAAGGCAGTGAAGTAAGGGAAACAAACATTACATGATTACATTAAAACACATTTAGAGCACAATTTCATTACAACAGTCAGCACTGCCTTTAGTCAATTACAGACTCTCCCAGGCCAACTGCTTTGCACTCTTCACAGTCTTCCTTCATCAATTTTCTCCCGTTCTCCTGACCCCACTCCTGCTGTAGACTTTCCAATGTCCTCTTCCTCTTTATCCTATTCAGACCAACTCTTGGAAAAATTTGCTTAATTCATTCACAGAAATATGCTGTGTGGTTCCCTACAAGAAAAACTCCAAAGTCTTAGACCAAAGAATCAAATCGTTAATGGCGGCACTTCTGCAAATTAGTTAATAGAAAAGAAGTGTTATTTGGGAAAGTGGGAAGACTTTCCTGAATTATCAGCATTTTATCTTTTGCCCAAGTTTAAGGTTGGGGCAGGGAGGCTGGAGTTTCATCTGTGTTTTTAGCAACACCAATTACACACCATCAGGCAGATTCCTCAACCTCTTTGAGCCTCAGTTTACCCTAACCTGTCTTGTTATGTCTCTTCAATGACTAAATCCTTTATCTTCCATTTGCAGTGTAGGCATGAGAACCTAGATCTTTAGAGTTTTAAGTTGCTTTTAGCTGTCACCTCTTTCACTGTTCTTACCTTCACACAAATCTGCCTAAATCCACCTAAACTTCCCAATCATTCATCAAAAGCAGCCAGAAACTAAACAGGAAATAGTCATTAAAGCATATTGTAATTATAAGGATTTATAAACCAATTTGTTTCACTTTCAAGACTTACAGACAAGGTACATTTATTGCAATAACTTCAAAACTTGGAATTTTTTGAGCTAGATAGATAAAAACTAAAAATATATTTTACTTGCACTAAAAAGTGTGAGCTTAAAAAAAAATGAATCAGTATATACACGATAGCTCTTGTTTCATTTGAATGAGGAATGTTCTTATTCAAGTCATTCTTGTGTCACCAGGAGACTGTCCCTGGGTCTTTCAGTCTCAGAAGAGATGACTCTTAAGTTCTAAGCTACATACTCCACCTCAGAGTAGTAAGGTTTCTGAAAACCAGGAAGTCTTGCATATTGGGGACTGCAGGATGGTGACAATAATCATACACACAATAATCATACATCACATTGTATGGAGAGAGGAACATTCTGGCATTTTCAGAAGCCCCATTAGGAAATAATGAAAACAATGCAGATGTTCATGGGTCTTTTTTATACCTACCTATGTGTGTGATTTTCCCCAGCAAATCATCCATGAGGCATGGAGGGAAAGCAGAGCTGCCTGTCTTCTGTTAACTTAAATAGTCTTCATATTTTAAATTATTAATTGCCAAAATTAAAATCCAAAACCTGTTTCCTAGTAAATTCTATATCAGAAGGCTTTCTGTAGTCTGAAAACATCATGTTTCTTTGATGTGTTTTTAATTTAAGCTAGCCCAGTCATAACAATATTTTCATTGAGTATTTTTTTTCCCATAAACATCAAGTTGAGTGGTCATTTTGCCTCTAGTTAATGCATGTAGTAAACTCTTTGGAGTTTAAGAATCTTCCTTTTCCTTTGATACTTTCTGTAATTTGCCTCAAGATTTATCTGGGGAACATATATTGAAATATTCTCATCTTTGTTTCTCATACACATAGTAATAATTATAAATGTAAGTAGAATTTTTGGTCTCTTTAAAATTGCATTTTTAAAATATTATCTGCACCCTGACACAGTCTCTTCCTTTAAATTATCTTAGTGTTAACTCTTATTTTTAAAGTTAAGAGTAGTGATGGAAACATATGATTCAACTCCTAATTCTATCACCATCTATAACTGGGGGCAAGTGACTAATTTTTCACAACACATTTTTAATGACCTGTGAAGTTCAGTAGCTGGGTGAAAATTAATAAGTGTGTTTCCTGCTTTTAAGGATATATAGAAATATTTCAATAGACTAATTTAAAATATCGAGATGTAACATTTTGCACAAGGCATTCAAATGTTTATTCTGACCTTGACCACAGCACACTTAATCTAGTTTTTTTCTTTATTTTTCAGTTTCTTTTTTTTTAAAGACTGTATTTACTTATTTGTGTGTGTGTGTGTGTGTGAGAGAGAGAGAGAGAGAGAGAGAGAGACTGCATGAGCAGGGAGGGGGCAGAGGGAGCTGAGCAGGGAGCCTAGTGCAGGGCTCGATCCCAGGTTCCTGGGATCATGACCTGAACCAAAGGTAAACCCTTAACTGACTAAGCCATGATTAACTGACTGAGCCACACAGGTGTCCTCTATTTTACAATTTCATAGAGTTGATGCAAAGCCAAGCTACTCAATGCTACTGAAGACAGTCCAGAGAAAAGCAAAACAATAGACATTCCATAAGTAACTTGGAGATACCTGGGAATTTTGGAGTCAGAAGGAGTTTAGTCATCAGCAAATAATAAACAAAAATCAAATTAACAAGAAAGCAATCCTGATTTCAAAGATGAGAAAAAGGAGACCAGATTGCTGGTATGACAGAGATCTCATTAATTTCAGAATCAAGTCTAGACATCATGTCACTGGACATCTGGGCTGGTATTTATCCCACAATAATTATGATTTCAAATTTTTTCAAGGACAAAGCCATTTTTTAAATATCAGATCACCTATGGACATGGTGGATGTAATTTGCAACAGGAAAAGACCAAGCCTTTGGGTGCACATAGGAGAAGAAGGTAAACCTTTTGCTACCCCATTCCATGAAGGTTATGCCTTCATGTGCTGAAGGGAAAGTTTCTGATTGCAAAATCTCTTAGGGAAAGACATCTCCATATCCTGACTCTGTGCTGTGCTTAGAAGTCAATCTATGTTCTTCTGAGACTTTGTGAAACTAATCATTCACCCTTTTGATTGGAAAGCCCCCTTGCTTGGGAGTAGATTGTTGGGGTAGAGGGTCATTAAATGATAATCCTACCTGGGAATGATAATATTCAGACAATAACAGTTACTTATTGTAATTTTAAAGTTGTATACACTAGGGTCTGAATGGCATAAAATAATTTCTAGGATATAAAATCACAACAGGTAGTGATTTCTTTATGTGCAGGAAGAGGGATTCTAGCCTAGAGCCCAGGGAGGCAACTGCCTATGGAAGGAGGGTAGAAACCTGAAACAAGGCTAGACACTAAGGACAGAGCCAACCAGTAGGGATCTCCCATGAATGGGCATAATGAACTGACTCTAGTAGTAATGATGTTGAATACCTAATGCTAGGTTTCCCATTTCTGCACTATAATTCTCTCATATTATCCTCCAGTCTTGGGTAAACTTTATTATACGCCACAACCATCCTAATGATATCTTTGCTTTGGGCAACAAAGAGAGGACCCTGAGGACAATCCTAGTCTGATTTCAACTAGAGAGTTTGGCAGCAGCATCAAAAAAGTTGTGGGAAACAGTAGAAAGTGGTGAGCAGAGAAACCAGAGCATCAGATGAGAAAAGTGAAGGTAGCACTCAGGATGGAGTCCTATTATCTGAAGATTCTCAGAAATACTAGGTGTGGAGAAAAAAACAGTTTGTATACCCCATAGTATGACAGATATAACTTGTTCATTGAGATTTAATGCAAAATGATGCCTCAGGATTGAAGAACCCACATTTTTTAGATATCTGAGAATATACATAACAGATGAAAAGATTCTATGAAATATAAATTCTCATTTTTATAACACTAACCTATATATATTTGGAAAATGGTAATATGTATGATATATGACAGTATTTATTTAGACACAGATACATACATGGCTTGTAGACCCCTCTAATAATTCTGTAGAATCCTAGAAGACCAGGATGGCCATGTTGGTAAATGCTGGACTATATCATAAATTGTTGTCCTAATGGCCAAAAACCTATTTCCTGTAACAACCAGAACTTTAGTCTCTAATATATAAGCCTTCTTCCACCTGCCTTTAATTCGTCCCTTCCTCCATGTAGAATTACAAGCTATTCAAGCTAAAGAACTTTGTTGGGTGCTCATGTAATCTAATCCCTTCAGTTGGCTCTTTGAGATTGAAATGCTAAATAATCATAGTCAATGTTCATAGACAATTTGGGGGGGGTCTCAGCAATGTATCTGTAGAATACATTGCAAAAATATCTTATGATAGATTATATCCCAGTCCAGCCCAATCATTTATTCAGTCCTGAGTCCTGGTAGCCTATTTTGAGCACTGACAGTCCACCACCACTTGAGGGCCAAGGGTTCACACATTAGTGGCATTCTTCACTAGGTCTAATCCAAGCCTTATTTGTTAGACTATGATCGTCACATGGCAGAGAATCATTCTTGAGTGAAAAAAATAAAATATCACTCCTGAAAATTCCAAATTATTTTCAGCAAGGCTGGGATGGAAAAGTCTCATTTAATTAGCAAGTCCAATAAAGATATGACATTTACAAACTAATTATAACACATTTCCATTCTTCATTGGTACACTGAATGATGACATATTGTTCTTTTATAGTTGCCATTTCCAAGTCTTAATTGCTTTGGTTTAATTGGTTTAATCCAAAAAATGTCAATTCAGTAATTACCACTATGCTGTTGGAATTAGCTTCATCTATCGTGCAAAAGAAAATTGACTTCAGAAAGGGAAAAACAATTATAATATAATATCAGGGGAAATGCTGTATCAACAAGATATTAAAAAACAATGTTGGGTGCCTGAGTGACTCAGCGGGTTAAGCCTCTGCCTTCGGCTCAGGTCATGATCTCAGGGTCCTGGGATTGAGCCCCACATCAGGCTCTCTGCTCATCAGGGAGCCTGCTTCTCCCTCTCTCTCTGCCTGCCTCTCTACTTGTGATCTCTGTCTCTCTGTCAAATAAATAAATAAAATCTTAAGAAAAACACAAACAATGTTATATATAACTGAAATTAGTTATTTTATGGGAATAAAGAAAATGTTCCTTTTTCTATTCTAAATAATATACCAAATAAATAATCAAATATAAATTAACTAATCTAGAAATGCATTCATTCTTTTGTAAATTTATTAATTTGCTTAGAAAATATCTATTGAGTGCCAATTATATGCCTGGCAAAACAGTGATAGAACTACTTTTAGGGAACCTAATGGGTGAGGGAAAAAATGAACACAATCCATGTATAAGTACAAATTGCGGTCTTAGGTGAAAAAATTGTTTTGTTGAGTGTATCAGAACCTGATTCGTTGACAAGATTAGCTGAGCTATGAAGAAAAGGCACTAGCTGGTTGATACAGAGACAGAAGACAAGTATTTCATGCAGAGGAGAAGAGCATAGCACACTTCAGAAGCTGAGGGAAGGCCAGTATGGCCTAAGTACAGAGAAGAAGGTAGAAAATGGCACAAGATGAAGTGGGACAGTTAACGGGGGCTACACATCACTGGGGCATGTTAAGGATTTGTTCTATCCTAAAAGCAATGGAAAGTCATTGACATTTTTTAAGCAATAGCACGATGATCAAAACTGAACTTTAAAAAGATCACTTCGGCGCAGATTGAAAAGAAGAGTGGATTCAAGAGATGAGTTTGGAGACAACTGCAGTATTCCAGGTGAGAGATAATGACCGGTTAGAAGGTAGAGTTTATGCCTTCAATTTAACAATACATAAAGTCTAAAGTTATTTGTGTTCTACAAGTGACCTATTTTCACAGAATTACACATATCAGGCTCAAAGGGAAAAGGGAGCGATGAAATAGAAAGTGCGCATGCTTTAGAATGAAATGCACCTGGTTTAGCTTGGTCTGAACTTTTGGCTCCGCTACTTATTAGCTAAGGGACCTTATACAAGGCATTAAGCTCTCTGAGCCTCAGCTTTCACATCTTTTGAGCACAGAATACTACCTCCCACAGCTGAGAAGACTAAGTGTGACAACGTGTGTGATATTCTCAGCATGTGGAAGGCCAGTTAGTATGAGGAGCCCCAGGACAGATCGGCTGGTTTCATCCCCTCATGTTAGAGATTCCCGAATTCCTTTTGAAGCCGGTTCCTCCCCCTGGGCTTCTTTCTCCATGAACAGCACTAAAATTTACCCAATTGCACAGGTCAGAAGCCCAGCAGGCATCCTTTTCCCTCACCTCTATGACCATCAAGTCATATAAAATCTTTTCTCAAATAGCTATTTAGTTGATGGACCAACTTCTCTGCTCACTTTTCCTAACCTAGTTAAGGTCACCAACATCTTCAGACTGGAGTATCCCCTTCATCCTGCCTCAGTTTTCTTTTCCTCTTCCACTCTTTATGCTAGCCACGCAAATCTTACTATCTTAATCTTTGACCATTGCCCTTAAGCCAAGAAACAGTAACCAAGTTCATTAGCACGACTAACAACACCCTGCATGATCTACATTCTGCTTATATATCAGCCTTGCCTTTTGGTTCTCCTCCCCTGTGGTCCAGCAGCTGAAAGAAACTGCTCCCCACTCAGGACTTGTAGCTCTCAGAAATACTCCCTTCACCTCCAGACTCAGGCCAGTGGATGGACGCAGTTCCTCCTGGCTGGAGCATTCTCCTTCCAAAGCTTTTCTTCACTCATTCAATACCTCAAAATTGAGGTATTGAGGTAAGCTCAAAACTGAGGCTTTGGCTCAGATAGCACTTCATCTGGGAGGCACTTTTCTTCCACCTGACTGTATCTCAAAAATGTAGGACAGCCTATAACTTGAATTTCATTATTTGAATGAATTCAGTGAGCACTCAAGTGGGGCCAATGAGCACTCAAGTGGGGCCAGAGAAGTCTTACTGGATTGACGCAAGTCACATAGGTTGGGATTGGTAGTGTGAGCAGAAGAAGACCCAGGTCTCCTGCTACACGTTGCAGTGTCCCTTTCTCACCATCATGCCAACACCCACCTTATTCATCTCTGATGGCATTAGCTCTCTTCATTAAGCCTTAGAAACATTCTCTTCAGGTGGTTGCACATTTATCTTATGGGTTATGATTTTTTCACTCAAAAAAGACTGATGTCACTTCCTTTCCCAATATTTCTTTGACTCTCTTGACATGGTATCCTTGGCTACTGTAACACTCTCAAACACTCCTGCAGATTTGTTGTATTGATTCTCTCCCCCATGACACTGAAAACTCTTCTGAAACCAGGACCATGCTAGCTTCATTATGCATTTCAGGTACCCAAGACTGTCCTTGGAACACAGTAGTATTTAATATTTGTTGAACTTAATGGCACGCCAGAGCTAAATGGTGTCCAAATGAGGGCAAGTAAAATGATGTAAAGAGTGCTAAGAGAAAATGATGCAAGAGTAAAATGACAGACAAAAGCAATGATGGCTCTGCCATCTAGAGATAAAGAGAGAAAAAGCAGATGAGTCTGGCTAAGATAAAGAATCAGGAAGGCAACTGAGAAGATGGTGCCACTGCTGGAACAAGCTGCCTCTCCTGGGGCGTACCTTCAGTCTTTCAGTGGCCTTCCTGCCTCTTTGTTATTCGAGAGAGAGAACTAGAAATAGAAAGGAAGAAGCTGTCACTTTCAGACAGCTGAACAGTTAAGTAGGAAAGCTGACTCACACAGCACTTTCTATGCCTGCCGGGAAGCCCACAGCCAGCACAAGAGTAGCTGGTTTCACAGGTTGCACCTCATTGAAATAACAGAATCAAAGTCAACCAACTGCAATGGAAATGGGACCGAGCTGGGAACAGAAATCCAAGTGTCAGTTTGGTCTTGTCCTCTGGCCTTCAGCAGACCTTGGAGCCCCACTGTCCTCTTCCCGTGAAACACAGGTTCAAAGTAGGTGGTTTCCAACAGTTTTTTCTCATTCCGGGGTTCCACAATTTATGGGCTTGACTTGATTTACTTAAAGCAGCTACATAACCAAGGTAAAGAAGACTGTCAGCCTTGTTCATGTACGCAAATGCAGACATCCACGCTCATCCCTTCACTCCTGGAACTTGAACCAGACTAGTTGAAGCATTGACCCATAATGATATCCCCTCATCTACATATGGTAAGCACAGCTATAAGCTTTATCAATCAAAAGTTAGAATATGGTGAGGCTGTAGAGCAGTGGTTTGCAAATATAAAAATCGGCATGGCAAGTTGTTGAAAACAAGTTGCAAGGCCTTGCTCAGGATCTGCCAAGATGGAGCCCTAAGAATATATATTTTGCACAAAGTTCACTTGTGATTTGATAAATCAACTACTCTGAGGCTTATTTTTAAGAGAAAATTTGTGTTTCTCAAAGGGTGGCCTGTAGGTCAATTTCATGTGCATTATCTGAGATACTTGTTAAAAATGTCTGGGAATGTGGCCAGAAATCTCCATTCTCATAATTCTTTCAGTGATTTTATAAATAGTTTATATACTCAGACAAATGAAATCATTATGTGGCCAAAACCTCAAAGTCTATGAAACAATATAATAAAGATAGGAAATTATGATTGTAGTAGTTTATTTCAGTATTATTATTTATATTATATTGTTTCATCATTTTACTTAATCCCCATGCAAGCCTAAAAATTAAGCATTTTTAGTTTGATTTTACTGATAAATTGAAGCATTAGAGAATTCAGGTAACTCGCTCAAACACACAAGATTCAAATATGGATGCATTGGAACTTAAAATTAATGTCACTTAGCTAGGAAACCACCTATATTGTGACAGCATGTGTAACTAAGATTTCAGTACACCTTCTAATTAAACAATTTGTCGAGATCTTATCTGATGAAGCAAGCTAGAAATATGTCTCTGTTCCTGCTGGTTGGTTTTATTAGCTACTACGCACATGTTAAAGTCAGTATAATAAGCATAGATTACCCAAGATAAAATGACTATTAACTACAAAGCAACAAAGTTTCAGGGATGTCCTAAAATCATAAAATGATCTAAGGTAGTCATCAACTCTAGTCAACACAAATATTTACAGTTGAGAAGCCCAGAAGTATGCTAAGCTCTTACCACCTAGTGAAGAACTTCTCAGCTCCAGACATTAGATACTGACTGCTTCATTGTCTGTGTTTACTCCACGGGCCCTAGACTCTTGCTCTCAACTCAGTATGACGATTATTTGTCTTAGTGCTAGAAGAGGACTACATGAGATGTCAAATGTCCTTCAGGGAACAAAATATTAAATGCTGTTGCTACAGATATGCTTTTAAGACAAAGATTTTTCTTCTTCTTCTCATTGAGTCTTCTCAATTTATCTGATAAAATACCTGCTTGTGAAAAGATATGCTTGTCTTGGCCTCTTGCTAAATTGAAGCAGGAAGGGTGTCCCCAGTTCCCTGTTCCTGAGTTGGCCAGTTTTGCATCTAGCAGAGTAACAGACACTTCAAAAATATGATGAAAGTGACTAAACCTTAGCTATTAGGAGACCTAGGTCTGATTTTGTACAAAATTTCCCTGAAAGTGTGACTGGAAAATACAAAGTCGTCCAAAGCCATGTAACTTTTTTTCTTTTTAATTTTATTTATTTATTTGACAGAGAGAGAGAGAGACACAGAGAGAGAGGGAACACAAGCAGGGGGAGCGGAGAAGGAGAAGCAGGCTTCCCGCTGAACAGGGAGCTCAATATGGGCCTCCATCCCAGGACTCTGGGATCGTGACCTGAACCAAAGGCAGCCACTTAATGACTGAGCCACCCAGGCCCCCTAAATCCATGTAACTTTTTACAGAATACAAATTCTTCCCTTTCCTGTGTTCACACCCTACCCTTTTCCTCTTCCTTCTCATTGATGTTACAGACTTCCTAAAATATGCAGACACACAGATATTTTCACAAAGGGGAAAAAAGTAATGACAGTGACATCAAGAAAGAGAAATTGCCAAAAAATAAGTCAAACGTTCACAAGCTATAGATAGATTTGATGGTTTTCTAACAGCAGTTTTGATTTCTTTGTTTTGGGTTTTGAGAGGTGATTTTCTGTGTGTTTTACTCTCACTCAAATTTTGCACGTCAACTCAGATTGTTTAGCCATATCCTGTCAAGAGTATTCTCGAAGGAGCCAATTCTTCCACAAAATCAATATCTAGTTCTCTAAATAAAGAAGAAAAGGATACTTACAAGTCTCTGATTAAAATATGCTGTTATCTCTAAGAGGTTTAGGAAGAAACTCTGATAAACTTTCTTTCCTGTAAATTAATTAAAAAAAAACTATTAAGTACCAGAAAAGAAACAAATTCAGTTATATTAACAAATTTTATTTATTTTTTTAAAAAGATTTTATTTATTTGAGAGAGAGAGAGTGAACATGATCGGGGAGGGACAGAGAGAGAAGCAGACTCCCCACCAAACAGGGAGCCCGACGTGGGGCTCCATCCCAGGAGCCTGGGATCATGACCTGAGCTGACAGCAAGATGCTTAAACAACTGAGTCCCTACATTAATGCAGGTGCCCTTACATTAACAAATTCTAATCATTTTGTTTTTATAGAGTTACAACTGGTAAACACCATGACTTGACTTTCTTAAGAAAATCAACACCTCCAATTCTACAATAAAATTTTCTGTTAAAAGTCAAAAGGCCTTCATCTCAAATAACAGGTGTTAGTACCTAGAATTGCCAGCTACAAAATGCAGTGAATAATTCCTGCATCAGTGCTGTTAAGGATTAATGTCAAGTTGAGAAGGTCATCATCTAAAAGTGACTGTCCATTACAACAAATACTTATAGGCACAGAAAAATGTAAGAAAATATTTGGCATGGTTACACCTTTGGGAAACTGTAGAAACTTTTTATACTTTTGGAATAGGACTGTAGAAAATTTTTTAAATCTTTCTTAAGTGCCCTGAGGCATTGTACCAATATCCTACTACCCAAATGGGAACCATGTGAAAGGAATCCAACAATCTTGCTCCTAAAGAAACAAAGATAAACAACGTACATATAATTTCTGTTCACGAAATGGGCCCTGTACCCCAGGGTTGAGCACCTGACACAAGGAGGATGAAAAATAATAGGAGCCATTTACTCTTCTCGGACTCTTGCAACGACATCCTAAATGACTCTTCTCTTATGCATTCTTGCTTCCTGCAAATCCATTCTTTACTCAGATGTCAGATGGAATTATTTCAAAGTAAATGTGCTCAGGGTCATTCTCTAATTAATCCTTCACAGCCTTCCCATCACCTACAGGATCAAGTCCAAGCCCTTTTGCAGAATGCATGGTGCCCTCCAGGAGCTGGCCCCAATCCACCTCTCCTTCATTTTCACCCATGCCCAACCTGCATTAGTCCTAAAGCTCTGAGGTCATACCCAATTAATGGCACCTCTTTGCCTTATTTATATTGGCCTTGTGACTGAGGTCCTTTGCCCGCGATTCCCTCTCTATCCCCTGGCTAGCATACATTCTCCCATTCAGGGTTAACTTGGGCACCCCTATCCCAGAAGACTTCTATGCCCTTTGGGCTAGTATGCTCCTTCCCCTGTGCTCTGAAACACTCTGGTGTATCTCCATTATTGAACTTACAAATTTCTGATTACTGCTTCCCATCTCCACCTCACCAATTTTTAAAGCCTTTTGAGGACATCGGCTGTGACTCATTCCTCTTGCACAACATTTTGTACATGGTAGGAGGAATAAAACAAATATCTGTTGAATGTCAAGGTGCATGAGGTATTTTTCAGACTCGGAGCTGCCTGGATGCATACTTTATCACTGTGAAAGAATTTTAAAATCCAAAATGGATATCTTTTAACTTGTTCCTGTACCCAGCTTCCCATATGGTTTGCACTGTTCCTCTCATTCTGTATCTGGGACTATTTCCCTTCAGTTGAGTCTAATTTGTTCAGGCCAAATATAAGGAACTGAGAAGAGGAAGAGAAAAATAAATGAAAACATGATCATGGGGGAAGTAGCAATAAAATAAAAATGTATAAGCTTCAAAATTTATGTACTGTAATATAAATATTCACCCCTAAAAACAAGATTACAAAAACATACTTTTGTAGTTCTAATTTTCTCAAACATCTGCATACAGCTCTTGGCAAAGATCTAGTAGAAACTGCAAACAGGAACTCAATTTAAAGTAAGTTTGATAAAACTAAACATTGTTATTTGTGTCTTTCAAATGCATGCTTTAAAAAATCCCTTTTGTATACCTTTACCATATTAGTGTTTTCATCTTATGAATTTCCACTATTCCTGCCCGTTGTAATAGAACCAAGAAACAAAAAAAGAAATAGTATGCTGACATAGTTACTTTTCCCTCTCTACCTCTTTGCAGTTTATGTTATATCCAAGTATAGTTATAGGATGGACTTTGAAAATAATATTCCATACATATTTTTGATAACTCACACAGATCAAAATTAAAGATTAAGAGACTGGGAGAGTCTTTACTTGTCCTAAGTTATCAACTATCAACAATTTTACTAACAAAAGAGCAGTAATTTCTGAAAAGATTTCAAGAACAGTGGCATGCCCTTAATAACAACAAAATTGTTTGAGTAACACATCTCCTATTTATGAATATTTATTTTTATAAATTATAAGTATCACTCTACTAATAGACTAATGTAAGTTATATGTTATATTATAAATTATTACATATACTAGATACATTGACAGAAATTTAAAATGAAATAATATAATAATGAAATAAAATAATATAACTGGCTATTCTACTATGTTCTTCCTGAACTTCAGTATAAGATGCAGGATCTGTAAGACATTGCTACTGCACAAGGTCTAATTCTCTCTACTATCTCTCTTAGAACTGCTATTAAATCTAGAGAAAACATAGTGTTATATACAAAGGCTAGGAGATACTCAAGGCGAGGAGCCAGCAGTCTCACCAAAGGGTGTTGGTTGCAGGCTTGACAAGAGGAGCAGAGCAAGGTGTGGGCAGGTCAGCAGAAATCCATCATATCAGAACCACGTACACTCAGAATTGTGAATTATCTAGTCCAGTGGTTTTCAAACTATTTTTTTTCCCAAATGAACTCTTTAGCAGATGGCCCATATGTAAGACAGATACACACAGAACTGCTCTGGTTAAAGCAGCTCCCAGGCTCTACCCACTCTCTCCTCTTCCTCCTCTCCTCCTCCTCCTCCAAAAGATGTAGTCTGAAAATGACATAACCACACGGCCATTAGAGATGAGGCTACCAGGCTAGAGATGGAACGAGAGCAGCCATTTCAAGACAGAATGTAAAAAAGCAGCTAAAATTACTCAGACTGGGCACTTGTTCATCTTCCCATTTAATGCCCCAGCCTTTTTTCATGGAGAGGCTTCCCTGTGCATCCTGATCTGATCTCAGTTGTAAATGTAAATACTTAAACTATGATGATCTGATAGCATTTAAGATAATTTTTGCTCCTAGTGTTTGGTAAAATAATGAGTATTTATTTTCTCTTTGAAATATATATTTCCTAACTTGCAAGTTTTAATGACTCAAGCAGCCAGCCATGTCGACATACAATTAATTTACATAAAGAAGGAGGATCTGGAGCATCTCAAACACAAGATTTTAGGAGGTCCCTGAATCCTCAGAAATCAGAAAATCCTCAGAAATATTTAATGCATTTTTCAAAAAAATCAAAATTAGTTTGAAAACTCTATGATTAGGGACGCCTGGGTGGCTCAGTCGGTTAAGAGGCTGTGTTCGGCTCAGGTCATGATCCCAGGGTCCTGGGATTGAGTCCCAGATCAGGCTCCTTGCTCAGCGGGGAGCCTGGTTCTCCCTCTGCCTGCCGCTCCCCCTACTTATACTCTCTCTGACAAAAAAATAAAATATAAGAATATATATATAATAATAAATAAAAACTCTATGATAAAAAAAATCAAACATTTAAATAAAGATTTGACCTCTATTTGTGCGACTCAGCTTCACATACCTTGCCTGGACCTGGACCTGCTCCAGTATCTTCTCTGAAAGAATAAAGAACTAAATATAAATATAACGTCAGATTCCTTGTATTAAATAAATGTCTGTCTCTAATTACCTAGAAAAAGAAGCAAATGTAATCTGGAGGACAAAGTCCAAACCAGGTGTGTTCTGTGATATATACCATCACACCTCAGTCTGAAGGACCTAGGACAAGGTTAAGGGGTTTGGGAACAAAGAAGCAGCTGGACAACTGTAACACATGAAGTAATCCTTAGTTCATGCTTGCATTTGAGCAATTTTACAATTTCAGTGAGCTACTAAATCTAGTTATAGTTGCTTCAATAAACATTCTTCTATTTTCATTTTGTTTTTAAAAGCAAATCGTAGTTCTAAAATGCATAAAAACCTGAAAGTTGAAATGGGTTAAGTGAACACCATCTGATTCCTAAAAGCAAATTAACTACTTCAACTGCAAGACCTAGTTTCAAAAGGCTGTTCTTAAAATGTATTTAACCTCTCAAGCATGACAATGGTGAAAACAAGCTTCAAAGAAATGAATCATCGTGACATTAGCAAGTACGTGCATTCATGAAGATGTTTCCATCCACAGCCCTAGTTTAGGAAAATAAATGACTCCATGTCTGACACAGAGCAGGCACTCAACACATATTTACTAAATAGATAAATGAATCAATGAATGAGTGAACTTTGAAAAAAAGATTGAAACAGGTAGACTAGGACCAGATAATAAAGAGCTTTGAAGGTTAAGAGCAGGAGGTTAAACAAGGGGCGGGGGGAGGGGGGGAGTGGCTCTTTAAAAGAAAGAATGGGTGGCTTGATAATGAGCCATCCGTAAATCCAGCTAAAAGTCTTCTAGCAATAATCTTGGCAATGGGCAATAAAGGCACACCAAAGGGTAAAGACAATAAAATTGTAGTAAGGAAGGTGTAGCAGCTGCTGTTAGTTGGTTCCCAAAGTTCTTCTCCTTGTCTTCTGTAGAAATAGGAAGTTTAGCTGGGCATGTAGCTAAAGACCATATAACCAGGCCTCCCACGCTGCTAAATAAGGCCCTGGATTTTGCCATTTGAAGATGGGTTATGAGCAGAAGTAATGTATTTCATTTTTAGGTTATTTCCTAAAAGAAAGGAGAATGTGGCCTCTGCCTACTCTTGTCCCCTTGTTGAACACCGGTTTGTGCCTGTTGTGCTGAGCCATCACCCATCAAGCAGACAAGGACAATCAAGACTTTGGGGATGACAAAGGATGGAAGGAGCCTGCATTCTTAGCAGAGCTATGCCTCTATTCCACCCCTGTACCATTGACCTGAGCTGTCCACAGTACAAAACTACATTTGCATCGTGTTGAATCCAGCTATTTTGGCTCTTTGTGAAAACTGGCAAACATCTCTTATCTGATACAGATGAATCTAAAAAACACTTCAAAATGGAAAACTCCGTAGAACATGGTGATAGCTCTAGTGAATGAAGGAAAGCCATGAGCTGGAACAATTCCAAGGTTTTATGTTTGGGGAACTAGGAGAGTGGAACCACTAATAAAATAACTGATAAGGAGGAGAGCTGGTGACATTTAAATGGTCCTAATAGAGCCCAGGGGACATGAACAATAAGCCATGAAACTATGGACTCAGGCAAGAGGAGAAAATTTAAAATGGAAACTTTAGCAATTTTGTATAGAATATAATTGAAAAAATGAGAATTGATAGAATGTCAGGCTCAGAGAGATCAGTGTGTCAAAAACTTAACAGGTGTTCTCCCAGAAGGCAGAAAGAAGAATCAGTAATCAGCAAAGGCTAAATAAATAAATAAAAATGTTTATTCCTATCTTAATAAGAGAAGGGTAGTGATTTGAAATCTAAAGAACAGAATTAACCTTAATCCAAGAAGACAAATTTAAAGGGGATTTGATACAGCTTATAGTTCTTCAATCTGTTTAAAGTTCTCATGAAAAATTAAAGCAAACATTTCTTGAAATAAAAAAGCACTAATGAGGGTTCTGAACAAGCCAAGCCTCAATCATGCCTTAGTTTCCAGTTAAATGTCCAGAAGGCCAAGACAGAAAAGAACAAGCAACAGGTACTTACACCATTTTCTCTTTTCCTTATTCTCATGGTGAGAAAGGAACAAGAGGAGAGGAGTAGAGGGAAGTGGAAGCAGAAGTGTTTTGTTACTGTTCTCATCCTTTCTACAAGGCTAATATCTGGAAATGACAAAACAAAACAAAAGCCTCCCCAACTTTTACTAAGTTACATTCAAAGATGCAATAGATCTCAATTTCACTCTGGATCTAAATTTAAGTCACAGTGGATCTAAATTTATGCTTTGAAGTTAATACAAGGTTGGCAATGGGCAAGTCAACTGTGACAATGTAAGAGTCTGGGAATCTATTTCACTCGCCAGATGCATTCCTATTACTGGAAGATCACCAGCATTCCAGAATATTCAGGCAGCGTTGTGTGCCATGCTCTTAGATAGCTCACCCTCCCCACCTGGCCTCTGCCACCAGAGGATATTTTTTAGGGAACCATCAGACCAAAGATTTCTGTTCTCCATTCCACTGGCCACCACTATCCACTTCAGACTGATGACGATAACTATATTAGCTTTTTCTTAAGATTATTTTCTCCGTAGCTTTAGGCTGCAGAATGTACATTGTAGTTACCCAAGGACATCAAAATTTCAGGATTCTTTACCATTATATTTTTATTGAAACCAATCATATTAATTCACTTTGTATGAGGAATTGATATTCCCCTCCTTTCCTTTGAAGAGAAATCTGTTAGTAATCTTTCCTCTTCACATAGTGACTGCATTATCCATGGTCTTTAAACTGTGTGTGGGGGGGCGGTGGTTGTCCTTATTGTTTCTAGCATTATACTTGAGTTTCATAATCTTTTTTAAAGTTCTTAATACTGGCTCAAATTGTGGGATTCCACCCCCCCTTTTTTTAAAATAATGACCAGACATTACTATTTATTCCTTTAAGTAAATCAGGGTAGAAAGGCTTGCCCTAAAATAACCTCTCCTTTATAAATGGTTGCAGAATACCTGAACAAAAGTTACCGTACACCATCAAGTTAGCTTGTGGCAAAAAAAGAGCTTTTCTCTAATCTTGAGCTGATATAAGGGAAGAAGGTATACGTGTATCAGGGGCGGGGGCAGGAAGGAGGATTGTGTTTCATGGTACTTAGCATACAACATGCAAAACTGTCATGCTTCACTCCCATCTGTCCTGCCCATCTCCTCAGGTGTGGCTTGTGTGGTTCTAAAATTCCTGGCACTGAACATATAAACTGAAAGCCACTCTGATCACTCAGGAAAGCCCCTTTCTCTACCTCCTTATCATGTGTCATCGGAAAACCACATTGCTAAAGCGCCAGTTACACATTTATTATAAACTACTTACAGTTTTTTAATGTTTGCTTGCCAAGCTTCAATAAAGGAAGTTATATTTTAAATTTTTTTTTAACATTATATTTATTCATCTGAGAGAGAATGAGAGAGAGCATCAGGGGGAGGGTCAGAAGGAGAAGCAGACTCTCTGCAGAGAAGGGAGCCCCCCGATGTGGGACTCGATTCTGGGACTCCAGGATCATGACCTGAGCCAAAGCCAGTCGCTTAAGCAACTGAGACACCCAGGCACCCTGTATTTTAAAATTTTCCAACAATATTAAACTTCTTAGCCTATAGTACTTTCTTGCTTATATCACAACCCTCAAACACCAGGAAATCATCTCATAAGCCTCAGATGTGCTCTAAATGATTTACAACATTTTAATAGGTATATCTGGGACTAAAGAGAACACTGTCCGGCATCATAGTTAATACAGTAATTTCTGTGTTAATAAAAAAAAGAGTTAAAATTCCGAGTACTAACCCAACACTCTTACATTGACACTAGCATATTTAGATCTGGCGTTTATGTTCACAAAGAAAGCCAATGAAAAAGATGTTATATAGGAACGTGAATATACCAACATGGGAGCTAACAAGTGTTGAGTGTTCATGATTTTCCAGATGTCTCACGCTGGACATTCTCACACTGAATCCTTACAAAAGCCTTCAAAAGTAGACATTAATACTACTGGATACCTGACAGAGCCTGTGGTTATAATGGAACCAGCACCAAGCAGTGTCAAGATGGGAACCCAGTCTGCCTGACACGGAGACATACTGTCTCATGAACAGCAGTGAAACTTGATTCATTCAACCCACAGGAGCCCCAAAAAGTAAATACGTGGAAAATATGCCACATTATGTTTTCAAAGTGGTTTTTGTAGGACATTGTATTGGCATTGCGTTTTAATACCAGATGCTCCATCCTCACCTTGATGAGATCAGTGACCTGCTCAAAGGAGCCAGCTCTGTTTTTTTAGAAGTACAACAATATCCTTGAGGACAGTTCAGGACAACACTGGGTGATGGACATGAATGAGGGCACATGATGTAATGAGCACTGGGTATTATATAAGACTGATGGATCACTGAACTCTACCTCTGAAACTAATAATACACCGTACGTTAATGAATTTAAATTAAAAAATAAAGACAAATTAACCAATATTAAAAAAAAAAAAGTGTTTCCATCCTCCTAAATCTACCAGAAAGTGATTTCATGGACTTCTTTTAGAGTAACGGGTGTGAAGTGGAAGAGGAGCACAATAAATAGATTCTTAGTTTTAAATGACATATATTATTAAATATAAAAATATTACAATATATTATTCTCTATAAATACATTTATTATTGTTGTTGTTATTGTTACTGTTACTATTTAGTGCTCTTTTGGGTAAGACAAGATGCTTTTATGAAATGGACACACTGACTTGTGACAAAACAGTAAAGCCTTCGGACTTCATTTTCCATATTTGCTCAGATAGCCTGTGGGAGCTTTAAGGGCCTATGCAACATAACCCTTCCTGAGCCATTTAGAGATGGTGTCAAAGGGAGGAACATTAGGCAAAGGAAGTCAGACAGTCCAAAAGGTTTGGCCAGAGAAGGCTAAAGCTGGGAAAGAGTCTAATACTAAAGACAGTATAATGCTACACACATGGGCTTTGAAGCCAGATGGTCTCTAGAACTTAATAGCTATAACTTGGATAACTTTGGCCCAACTTTCTGTATTTATAATGTGGAAAGAAAACTTCTGCCTCACAGAATATGTTATGAATGTTAAGTGAGACAATGTCTGAAAAGTACTCAGTATAATGCCTAACACATAGTAAGTGCTTAATAAATGATAGTCATTATTAGGATGTTCTTTGTACCCAAGGAGAAACTACTTTAGAAGGCTAAGTGACTAGCACAAGATCATAGGCCATTTCTTTATTGTGGGGGGAAGGGAAAACAAACTCAGCTGCATCTAAAGCCAAATTGCTTCTAAATAACCCATTACCAGGGCACCTGGGTGGCTGTCAGTTAGGCATCTGAATCCTGGTTTCAGGACAGGTAATGATCTCATGGGTCTTGGGATCAAGCCTTGGTTAGTGGTCGGCGCTCAGCAGGGAGTCTGCTTAAAGACTCTATCCCTCTGCCCCTCCCCACCTGTGCACATGCTCCCTTGCTCGCTCTCTCTCAAATAAACAAATGTTTTTTAAAAAATTTTAAATAAATAACCAATTACCAACATAGGACCAGAAAAGGTCTGAGAAAATTTCAAATGCACTCTAATTTTTTTTTTTTCACTAACAAAACTGACGTTACAGCCAACTCTTTTTTTCTCTTCCTGACCTCCATTTCCTTTCAAATCTAACTGTGTGAATTCCTATGTGATTTGATTCCGTTAGTTCTTGGGCGAAAGGTCTCCTTGCATCTATTTGTCCTGATATTCTCAGTCATAGCTATTTCTCTCTCCTATAGTCTAGGGAAAAACACACATAAAAGAGAATTCTACAGAGGAACATTATTCAAAAGGCATTTATCTTTGCTAACTATTTAACATGCTGCAGATTTAGAGATGTTTCTAACTGAATAAGATATAGAATGTCAGTCTCAGATTTTAGAATAATATTAAGAAAAGAAAAAACCTGAAATAGCATTTTGAGATAAATCCATTCTTGAAGGGTCTTTCAAGAGTTACTCATAAGCACCAACTGTAAAAACAGTCTCTAAAAAGCAAAGCAACCAAGTAAAGACTTCATACTCAGTTCGTCAGTAAAGAGACCTAAGCCGTAATGCTCATCTCTGGTTTCCTATCTATCCTTGCTAAGGGATGCAGCCTAGTTTTCTTTTTGACATTGTTGTTGCTTGTTGTCATTGTCATTTTAAAGAGTTTTCTTTAATCCAGGTATTTGGGTCAACTAAAAAAAACTTCGCTTTTCTAATTTTTGGTCTGTCTAGAACTGGAGAGCTATTCGGAGCAGGCCACTGTGTTAGGCTGTGTAGACTGGGCGTCACAACTACCACTCACACTGTAGTCCCACACTCACAGCTGAACTGAAGACACTGTTGTCATTGAAGGACAAATTTAGAACAAAGGAAAATCTTAATACTTTTTGTAAGGATTTATTTTTTTCCCCAGTGTTGTTTACTAGGCCCACTCAATTCCTCATATTAAATATATTTGGCTTTTAGAAGAATTAACTGATTTACATATGCTTCACTTGAACTGATATAGATAAGCTTCACATTAAGACATTAAATTCAATGCAGGGTGACAGACCGGATCAAAAATAAAGAGCCAAAACTCCACAAAAATATATTTAACGTCAAAATCATCCCCCCTTCCTTGAATTTGTGAGTGACTACATGTCTCAGACTGAGGCCAGTGACATTTATTACTGGCTGCATTTACATCTCCAATAACAGCAGCTTATTCACGTCAGGATTTATCTGGCTCAGAGAAAAATGGCAGCTGCGGGGGTGATTCACTAAAACCAATTCTCAGTGAAGCAGCTGCCACCGAAAGCTGTGCTTCTCACATCAATCACTTACTGATTGTCACAGCTAGTTGAGTCACAGCATCTGCCCCGTCTATTGATTTCTCGGTTGTTGATATTTGCGTTGCATTGCAGCACTACTGTTGTCACATCACACTGCACTAGTTGAAATAACATCAGCTTGGGGACCCTTCAAATATGAGAAAATTCACATCATCATGAAAATACGACCGTTCTGTGAAGGAGCTGGTGAAAGAGCAATCATTCCAACTGCTAAGAGACAAACCTATTTTTAGTCGAATGAGCCCTCCCCTCCCACCCCCCACTTCTGGGCTTCTCTGGGGGATTGACCTTGGTAGGTGAGACCCCAGCAAGTGTCACAAATACCGGATTTGGCGTCATAGGTTGAATTGTGTCTCTTAAAAAGACACTTTGAAGTCCTAACCCCAGTACCTATGAATGCGATCCTATTTGGAAATAGGATCTCTAGGGGAACCTGGGTGGCTCAGTGGGTTAAGCCTCTGACTTAAGGCTCAGGTCATGATCTCAGGGTCCTGGGATGGAGCCCCACATCGGGCTCTCAGCTCAGCGGGGAGCCTGCTTCCCCTCCTCTCCCTGCCTGCTGCTCTGCCTACTTGTGATCTTGCTCCCTCTGTCAAATAAATAAATCTTAAAAAAAAAAAAAAAAGAAAAAGAAATAGAATCTCTGTAGATATAACCGAGTTGAGATGAGGTTATATCGAATTAAGGTAGGCCCTTAATCCAATATGACTGTTTATCCTTATAAAAAGAGCGAAGACAATGTGAAGAGGCAGCTATAGAGAGAAACCTCATGGCAAGATGGAGGCAGAAATTGGAGTAATGCATTTACAAGCCAAGGAGTACTGAGCCCTACCAGAAGCTGGAAGAGACAAGGAATGATCATTCCCTAGAGGCTTTTTGGAGGGAGCATAGCCTTGCCAACAGTTTGGTTTCAGACTTTTGGCTTCCAGACTGTGAAAAATAAATTTCTGTTCTTTGTAAGCCCTTCAGTTTGTGGTACTTTGCTATGGCAGCCCTTCTGGGGTATCGATCTGGGGACAGTCAAAGAATCTTCAGCTGTTCCTGGAGGGCACGGGTATAAACAGCGTTGACCCAGGGAACCATAGTGACTACATAGACTTCTCTCACAGGCCACGTTTACTCAGATTAGAGACTTTTCTCAAGTTAAAGCATCCTTAAGTGTATAGATAATTCTGAGGATAAACAAAATCAGGACACAACTAAAAGATCTTAGACTTTAAAATACATAAAAATAGCTTGAGAGGAGCCAAATACCCCATAACACCTTATGTTTCTAGTGCTTCCTGGTGTTATCTCATGACCTGTCAGTATTAAGAGATGTCAAGCTGTCACCACATTTATTCATGCCTAAAAGTTTCAACACACTCAAAAAAATGAACAGATGTATTAGAATCACTAGAGTACCTACTTCCATGAAGTTTTTCAAAGCAAAGGAAATGCAGAAGAAATGGCACAATGAGGATAAAGGAGACAGAAATATGCTCAAGGAATTGAGCCATTAAATTAAATCTTCATAATTCTTGCTTAAGTTTTTCTCTTCGAAGGTAGAAAAACATGGCAGCGAAATTCAGACACCCTTGAGTTATGCCAGCCCCACCACTAATGAGCTCTATGTCTTTGGGCAAGTTATATATCCTCTCTAAACTTAAATCACTCATTAGTAAATGAGACTAATAATCCTACCAACTTTATAAAGAAAGCATTTTGTAATTATTATTATTATTATTATTACTAATCTCCATGTTAACTTAAGTTGTCACTTCAGTCATGGAAGAGTGTGCCTCCATACCTCTGCCATCTATTTTTAATCCAGAAAGAAAAAAGTCAGCTGCAAAATGGGTCGACTTTAAAAAATACCTAGAGTGCCATAGCCTTACTTGGACTACATGCAATTGGACAGAAAGAGAAAATCATTTGCAAATCTTGTTGATAAGAGTTTCTCTAAAATATTCTAATCCTTTTCTCCTGCTTGGTAAATGGAAGATACTGGATATGACACTATCTTTTTAATCACTGAGGCTCTCACAGCTTTTGATGGTCATTACATACCCTGAATATCAAATATTATTAAGATGATCTTTTTTACATAATACTTTAATAAATATATCAAAATTGCCTTTTATAATATACAAAGCATGCTCACTGTAATAAATCTGTACCCTTACAATGTTATCCTATTCTTCTGCTTCATTTTGTTTCATCTTCCACAGGTAGAATTTCAGATATCTAAAAAACCATTTATCATGCCCTAACTCTTTTCTTATCAAACTAAAATAAATATCAACTACCTATAACTTGTTATTTTTAAAACCTCTTCTGACATGTTGTTGAACAGTTATGTTTTTGAACGTAAATATAGTTATTTACTTTTTAGGCTGACAACTTTAATATTGTTGATTTCAGTTCACCAGTCTGGTCAGAAAGAAGTATCATTTCTTCCAATATTGTACCATCAACAAAGATGGAAAAAAAAATGTCTTCTAGTATTAAACAAAGCTCCCCCAAAAACAGTGCTAAGGAGAATATCACTAGAGGTTTTTCTCCACCTTGAAATGGGTCCATCCAAGAAAGGAACATAGAGTTTATAGATAGATTTTGGATCTGAAGACTTAAGATGGCTAACATGGCAATACTCTCCCCCCCCCCACAAACTGACCTACAGATTCAAATATAAGCAACACTAAACCCCAGCTTGCTTTTTTTTTTTTTTTTTTGGCAGAAATTGACAAACTGATTCTGAAATTCAGCTGGAAAGTAGAAAATGTGAAACAGCCAAAACAATCTTGAGAAAGAACAAAGTTGGAGGACTCATAGATCTTGATTTCAAACCCTAACACAAAGCTCTAGTAACCAAGACAGTGTGATGCTGACATAAAGATAGACATGTAGATCAATGGAACAGAATTGAGAGTCTAGAAAAAAACAAAAACACACATTTATGATTACTTGATTTTCCACAAAAGTGTCAAGACAATTGAATGGGGGTAAGAATAGTCTTTTCAACAATGCCAGTACAACTGGATATCCAGGTGCGAAAGAATGAAGTTGGATCCATTTCCCACCACACACAAGAATTAATTAAAAACGGATCAGAGACCTAAATGTGAGAGCTAAAACTGTAAAGCTTTTAGAAGAAAAATAAGTAAATCTTCATGAACTTGGGGTAGGCAAGAGTGTCACAAATATAACACCAAAAGTGCAAATGGCAAAAGAAAAAAGAATAGATAAATTGAACTTCACTAAAATTAAAAACTTTCGCCCATTAAAGTATACCCTCAAAAGGTAAAAAGGTTATCCACAGAACCGAAGAAACTATTTGCCAATCATATATCTGATTAGCAACCTATACCTAGAATATATAAGAACTATTACAATTAAATAATAAAAGATAAATAACCCAATTTAGAAAACGGGCAACAGGCATTAATAGACGTTTCTCCAAAGCAGATATTCAAATAGCCAAAAGGCACATGGAAAGATGTGTAACATCATTATTCAATAGAAAAATGCAAATTAAAACCACAGTGAAGTATATCACTTTATAGCAGGATGCCTGTGGACAACGACAAGTATTGGCAAGGATATGGAGAAATTGAAAGCCTCATCCAATGCTGGTTAGAATGTGAAGTGGTGCAGCCTCATTGAGAAATAGTTTGCCAACCCCTCAAGTTGTTAAATAGTTACTATATGACCCAGGCATTCTACTCCCAGGTATATACCCAAGAGAAAAAAGAAGCATATACTCATCTGAAAACGTATACAGGCATAACATTTTAACATTCCTTCACAGCAATGTCATTCATAATAACCAAAAAGTGGGAACAACACAAATATCAGTTGATGAGTGCATAAACAAAATGTAGTCTGTCTTCACCATTGAATATTATTCAGCAATAAAAAAGAAACAAAGTACTGATACATGACATAATATGGATGAAACTTGAAAACATTATGCTGAATGAAACAAAACACATGTATGTTTCCATTTATATAAAATGCCCAAAATATGCTTATTTATAGAAACAAAGTAGATTTGTGGTTTCCTAGGGCTGGTGTGGAGGGAATGGTTTGGGAAGACCTGGGGAGTCACATTAACAGCTTTAGAGTTTCTCTTTGTGGTGATTAAAGATCTAAAGCTGTTTGTGGTGATGGGGCATGAATATACTAGAAGCCATTGAACTGTATATTTCAAAAGGATCACTTTTATGGTATGTGAATTTAATGTCAAAGAAGTTTTTTTTTTAAGTTAAATAAACTTACTGGGGCACGTGCGTGGCTCAGTTAGTTAAGTGTCCAACTCTTGATTTCTGCTCAGGTCATGATCTCAGGATCCTGAGATCTAGCCCCACATCCAGTTCCACAATGAACATGGAGCCTGCTTAAGAACTTAAGATTCTTTCTCTCCCTTTCCCTTTGCCCCTCCCCCACCTCTCTCCCTCCATCTCTAATACACAGCAACAACAACAACAACGTAAAACAACATTAAATTTACTGCAAAACATCCTCAGAAGATGTTAATGTTCAGAGCGAATACTAAGATGAGGGAGGATTTGTGCGCAGTGTGCCACCCAAGTTTATCCATACAGTCATTTATTCTTAAAGAATTTTGGAAAAACAGATCTCAACTTGAACTTGATTCTTTTTTTTGAAAAAGAGAATGTAGAATTAGGATGCTCTTTTGTTACATTTAATATACCTTGTATATGTTCTCTATCTTTTGATTATTTTTCTAAAGTAGTAAGAAATATCTAATATGAATATTCAATCTACAAGTCTAAATGTTCATATATAGAAAAGTTTATTAAAGGGGTAAGTGTTTTAGATAAGTGATTGCAGGAATGCACAAATCACTGAGATTTTCTCCTCTTTTTACAACTCATGTCCAAAACTGTTTTCCTGAAGAAGTCACACATTTCCATACAAAAGCATGCTCTCTTTGGTCGCTTAATCATAGATACAATCATCCTTTTGACCATAAAATCGTATGGCGAGGGGGTTGCTTTATCTTATTTTGATCAATAAATAAATAAATACAAAAATACATAAATAAAAAAAAGAATTTGTGCTTGATGGAACCAGAATTTTTTGGCATAAGTAACCATGTAGTTATTTAATTTCAAGATATTCAAGCCTTTCATGCTTTCCAGTGATTACTGTTCTAAACATAGAGCAAGTTCTCTTTGCCATGAACTTTATGCAAGGAGGATGTGACTACGTCTATGGTTTAGATTCTAAGAGAACAACCAATCACAAAGCTACAGAACGCTAGAGTGGGAAGGAGCCTTAGAGAAGAATATATTTAACTCTCTAATCTCAATTCTCTAATTTCAGAACAGAGGCCCTCTATGCCATAGTTCCTGAAAAAGTTGCCAAAGTATGGAGCAGAGGCAGAATTAGATCAGGTCTTCTGAGTGCCTCCCCATTGTTCTTTTTACCACATTAGACTGTCTTTCAGCCCATAACACAAGATGGGCTTTTTTGCTCCTGACCATGTTGTCAACAACAATGTGCTTACGAGTATGATAAACCTGCCATGTTTTGTGGGGCTTATCTTACGCGTGTCAGAATCCTCTGGGTTCTGCTGTGTTCAGAAAACACCTGCAAAATGATTCAGCGTTTAGCTTTCTCATTCATCCAGAAATTTGACATTTCTAGCTCATTTGTAAAGGCAAACTGAAATACATAATTAATTTTCATGTCCTTTCAGAATATTTTAATATGTTGCGCAGGATAAATGTTTTTCTCATTTTCTTTTTCTTTTGCGCAGTGTTTTCTATTTTGAAAATGACTCAAATGACTGTCATTCTCTGCCTTTTTATTTAAAAGTTTCTTGTATCTTACTTTTTTCCTTACTCATGTCCTCCAAAAATAGTCTGAGCAGAAATCTCTCAGCTAATAGATTTTGAAATTACTTCTTTTGCATTTACAGATTTTCCTCTTGCTATTTCATTTAATCAATGCCAGTCTGTACATAGACAACTCACCCAAAAAAAGTTTGAGGCAGAGAGTTCACGAAATTGGAATTTTAGATGTTAGTTAAGAATATGACTTCTTTCAAATACGTGAAATTCTTGCCATGAATAGTAAGGATGACAGAATAATATACTCTTCTACAGAGTTAAAGCTTACTCAGTGTTTGTGTGGGAAAAAAGTAAGCCAAGTACCTATAGTTAAATCATATGACAGCCAAATAGTCTTGCAGAATGATTTCACGCTTTGTTTGATTTATCAAAAGATTCATGATTCACAATGTCTTTTAAAACCATAATTAAATTTCGCATAATCTCTGAGGGAAACAGCATGGTAAGGGCTGAATATTCTTGATATCAACAATTTTGAAAATATTTAATAACTCTATGGCTTGAAATTTAAAACTACATTCAAGTATATTTTATGTATATATATATAGTCTCATTAATTTTGCTATGTACATTTATGGAGTAAATAAAATTCTAATGAGAAGTAAAGATCTTCAAACTTGTCAAGAAAACAAGTTAATTTAAAGTATTTAGAAGTATCTATTTCCGTGTAAATAATATGCAGATAAAGATATTTGATTCATTTAAATAGTCCATATGACTTCTCTTTGAAGTCTAGTTTTGTTCCTCATGAAAAAATTGCTTTGATTAAAACTATTAAATAGGGGCGCCTGGGTGGCTCAGTGGGGTAAGCCGCTGCCTTTGGCTCAGGTCATGATCTCAGAGTCCTGGGATCGAGCCCCGCATCGGGCTCTTTGCTCAGCAGGGAGCCTGCTTCCTCCTCTCTCTCTGCCTGCCTCTCTGCCTGCTTATGATCTCTCTGTCAAATAAATAAATAAAATCTTTAAAAAAAAACTATTAAATAGAGCTTACTGTTTAATATTATAAAATGTTAGTAACATCAGGCTATGATTCTATTGTATTCAACACTATGTTCCCAATATTTAAGAGAGCCCCTGGCAGATGGTAAGTAGGTGCTTCATAAAAATTTGTCAAAGAGTGGTAAATAAATGAGCAAATAGCATTGTTAATATAAAAATCTAAAATTAAAAAGTGCTTTGAATGTGCCAGGAACTGTGCTAAATTCGATTTCATTACTTCCATCCTCTAACAGACCAACTGCAGACAAACTATTGTCATCTCCATTTTATAGATGAGGCTAATTTCAGAAGGCTAAGTAAATTCTCAGGGTGTCCCATTGAGCAAGTTTAGGGATATAAACCTAGTTCTCCCTGACCGCAGAGCCTGACCTTCATCCCTACTCTACAGTAACAATAATAGTATTAATAATATTAACAATGTTGTAATAATAATAATATCGTTGAGCCCTTCCTGTGTGTGTTACACATGGTTTTAAGCCTTTACACATGATAATTCATCTAATCCTCATAATATTCTTATAAATCAGATACTATAATTCTCAACTTACCGATAAGCAGACAGTCTGTTAGTCTGTTTTCCCCTCAATTATTTCCAATTACTAGGCTTGTTTTTATTATGGCTTTTTCAAGTAATAAGCCAAAGAAGAAAAGTATAGTTATGGTATATCCATACTTTGTTCCAAGGCCTGTTTCTGGTGGGACTCTGGCTAGGGCATAAACATATGATAAAATTAACTTCTACTAAGCAACTGAAATATGCTAGGTAACTAATGTGACTTATTATCACAGTCCTCCTAACATCCTGAAGATAGATATGATTATCCTCATTTCATTGATGAGAAAATTGAGGCTAGGAGAGGTTGCCCAAACCACAAGCTGGTTGGTGACATGGTCAAGATTCAACCTCAGGTCTTGAGTCCAGTTCAAACACACTAACCAAATATTATTGGTACTTCTCATCTTCTGGGGACAAAAACTTTCCTAGAACTTTGGTGAACTAAAATTGACCCATTCCCGACTTTGCTCCTCAAAGCAGCCTCTTCTCTATGAGCTTCACCACTGTGATACACTTAGATGTATCAAAGCAATAAACACAGAAGGGTTAGGTTAGTGTGTTTGGATGGGACTCGGTACTAACATATTTCTGGAATTCTTTTCCACAGTCGACCCAGAGTAATTCCTGGACAAGAAATCCATTGATGGTAACCTGATTTGTTTTCACTCCACTCGCTTGTGGAATATAAACTCTTCCATTTGTCTTTAGTAATTTAGCGCCTTATGCTTATAATACTGAATTTTTCATGTTTTATCCAATTCAAAGCTGACCAAATCCATTCATTAGAATATCTCATTAAAGGGCATCTGGGTGGCTCAGTCAGTTAAGTGTCTGACTTGTGATTTCAGCTCAGGTCATGATCTCAGGGTTGTGAGATGGAGCCCCATGTCTGACTCTGTGCTCAGCAGGGAGTCTGCTTGAGATTCTCTCCCTCTCCCCATACCTCTCCTTTCCTCGCCCTATCTAAAAATAATTATACATATGTATAAATAATTAATAATATAAAAATATATATAATATTAATTATATATGATATAATTAATGAATTATCACAGTTTTCTGAAATAAAAATAAAAATCTTTATCTCTTCAATAAATGGTGCTGGGGAAACTGGACAGCTATATGTGGAAGAATGAAACTCGACCATTCTCTTACACCATACACAAAGATAAACTCAAAATGGATAAAAGACCTCAACATGAGACAGGAATCCATCAGAATCCTAGAGGAGAACATAGGCAGTAACCTCTTTGATATCAGCCACAGCAACTTCTTTCAAGATATGTCTCCAAAGGCAAAGGAAACAAAAGCGAAAATGAACTTTTGGGACTTCATCAAGATCAAAACCTTCTGCACAGCAAAGGAAACAGTCAAGAAAACAAAGTGGCAACCCGCAGAATGGGAGAAGATATTTGCAAATGACAGTACAGACAAAAGGTTGATATCCAGGATCTATAAAGAACTCCTCAAACTCAACACACACAAAACAGATAATCATATCAAAAAATGGGCAGATGATATGAACAGACACTTCTCCAATGAAGACATACAAATGGCTATCAGACACATGAAAAAATTTTCATCATCACTAGCCATCAGGGAGATTCAAATTAAAACCACATTGAGATACCACCTTACACCAGTTAGAATGGCCAAAATTAGCAAGACAGGAAACAACATGTGTTGGAGAGGATGTGGAGAAAGGGGAACCCTCTTACATTGTTGGGAATGCAAGTTGGTGTAGCCACTTTGGAGAACAGTCTGGAGATTCCTCAAGAAATTAAAAATAGAGCTTCCCTATGACCCTGCAATTGCACTACTGGGTGTTTACCCCAAAGATACAGATGTAGTGAAAAGAAGGGCCATCTCTATTCCAATGTTTATAGCAGCAATGACCACGGTCACCAAACTGTGGAAAGAACCAAGATGCCCTTCAACGGACGAATGGATAAGGAAGATGTGGTCCATATACACTATGGAGTATTATGCCTCCATCAGAAAGGATGAATACCCAACTTTTGTAGCAACATGGAAGGGACTGGAAGAGATTATGCTGAGTGAAATAAGTCAAGCAGAGAGAGTCAATTATCATATGGTTTCACTTATTTGTGGAGCATAACAAATAACATGGAGGACATGGGGAGATGGAGAGGAGAAGGGAGTTGAGGGAAATTGGAAGAGGAGGTGAACCATGAGAGATTATGGACTCTGAAAAACAACCTGAGGGTTTTGAAGGGGCGGGAGGTGGGAGGTTGGGGGGTGGGAGGTTGGGGGAGCCAGGTGGTGGGCATTAAGAAGGGCACGTATTGCATGGAGCACTGGGTGTGGTGCAAAAACAATGAATACTGTTACGCTGAAAATTAAAAAAAAAAAATGCCCCCCCCAAAAAAGAATGAATGCTGAGAACTTCCCTATCAAAGAAACCCACGTTTTCTTCACATCCCTGTCTTCAATGACCCCTGGTTCAGATTTAAGGCAAAAAGATGTAGCAGCCAGTGATGGTCCCGAGTCAGATCTGCTCTTGCCAAGAACATGAGGTTCTCCCTAATTTAGAAAGAGTTCTGCATAGAGGTTCCCCACTAATAAGGTAAAGTCAAGCTTGAACTACAACTTCATTAAATTTCTATAGTAATATGCACATTACATCATAATGAGAGCAATAATTGCAAGCTTGGAAAAAGAACAAATGAGTTTATAAATGAATGAAGGCAATTATTGAAAAGTTAGACATCAGGCAATTGGATTTATTGTATCTCAAAGGATAATACTTATGTCAGTCTTAAAGGATTCAGCAACCTAAGCCAATACATTTCCTATTCCATGAATAATATGTAGCCAAAAATTTATAAATGTATATAAATAATTACATATTATAATTATACCAAGTATAATTATATAAATATATAAATAATATACATATACATAAATATATATGAATAATCACTTTTCTAAATTTGTAAATCAAATTTGACTCATCATTTACTAAGGATTATTCAATTATCATAGCTACATAGCTAATCCAGTGCCTAAATGCAAGGTGTTGTCAAGACACCATAGAAATGACTTCACCCAAACCACTTCTGCAAATATAAGTTATATCTAACATTTTCTACTAATTACTCCAGGACCAGCATAAAACTAACCTCTTCCAAAACTATTTCAGCAACCTCCAGAAAATTAGAACTATATAATATTTCTAACAATTCTTACTTCACAAATTAAGTTTCCAGGCTCATTTTTAAATTTGAAATTTACATGAAAGATTAGTAAATTTAATGTATATCCTAATCAACATGTAAGGAAGTAAGGAACTTAATCTAGAGATCCAGGACAACAGCCAAGAATTAGGATTTGTGAGGGGCACCTTGATGGTATAGTTAGTTAAGCGACAAACTCTTGATTTCAGTTGAGGTTATGATCTCAAGGTTGTGAGATCAAGCCCCACCCTCCCTGCCCCTCCCCACTGCTCTCTCTCTGTGTAAAATAAATAAATATTTTTTTAAAAAAGTACTTGTGAGTATTTCTTTGGGGTTATCATATACGTCACCACATATCTGATAATTGGTAAGCCTCTTATATTTATTCATTTCCCTTACTTGCTCTAGCAAGAGCTTCAGATTCCTGCAGCTGTGAAGCTGGACTGAGAACTTTTACTGGCTGAGTACACTGAGATTGGCTGAAAGTTAGTGTTTAAGTTGAATTACTTCCTCATCTTTCAAAGCTTAGAAACACACAGCTAAAAGAAAGAGCTCAATATATGTCAACACAGTTTGCTGAAAACACCAATATAAGAAAGATCCCAAGAAGCTCTTGCTTAACTATGGAAAAGAAGGAAGCAGGATGCAGATTTGCCCAAAACAAGAGACAATCCAAATACTTCTGTAATCAGTCACTCATAAACTCCCCTCTCCAACAACTCTCCATATTAGCCTCAAAAAAAGCTAAATTAGCTCTAAAATATCATCTTAACATCAAGTAAAAATAATTAACAACATTAACACGAATGGTGACACTCTGTAAGGATGAACAGCTGCATTTTGGATGGGAACAGTCACCAATATCTAACTGCAAGCCAACTGAATGATTTTTCTGAAGAAAAAACCAACAACACTAACATTTCCAAGCATGTTAGTGATGCTCACGAGACTCCAAATGAAGAAATAATCAAGAGCAGCACTTTTAGACTGAAGTCCTAGTGGACAAAGGGGGAAGCTGAGAGCAACTAATCAAAAGCTTTGATTGTCACACACTGCTTTAACAAATATGTGTTGAACAATTAGAACCTGAAGGTGGGTAATGTGATAAAGAAGAAAGACAATATCCTACTAATGTACAGTTCTGATGAAGGCTATGAAGGGGAAAATGAGAACTTAAGGACAGTTTAAGTCAGGTAGAGAGATCAGAGACAGCACCCTGAGGCAAATTTGGTAGAGCTGCACGTGCCAAATATACCAACTGCACCGTGGGGCAAATGCGTGGGTCCCGCGACCCACTGATAAAATGATGCGTCTTTGCCTATATGCCAGTTCTCTCTCTGCACCCTCAGTACCACATCTACAATTGAGGGATGCCTTTGTTTCCCTTCTCTTTCACTCCCAGGAGTCCCGGCTCCTCCATCAACCTCTTTGCCCCTTTCCCGCCTCCATCGCACTTCTCCTAGCTGGCTGTCAGGATAAAGCTCAAGCTCCTGGTCCTGCTGCCCTCTGGGGTCAGGCTCGGAGGAATGAGAACCAGCCAGGTGATAAGGATGCATGGGGACAAGTCTCAGCACTGATGAGTGAGTGTGGCTAAAAAGCTTTTCCTGATGTTATAGGAGCAATTCTGTACCACAATAGCCAGGCCATATTTATTCTTCTCAAATTCAAGCACTACATTTAAAAATCTAAGTAAACAAATTTCATCTCCTTCTCCATAAACTAATTCTTTCCAATTATTTAGGAATATGCTTGAGGTTTTAGTGTTCAGTCCACCTAAAATAAAAGTGAGGTTTATGCTATTGTTACTCATCTTTAAAAAAGCATTGAAAATTTGATGATATAATGTCTATAACACAATAGTCTTTTATATAACAGATTTGCTAGATCTATTATTTAATGGAGATAAACATTACCCTGGTCAGATTCTCCTGACATACACAATAGCTCAATAACCAACTGTTGTTTTTAGGTATAAACATTTGCAGGTGTTAAATCTGAAGATTCCTAGTTAGGAAGAAAAAAAAAAGAAAAACTAAGAATACTATGTACCTAGGCAAACAAACCTCACAATACCACAGAAGACAAATTACTATCAAGGGTAGAAAGAAATATGAAAATAAGTACCTTCTTAGGTTTCTAAATTTCAAAGTCCTACAGCGGGATAGACCATAAATAATTGTTTCTTCCTGACTGTTTTATAGGTAGAATCAAGCTCAAATGACTATTTTCCTAGGAACTTTCTAATACAGACTTTTAAAAAATTAAATTACTTTTATTAGCACTGTTAAGTATTGTCTACTCTCTCCAATAACATATTTTTTCCCATAATACTTGTTACAATTAGTAGCTGTATATTTCCTGTTTGTCTATCTTTTCTGCTAGACTATTACCTCCTCTATGAAAGCGGGTACCATTTCCACTTTTGTTCCATGTCCCTAGGCCCCAGTAGGCCCTCAATATATTTTTATTGGATATATGGTATTTGTATGTAAGAATTTTAAATTCCTGAGTGAAATGCAGGAAAGGAAGCATGGAGACCAAAAGTTATTTTGATTTTTCACCATATTAGTAGTATAAACAAAAAGGGAAACTGACATGAGCCATATTTTTCTTGTACACGAGAGAAATAAATCTAAAGTATTCAGATTTCAAAATTTCTTTTCCCAATACTGAATTGTGAGAGAGTATAATATTTTTAAAAAGATAATGTAATAGGGGTGCCTGGGTGGCTCAGTGGGTTAAAGCCTCTGCCTTCGGCTCAGGTCGTGATCCCAGGGTCCTGGGATCGAGCCCCGTATCGGGCTCTCTGCTCAGCAGGGAGCCTGCTTCCCTTCCTCTCTCTCTGCCTGCCTCTCTGCCTACTTGTGATCTGTCAAATAAATAAATAAAATGTTAAAAAAAAAGATAATGTATTATATTCCAATAGGTTATGAGTAAATCAACACAGAAAAACAGAACACTAATAACTGGGAGCAAAGCTTACATCTGTTTTTAGAGTGTGAGGAGAGAATACCAAAATGTAGGCTACATTCTTAACATGTATAATCACACAATAATGCCAGTTAGTATTCATGGTTCTCCTTAGCCTTGGCTAACAACCCTGAACATAGTAGACTTTCAATAAATGTCTGTTAATACAAGTAACATTCTCGAGGTAAAAGTAATGATTATGGGTTTGCCTTTAGAATATAAATTATGGAGACACAGCTGAAGGACTAGAGAAAATGTCTGGAATGACTCCTCTCATCTCCACCCTTTGTGTATACATTTTTGTCCACATTTTTATGTTCAGAAGGTAAAGTAGGGGATAGCAGCAAGAAAAATACCTTCTGTTAAGTGCCTACCCTGTACCATGTACTTTTCACACACTTGATCTTAATTCCAATATAATCTGAATTATCTCCATTTTTTTCTTATGAGGAAACAACAGTTAGAAAATTTAACCTCTCAAGATAGAAAGAATTCCAATCCTGAGGTAACTAGTTAGTCTCCAGAGCTTAAATTCCTCATACTACATCACACTACCAGAATAGAACATCAGGAGTTGAGCTTGGGCAGTCTAGGAGAGGCGACAGAGGGAATTTGGATGTCCTCAAGCACTAAAATAATCTGGTCTAAATTAAAACACAGGTAATGTCCCGCTGATGATATGTAGAGATGGGGAAAGGCACCCAGTGGAAGAGAGGGCTGCTGATTATTACCAGGAAGCACCCCCCACCCCAATATTTTTTCTTCAAACAATCCTATTCAGTTGTACTAAATGGCACAGGGAATTTAATACAGAGGGAAAAGCATATGTTTTGAAACCAAACTCCTCCTACTCCCAATCCTTCCTACACCCCTGCTGACTCCCCTGCCATCCCTCAGTTTGAACTGTAACACATCAGATAAGCTGCCTTCAAGGTTTCCTACATAGATTGCAACTGAAATCTTGTCAGAGCAATTTATTTCCTACCTTTTGGCCACTAGAGCATATGCAAGAATCCAGAGTGTCCTAACACACATCATTATTCCAATAAACAAGTCCCACAAGCTTGGCTAAAGGTTGTAGTCACCTGGAAAAAAATCCAGGAGGACCTGTCACTTTGTTTTGTGACTGACAACCAAACTTTTTTTAGGAATTGCGGGAGGGAAAGGGTTCCCTCAGAAGAGAGAGAATTTTAGTTACATATCAACCTTTTTTTTCTGAGGTACGTTTTAAACACTCAACTACGCAGGGGCCAGCTTTCTGGAATTTTCAAGTTCTAGAATTCCTAGATAAACAAAACTAAATTCCAAACCTGTTAAAAGAATCAGCTCTCAATAGGCAGCAACAAATGAACACAATGGAAAAGACTCCTGGACCCAAAGATCAAGACTGACCCACTTAAGGATGTTTTAATAGCACTGACACTACTTAAAGCATCTACAGTTTAAAGACACTAATAGACACAGACTTCAAATAAGATGATTTTCAGGAAGGTGAGAAAATCTGTTGAGGAAAAGTCACTAGAGCTACCTCTCTTTGGGGAGAAAAAAAGGACTACATCATGCTACCAAAGAGCATAATGTAGCTGCAATACTTCATTCTATTTTGAAGGAAAAATAAATGACTATTTTTAAGAAAAACAAATGACTAAAAAGCAAACTATTATCTAGAAGTTTTTCAAGAAACCAAGTCCTAGGGCCTGTGCTTGGGTAATTAGCCATAATCTTTATGGACACAACATTTATATCTGCCTATAAGTGTGATGACTACAAGTCATCACAGACAAAATTGAGCTATTAGAATTGTCAGTCTTACGTGTTCACTACTGTAGGCTATAGTCCCCAATTATTCAATCAAACACTAATCTAGGTGTTTTTTTAAAGAAATTCTGTAGATGTAATTAGCACCTATAATCAATTGATTTAAATAAAGGAGATTATGCTCGTGATCTGGGTGGGCCTGACCTAATCAGTTGGAGGAGCAGAATAGTGGTTTCCCTGAGGAAGAAGAAATTCCACTTATAGACTGAAAATTCAGGTCCTGCCAGAGAGTTTTTAGCCTGCCAACCTGACCTATGAATTTTGGACTTGTCTAGCCAGCCTCCATAATCTCATAAACTATAATCATATAATCCTCTCTTTGGCAGGAACTAGGAGGGAAAGACAGGGATGAGTTCAGGGCTTCAAATTCCCAATTCAAGTGCTGCATAAATTACCTGAAAGTTTTCCTTTCCAGAGGGAAACCCTTGCCTTCTGTAGCTGTAGGGTTCATCCTGTAAATTGCTAAGTTACAATACAAATCTGAACCTTGCAGAGCATCTGTTAAAGTGAGGGTACGACTGGGCAAGAATGAGATCCTGAAAATTGCAATACAGACATATGAGAAATTCCAATGTAGTTGAGGATGTCAAAGCCCTAAATTGTGCTGAGTCATCTTTGCCAGTAGAAGTCATTCTTCCACTTCTGTCTAAAGAGGTCCACCCCTGCTTTGCTTGAAAGTCTTATAATAGTTTCTTCTGAAGTAGATGCCTTGCAAGACACTGCTGATTCTCCTCAGGCCCTATCCCTGCCACCCCTTTTTGTTTCTAGACCAACCAATAACTAGACTTGTGTTCCAGCAGAATCCGAAGGGCAAGGTGCAAAGTGTGGCCTGTGAGAAAGCATGCTACATACCAAATAAGAAGCACTGTTTTTCTAACTTGTTGGATAATTGTGGCAGAAAACATAAAGTTGGATCAGAATGAGTTTATTGATATGGGCTCCCTAAGCAGATTCTGGATTCAATGTTTTAGTTCAAGGGTTAGAAAAAAGTCTAACATTTTGGTTGGTTGGTTGAAACATGAACCAACATTAAATGAAATCAAAGGGCCAGAACTGATTGCCTTGGTATACTATAGAATAATTGTTAAAGTGTCTTATTATGTAATACCTGCTTACCTCCCCAAGGAGAACCCAAAGGACACACCTTTCACTATGATGTGAGAAATACATTTGTGAGGGGAGCTGCAGTACCCTTGAAGAAATCTGGGGTCACTCTTATAGGTCAGAAATTACAGTGAGAATTTCTGCCACTGAACTGGATTCCCTAAATACAATGAGGAAAATTGGATGCCAGGGACAGGTGGCAGCACTTAGTCATCAAAGACAACGTAGATGTGGTTACCATAATGGACAGCAAAGCCAAAACTAAGAATAGTCTGACTTACAGAGAGAAACCGATGGCATTGGGTATGTGATTATGGTACCCCTAGTCAATGGATAGGCTATCTGATACTTGATCCAAATAAGCCTAAGTGTTCTAGGGCTAATGAACAGACCTCTCTCTTTAGCCATCAAAATAGTGTCATGATCTCTCAATCAATCCCTAGCCTTGACCTATTTTACAGACCTAGAACCCTTTGAATGAAGGGGAGGCCAACTGTCAGAATGTATTGTACTGACAAAAAATCATATGGTTGATCTTTCTCACAGCCTATGAGTGCCAGTGGCAGGCAGGGATGTTGTCTGGAGTTGTGGCAAACCCTGTTAGTGAATTACAATGCAAACCCTGGGGCTTTTGGAATAAAGCCCTCCCTCTGCAGATACCTACTCTCCTTTTGAGAAACAGCTTTTGGCTTACTACAGGGCCTTGGAAAAAAATGAACACCTTATCATGGGCTACCAAATTGCCAAGACACCTGAGCTACTTATCACATGGTTGTTGACCCAGCAAGCCATAAACCTGGGCATGTGCAGCAGCACTCCAGTATCAGCCGGAAGAGGCATATATGGGAACAGGTTCAAGCAGGCCTGAAGGCATAAATAAATTACAGGATGAAGTGATGCAAATGCCCATGGCCCATACTCTGGCTACATAACTTAATCTCTCTCAGTCCATACCTACTGTCTCATGAGGACTTCCCTAAAGCTAGCCGATTTCAGAAGAGAAAACTTGGGCCTGGTTTCCAGGCAGTTCTGTGCAGGATGAAGGTCCCACCTGAAAGAGGGCAGTTGTTGCACTGCAGGACTTTCTCAGGTATCTTGGAGGCACAATGGTGAAGGGAAACCCTCCCAGGGGGCAGAACTTCCAACAGTGCAGCCAGATGTCCATGTTGCTTGGAAGGAGTAATGGCCAGAGGTGTAAAACTATCCTGACTCCTAGGCTGTGGCAAATGCTTTGACTAAATGGTCAGTAATTTGGAAAGAAAATATTCAGATTATTGGTGACAAGGAAATTAGGGGAAGAGATGTATTGGTACTCAGACCACTCTGAATGGGCAGCAAACAAGATGTTTGTGTCCCATGTGAATCTTGACCAGAAGTTGCCCTCAGCAGAGGAAGATTTTAATAATCAAGTGGGTAGAATGACTCTTTGTGTGGATACTGGGTGGGCCTCTTTCCCCAGCCCCAGTGTCATTGCCCAGTGGACTCATGAACAGTGGCCCTCGTAGCAGAGGTGATGATGATACATGGGCTCAGCTACAAGAGACTGAACTCACCAGGCCAACTTGGCTACAGCCACCACTGAGTGCTCAATCGGCTAGCAGCAGATATACACTGAGCTCCTAATATGGCACCATTTCCTAGGAAGCTCAGCCAGCTATCTGCTTCCACCACGGAAGGGGCCACATTTTCTTCTTACCATAACAGATAATCTGGATATAGAGCTTCTTTCTCTATAGGCCCTATTTCTCCCCAAATTAGCATCCATGGATTTATAGAATGTTTTCTCTACTCATGATATTCCACACAACATTGCCTCTGATCAAGGAGTTCACAGCAAATGAAGACCAGCAATACTCACTCACTGGTAATACCATGTCCTCCATCACTCTGAAGCAGATGGCATGATGCAACAGTGGAATGGCCTTTGAAGACTTAGTCACCATGCTAGTGAGGTGGCAGCACCAGGCTGGGCTCTGGCAATATCCTTCAATAGGTTACATATGCTCCAAATCAACATTTAATTTATAATACTCTGTCTCCCACAGCTAGGATTCATGAGCAGGAATCAAGCGGTGGAAACGGGAATGACACCACTCACCGTTACCAATCACTCACTATTACCAATCAACTAGCCATCTCATTTGATAAACAAATGCAAGGTTTCTCTAGACAATATTCACCATTATAAAGAAAATCTATTAGAAAGAACCACGGATTTTCTTCTATTGAAAACAGTACTTGGAGAAATGATGACTGAGGCTTTGGAATTTCATAATAGTTAAGGAAACTTTAGCAGAAAACTGTAAAAAGCTAAGACACAGACAAAAGATGCAATTTCCCATTTCCTCTTTTAGTCCTTGGAAGTAGAGGTTTTAGTTTATGCCGAACATTTCCAAGTAACATAAGTTCGCCTGAATTCCCCTAAATGGTGATTGCCAGGGCAAGGCCAGTGAACACTCCATGTAGTTGTAAGGAAATTAATTTCAGCCACTTCTATACTGTTTTCTCCTCCATTTCAAGTAATCTTAGCAAAAAACAACCACCTACTTGCTAATCCTGTCATTTTTACACTCTCTTCTCGGATATATGACCTCTTAGAATAAACCCAAGATAGGAAGGAATAACAACACCTCTAAATTGTATGTTTCACTTAACCTAGGCCCCATGTGAGCAGTTTCAACTGCATGGAATTCAATCTTATCTGAAAGCCTTAAAACAAAAATAAAAACTAAAAACAACAATGGCAAGGTTCATTACATCAAAGATGCCTTTTAATCTAACTCATTAGAAATAAAGCACAGTTTAATAATAACATGCTTGAGTTTTTCAGTTTTCAAAAGACAGTCACATGAGTCTATACCAAGGACTATCAAAGTCAGTACCTATAAAGACCTGCCTGGTTTCCTGCTCCCGCTTCCCTCCAAGCCACACAACTCCCAGATTCAGGATGTCACAAGTCCCCTTTACTCTGAGGCCTCTCTCCCATGACCCCATAACAGTCTCTGCTTTAATGCCCTGCATAGTACCTTATTCCCTCCAAAACTGGCCTGTACACTAGTCAACCCAGTTTTCCCAGGACCTGAATTTCAGGCCCCAGCCCCATCCCTAACCCTGGGGCCCCACTATCTGTGATCAGACCTCTCTGTTTATCTGCCTGGATATCACCTGCTTCCAGACTCTGTGTCACCATGGCATGCCCACCTGCTGGGACACCATCTGCTGCACCTGGCTGGTCTTCCTGGACTCCGACCCCCTGCCTGTCAGGACAGCCTCCTGGAGCTGTCATCATCCTCCCTAGATAAGCCCACTAGCTTGACTGGATTTTCTTCCATCAACTGAAACAAATGCCAATGTCAGTAGCCTCTTTTACTCCGGCAGGCGTTGCTGTCCTGTCTTTAAAGAACAAACTAATCCATCCCTCTACCAAAAAGCTCTTATTCTGATGTTAGACTGCTCTATGCCCTACAAAATATTTCAGTTTAATAGGTTTTAACCTTAATTAAAAGATATTGCGAGTTCCTTAACAAAGAGTTATGTACATGTGAGACCCTTAAGAAGACAGAAACCCTGTACCAACCTGCAATAAAGAAACCTGAGAGACAGTGGAATATTTTCACTGATACTACAGAGGTGAAAAGCAATCATCAAATTCAGTTTTCCACACAGCTTGCCATCTAATAGCACATTTATAAAGATAGGAATTGAAAAATGAAATAAATGACATTAGCCTGCTTCCCCCTCTCTCTGCCTGCCCCTCTGACTACTTGTGATCGCCATCTGTCAAATAAATAAGTAAAATCTTAAAAAAAAATAATAAACTCTTTAAAAAATTTTTTTAAAGATTTTATTTATTTATTTGACAGAGATCACAAGTAGGCAGAGAAGCAGGCAGAGAGAGAGGAGGAAGCAGGCTCCCCGCCAAGCAGAAAGCCGGATGCGGGGCTCAATCCCAGGACCCTGGGATCATGACCTGAGCCAAAAGCAGAGGCTTTAACCCACTGAGCCACCCAGGTGCCCCTCTTTAAAATTTTTTAAAAATTTACTTTTTTGGGGTGCCTGGGTGGTTCAGTGGGTTAAGCCTCTGCCTTCGGCTCAGGTCATGATCTCAGGGTCCTGGGATAGAGCCCTGCATCAGGCTCTCTGATCAGCAGGGAGCCTGCTCCGCTCCCCTCTCTCTGCCTGCCTCTCTGCCTATTTGTGATCTCTGTCTGTCAAGTAAATAAATAAAATCTTTAAAAAAAATACTTAAAAAAAAAGATTTTATTTATTTAAAAAAGATTTTATTTATTTATATTTAATTTTTTTTTTAAAGAGAGAGAGAATGCGTGCAAGTGGAGGGAGGGGCAGAGGGCACGCGAGAGAGAAAACTTAAAGCCAACTCCTTGCTGAGCATGGAGCCTGATGTGGGGCTCAATCTCACGAAGCTGAGATCATGACCTGAGCTGGAATCAGTAGTCAGACGCTCAACCAACTGAACCAACTAGGTGCCCCTAAAAATTTTTTTAAATGACCAAAAAAAAGAAAAAAATCATCCATGTTCAACCACATAGCCACTAATATTCAGTACAGAAACAATGTTTTCAATAGCATAAATTTAATGAGTTAAAGGTGTGTTGAAAAAAAAAGGCAAGAAACAGAAACTTAAAATGATACAGTCTTCCAACTGGAGATACTCTCATAGAAATCAAACCCAATGACGTCCAATCACAAAATTTTATTAAATAGTCCTATGGGCACTAAGACTTTTTATAAATACCAGTTAATTTAATCTTAACAACTCTATAGGATAGGTACTATTGTCAGTTCCATTTTTATAGATGAAAACACTGAAACAGAAAGGTTAAGTAAGCTGCCCTAGAACAAACAGCTAATAAACCGCACAAGCAGGACTGAAATTTGGAATCAATGATTTGATCCACTGCACATGCTCTATCTCTGAGTGACTTACTAAGACTCACGCAGCTAGAAGGTAGCAAAGTGAGGTACAGAGATTTCACTTCCAACGTTCAGTACTCTTTCCACCAAATCTTCTGTGGTGCTCAAAGTTTCGCTTAGTGTCAGAGAGACCTGAAATGACATGGCGGGCTAGTAAACGGCCACAAGCAAAACAGCCGAAGAATACTTTAAGTACTGTTGAAATTACAATTGATGTGATGGGGTTACATTATGATACGCATTTAAATACTAACAACAGACTCATGAAACTAACGGTAGTAATGTTAAGTGAAGTGGCTCCTTTTGGGGGACCCTCCGGGCAGTCAGCTCACAAAGTTGAGCCATGTTCCACATAATAGACAAATAACATATAACTACAAACCAAACTAAACCAAAGAGTATCTTTCGTAGTTCAGCAGTGTGGATATGACTGAGGCACAGTGTCCTTTTGGCCACCCTGCAGCCACAACACCCACACATACAGAACTGTTACACACGGAAGACTTTAATAGTAATCAGCAGCTAAGAGATTCATGACGTCTTCCAGCAATGTGAAGGTAAGTCATCTGACAATAACCAGTTCATGTGCAGCTCTGACGATGATTTCATCTTTTCAAAAGCTGTATCTCTGAACTTTTAGGGTTTTTTTTAAGATTTCATTTATTTATTTGAGAGGGAGAGAATGAGAGAGAGAGAGAGAGAACAAGAGGGGGAACGTCAGAGGGAGAAGCAGACTCCCTGCGGAGCAGGGAGCCAGATGTGGCACTCAATCCTGAGACTCCAGGATCATGACCTGAGCCAAAGGCAGTCGCTTAACCAACTGAGCCACCCAGGTGCCCAGGGTTGTGTTTTAAAACAAGCACAAACACTTCCCTACCAAAGGATATTTATTTTTTATGACTGTAGTTAAAATTTCTAAGCTATTCACAAAGTAGAATAATAAACAGATGTTAAATTAATAAAAAAATTATGTGTTCTCAAGCATCTGTAAATTAGAATTTTACAGGCTGAACAAATTTGTAAAATAATCAAATTATCAATTTTATTAAGAACCTACTTAGGTGAAACTTGATACTTAATACATGATAAATCTGTACTTTCAGAATACCATATAATTCATATAGAGGACATTAGCAATTAAGTAGTTCTGTTTTCAGCAGGTAGTCAAGAATACTGGTTTTATGTACCTTATAATTGCATAAAAAAATTTTGGAAAAACAAAAACAAATTTGAAACAAGTAAAATTTAAAAACTATTTGCAAGCCTTTAATCCAAGGAGTTGTATTACAAGTTTAAAATAAAAATGAAATGATGACTTCTTTGTCCTAACTCCATAGACTTTAAATGACCTAATTCAATACCACCTTACTATGGAGAATGCCAGAGAGAGAACCTGTTTAAAGAGAACTGAAGACCTGAGTTGGAACTGAAAACCCTTGGCTAACCGGGGAGTGAGTGCTCTGTTTCCCATACAATCGTGGCACCCCCAAACACTGCAGAAATAGACATGTCATGTTCATTAACTTGCCAGCTGTTAACAAGGAAACTACAGAGTAAAGCAAAGCTGACAAGTAACTGGAAAATAAGTGACCTCTGATCAAAAGTGAAACCTGACTTACCTAACCACATTTTTCTACCTATTGGGACAAAAGGGACAGAGGTCTAATCCAGTGGTAAAAGTAATTAGGTTCACCTGGGCAAGGGAGAGAGCAATCACAGGGGAAAAATTATGGATGAAAGCCATACTGTAACCAGCTATTCTGAAAGCAGGCTATCAGGCATTTTCCTGTTGAGGTGACCCTAAGAAGCCATTATCTTCTATCTTTCTTTTTTTTTTTTTAATGTAATGTTTTTTGTTTTTCTTTTTAATCTTTTTTTAAATTTATTTTCAACATAACAGTATTCATTGTTTTTGTACCACACCCAGTGCTCCATGCAGTCCGTGCCCACTCTAATACCCACCACCTGGTTCCCCCAACCTCCCACCCCCCCACATCTTCAAACCCTTCAGATTGTTTTTCAGAGTCCATAGTCTCTCATTGTTCACCTCCTCTTCCAATTTTCCCCAACTGCCTTCTCCTAACTCCCCATGTCCTCCATGCTATTTGTTATGCTCCACAAATAAGTGAAACCATATGATAATTGACTCTCTCTGCTTGACTTATTTCACTCAGCATAATCTCTTCCAGTCCCGTCCATGTTGCTACAAAAGTTGGGTATTCATCCTTTCTGATGGAGGCATAATACACCACAGTGTATATGGACCACATCTTCCTTATCCATTCGTCCGTTGAAGGGCATCTTGGTTCTTTCCACAGTTCAGCAACCGTGGCCGTTGCTGCTATAAACATTGGGGTACAGATGGCCCTTCTTTTCACTACATCTGTATCTTTGGGGTAAATACCCAGTAGTGCAATTGCAGGGTCATAGGGATTCTCTCTATCTTTCTTAAACATAAGAAAACATGATGAAAAGGACAATGGGCTAGAAAGCTTTATCTATCTTACCCCATGCAATTATTTGAATTTGAGATTTGGGCTGGGTATTTCAAGGACTTCTATTAACCATCTGTGTAGCCCAGAAAGTCATTTCACCTCCCAGAGCCTTGTTTTGTTGTTGTTGTTTTGTCTTGTTTTGTTTTGTTTTTCATTTGTGGGCGAATTCTCCATTGTGATTTGCCTGGGAAAGTCTTAGTTTATTTACATTTTCCTGACTTCCCATCCGGCTTAGGTTTTGTCATTTTTCAAAAGGTCTCAGTGTTGACAATATATAAAGACGTAAGTTAGAATGATGTTTTTTCCTAATTCATCCAGCAATAACATCCTGTCATCCATGAGCCCGATTTAGGAGGAAGGGAAGCCAGTAGATGTGAATAGCAAATGTCTTACCAAGGAAAACATAAATTTCACTAGGGAGAACAGAACTAGAACTATATATAACTACACAGATCTCAAAAACATAATGTTGGGAAAAGCACTGTAATATTATTTGTGTGAATTTTAAAAACACAAAACAGGACTAAATATCGAAATGGTCGCCTAAATACATGAGTAACATGATAAAGTGGATTGGAACACTAGACACAAATGCATAGATGCTTCTGAAAGGAGACTTCACAAATTCTAGGTTTTTTTTTACTTCTTTAAAAAGAAAAATTAAGCAAATATTATAAAATGAGATGTGATAATTCTAAGGAAGACTGGATTTTATTCTTTGTTGATTTTGTGCTCTGCATTGCTGAAATGTCTCAAGATAGAAATTTCAGAACATGAGGTGGAGCTAATCAAAGGCGGGCCTGGAAAAGCAAGCATACAGAATGCTTGTTAATTGCAGCTGGTACACATGACCTGCGGTTGGCGGGTCTGCTGAGTTGGTGTTCCAGGCAATCACTCATTGCTTTACTGGCTCATGTTGGCATGACAGGACTCTAGGACAACCACCTGAGGTTCTTCTGGCCTTCTTAATGGGTAATTCAAATTGTTCGGTGGTTGATACCAAGTACATAACTGTAACACAGGAACTGACTGCAACACATACATGACAACCAAAGCCCTTGCAACTTTCAAAGTCATCCAGTGTGCATAAGCAGGCTCTCCTTGAACAGGTCATAACACATTGTCCAAGAGCCTTTTTGATACAACAGAGAGAGGCTGACCATACAGGTCCCTTAGCATAATTCAGAGAGCTAGACACTGAGCTAAAAAAAAGAATCTTCCCAGCATCTAAGAATAGATGAATAATAAGCAAATGCTAACAAAATGCAACTACTGACCCAGTGTGTTTTGTAATGTTGTATGTGTTTATGTGTTTACTATTTCTCACTGCACATTTTAGAAAGATTTTGTTTTTATAAATCCCAGGATAGGGCAAAAGGGACTTTCTACATTAATGGGTATCCTTTTTATTTTCTGGATTAAGGCTGTCCAAGTGTTTCCCAAGATAAGGCTCTAGGTTCCCATTATGACAGTACTATTTATCAAGTGTCTATTACAGGCTAAACATTTTAAATTCGTTCATTTACACTTATTTTATTCAATTCTCACCAACAAATATCTCATTTGGTGAGACAAATACTAATACTATCCTCATCTGTCTGATGTAGGAATTAAGGCCCAGAGATGGGAAATTTGGCCAAGGTCTAGGAGTTAAGTACAAAGCTGGTAAGCCTGATTCTAAAGCAGCCTTAGAGTCTCTCACTGAATTGTCTTCAGGAAAACCCTTATTATATCAATGATATCAATAACAGGTCCTAGAACTTTTGTTCTCAGAGATAGGTTAGTGAACAACCCCTCCATCCCCAGCCCCTTATCATCCCATATATTAATTCCTTGTGCTACATTTTATCCTACTGGTACCTACTGGTACCTAACCTATGCTAGTGGTACCTGGCCGGTACCTAACTGGTACCTAACATTGAGAACCATCTCAATGACCAGAGGTAGCTTATTATTTAACTTCAGGTAGCTTTTTCTTTGATTAAATAAAAATGGGTCTCCTCTGATTCCCAACCACTCAACCTAGTTTTCCTTCTCAATCATACAGAACAGATGATATTCCTCACGTAACTGAAGAAAGTTAGCATGGCATCTGCAGGACCTCCCCAAACTATTAAATAAATGTCAGCTTCTCTTTTGAGTCTCCTCACAGTTCTGGTAGTTCCCACACTCTGGGGAATTGCAAAGTGTCTTCCACTGTGTAACCTCACTGCTCACAACAAAGCCTAGCACAGGGTAAAAGGGGTAAGTGCTCAGTAAATACTCACTGAACCAAGGAATGAGAAAATGAGTTTTGCAAACACCACAAACATTAAATGACTATGATTCCAATCATTAACAATTAGTGTTAAACTGTCAATGACCATCTCATTCTATGTATAAGCTCTCTTTCCTCCCCTTTACAGGTATGTCTGTATGTTGGTTGTTACTTGTTTGTTGCCCATTTTCTCCTCCAGAACTAACCGCTTACAAGTAGTTTTCTAACGATCTTCAAAGGAGACAGCTAGCATGAAAATCAACAAGATTTATTTCTTTATCTTTAGGTTTGTGTTTGTTCGGTTTTGTTACTCTTAACACAAAATGACTAAGGTTCTCTTTCGCTTTTACTATGGGGGAAAACATTTTATACATTTCTTTTGTCTACTTCCAGGCCTTTTTCTGAGGATGGTCAATCATATACATACTAAGTATATATCTATGAACAAATAAAATACATGCTTAAACAAATAATTGTTTAGCAGGGTATTAGAGCTAGGGCCTAAGCGGGATTAATTTTTTTTTCTTTTTTTAAGATTCAGACATTTCCAGGCATGTCTCATGAGCCAGCAGGATAAATGGATGAATCTGCCAAGGATATAACTTCATGAGTACCTAAAAATTTTTATAGGAAGGACAATGGTAATGACTATTAGCCAATCCCTAGGACCAAGACTTCTAAGAGAAAAAGTCACCTATTAACAGCCCCTGCCCTTATGTCAGAGAAGGAGAAACCTCTTTAGAGTTGGCAGCAGGAGAGAGTCAAAGAAACAAACCTGATCCAAAGGCAATGGTCGGGTTAGAAAGGAAGGGAAAGGTGGCTGAGTGGGGAACACTAGGCAATTTGACCCTGGAGTCAAAAAGCCATCACAAATGCGGAAGAGGCAGCAGGAGGGGAGAGTGTCCATGTCAGCTGAGGAACCACTACAGAAAGCCATGGGGTAGGAGGAGAGACCTGGAGGAATAGCAGTGGCCAGGTATCTACACATTGACCAGAGACACTAAGGAGGACTGGATATGAACAGAAAAAAAGACTAGGAAGTTCATGGGCCTGCTGTTTCCTCTTTCTCATGAGATATTTGGGGCTTGTAATTTAGCAACTTTTCTAATAGGTTTGGGGATAGAAAAGCACTGTTTTGTTGGTATTAATGTGAATTGTCATAGTCCAAGATGATATCACCTGGATGTTTAAAATAAAGTAAAACTTTTTTTTCTTTATTTCATTGTCCATTGATGACAACTAACTTTGCTTTCTCACTTGCCTTAGGGTCCCAGCATTGAAGGAGCAAATCTACTCTAGAGGGAGAGGAAGAAAACAATCTTTCTTGTACTATAGTCTATAACAAAACAGGAAATACTTCTCTCCAAACTTGATCATTGTGACACCCTTCTGCAATTATCAATTATACCACAATCCAAGACAGGAAGCTATAATGATTTCATTTTTATTAGAGATAACATATTTTAACACATTATACAAATTCAAAATTACTCAATGATGTTGTAAATAACTTCTATTGAAAGGAAATGCCTTGGCATATGTTAAGAATTATAAAACTGTCTAGCTGAAATCCCTTACTCTCTTGGATGGTATAACTCAAATTTAGTTGACCTTTTAGGTGGAATAATTCTAATTTCTATGTCACTATTTGGTCATCTCTAGAATCTAGAATCTAGAATCATCTTTAGAATTTTTAGCTAAGACATATAATATATTCAATCTACAAAAATGTCAGTAATGCTTTGTGCCTACAGCAGGTACAATACCAAATGATTACTATTCCAGGATGGGCTCTGCTTTATCAAGCCTTCAGACAGTAGCGTATTTGGAATATTAGCAAGAAACTGCAGATCTATTAATTCCAAAAAAATCAAGAAAAAATAATTTTCAAATTTCACATTGCTAAGCATGCTGCTTGAGTCTTTTCTCTCCTTATATTTATAGACATTTTGATATGTTCATATTCAAGTCTATCAAGCTTCAATTATGGTTTCTACCTTTGAGGTCTTATTAGACAAGATTATAAGAGTATTTGCCATTTTCTTCTGGTTATGTCTCACTGTTTTTTTCTTCTTTAATCAAGAGATAATAGTATATTGTATGAATAAAAGATCCAACTTTAGAGTTTTTCCTAACATTCACCAACTATTGGAACTGTGTTGAAGTAGTAATATTTTCTTCCACCAACATGAAATGCTGTCTTTATTAAACATCATCTTCATATGCTTAAATCTGGAGAATTTTCAAGGTTAGTTCCTCTAAGTCTTTATTTTAGTAAAAAGTACTATTCCTGGGGTGCCTGGGTGGCTCAGTGTGTTAAAGCCTCTTCCTTCAGCTCAGGTCATGATCCCAGGGTCCTGGGATGGAGCCCCCCCCCCCCCCCCCCCCCCCCCCCCCCCCCCCCCCGGTCGGGCTCTCTGCTCAGCAGGGAGCCTACTTCCCTTCCTCTCTCTCTGCTTGCCTCTCTGCCTGCTTGTGATCTCTGTCAAATAAATAAATAAAATCTTTTTTTAAAAAAGTACTATTCCATCTTAGTAGTTATAACTTTATAATCTTTTTTAATATTTGGAAATGAAATTCCTTCTTCATTATTCTTTCCCAAAAATGTGTTTTCCCTTTCTTCCACATAATTTTAGTAATCATTTTGCCAACATCTCACTAAAATCTCTTTGTTTTTAAATGGAATTGTACTAACTTTGTAAATTAACTTGGGGAATCCAACACAATTACAATAGTTGTTATTCTCATCCAGGAATACATTGTAAATCTCCATTACTGCTAATCTTCTTTTGTGTTTCTCAATAAAATGTTATTATTTCTTCATTTAAGTCTTACACATTCTTATACAGTTTACTGATTGTAATGTTTCATTGCTATTATAAATGGGATTTCTTCATCATGTTTTAGCTGTTATAGGAAAGTCAATGGATTTATTCACACTTATCTTTTGTATGACCACTTAATAAAGTTTCTTACTCCAATAGTTCTTCATTTACTTTTCTTGGGATTTTTAGTAAAAAATATAAACATTTTTAAGTGAAAAAGATGTCTCCTCTTTTCTAGTAATTATAACGTTTGAGAGATACATGAGTTAAACCACTTTAGTTCTAGTCAGCTCTACCACTTACTAGCTGTGTGACCTTGGTCAAGTTATTTAGCTTCTCTGGGCCTCAGCTTCTTGATTTATAAAATGAAGATGATAATAGTTCATATCCTAGGATTGTGAAGGTTAAATGATTTAATATTTGTGAAGTATTTAGAATACTTTCTAGCATATATAAGAACTTTTAAAATGTTAGCCATTTTTAAAATTTGTTGTATTGGATAGAATGTATAGAATGATGTTAACTGTAAATGATGAAATTGGGCACCCAGTAACCCTCTGGAGTTATTTCAAGAAAACAGAAAAACCCTCATTTTTCTGTTTTCTTGAAATTGCTTTTTCACAATTTAATAATATCTCACTATTTCTAAATTACTATGTTGATTGTATGTGTGTTTTCTCAAAAGAAATACATTTGCATTTTAGCAAATGTTATTTGCAATTCTATTAGAAAAAAAAGGAGGGGTTCTATTCTTTAGCCTATGACTATGAATTATTCTAATAAATGTTCCAATATTGAACTACTTATACATTCCTAGAATAAACATCACTTGTATTACTCTATTTTGTTGATTTCTACATTTCTATATCCAGTTGATTCAATGAATTTCTGTGATTCTCCTTTTTGTCCTACTTTTATCAGTGTTTTGGAGAGGTGTGTGTGTGTGTGTGTTTGTGTTATACTTTTTATTAAATGAATCAGAAATATCTTCATCTCTTTTGTAGAGTTCATAGAATATGGGATAATGTGTTCCTGAAAAAAATGAGTATTTTCAACCACTGATTATAAATACCTGATGAAAACACGATACTTTGCTCATCTAAACAGAATATTTTAGCTCCTGCCAAATCTTCCTACCCAAGCTGGTCAAGAACATAGGCTTAAGTATCAGACAAAATTAGGCTCAAATCCTAACTTCACCACCCACTGGCTAAATGTGTGCAGTTGGCAAGGTGCATTTTTATCACAGGGAAAAATCATACTTTCCTTACCTTTCTCACATGTGAGGATTACAGGAGATTATGTTTATAAACCACTATACACTCCACCCACAATAAAGACTCAATAAATATGTTAGTCTCAATTTTCCTGAAACAAAAAATTAAATTTTACAATTTTATTTGCTATTTTTTCTTAGTATGGAGATTTTAGTTATTTGTATATAGAGAAAGGGAAATGCTCTTGATAAAATTATTGGTATAAATTGCTTCATAATAAAAGGTAATTTCAATTAAGACATGTTATTCTCTACAGTAATAAATTTAAAGTTGGCCATGAAAGCAAAAATGCTCTGATAATACATGAAAATGAACACATCGCCACTGTCTCCATGAAACTACTGTGGGTTATTAAAAATAAAGTTGTACTGGTTTTGAGAAAAACAGGCAATGAGCCTAAACCAAATTTAATATCTTCCACTCTTCTCTGTTCCCTTGGAGCTTTTTGTTCTCATGGGAATCTGAGAGTAGGAGGAGAATGTTGGGCCCTTCACACAGTCTGAGGCTTGCTCCATGTTTTCTGATCAGCCCTCTGAACTACAACGTTGGATGCGGGGTGTCAGTGTCTCTCTCTGGCAGGGAGAATGCATCACTAAGAGATTGAAGTGGCCTCAAATATAAGTCCTACCAAAATAACAGCATTTTCGTGAAATTTTAAGACTGTGATATGAATGTAGCCTCCTTTTTATAGACACCCATGATAGGTGTCTATAAGCATATACAGATATAAATATAGATATAGATATAAATATAGATACATACACTATATATACTATATAGATATATGAGTATATACAAATATTTGGATAGATAGATATTCATAGTCACCTGTACAAATGGGTGTCATTTATATATATATGCACCATTGTCATATATATATTTATAAATATGAAATATGTGATATATAGATATATAGAGACATATCACCAGCACAAAGAAATCTGTTTCTCTAAAAAAGAGTAATTCAGATTTATGTCTACCAGTGTCATCAAGAAATATTTGGTTGCATTTACTATGGTCTCTGAGCAGATTAGAATTGACCCAATAGGTAATAGAATGACTTTCTCTTCTGTTTTCAAGGCTATAAATTTAAAACATTTATTTTGGTAAGCTGACTTCCTCTGTTAAGAACAATTTAAATAAGCCCAGCTAAGAATGTAAATATCAAAGCAGGCTCCACCTCTGTACTCATCACTGGTCTCTGGCAAACACCAGGATGAAAATGTCTATCTCGGATTCTCAGCATGCATTATTTGCTATTAATCTGACAATGACAATAGATTCTATTAAGCTTTGATTAAACTGTATTGATTTGTTTTCTAAAATAAAGACCTACCACTGTACCTTTTCTTTGCTGTCATCTGGGTTTATAGTAACAAAGACATTTTTAGGGACATCCTCAATAGCGCGATCAATGGATCAAAAGCTTACCTACTTCTGTCCTGCTCCCTGTGTGGCCTCAATAACTTGATGGTTCCCAGCTTCCCCCAGATTCTCTTGATCGTGTGCCTTTCAGTATACTGTGATCCCTGAAAGAAACAAGGGGGGGAAAGATTTATTAAGATTAACATCTCTCATTCTTCGTCTACTTTGGAAAAGAACAAATGGCTCCTTGGGCAATAACACTGTCTAATTTAACACCACAATGCCACACAATTTTAAAACAACATTCATTGTTATTTTTTCATTCCCCATCCTGATTTCATTTTTACACTCTCCTGATTTATAGCAGGAAGAGGATAAATTTCCTTGTGTAAGCAGCTCAATACTCCCTTATAAATGAGGAGCGTGTTTCTTCTCATTTGTTCACTGTTCAAACTCATCAACTGTATTCTGCGTAATCTTTCTCCTGTTTTGCTTCCAAGACTGCCTAACAAGAGCAGTCACACACATTCTTACTAAATAGCAAAATCAACAATATAGCAAGATACATATTTTTCTTCAGCTTTTCAAATTTCTATTGGAAATAGATTCATGAGTTGACTGACAACTTTTCTCAAACGTGTGATTTTAAAAGCAATAAATCCCCACAGCAGTTCATCTTTAAATTCCAATGCCAAGAAGGAAGAACCTTGTTTTTCCCATAATATTTGGAATTCTGGAAGAGAAAACAACCCCAATGAGATTTGGCCTGCAGGTATTGCCTTGACATCAAGAGGTAACTTGAAAATTTGCTGTGAATAAGCACCCGACCCACTTGTTTGGTTTTCCTGTTCATATCCTTTTCAGTACTTATATATCAAAAGCCCCTATTTTACAACTAATAATACAGAAAACTTGGTTATTTTCATTTCCACATAGATTCCTGATGGAGGTGGCTTCAACTGATCACTGGGTAAACTAAGCCCCCCTTTCACGTATTTGAGCACGTGGTAAATGCCTAGTTGTTCTAGATGAGAGCACCATGTTTCATGTTACAGAGATTTATCTGTTCCTTTTTATACAAAATGTGGGGCCAGTAACATCAATATTCCTATGCTTGTATGTTCTGTCTAACTTGATGAGGGTTATTCAGAGCAGGAAGGGGTCCAGTGCTGTCTGCTGTTTTCTCCTCTCCCCTCTTCCTCATAAACCACCAAGTTCGGTCTATTTCAGGCTCAGAAAGATCCTCAGCTCACTCTTCCAATTCCATTCCCACAGGCCCACACCTTCCTCCACCCCCTCAGTTCTTAGACATGTTAAGACATCTTTCACTAGGCTCTCTGGTTTGACACATGCCCCTTCCAGTCCATATTCCACAGATCATTCATGTTGGGACACTCACTGAACTTTCCATTTGTATGAATCCCAAGAATTATACATAGTGGAAATACTGAATCATTATTCTGAAATAAAGTATCTTGTCTCCCAAGTGCCAATAGCACTATGCTAGCCATCTTTTAAGACAGTTTTCAAGTAATGTCACTACACTTCTCTTTCCTTTGCTTTCCATATTTCCTCATAGCTTACAAGTAACCCAGAGCACAAGAAAGTCCTAAGGACATTGTAATAAAGAGGCAGAAGCAGTGACCTTAGCTCTAGTTCCGGCTCATCCCTTGTCACCTGTTGACTTTGACGAATCATCTCTCCTTTCTTCTTAGGTAAATGGCAGAGCCTTGCTTATCACATGGGGATGGAAATATTTATCCTGCTTATCTCTCTAGGTTGTTCTGGGAATCAAGGGAGATCCCATACAATAAAATACCAAATGTACAATACTGCTATTACCCTCCCTGAAGGACTGCAGAGATAAAAACTGTGCTTCTTATGTGTTAACCCTAGATTCAGATTGGGATCCTAGAAAAGGTAGCTGTGATCACACTTTTAAGTCTTGCAGCTTCCCTTTGGGACTGCGATGTTCTAAAGAGTTTTGTTTTGGCTTCCAGAGGGAGAAAAATGCCAAAGGAATCATAATCTAACATATTTGGACTTCCAAGACATGATGAATCTAAAGAGGAAAGAAAGGGAGAAGGGCCTCAAAACAGTGACAAATTTTAATTGGCTGAAACTACCATAACTAAAATAAGCTGTCATTTGTGGCACAAATGTTCATGCAATCTCCTTAAAACCCAAATAATTACTCTAGACATTAGGGGACCCTTTTCAATATGAACTATCTGCCTATTCTCTATCATTGTGTTGTAGGTTTTAACTGGAAAATGTGGACTATATATAACAGGATGAGTTTGTTTTGCTTTTCTAAAGAGGAAACACAAAATATCAACCCAAACATCACTTCATATATAAACAGCACTGTAGCCTCAGTTCAAGGATGCTTTTCTTTTAGACTAAAAAAAAAAAAAAAAAGGAGGGAGGAATATATTTGAACACATGCATATAAACAAACCAAAGAAAGTAGAGAAGAAGGGCAAAGTGATAGGAATAAAGACCATGAGCTCTATTTTCCTAAAATTTGGTGAGATGAATGTTAATCAGAGTTTACAAAGTTTGAATTCTCCTTTAAATTGCATAGACATAATCAGGTAAAGAAAATAAGCTTCCATGAAGTACAATTTTTCTTGAAATTATCGTCACATATTTAGAAGGATCTAAAAGTGTGTTCATTTATTCCTTTCAGATACTCAAAACCAATACTTACTGAGTACCTTCCATGCATGAGACTTTGCACAAGATGTGATAAGATGTGCTGGTTTGAACCCCTTGGCTATGTTGGGTTAACAACAGATGTCAAAAGAACTGCACAAATAGGCCATATAAAAAACACACTGCTCTTCTGCCTAGAATGCATATCACCCTTTGCTCTTACTAGCAGACTCTGTACCATCCTTAAAGGATTCCAGCTCAAATGATGCTCCTTTTCTAAAGCTCTCTGGAATTCCTCCAGTTTGACACTAATCATAATCCCGGCCACTAAATCACTATGTTCAAAACTCTGATGTGCTAACCATGGTCAGCTTTGCATTACGGCACTGTGTGTGACAATCTTCCCTAGTAGCCTGTGAACATCTTGAGTGGTAATGTTGTTTTCATCCATCCGCAGGACTTAGCATGACATACTGTAAATACTCAATTAGTGATTACTGAATGGAAAATTCATACATCTTTACTTGCATGAGAAAAAGATACATCATAACTTTAAAGATTTGTAAATGTTTTGTGTTCACCCTTGCTCTATGTATTTCTAAAAAGATAAATTTATACCTTGAATGTGAAAATATGGAAAACTCATGTATTCGTTTATAAAAGTCTTTACAATAAAATTAGCATTATTTTATTCAAATTCCTTTACTTATTCTTAAGTTTCCCTCTCACTAACTCAAACTTACTCTCTCCTATTTTTCCTACTAGATAGGAGTGATTTCTCTTTTTTAAAGATTTATTTATTTATTTGAGAGAGAGGGAGAGAGAGTACCAGAGGTAAGAGGGTCAGAGGGAGAAGCAGACTCCCCACTGAACAGGGAGCCTGATGCTGATGCAGGACTGGATCCCGGGACTCCAGGATCATGACCTGAGCCAAAGGCATTCCCTTAACCAACTGAGCCACCCAGATGTCCTATATGATTGATTTCTATAACAGTTTTTAAACCAACCTGCTAATGAAATCCTCGGCAACTGCTATAATTTCAAAAGCTTTAGTAGCTATTGTACATATATAAAATTCTAAATAACCTGGTCCCCTCATTCAGTCAGCAAACATTGTTGTCTATCGTGTGGTAAATACTGCAGAAGAAACACAAACCCTTTCAGGAGAGAAACGGGTTATAGCTAGAGTAGTTGATAAGAAATATATACAAACAAGCAAAATCAAATGTTACCTACATGTCATATTTCTAATTTATCTGAAATTATTAAACGTTCTTAGAATAAAGCCTCAGTAGCTGAAGAATGAATTAATAGGACCCAATGAAAATGACTAAGAATCAGACATTTATTCATGCTTCCCATTCATTTAATACAAATAGTTAAACAGCCAGCTGTCCTCTTAGATTCAAGTTGATATCATAAACATTTTTAATAGGCAAAGTAAAATGAAGTTTTCTAATTAAAAATGTACTGCCTGCACTGTACAACTGCTTTTATATAGGAATTTGGCAAAGTTGACCAGTTTTGTCTTAATGTTGACAAATTCTGCTCCCTTAATCCCACTATGAAATTCCCTTAACATTTTTGGTCCCCAGGATAATTCTTTTTTTACTTTATTGTCAGTGTACTGCTATGGTGAGGGAGAGGAGACAAAGGGATTTTAACATTTAATAAACACGTGTTCTGTGTGATAAGCCTTGCTAGACACTTAACATTTTATTCCATTTCATCATCATAATTAATCTACCACATAGAGGACTTTTTTCAAAGCTTAGAAATGGCGAGATACCTCCCCCCAAGGTCACATAGCTAATAAGCCACAGAGACAGGATTCAAATTCAGTTCTATCTGACTCTAAAGCCTTTGATTGATCCACTATGCACCATGATGCCTCACAACATTCTTGAGATATTTTCTTTTGGGGCTTCTCCCCTATATTATTTTCCTCTTATGACTAAACAGTAGTTCCAAAATAAAATAAAATAAACAGTAGTTCCTTAACACTTATTGTTTTGCCTCGAAGCTCTAGGAAATATATTTTTTTGAGAATTGATGCAAAAACAATTCACTTATTCATTTCCTTTAATTTTTCTTTTAATCACTTCCCATTTTTGCACATCTCATACACCAATATATACATATATATATATATATCTATATATATATATATATATCTCATCTCATACTGAAGAGAAACAACTTCAATGCCAAGTGCCTGAATTTATCTTACACATTCACAGAATTTGGGTGGATGTAAAGAAGCATAATTAAAAGGCTCCCTTCTGTGGACTACTGGCCCATAGCATAAAATAAGCAAACTTAGTTATGTAAAATGATTTCATAGTTGCATTCTCTTGCATTCTCTCATCATATCATTAGAACCTGAAACAAGTCTGTTGTGAATACCCACTGGGTTGCCCTCATGAAACAACATGGAACCTAAAGTATTCTGTAATGATCAAGAGCACAGATTCTAAAGACATACTTTCTGATTACAAATCTTCACTGTGTACATTTGGTCCCATTACCTAACCTTTCTGGGCAGGCCTACACTTCCCCACATGTAAAATAATCTTAATAATAGTACCCATCATATACAGTTACTTGGAGGTTTAAATGATATGGGTACTTCATTGAAGTCAAAAAGAATAAAGCTCAGTACATACTGTGCTTAATGTTTTAGATTTATTACTACTCTTCTCTAACTTTATATAAATAGAATACTCCTACCAATGATACATACGATAAAAAGAGCAAAATGATCACTTATAAATAGTAAGTAGCTATAAATAATACATCTTAGAAAACATTAAAATTTTCTATGTAGTATTGATATAAATATCCAAGTAGTCCTCTAACTGAATGGCTTAGACACATTAGTGAGTGTGCATTATGTGTGTAAAACAAAAATCTGTGTGAAATTCTTGAGAGGAATTTTTAAGCTTTTAACTTGTTATTTTTAAAGAAAATAGTTCCTTCAAAGAATATAGACACTAATGCAACAAAGAAGCTTCCTCTGTCCCCACAGCAGCAGGCAAACAGTGACAGCCCAAGGCCAGGAGTACTAGATGAAAACTAAGTGGGATGAAGGGAAATAAAGTTCATTCATATCATTTGTCTCTAGCTGGTCAGTGTTAATTATTTCTCAAATCTGACAGCCGCATGTTCCTCTGCTTCACACTTTAGCCTTTGATGCAACTGTGTGCTATTCCAAGATATTTAAAGAGCTCAATTTTGGCCTCCAAAATATGTGCTTGGATCTTCAGGAGAAGCCAGTGCTCAACAAAGGCAACTTTAAATCTTAAAAGCAGAACTCAGCCTTCTTATGAAAGCTGATGAGTTCTGACATTTTATCAACTCTCCTGAAGAGTCATTTATGCACCGTGTTAAATAGTAAAAATAAAATAAGTGGGCCTGGTGAATTATCTTCTGACTTGACCAGACCAGAGTTAGCTTGCTGATTTCTCTCAAATGTGAGTATTTACTTTGGCTAAATAATGTTAATAGGGAAAGTTACATATTCCATGAGGCATAAAGAAAAATTACTTTTCTATTACCCAGAAACCTTCCCTTGCAACTAAGCCTGAAGGAGAAAAAAACTGGGAAGAAAGTATTTGAAATGGGAACTTTAGCTGCTACAGCTACCTGACTTGCTCCCAGTTCATGTTTAATTAAATTTACATCAATAATTCCATAAATTGCTTGCATGTTCATAGAACATAAGTTATCATCTTTGATTCTAAGGTCAAATACTTACTGCTAACAACCCTTGTGCCTCTCAGGGAGACTTGGACCCCTGCCAGACTGTACTGCTTTGTCCATGGGGGCGGCCCCACTACTGTAAAACTCCATGGGGGATGATCCACCACCATGGCCCCCTGGTTGCCTGGCAACAACCCCTTATGACTGCTCCTCGGGGACTGCTAGGCAACAGCAGCACTGAGTCTGACCCAGCTGCTCCCAGAGCACGGCTTCTCAAGAGGGCCAGATTAGCAGGAGGCCAAGGGCCCTAAGTGACTAATTACATAATCCATACACGTTTCTCAGAATGCTCTCCGACTGTCGCTAAAGAAAAATCAGAGCACAGCTAGTTCCTCCCCTGAAGGGTACTCTGGAATGTATCCTTAATTTAAACTCTATCCCTGGATCTTTAGAGAAACTGACAGAAAACTAACGCATCAGAGCCAAAATCTGTGGCCAAAAAAGTCTATTTAAAAAAGCGCACACACGCATAAAGGAGGTCATTCTTTTTTCAATCACATTTAAAATATGGCTTTCAAAGCTTTCATAATTTCAAAGAATTTTGCTATTTAGATATCGTCTGTTAACAGACCAAAAAATGGGAAAAACATAAGAATTTTCCAAGCCTGTTCCTAAGATATTTCAATATATAACTCTAAGTACAGCAGTTTCTAGGAAAGACTTTCAATTCTAATCAATAGTTAAACCCACATTTACATCTTCAATTTCAATATCTCTTTCTACACTCAACAAATCTAAATTGTCATATTTTTCCATCTACATCCAACCTACCTCTTAGGACAAAGGCCTAATCAATCTAAAAACTTACACATCAGTGCGTGAGTACAGCCTCACCCAATCTTCTTTACTGTCCCTTAGATCTCTATCATGAGGAAGAGGTAGGTGCTCCAAGAGACATGGTCTTTTAGCCAGTACACCATAGATACAAATAGGATTCTGCTACTGTGCTCATTTAAAACCCTCAGTCAAGTCCAAGCTATTTAGCAGGATATGTAAGGCACCTCTGAATCTACTTCCCATCAAACTTCCAGCCACATCTGCTCAGTCCACAATGCGATTTAATTATAGTTCCATAAACAACATCACGCATTTTAAGTCTCTTTTTTCTTCCCAGGACACATTCCCCTTTGCCTGGCAAACTGCTGGTTAGATGTCAAGATGTAACAATATCATCACCTTCTCTGAGAAACTGTCTCTGATGTTAGAATTACTCATAACCACCTCTGAGCATCTTTATTCCTGATTCATACAGCCATGATGGCATTGGTCATACTGTTTCACAGTTATTTCCCTACTTAACATTAACCCCATGTTGTTCAAAGGCTAGAGCCTTATTCTGTTCAACCTGGTTTCCTCAGTGCCTAGCATATTCCTTAACATTAAGAATGAGTTTATACTATAGTTTAATAATGATAAGAAAATTGTGCACCGAGGCTAAATGGTAAAATATATGAGGGCTGGGCATTTTTAACCTCTTAATTAAACAATTTACTAAGAAACAAAAATAAACTAATCTCCTGACTTTGGGGCTGGTCTTCTTCTCCATAAACTATGATGAATCATTGAGGGCAAATAAGCAGATATCTCTGAATTGATACAATCCATTCAGTATTATGGCTAAAATAACCAGATTTTTTGTGCCCATTCTGTTGTAATTAAAATAACATGAAAGTCAAGGGAACTACATGGTCTGGCAACCAAATCACTAAAAGCTGGTCTGGAGCTAGTCTCTGGGAAGGAAACTTCCCATTCAGATTAGTAACTCTTAAAATGGTTTTTGCAGAGGGACGACTGGGTGGCTCAGTCGGGTAAGCGTCCAACTCTTGATTATGGCTCAGGTCATGATATCTCAGGGCTCTGAGATTGAGCCCAGTGTTGGGCTCCGTGCTCATTAGGGAGTCTGCTGGAGATTCACTCTCTTCCTCTCTGTCTCCCTCCACCCCTCCCCACCCCTCCCCCCACTCATATGTGTGCTCTCTCTCCCTCTCTCAGTAAATAAATAAATTTTAAAATTTTTTCACAGAAATCTTGGTGTAACTAAAATAGAGAAGAGAGTATAAAAGAAATTAACTAGCTAAAGGCCAAGTAAAAAGCAAGGAAAAGTTATTCTAATTTTAAAATTTCCTAAATAGTAATTCACAAAACTTTATTTACTCAACATGTGTTCCTCAAAGCACTAATTTTAAAGATAGGAACATGACCAAACAAAACACAAAAGCCCACAAATGTCACAACAAACCTAGTATCTCAAAGTCGCTCAACCTCTTACCTCACCACCTCAGGAGCTGGACATACAGCCCTCCATTTTCAAATATAACAATGCTTTTAGGATTTTTCTGTAACAAGTTCACATATATGATTATGCAACTATATTGCCAAAGACTTTAACATTAGCAGTAATATGACTGTCTAGGTTAACCCATGCAACACAAACCCTAATTAATGGAAATCTGCATTGTGAGCCTATGAATTGTTAGTCTATTAAGAGCTTGTGGGGTCCACACACTGCTAAGGCTGTGCACTTCTGAAACTAGGAAACCTGTATTCTTGGAAGTAATTGACTGTGTGTCAGAAAGTACTTACAACCACATGATAAATTTTGCATAACAAAGGAGTCTTACTTGATAGTCTATATATTAAAGCATATTTATATATTAAAATAAAATAAACACATTATTAAGTAGAATTAAGTAGAACAGGTAAGTACAAAATTTCAGGGAAACTGCCCTTTTCTATGGAGCAATTTGAGTTATGCCTCTAGATTTCTGGGAATTTTTTGGTGGAAAAGAAGGAGAACAATTTGACCACAGCAGAACAGAGTTGGGCTACGACTTCCTTTGTCCTGGGTAAGATACTGCTATTAATCCAATTTAAAACTATACTACTTTTGTTGGACAGCCACTTGACAGTATCAATTAATATTGAATTGGCCATAAAACAGAATCCTTTAGTATTTTTTAAACCAATTCTACTAATACCATTTTTTCTCTATCGGGTTTCTTTTAAAAAAATGTACACCACTCCTGTATTTATCCTCATCTAAAGAAACTGTCAAAATAATTATTTCTGACTCAGAATGCAGCACTGATTGTATGACTCGCTACTCAAAAACTTGTAAGAATGCAAATTAACTAAAAATTTAAGTCCAAAGTCTTCATGCCAGCGTTTAAGATTCATCACTACGACTCCAATGTATCTTTCCACCCTTATCTTCTCCCAGTCCCTAAATATTCTACATAAGTCTGTCCCACTCTTTTCTGTATTTGTAACTTTGTTCATGCTGTTTTCTCAATCAGGGATGTCTTGCCTATTCATTGAAATTCCATCAGACCTTCAAGGATCATCCCAATTACTGTATGTTCTATAAAGTCTTTCCGATTAATCTCAAAGTTTATCTTTGTCTTCTTTGAAACCCCACAGCACTTTTTAGTTCTTTTGTGGTCTTTACTACTGTCTGCCCTGCAGGAAAGTTGTGTATATTATCTCACCCTGCCTTCTCAAAACAGGTATTTCTAAGTGTCCTTAGAAAGGATGGAGTCTTACTCTTTCTTGTATGTACTATATCACTAACCACAAGTAACTGAATCCAATAGGTGCTTTTTAATAGATACTTGTTTATTTAAATTTAGTTAAGTATTCATATCAGAGATGCATGTGATGAGTTCCAAAATTCATTAAAAGCTTTTTCTATTATTATTTATTTTATTTTATTTAAAGATTTTGTTTATTTATTTGACAGAGAGAGAGCACAAGCAGGGGAGCAGCAGAGGGAGGAGGAGAAGCAGGTTCCCCGCTGAGCAGGGAGCCTGACTTGGGGCTCCATTTCAGGACCCTGGGATCATGACCTGACCTGAAGGCACCCAGGCACCCAAAAGCTTTTTTTGTTTTAAGTACTATCACACTTTATTTACTTCCATTTTTAAGTAATCTCTACACCTAATGTGGGGATCTAACTCAAGACTCCAAGATTGAGAATCATATGTTCCACCAACTGAGCCAGCCAGGCACCCCCATTAAAAGCTTTAATGAAGGGGCGCCTGGGGTGGCTCAGTGGGTTAAGCTGCTGCCTTCGGCTCAGGTCATGATCTCGGGGTTCTGGGATCGAGCCCCACATCGGGCTCTCTGCTCAGCAGGGAGCCTGCTTCCTCCTCTCTCTCTGCCTGCCTCTCTGCCTACTTGTGATCTCTCTCTGTCAAATAAATAAATAAAATCTTAAAAAAAAAAAGCTTTAATGAAGGACATCCATAACCATCTAGAGAAATGAACCTGAAAATTAATGGCCACATGTAGCATTAAAATATGGAATTACAGACTCTAATAGAATAATTCAGGGACTTTTTGCAATGTGCTGATTTTATGATGAAAAACTTAAATCCTATTATTCATATTAGTATAATCAAGTTGACAAAAACCTGAAATCTGAAAAGATAAAGAGACTTCTTCAGGGTCACATGACTAATTAAGATCTGAGTTGGTCTAACAATCAAGCTTTTTAAATTTAGTTATAATTTCTATTGCTATCTCCCAAATCATGCATCAACATGTTTTCTTGTTTTTTGTTAATGCCTTCTTAAATGTTAGCTGCAAAAGTATTTGTGTAAAGAAGGATTCCCTTATTTATTTTTTATCTTCAAAATATTATTATAACAGACAGAATTTAAAATAAAATCCAGTAATGATGACTAGAGGGGATTACAACAAACAAAACTTATTTATACAAAGCTTAATTCTTTTGTAACCTAACTACAAAGAAGAGAGTCAAGAATGAAGATATTAAAAATGCTGCTGAGTAAATGTCACAAAATCTATGCACTAATAACATTCACAGTCTTTATTCACAAGACGGTCTTACAAGTTTAATCAGCACCATTTGTGCTTCCATTTTAACTTGTGTGTCACCAGTTTAATGGATAGTAAAAATTTCATCTTCTCAACATCCATTTCCACTTTGAGAAGGCTTCCCTCCTATATTTACTCCATGTGATTCAGTTGTTTCCAAGAATAAAGTTGAGACTCAGATCTTACAAATCTGAGCTCCAGATGCACCTAGCCACAGTGATTAGTTCAGAAGTGGTACGTGACTCAAACCTGCCCCAAAAGGCTTATTACATGTTTCCAACCCAGCAAATGCTTACAGAGTGGGTTCATGATGCAAGTTTGTCCATCTTAGGACTGGTGCAAAAGCTACTAGGTAAAAATACTTTTTCTCTTTGAATCTGAACTTGAGAATTTAGGCCAGGGGCTCTTGATAGCTCTTTTGTCACTAAGCAGGGCATGAAGATGAAGACAGGAGATATATAAAAAGAAACTAAGGGATTTCAAAATTTTCAAACATGTAGACTCTTTAAGTCAAGGACGTACTCTACATAGATAGCATCCTGGGAAACCTCTCAGGCCCAGAAAAGCCAGGAAAGTTGCTCATGTTCTTTGGGAGTATATGGATCCCTCCAGTAATTTGCATAAACAAGATGATATGGGGACATTAAGTCATGAAGTACTCAAAACAGATGAGGGTGTGAAGGTGCTGTAGTTGTAGGGGAGAAGCTGGTAAGGGACGAACCAGAACCACACAGAGTTCTTAGGTTCTTCACTGACTTGTGCTGATGGAAACATGGAATCCATTTTGAAACATCTTACTCCAGGCAGTAAGAGTATGGAGAGTGAAAATAGATGAGTCAAAGAATCAGCCATCCTAATGAACCCACAGGACAAGTATAGGTCTGAATCTTTGGATTGGTGTTAAACAAACAAAACAAAACAAAACAAACAAACAAAAAAGAATAGAGAGTGCTATGCCTAGAGAGTTTCTGAATTTGAAGTTGTAGGAAGGAATAATTTCATATAATAAAAAGTCCAGGGTGTGGCCACAGAAATGATTGGGTGAGAAATAGTAAAGATTACTGCTTGAGTTGTAGAGATCAAAAACTGAGAGGTCATGTTAGATGTAGATATGAAGCCACCCATATTGAGAACAGAAGAAGGCTGGGAAAAGATGACTGGACACCAGTCACTAGAGTGTTCAGTGAAGGAAGGTTTTGTTCAAGTAGTAAGTAGATGATAGGAGTGAGTAATGATAGAGGGCAGTACAGCCAGATGGCTCAAAGAAATTGGGATGAGTCAAGAGAGTGGAGAAATAATGATTTAGAGGTGGGATATGGATATATGGAGGGCATGTGACCCACCTCTCTGCCTTGAGATTTGTGAACTATGAAATATTAAACAGTCTCCAACAGAAAGAGCTCAGAGGAAGGGAAATACCAAGTTTCACAGCTAGGGAAAAAAGTGGAAGTAAAGGGAAGTTTACTGTGATTGAACAGGTGTTCCAGAGAGCATGAGCGAATGGTTTTGAAGACCAAAAAGCAAGATCAGGTCAAGGAGAGACAGCACAAAGCATAATAAAGCTTCAAGAAAAAAATGAGTAGACAAAAGATGAAAACAGATTCGAAGCATTAGAAAATTATCTGTTTTGCAAGGCTAAAAGAAATTCTATGTTCCAAAACTGGTAATATGGAAATTTAAGAAGAGCTAGCAATTATAATGTGGGGAATGGAATTCTTTTTCCTTCTGGGGTGAGGTGGTGAGTGACAGATGTGGATCAAGGCAGCTCAGAGAGACAATCAAAGAGCCCGCAGTCATGAGCAGGAACAGTGGCCAAAAAAGCATATGAGTGGAAAGCCTGGGACTACAGGATAGTTGGACAGCTATGAGGAATGTGGGCTCCAGGAGGTATAAGTATGAGGAGGCATGGGATCAGATTCAAATTAGTGGAGAAGGAATCAGTAATAGAACAAATGGATTCAAGACAAGACTAACCATTAAAAATAAAATAAGATAACAAAATAATAAATGTAGATCCCCTCGTTCAATGCCTACTAAAATAATTTCCAAAGGATTAAAATTTAAATTAAAAAAATTATAAGTCCTACCAAAAAAAGTAGGTGAATATTTTATAAGTGGGAAGGTTCTTCTCAAGCTCAACAAAATAAAAAACTATAAAAGAAATGGATAGCTGCGACATCTGTAAAATGTAAGTTAAGTATTCTATAAAGCAATGTTCCCTAAATGAGTAATGGCAATAAATAAATAAATAAATAAATAAATAAACCAATTTTAGAATTGCTGTGTAATAAGTCAATCAGAGAAAGTCAATTATCATATGATCTCCCTGGTATGAGGAAGTTGAGAGGCAACGTGGGGGGTTTGGGATGTAGGAAAGGAATAAATGAAACAAGATGGGATCGGGAGGGACATAAACCATAAGAGACTCTTAATCTCACAAAACAAACTGAGGGTTGCAGGTGGGGGCGGTGGTCATAAGGATAGGATGGCTGGAGGATGGACATTGGGGAGGGTATGTGCTATGGTAAGTGCTATGAAGTGTGTAAGTATGATGATTCACAGACCTGTACCCTTGGGGCAAATAATACATTATATGTGAATAAAAATAATTAATTAAAAAAAATGCAGGCACCTGGGTGGCTCAGTAGGTTAAGCATCTGCTTTCGGTTCAGGTCATGATCCCAGTATTCTGGAATCAAGCTCTGAATTTGGCTCCCTGCTCAGCAAGAAGCCTGTTTCTCCCTCTCCCAGTCCCCCTGCTTGTGTTCCCTCTCTCTGTCAAATAAATAAATAAAATCTTAAAAAAAAAATTACAGTGTAACAAACATACAAGGAATTAATATACTTATCAATAAAAAGCTTCAAAATATAAAAGGATTAAAGGTAGGCAAAGAATATAAAAAAGTAACTCAGAACAATTAAACCAAAATATCCAATAAACATATTAACTAACTAAAAATAGCCAAAGATATTTGATCAAAGAAATACAAATATGAGCTATCTTTTCCCACTGATTTCTAAATTCTAAATTTTTCCAACAGTATTTGTATATTAATAAAAATGTTATTTTGAGTATAAATCTTATAGGCCCTCTGAAAGAAATTATGCAAAATGTATCAGAAGTCTTTAAAAAGTGAATATGTTATGACCTACCAATTCTATGTCAAGAAATAGATTCAAAGGAATTAATCAAACAGGTATGTGAACTGTGTAAAAATTATGAACAAAGTTATTTACTATGACAGTTAATAAAACCACCCTTGGAAACATTCTGCATATTTATCAAGATTAGTTAAAAATGTGGGTGGGAGGTGGGAGGTTGGAGGATCCAGGTGGTAGGTATTGGAGAGGGCACGGATTGCATGGAGCACTGGTTGTGTTGCAAAAATAATGAATACTGTTACGCTGAAAAAATAAAAAATTAAAAAAAAAAATAAAATAGAGGGAGTTGCAGGGGAGTTTGTAAGTTTTTTAAGCAACAAATTATTTGTAATCAAACTATTTATTGTTCTATGATTATTATTTCACCACAATTTATGTTGTTATTTAAAATTTATTTTACTAAATATGTTGTTAATTTTAAACAATGACAAAAAAATAGTTCTTCTTACTCTATGTATATTGGTTCTAGATTCACTTGACTACTATCAGAATCTCACATTATATACTTGGATTCCTTGTTGACTATAAATCATGAGAGATAAGATTTATTAGAACTACTTTTCTAATTAAAAGAAAGGATAACTTTGCAAAAAAAAAGATTAGTTAAAAATATAACAGAACACTATGCAGCCATTAAAAATATAATTTGTTGCCTAGGAAACATATATGAGATGATATATTAAGTGAGAGATACGGTATCTGTTACATCAGTTTTGGTTTTTTAAAGCTACATATGTGCATAGGATTTTATAGTTCATGGTGGAAATATATAGAGAGCCTATTTTCTTCTTAATACAATTCTGAAATTTCTTGATTTTCACTGCAATGCATATTGCCTCAAAAACACTTTAAAAATTTTAAAGTTTAAAACTGAGTATTTTAAGTGGCAAACATTACCTGGTCTGGAAATAACATGTACAATAACTCATTATAATGTAATGAGGTATAATTGACAAAAAGATGAGAGTAAGAATCTGAGATTTTTGGTGAAGAATTTACAATAGTAAGCACATATTATTCTTGGAAAAACTGAAATCTACATTTGAACATTGCTAATATTTAAAGCAATGTATTTTAATGGATTGAATATATTTTTCCTTTGTTCTCTCATTTCTCAAATCAATGATTACCACAGAATGGAGCAAAATTAGAATGTATCCATTTGGTAAACTGGAAAATTATGTTTCATATCTAAAAGTTCACCTAGCCAAAAACTACTTCATGGGTCACTTTGCATAAGGAAAAATGCCAGTTTTTTAAAAATTTGCAATTAGGATTGTAAAAATATAATCTTATAAATGTTCCAAGACTGGAAGATAATTAGTATTGAATGTTAAAATTGAAATTTAAAAATCGTTAAATATTGTTAATTACATTATGGCCTTATGATAAAAATATCTGAAAGAAGTTAACAAATAAGGTAAACCTTTAACAATCTTTTTTTTTTCTTTTAAAGATTTTCATTTATTTGACAAAGAGAGACACAGTGAGAGAGGGAACACAAGCATGGGGATTGGGAGAGGGAGAAGGAGGCTCCCCGCTGAGCAGGGAGCCCGATGTGGGGCTTGATCCCAGGACCTGAAGGCAGACGCTTAACCGCTGAGCCACCCAGTCTCCCAACAACTTTTTTTAAGATAATTTGAGATGATTTTAAATAAAGCATAAACTGTTGTTGTTACACAAAATCCCTATTTCATTAAACCATATTTCAAGTGGATCATATTGAGATAAAATCAGCAAAGTGAAGAACTGAACCCATTGACTACTAAAACCAATACTAATTATTGATGAGTAATATAAAAAGTTTTCAACAAATTAGGATAAAATAGGGTACTTATTTAAATTGGTAAAAATAAACATCTATGAGGAAAAAAGTGCTTTGTTTCCCTCATTTTGCAGTTAAAACTGAAAGGTTTATATGTCTTTTCAAAGGATTCAAACTAGAACCCAAAACATGGAATCCTCAGAGTTGGAACAACTCATGCTGGGTTTTACCTGAGCCTTAATATTTTTTGGCAAAATTCCACAAACATTTCAGGGAGCTACCCTATGAGGAAAATATGTCTCACTTCCTCCTGAAAACCTGCTTCCACTCTTCCCTGAGGCAAACAAATAAAAAAAATTGCACCCCGTGTTGCAGACTGGTCTCACTTCTTCACTGTCAAATGCATATGGTACAAATGAATAAAAACCTGAAATAACCTGGAGTAGACCAAACCTGGTTCAGTGGTACAGGACTTTGACTATGTCAGGACACAGTGGATGGACTGCCCAAGTTATCACATTGCTTTTTTGTAACCATCTTTAACAACTAATAATGAGGAGGAGCACAGGACATGTGTCATGCTCAGCAGTGACATAAGAATGTTCTATACGGGGTGTCTGGGTGGCTCAGTGGGTTAAAGCCTCTGCCTTCAGCTCAGGTCATGATCCCAGGGTCCTGGGATTAAGCCCCATGTCAGGCTCTCTGCTCAGCAGAGAGCCTGCTTCCCTTCCTTTCTCTCTGCCTTCCTCTCTGCCTACTTGTGATCTCTGTCTGTCAAATAAATAAATAAAATCTTAACAAAAAGAAAGAAAGAAAGAAAGAAAGAAAGAAAGAAAGAAAGAAAGAAAGAAAGAAAGAAAGAAAGGAAGAAAGATAGATAGATAGAAAGAAAGAAAGAGGAAAAGAAAAAAAAATGGGGTGCCTGCCTGGCACACACGACTCTTGATCTTGGGGTCATGAGTTTGAGCCCCACATTGGGTGCAGAGCTTTCATTAAAACAACAACAACAACAACAATTAAAAAAAAAAACCTCACAGATGGCTAATTTAGGAAGATATAAAGTAAATAATGTGTTAATGAATAAATAAATGTTTAAAAAAAAAAAAGAATGTTCAGTATGAATGAATGAGCAGAGTATTTCGAGTTAGAATGGTAGGCTGTGAATTTAGGCACCAGTCAAACCTGGCTTTTTATCTGAACTCTGCCACTTTCTATTAAATGACTTTGAATAGATGTTGTTTTCACCTACTTACTTAGAAAATAGGGCCATAAGGCCAACTCCACAGGTTGGAGAATAAATAAAATTTGTGAAACCACCTAGCCTGGGCCTGGTATGTTGCTCAGTAAATAGAAGTTTCCATTCCCCCCAGGAAACTGGGTGGTGAAGTTGGATAATCAAGGTTGGTTGTTTTCAATTCCTGGTTTCACCTCAGGTTGTGATCTCTGGGTCTTGAGATTAAACCTGCCTGGGGCTGTGCACTCAGAACCGATTCCACTTAAGATGCTTCCTCTTCCTCTGCCCTCCCCACTGTGCTCTCCCTCTCTCTTTCTCTCTCTAAAATTAATGGCTAACCCCATTCCCTTACTTTCCATTTCTTACCCAATAAAATCTGGCTTCCACCTCCCAATCATACAGCCTTTCTACTTGTTAAATAAAATATACTTTCAGGCCTTCTCCTACTGGTTCATCCTGTGACTATGACCTATTGATTATGTCACACATTTTGATACTCTACATACCCATGTTGCTATAACAATGCCCTTTCCAGCTTCTCTTTTTGGGCTCCCAAAAGAACTTACTTCCCAGGCTTCCATTTTCTTCCATTTCCTTTCTCCTTCCAGCGCTTGCCATGGGAGGCCTAATTATTATATTTACCTCCTGTTTGTAACATCAGCGAAGAGTATGCTTCCTAAAGAACAGCCTCTTGGGCATCTTTACCTCTGATTCCTCTTTTACTCATCCTCTTCCCCCATGTGCACTATATTAGTTTCCTAGGGCTGCCATAACAAATTGTCACTTGGTTTAAGTGCCTTAAAACAAGATGAATTTACTCCCATACAGCTTGGGAGGCCTGCAATCCAAAACCAAGGTGTCAGCAGGGTTGGTTCTTTCTTGGGGGTCTCAGAAGGAGGATCTGTTCCATGACTCTCTCCTAGCTTCTGGCGATGGCTGGCAAAGCCCTTGGAGCTACATAACTCCAATCTCCACCTCCACTGTCATGTGCTTGTCTTCCTCTACGTGTCTCTGTCTCTGAGTCTTTTCTGAATCAGGCTAGCAGTCATACTGGGTTAAGGGTCCATCCCACTCCGGGATGACCTCATCTTAACCAATTACAACTGCAATGACCTTTCCAAATAAGATCACATTCTGAGGATCGAGAAGTACGTGAATTTTGAGGAGACATTATCCAACCCAGTAAAACTGCCAAATCTGCCCTCATTCTTGTACAGCCTCAAAACGCAAGCCAAGAATCTGAGAAGCACTCTTCACTCCCACCTCCCTCTAATTTCCTCTTCCACTTATCAAGCCTTGTTTTCAGCCTCTAATATTTCTAGACTTCAGGTACTCTTGTGCATCTCTAATTCTTTATTCCTAATCCCTGACTTACTCTTTAGCATCTCTTGTTTGGGCTATTACAATCCCCTCAAATTCAGCCTCCTCAGAGCTAGAAGAGTATCTGTAGATACAAATACACAGTTTCATGGCATATTAGAAAGATGTAGAATTGCTTTTTATTTTTGTTACTTCTCCCTTACTGCAATGAACACAATTATGACAGATAGCCTTTTCCAGGGATGTAGGAACTAAGAGGCAGAGTGGTTTCTGTGGAAGCCTTGGACTTTATAACATCTTCTTTTGACTTGATAGACCCTTTATAAACCTTTGGAATGTGAAAAAATCCATCATCTCTACAATCTAGCTTTTTATTAGATTTCAAGGCCTCTTTAGGAAAGGGAGACAAGAGGGGTTTATTTCAGTGTTTTGACATTTCAGTGTATCTGGCTCCAGAGACTCCATGAGAGAAGCACTTATTCTCATTTTTTTAAATAAACAAACATAATAAACTAATACAATTGCATGAGTTGTAAGTCATCCTTAGTTATGTGTGCGCAAGCATGTGCACACACATACACACGCTGACTTTTAAGATATTGTTTTCGGGGTACCTGGGTGGCTCGGTGGGTTAAGCATCCAACTCTTGATTTCACCTCAGGTCATGATTGCAGGGTTGCAAGATCAAGCCCCACATCAGGCTCTGTGCTGAGCATGGGGCCTGCTTAAGATTCTCTCTCCCTTTCCCTTTGCCCCTCCCCCATTCATATTTGTTCTCTCTCTCTCTCAAAAACAATTTAAAAATTTATATATATATTTATATACATATTTGTATTTATCTATATATATTTATAGACAATAGTCTATATATACATAAAAAACTATATATATAGTTTTCTCTTTTTTTAAGATTTTACTTATTTATTTGAGAGAGAATGAGAGAGAGAGAGAGCATGAGAGGGGAGATGGTCAGAGTCGGAGAAGCATACCCCCCACTGAGTAGGGAGCCCAATGCAGGACTCAATTCTGGGACTCCAGGATCATGACCCGAGCTGAAGGCAGTTGCTTCACCAACTGAGCCACCCAGGCACCCTATATTGTTTTATTTTGAGACATATTGGCACAGCCCATAAAGATTAGTCTAGAAGTCCAGAAGTAAAGAATGATATAGTCACCTAAGAAGACACATGTTTGGGAAGACTGCTTAACTCTTCCCTGTCTTCCATGGTTTTATTCCTGAAACTATCACATTGGACCTCAGTTTCCTCCTTTACTTCACCCCTTTAAAAATGAAAGCTTTAGAGTTAACCATGATGATTTCCATATTCCAAAATGGGGATTCTTTTTCATCAACATGGTAGATATTAGGGCTTAGCAGGAAGTAGGGTCTATGGGAAGAACGAATTTAAGAGGTAGAAGAAAAAAATTTAGTTCCACTTATTTTACCTGTAAAGGCTTCTAACAAGTGTTCAAGCTGTCTTGGCTCCAGACTACATAATCTTTAAGTGTCTCTATATCCCTGACCCTCTTTGCAGTCTGAGAAATCCTATTCTAACTGATCCAGGATCCTAGGTGAGATTACCTCCTCCTGTAAAATGAACATATACAAATCCAAATCATTTCATTCTTATTTAGACAGCTCTGAACTTCTTTTCTAACTAGACATCCCAACTCTTGGATGCCATCATATTTTAAAAATAGGACTGACTGAAGGACACCAATCTTCTCTGACTTATAAAGTCCAGAACATAAAATTCCTGGGCATAACACTGCTTTTGCCTTTGAGAGCTAAAATAGTTTATCGTACTTCAGTGAAAAGTAGATTGTTTGATTTCTCAAAATCAATTGTATTTCCAATAAAAATAAAAAATAATAATAACCACTTTTGATTTTCTGAGTATGTTCTCTTTATGTAATGTCACTAACTGATAATGACTTATAAAAAGTACATACAGCATATTAATATGAAAATTTCTGAGACCAACAAGATTCAGAAGAGCACTGCACTAATGGCAGAAGTTTGTTTTGTTTTTTTGTTTTGTTTTGCTTGGGGGGTGGGCAGAAGGAGAGGGAGAGAGAGTCTTAAACAGACTCCACACTGAGAGCAGAGCCTGAGGCAGGGCTGGATTTCACGACCTGAGACCATGACCTGAGCTGAAGCCAAGAGTTGGACACTTAACCAACACCACCCAGGCTCCCCAATGGCAGAAGTTTTAAAACAGGAATACAGAAATCCTAGATTTGTTCTTATACATGATTTTAATTATTTAATTATGCATGATTTAAATTATTTAATTAAATAGTGTTTAATAATTAATAAATTTAATAAATTATTAATAAATAAATTAATAAATTAAATAATTAATAATGCATGATTTGAATTATTTGATTATATTTAATTAATTCTTAATACATAATTTTTGTACCTTTCACAAATCAATCATGGGCCTTAGATCTCTATATCTAAGAATAGAATATGCTTAATTATTTAAAAGATTTCTGTGGGGGGCGCCTGGGTGGCTCAGTGGGTTAAAGCCTCTGCCTTCGGCTCAGGTCATGATCCCGGGGTCCTGGGATCGAGCCCCGCGTTGGGCTCTCTGCTCTCTCTCTCTCTCTCTCTGCCTGCCTCTCTGCCTACTTGTGATCTCTCTCTCTCTCAAATAAATAAAACCTTAAAAAAAAAAAAAGATTTCTGTGGCATCATGGCTAAGGAAGCTTATTTTATTACAGGATTTATAGGGGTTTTTTAATATTTGGAAAAAAAAGATTTTTTAACTCAATTAAAATCTTGTATTGAAGGAATGGAAAACCATTGAATATACTACCAAGCCATTCAGGTCTGAGTCTCATCAACTTTTAAAACACAATTTTCAAATTGCTTTCTTTTCCATTTTCAATGGACACTAAAGGAAATTTAGTCTTCATTAGGCCTGATTTACATTCATTAAGCATCAAAACAAAAAAAAAAAATTGGGGAGAGGTATGGATAGGCAGAGAACAGAGGATTTTTAGAGCAATGAAAATACCTTGTATGATATTATAATGATGGATGCCTGTCATTACATATTTGTCCAAACCCACAGAATGTGCAAGAATGAATTCTAAGGTAAACTATGGATTTTGAATGATTACAATGTGTCGATGTAGGTTCATCCATTGTAACAAATGTACCAGTCTTGTGGGAGATTTTGATAACAGGGAAAGCTTTGCATGTCTGGGGCTCAGAGTATATAGGAAATCTCTACACCTTTCTTTCAATTTTGCTATAAATCTTAAACTGCTCCAAAACAACTATCATTAAAATATTTTATTTCTGAGAAATACTACTTCTTTTTCAAAATTATTTAAGCTCTAAATTTGAAAGGAAACAAAGTGTTTCCTCTTCTAACCCTCTGTCTACATGTCTATCAAATCATATATGATCCAGTCAGAAACACTTACTTCTCCAGAATTTTCTACACTTCATAAATATATAACTTCTACATAAATACCATTCTATAATGCTCTTTCAAAGTTATACATAAGTTTATCATATAACCCAGCAATTCCAAGGCTATCTACCCAAGAGAAATGAAAACATATATATCCACTAAAATTTGAATGTAAATGTCCTTAGCATCATGATTCCTAATAGCCTCAAACTGAAAACAATCCGAACGAGCACTCACTGAAGAATAGATAGAGTGTTGTATATCCATACAATAGAAAACTATTAAATAAAAAGGAATGAAAGGCTGCTACATGCTACATGCTATAACATAGATGAACCTCAAAAACATTATGCTAAGTGAAAGAGGCCATAAACAAAAGACCAGGTATTGTGTATGACCCCATTTATATGAAATGTCCAGAAAAGACTGAAAAGAGATTCGTGGTTGCCTGAAGCTGGGTATGAGAACAGAGACTAACTATAAATGGACATGAGGGATCTCTTGGGGGTGATGAAAATTTTCTAAAATTGAATTGTGGTGATGTTTTTACAACTTGGTAACTCTTCCTTAAAAATCACTGAAAGGGGTAAATTTCTAAAGATCTAAATTTCTAGTTTAAAATTGACTAAAGAGGAGAAAATTTGTTTAACACAAATAAAATGAGACACATTTTTAAATATCCTGCATATAGCATGGAGAACAAGGGGAGATGGAGAGGAGAAGGGAGTTGAGGGAAATTGGAAGGGGAGGTGAACCATGAGAGACTATGGACTCTGAAAAACGATCTGAGAATTTTGAAGGGGTGGGGGGTGGGAGGTTGGGGGCACCAGGTGGTGGGTATTGTAGAGGGCACGGATTGCATGGAGCACTGGGTGTGGTGCAAAAATAATGAATACTGTTATGCTGAAAAAAATAAAAAAAATTAAAAAAAAATAAATATCCTGCATAAAGTATTACATTAGCCTTTGATTTTTTGCTATAGAAAGATGTGGCAAAGATAACACTAAAGTCAATTACTAAAGACATCTCCCCGCCCCATCATACTTTGCTTCAAAATTCATTTTGCGTCCCTATGGAAAGAACCTAGATGTCCATCTACAGACGAATGGATAAAGAAGATGTGGTATATATACACAATGGAATACTATGCAGCCATCAAAAGAAATGAAATCTTGCCATTTGCGACGACGTGGATGGAACTAGAGGGTATCATGCTTAGCGAAATAAGTCAATCGGAGAAAGACAACTATCATATGATCTCCCTGATATGAGGGAGAGGAGATGCAACATGGGGGGTCGAGGGGGTAGGAGAAGAGTAAATGAAACAAGATGGGATTGGGAGGGAGACAAACCATAAGTGACTCTTAATCTCACAAAACAAACTGGGGGTTGATAGGGGGAGGGGGTTGGGAGAGGGGGGTGGGGTTATGGATATTGGGGAGGGTATGTGCTATGGTGAGTGCTGTGAAGTGTGTAAACCTGGCGATTCGTAGACCTGTACCCCTGGGGATAAAAATATATGTTTATAAAGATGTTAAAAAAAAAAAAAAAGAAAAAAAGAAAGGATGAATACCCAAGTTTTGTAGCAACATGGACGGGACTGGAAGAGATTATGCTGAGTGAAATAAGTCAAGCAGAGAGAGTCAATTATCATATGGTTTCACTTATTTGTGGAGCATAATAAATAGCATGGAGGACAAGGGGAGATGGAGAGGAGAAGGGAGTTGAGGGAAATTGGAAGGGGAGGTGAACCATGAGAGACTATGGACTCTGAAAAACGATCTGAGAATTTTGAAGGGGTAGGGGGTGGGAGGTTGGGGGCACCAGGTGGTGGGTATTGTAGAGGGCACGGATTGCATGGAGCACTGGGTGTGGTGCAAAAATAATGAATACTGTTATGCTGAAAAAATAAAAATTAATTAAAAGAGAAAAAAAATAAAAATAAAAATTACAGTAGTAATTAAAAAAAAAAGAAAAAAAAATTCAATCATTTTATCTTCCAGAACATCTTTTTAGTAAATAAACTCTTTTGAGATAGTTTCAACAGAGAGGCATTGACCAGTATGGATCGTACTAGCAGGAAACAAAAAAGGTTTTCAAAATGCTGGTCTAACCAACCTTGATCCGGAATCTATCTACTCCATTACACTACTTTCTGTGAGCTATGTGACCATCACATCTCATTTTAATAATCCAAATTCTGAGTTTTCTAAATACTAAATCCCAGAAGGATTTTTTAAAATGTGTAGCAATGTCAATATGAAGAAAGGCATCTTGGAGAGGAGTGGAGAGATGGATTTGGAATCTACATGTACACAAAGAGAGATGCAGTGCTCATAGTAATTTATATCCACTACTTTTTCGGTATCCAGACCATTAATTGTTTTTAGTTTTTATTTTCTAAGTGGATGTTTAAGTGGTCTTCTGCCTTGAAAACTCCACTTTCCAGTGCTACAGACTCTGACTAAAATAATACCTGCTTGGTTTGGGGCGGTGGGGGGGGGTGTCTTTTTGGCTTTTGGGGTTTTTTTAGTGTGTTTCCCGTTTGTCCGGCTCATGCCAAGCGCTTTCCAAAGGAACCGAGTTCCTCTGAGCTTCCTGGGATGAGTTCTAAGAAGACGGTACTGGCTTCTCGGTCTCAGCCTCACTCAGGAGGGTACCGGCAGCGGCAGCTGGGCCCTCTTCCCCAGAAGATACATCTAGGTGCTTCCTCAAAGGGGTTGCAGCAGCAACAACCAGGACCCACGCCCTCCATCTCCTAAACCCCTGAGAAGACTTTACACTCGTATTCCTCCTGGGCAGGGGTCCTAGGCTCGGGGAAATCCCAGGAGCCGTAGGGGACCCTCAGGATCATCTGGTCTAACCAGTACCATATTTTGTCAAAGAATGAACGGAAACTAGGGGAGTGAGACAAGTTGGCTAAAGCCACAGAGCTGGACGCTGGCAGAGCCGATTAGGGCTCGAGTCCCTGCCGATCCGGTGGCCGCGAGCTTGGAACACGCAGCCCACGGAAAACGACGTGGCTTTGAGGGCGAGAGAGACTAAGGACTCGACAACTTATGACAGGATGTCACTAATGTCCACCTTCAGAGCAGAGCCAGCAAAAAGCAAAAAACCAGCCCTCCCTGGTTACCCCTGTTGACCTAAGCGCCCCCTTCCACTCTAAAGGTACCTTAGTTTGCATAGTGATGCGGTCGCTCTAGCATACGGGGCACCTGCTTTGAATCCCCCGGTGCCAGCGCAGACTGAGCGGCAAATGGAAAAGTTGCACTTACCACATCTCTCACTCAGTCGCCCCCGAATCCCCAAGTCCTCTCCCTCCTCCCACGCACCAGCCACACTCACTCCAGCTACCCGTCCACCTGGTACGTACAAGCGGCGCGCAGAGCTTCCCGCCGCGCCTGGGCCAGGTGTCCTCGCGCTCGGGCTCGCCCAGTCCCGCTGTGGCCGAGAGCAGCGATGCTGGCTCGAGCTCGCTGCCGCCTCTACAGTCCACGGGTTGCGGCCGCGTCTGAGCTGCTGAGCTGGGGCGCTGCCAGGAGGTGGCAGCTACTCCAGGGGCGGAGGGAGCGGCCGCCGGGACCCGCCCCCAGCGCGGAGCGAGCCCCCGCCCCCCATACCCTCCGCAGTGTCCATTTGCGGTACAGTCCCGGGCGACGTGGGACTGGAGGGCAAGCGCAACGGAGGCTCCTTGTTGGCTGTCCTGCGCGCACGTAACAGACAACTGATCGTCGGGGATCGTCACAGGACCGATGTCCTCCCCGCCTGCCACTCTCAGTTCCCCTGGGTGACTGTTTTAGGTTCTGCTAAGAATTCGCTTGATGTAAGTGCGGGAATTTCGCTTCTCTCTCGCTTCCCAGACGCTGTGACTTGTCGGTTGACCCATCTGTGCGCGCCCGGAGGGTTTGTGCTCCAAGTGTCATAAGGTTGCCTTTTGATCTAATCGTGGCTGTTTGGAGAAGGTAGGAATGTGCATAGTTTTCTTATCGGCACCCGGAATTTGGGTCTTCGTGTTTATTAGAAGATTATTTTAACAGACTGGGAAGCAATATACAATGCGGACCACTTTTGGACAAAGTAAAACAGATAACAATGCATATCCAGTTTCATCCAAAGATTCTCACCAAGGAAAATGAGGACCTTATTATTAGGGTTTCATTGTGTCTTTTAAAATCCATATTAAATGGATGACAATACTGCTGAAAAATTAAAATTAAGGTACAATTCTCTGCTTGCTGAGAAGGTGGTTTATCTTCACTGAAGTCCTGAGATCACTTCTGCTTTCCTGAAAGTCATTTTTAGTGCTCAAAATCTTAATACCATGGTGCTCATTGGTACTGTGCTCTGGCTTCCTATCCAAGGCCTATGATACCTGCCACTTCACTACTGACTACTTCTAAATTCCCTTTTTAGGCAAAGGCTATGTGAGATATGAAAATATAATCAGGGAAGTAATTCATTTAAGATACCTACTAATGGTGATACAATCAGGTCCTTTAAATTATTTAATATTTCTACCTCCACAATGTAGTAATAATCATTGCTTGCCATTTTCACCTAATAAACTGAAGCCCAGCAAGGTGAGATAAGGTTTGAATGAATTGAAATAGCTAACAAGACTGCAAATGTTTCTGCCTTTAAGGTTGATCAACTTTTGGGGCACCTGGGTGGCTCAATCAGTTAAGTGTCCAAATCTTGATTTTGGCTCCAGCCACAATCTCAGGATTGTGAGACTGAGACCGAGGTGAAGCCCCTGCTTTAGGCTCTGCACTGGGCATGGAGCCTGCTTAAGATTCTCTTGCCCTCCCTACCCCCTCCTTCTCTCCCCCTTAAAAAAAAAAAAAGAAGGTTGATTGACTTTTTTTAAACCTACACTCTGTTAATAAAGCTTGTGATTTTTCTAAAAGCTGACCTGTATGTTTTATTTTCTGAAAACATAGTTATTTGTGTGTTCATACAAATATTGATTCAAGAGATTGAGTTATTTATATTTTTAGTGTAACTTTAAAATTTACCATTTGACATTATCAAATACATTTATATAACAAAGATATTCTAAATATTATTACTAAAGGAAATTATTCTGAGTCTTAATTATTTTAATAGAGAATGATACTAAAATGTTTAGATATGTGAGTTATACTACCATGATTGGATTTCTATGATTCTGCAACTGTATTCCTTATACTCACAAAATTTGTCTTGTAAGACCTATATTTTTGGTTAAATTTGATATGATCATTAGTCTTCATTATACTTTTAAATTATGTATTTGAAATAATCAGAAACACTTGAATGTATGTTCCATGAACACTGTATCTTTAGTAGCTAGAATAGTACCTGTACAAAACAAGTGCTTAAAAGCAGTTTTTAAATGAAAAAATGTAATCTCATTTCCTTCAATTAAGACAAAATAATAACTTAAGAAAATGCTATTTATAGAATGCTATTGTCTACTTATAGTTGGTTGAAGGTTTTTGGTAGTCTCTCACTTCTATTAGGCAAGTGAGGGAGATGATGCAATCAGGTAGATAACCTAAAGATTTGTAGCAGCCGTTGCTAGGAATGGTGGAGAGAAAGATGACCATAAGCCCAAAGAAACACTTCTGAGTCAAGGAATTGCTGAAAGTAGTAGTAGCACACCATTGTGTGAATTTGTATAAATATATGATTCTAAATACAGGAAGTTTAATCAACTTTGGGGTTTTACCAAGTGATCTAATGAAAAAACAAGGAGAAAACTTGGCTGCCTTTGCTAAGAAGTGGTTGAAGGATAGAGCTATGAGATTAATGTAGTATGACATAGGAGAATAGGTAAAGACATAAATAAGGAGAGAAAAAGAGGTCAAGGAACTACAGGTGAATCAAATGAAGGAGAGAGAAAAATAAATTGTAGTCATGGTGGGATAGTTTTCTTGAAAGTGATGACATGGTTTATGGAAGAAAAGTGGGTGCGGCTAGCTGACATGGAGTGAAAATCTAGAAATTGGAGACTAAGATGTTGAAAAGGCCATCCACATGGACACTGCAGCCACCCACAGTGATGATATCAGAAGCCATGACAGAGAAGGAGTGAGGCAGATACCAATGATTCCCATAAATGTGATGGAATGATCTGGAACTGAATGAATGACAGTGCAGAGTTGGGGCAGAAGGTACACATACAGGGAGCAAGAGGCTAAACAGATCGAGGGCTGGTATAAGAGGTGGTACACTGTTCAAAAGCAATACTAGGGAGCTAGAAGGATGCCAATGCTGCCTCCCATGTCCAGGAGAGTTAAAATTATAAGTATTTTATACTGAGGGAAGATCTATGGGAAACTATTCTCAGAAGAAAGCTGATTTTTCACAAGAAGCAAGAAAATGGATAAAGCATAGTGTGAATACGTTATGAAGGTAGTGGGATTTATCAGCATTGAGCAAAGACTCTGCCAAGTCAGAGTGGATATATTTATGAGGCAGAGCTCGCCTCATGGGCTTGCAACCTGTGTAGTAGCACAGGGTTCTACTTTTAAGAAGGCCCGGTGCTTGACTCTTCTGTTCTTGTCTTGAAATTCTTCATTTTAAAATGACCCCACATTTCCATTTTCAATGGTTCCCTCAGATTCTGTAGCCAGTCCTGTTTGGAGGAAGCAGAGAAACGGAAGCACAGTGAAGCAAGAAGCTGTGCGATCCCATCAAGGATTAACGTGTGGAAGAGACTAAGGAGATTGCATTTTGAGGGGAAACCAAGAATGGTGGAGGAAGGGGTGTGGCTGCAAGGTTTCAAATGACCTCCGGTTTTGCTGTCTTCAGGGCCAGGCTAGCTGAGACCTGGGCCAGAGAGGCATACAGCAGTCCCTACCAGCCTGCTTTACATTGCCATTGGCTAGTGTGCTCATTTCCTAGGGCTGCTATAACATACCTCCACAAACTTAGCGACTTGAACCAGCAGAATTTTATTTTCTCACAGTCTGGAAGCCAAAGTTCAAAATCAAGGTGTTGGCAGGACAGTGCTCCTTCTGAATGCTCTAAGGAGAATCCTTTTTTGCCTCCATAGCTTTTGGCTATAGGTCATTACTGGTGCTCCTTGGAGTATAGCTGCCTAACTCCAATCTCTGCCTGCACCTTCACATATTCTCTGTTTCTTCTCTGCGGTCTGTATTTTCCTCTTATAAGATAGTCATCTGATTTAGGATCCACTTGGTTAAACCTGGGTGATCGGATCTGGAGCTCCTGATCTTAATTACATCTTCAAAGACCCTTTTTCCAAATAAGGTTACATTCGCAAGGACTGAGTAGGATTCAAACATATCTTTTCAGAAACTGGCATTCAGTCCACACAGGAAGGTTGGCTGAGGCCACAGAAATAGCCATTCTGAATGACACTGGGGGCTGATAGTTTTTCAAGTCTATTTGGAAAACCAAGATACATAATAATGTGAAGCTTATCAATGTTCTAAGGTTTTCCAACCACGAAATTTAATACATTTGAAACTGCCTAGAGAGACTTGACATCCCTAGAAGTGGCTATCTGTCTTTGGAAATAAGATGCACTGAGGAGAGAAGTCGTGTACTTGGGACAGTGTCCCACTTGGTTATAGAGAATTGACCAAATGGTACCTTCCACTCCTCCTCTTCAGCCATCTTCCTTTCTGGAGGACATATGTGGTCCCTTTCCTGGTACTATGGAGAGTCTACAGGATGATTGCACTTCATCGCTCTCTGAAAATATAAGATTCAGGACTGGAAGAGTGAACTTGTGAATCTGTAGCAGAGGCTGAGCTAGCTTCCCAAACCATGACTTATAAAGAACAGTCTTAAAAATTCTTAAGAGAAGGAAGAAAGAAATGTTGAAACTGATTCTAACTGTACTACCCCATCCTCCTCCTCCAGCTCCTCCTCAGACTATACAGTGAGGCAGAGGGAAGAGGAAGAGAGTGCTTTCATCTTAGTATTTAAAGTAGAAATTTCATAGCAAAGTATTCCCAATGATCATTACAGTTTCTCTTGCTCCTAGTCAATGGATCATCATTTCACATAGTAACAGAGTATACGAAAACTAACAAACATTGACAACCAGGAATCTTGGATTCTGATCCCAAGTGGCAATGCCATTAATAGTGTGTATTCTCACTAAAGTCAGCTTTCGCTGAAGGGAAACAGAAGTTTTATGATCAAAAGATTGTCCTGATCTAAAATTCTATAAAAGTCTGAATTGACTTTCTTTTTCATTCCAAACTCCTCAGCTCAACATCTAGAACACCATACAGACCCATCTCAATCTCACTTCAATTCTTATAATTTCCCAACACAAATCCTTTTTCCAGACAAGCTAGTCAATTTACAGTCCCTGTGAATGACTTTTGTGTTCCAGTATTCATAATTGGTGTAGGAAATATGATTATTTCCAACACCTTTTATGCTTAGGCAATGTCATTTAATTTCTTCACACTTCTGTTTACAAATAACCTACTTACGGAGACCTCTTGAATTTTTTCCATCTCTGATCATTTGTTCAAACATATGCCATGAGTTTGAGGAGTACATCACTTTAAATTAAAAGAAAAATGGTATTTTTCTCAAGTTTTTGGCATGTCCTTAAAACACCTTCATGTATATTAAGTCTTCTAATTATATTGCAAGCTTCTTAGCAGGAAATTCTTATATTCTGTAATAGTAATTTCCAACTTCATCCAGTAAATGAGACAATGTTTTAGGACCAATAAAAATAAAATTGCTAACCATGGAGTCATCCACTGGTACAACACCAGCAAAGATCTTGGCCCAGAGTAAGCATTCCATAAATATTTTTATTTTGTAAATATATAAGTAAATCAATCAACACCTTTCTACTCAACCATGATTTTATACACACACACACAAACACACATGAAAAACACCAACCATTCTTCCTCTTTTCAATATTATGACATTTCCCCAGTATGTGGTAGTTTATTTGGCCAAATTAGCTTTATTTTTACAACATATTTTAGAAGAGCTAAAACATTTTAATAGACTTTTATTTGAATTGCTTCTGTGTACATTCATAAAATCAGAGATGAGAGCTTTAAGATTAGATCATCATCATAATTTTAAGAATCAATTAATAACTAACACAGGGGATCTCAGCATCTCTAGAATTGTCTCTGTCTCTCTCTTTTTTTTTAAAAGTAAGCTCTATGCCCAATGTGAGACTTGAACTCATGACCCTGAGATTGAGAGTCACATGTTCTACCAACTGAGCAGCCAGGTCCTCTAGAATGTTCTCTTATATGTTTTATCAGAAGTCGGATAGCATTTGCACCTATTATATTATTCATAGTAAATATTATTTATTATGGCCCTGTAGATAACTATATTAAATCTAAGTTGTCTTATAGAATGAGTAGGGTCTTTTTTTATTTGGGGCAAACTCTAATTTAACATAATTTAAGTTTCACTGATGGAAGTTAGGGTGGAGCTTCCCAAAAAGGGAGACTTCTGAGCTGTTCCTGGGGCATTGGACTTGAATGCTACCCTCTTAAAAATTTCCTTGGAAACTGTGAATTTAAACAACTCAATTGCAGCCCTCTTTTTTTTTTTTTTAATTTTCCTTATACAATACAGGAGTTAGAAAAGCTGTAAAAATTAACAGGTATATATAAATCTAAGGCAAATGCAATATTGTGATTTGTAAGAAATAATATATTTTGGTCATTCAGATGAATGGAGACAAAAATATATTTTTCATCTGTATTTGGTTTTCTTCCATGGTTTCTGGCTCATTGTTCCTTTGGAACGTCCTGTGATGAGGGTGATAAAGATACCTTTTGTTATGTTAATGAATCACTTTTGGAAAGTTCTTAAGTAACCTAAGCACAGGGAGCTGATTTCTAGGAGAACCAGCCATGCGATTAGAGGTTTGGAAATTTTAGTCCCAGCCCTAGACATCCAGGAAAGGGAGAGGAGCTGGAGGTTGAATCAGTTACTGCCAGGGACTTAGTCAATCATGACGGTGCAATGAAGCTTCCATAAAACCCCAAAATACCCCAAAAAGGGTTGGGAGAACTTCCAGGTGGGTGAATGCATGGAGGCACCTGGAGAGGTCAGAGACATTCCTCTCCCTTTCCCCATACTTCATCCTATGTATCTCTCCATCTGACTGTTGACTCGCATCCTTTTTCATATCCTTAACAAACTGGTAGATGTGTTTCCCTGAGTTCTGTGTGTCACTCTGGCAAATTAAAAGAACCTAAGGAGGTCGTCACTGGAACCTCCAGTCCATAGCTGATAGGTCAGAAGTATAGGTAACAGCCTGGAGTTTCCAACCAGGGTCTAAAGTTGATGAAGGATAGTTGGAAGAAAGGCAGGCAGGGACAAGGGGGCCCCACACCCGAAGAGGAAATGGCCTTAAAAGGATATTACATCACCCTGAAAGGAGCCCTCCACTGCTTCGCATGTGATAGATGACAAAAACTTATTGGATGACAGGCACAGGGAGGATTAATCAGATTAAAACAGCCTACCAACAAGCTCATAAAAACCCCTAGACTTAGAAACTACAGTGACAACCCTCTCGGGTCCCCTTCCCTTTTAGGGAGCTTTGTACTCTATCATTCAATATACTATCACTCAGTAAAACCTTGCTTTGCTGTCCACCACTCTGTCTGGTCTACCTCTTCATTCTTCAAAGTGGCATGACCAAGAACAGCAAGCACACAAGGAGAAAGAGATTTTATAACAAAGGGGTGGGGGTGGTGTGGAGAATAACCTTGTAGGACTGAGCCCTTAACCCGTGGAATCTGATGCTATCTTCAGGTAGACAGTGTCAGAATTGTGTTGAATTCTTGGACACCCTGCTAGTGTCTGAGAATTGCTTGGTGTTGTGGTGGGAGACTCCCTCACCACATTGGAATTGGGTCCAGGATCCTGAAAGAGTTATTGTCAGCAGAGCAAATAACAACAGAAAATTGTATGCCTTAAAGTATCTTAACAATTGAAATATAATCTTTAGCAGTAACAGTTGTCTGGGTTTCTTGGATTAGATGCATTTTATCCATGATTCTTCTTATTAGTTGTAGCCCTAGACAAAAATTTAATGTAAGTAAAGCCTGTCTCCTTTCTGCATCTTTTTCATCTTCTCTTCCCAACTATATAATTTCTCCTGTGAGCCATGAGTGGGTTTATAAACACACTGACCCCCTTAGGACCATTGTGTGCAACATTCTTTGAGGTCAGCAGTAAAGGAGTAAAGCTGAATAATTGACATTGCTGAAGAAGACTTTAGAGAAATAGTAGAGAAATAAAGAAATAGAAATAGAGAAATTTAGGGAAAGAGAACTTAAGAGAAATAGAAAAATATCTGAGAATGAATAATTGATTTCCAAAGGTTAGAGTTTAAGCACCACTCTGATACCTAAGAGGGGACATCTTCCTTTACAAATGAGCCGTAGCATTACCAATTAATAGAAATGCATATGATAAATCTTTTCCCTAACCTTGTATTGATTATAAAAAAAGAGGGGAGAGGTTTGGAAGGAACAAAGAGTGACTGCAATCAATCACCTTGAGGACTTACCAGACAAGGTCCATACTTTCCTAACTTATTCCAAGCTATTTAATGAAGATTCCTTTTCTTAAGTAATAAGGAAATTTTAATACAGAATTCTATATTGGTTGACAAGTTCTTTTTCCCAATACTTTTTAAAAGTTGTTATACTTTGTCCTAAATACAAAATATGCTTTTTATTCTGTTTTTAAGATTTTCTCTTTGCCAGTGATTTTAAGTAATTTTATCATGAGGTCTTTGGTGTAGGCTTCTCCATGTTTCATGCACTTGAGGTCTATTGCATGATTTGGGTTGGAAGCATTTCAATAATTTCTTCAAATAATCTTTCTTCCTCCCACACCCTACCACACCCCTACCCCCACACCCCCACCCCTTGAGGATGTCAATTAACACATATGCTTAAGCTAGTTAACATTTTGCCACAGATCACGGTCACTCTGTTCATTTGTTTTTGGTCTTTTTCTTCTCTGTGTTTTATAGTCCAATAGGAATAGTCCTTTTGCTGTCTTCAAGCTCACTGATTTGTTTTACTCTGTAGGTTTAATCTACTGTGAATTCTTTACAAGTGTCCATTTCATCTCAGATACTGTATTTTACATCTCTTGCAGTTTGACCTTGTAAAAGACCTAGGTCTTTTACATATCTTCCTGTCTCTCTTTACTGTGGTCCATCTTCTCTCTACATGGGATATAGCTACGATAACTTCTATAATTTTATCACCTACTAATTCCATAGTCTATGTCAATTTTGGATTGTTTCTATTGATGGCTTTTTCTCTTCACTTTAGGTCATATTTCGCTGTTTGTTTACATGTGTGGTAATTTCGTATTAGATGCCAGACATTGTGATTTTGCCTTGTCAGGTGGGGGATGGATAGTTTTGCATTCCTATTAGAACTCTTTAATTTTTGTTCTTGCCCATAGTTAAGTTACTTGGAAAGAGTTTATCCTTTTGAGACTATCCATTAGGTTTTATGAGGTAGGATTACAGAGATTTCATTAGTCTAAGGCTTATTTTGCTCCACTACTGAGGTAATAAGTTTTTGAGTACTCTATCTAATGTGTTTTGAATTATGACTAAAATTATATGTGTAAGAACATGAACTCGGGACGCCTGGGTGGCTCAGTTGGTTGGACAACTGCCTTCGGCTCAGGTCATGATCCCGGGGTCCCGGGATCGAGTCCCACATCGGGCTCCCAGCTCCATGGGGAGTCTGCTTCTCCCTCTGACCTTCTCCTCGCTCATGCTCTCTCTTACTGTCTCTCTGTCAAATAAATAAATAAAATCTTTAAAAAAAAATAAATAAGAACATGAACTATTCTCAGCTCTGTTTGAGCTTTAGTGATTGATCTTTATGTTCCTTTGTGTGGTTTTTGTTTCCTTACATGCATAAACTGATTTGTACCCAACTGAAGACTTGGGGATATCTTGTGGAGATTTCAGGAGTTCTTGGTCTGTGAAGTTCTCTCTGTGAAGCGACCCTGCCCTGCTACTTATAACAATGCTGTCCCCTCACATGACCAGTTTCATCTCTTCAAGTCTGAGATAAGACCAGACTTAGCCTGGGTTCCCCCTCCCTGAACTATGACCAGGAAGTCCTCTTCAGACACTGAGCTGAGGCAATCATAGTGCTTAACTCGTTTGTTTACTCTTTCTCAGGGATCACTACCCTGGTGCTGTCTGATGTTCAATATCTAAAAACATTGCCCCATATATTTTAATCTGGTTTTAAATTGTGTCAGACAGGAGAGTAAATCTGGCCCCTATTACCCTATCTTGGCTAGAAGCAGAAGTCCATTTAGTAATTTGTTTTTTATTTTTAGTTTTAGTTTGTGCTTTTTTCATATAAATCTTTTCCATAAAACACTTAGTAATAGTTCACTACACAAAATGGACTTTTTTATAAATGTTTTAGATTGAATGAAATAAATATTAAAGAGAAAGGAGAAATTCTATTCACTTACATGTTGCTCAGAGAAAAATTCTTCTGCAGAATTTAATGAAGGACACGATTCTAAGATAACAGTTCTATTCTCAGTTCTATTTGTAACAACTTCTCTGGCCTTAACTTTTTATGCCTACATTTTCATATAAAATGGTAATGGATATTGACAGTTCTCTCTAAAATTAAGAAAGGTTTTTCTACATTATATTGAAATAAAGACAGTCTTAACTAGGATTATATTGAAATTCTATCTATATTGCTTCTGAAGTACTTTAACAGTTGTGAATGTTATCTGTTTATAAGTTAGCCATTATCAATAAGGAAGCTGATTCCAAGTCATGCTCTGGAAATCATCTGATAAAGTCACCATTAATAGCAACATTGATGATATATCTTAAGGAGGGGGAAAAAATAAAAATTATTTCTCAGTTCAATAGTGATAATAATCTCAGCTTTCACATTAACTGAATGACTTAATGAGTCTTTATTAATAAGTGTCTCTATTTTTCCACAAAATATCTCTATGATGGTTATATATAAGCAGCTTATGCAAATTTCTGCTGTATTTCAAAAGTAAAAGCATATAACCTTGTGGCATCCAACTCCTTTCCTATCATTCCTCTTGGTTCATATCAAGCCCTATCAGGCATTCAAAATAAAGAAGATTAAATAGCACAAATACATGAAAATATTCTGTATTTACCCTAAAACCCATGTGTGCAGATCTGTAGACACATTTGAGCTAATGTGTTAGGAGATTTAGTTTCATTCCAGTAAACAAAGTCCCTCAGTAAAGGGACAATTTATGGCTGAATATGTTAGTTTGGCAGCACACACCTTAACCATCAATGATTCTTTTAGTCTGTGAAAGTTCATGTCAGAAAGTGACCTCCAAACATTCTTAAATTTCAAACCAAAAATATTAACTTTACCTGGCCCTAAATATCAGAGTTACGTACATCATCGCTATGCAAGATCCCCAGACCAGTAGAATTCATATTCATTCATATTCATATTCAACAGGCAAGGAGCTTGTTAGAAATGTAGGATCTCAGACATTACCCCAGACCTAATGAGTCACAGTATGCATTAATAAGACCCCCAACTGATTTGTACACACATTAAAGTTTGAGAAGCACTCGTGTACATCACCTCGCATCCCTAACTCAGTGGCTAAACTCAGGATTTTACTCTAGATAAACTATATTTTTCTTACTCTAAGAAAAGTCAGACATCTCACCATTGTACAGTAATCCTGGCAGTGAATCTAAATTCTGTAATGACAAATGCAACTTATAGGCAAGGTTTCATATGCAAGAGTGAGGTGTGTAGAAAATCATCCAAGAAAACAAGGGCCTTTCTTTCCTGAAAATATGTCCCAGATCTCTTGATTCTGAACTATAAGGCAATGCATATGACTATACAATATTAAAAAGGCAACTCCTTCACAATTCTTTCAATGATTAGAATTTTCCAGAATTTATACAAGCTCCTAATTTAAAATAAAGCCAATTTTCTTGTTCTGATAGAAAGGCTGGATATAATTGTTCAAAAACCCAATCATAATAACAGAAATTTAGATCAAGAAAGGATACTAGAAGTTATTTAGTTCTCCTATTTTAGACGACCTCCTGTTATTTAAAGGGAAGTAATTTCCAATAAAAAATTGCAGAACTTGTTAATTATCTTCTATATAACTGACACTGCCAACTTCCAAAAATAACTGATTATAAAATACCACTATGGAGCGCCTGGATGGCTCAGTCGGTTAAGGTGTCCGCTCTGGGTGTCCCATTCTGGGTGTCCACTCAGGTAGTGATCTCGGGATCCTCCTATCAAAGCCTGTGCTCAGGAGGGAGTCTCTTGAAGATTCTCCCCCCTCCTCCTGGTGTGCACTCATTCTCTCTCTCCAATAAATAAATGTTTTAAAAAATAAAGGAAAATACCACCATATAACATAAAACTGTTAAACTAGATTTATTTTTAAAGATGTATAAAGGGAATGAAATAAATATATCAGCCACCTGGCCTGTGTTTACTGAGATTAAACATTAAATTTGGCTCTTCACTTCCTGGAAATTAAGTCAAAAAAAGGGAAGCAAAACAGAATATATAACCAGTTAACATTTGCAATCCCATGTATAGAATCTCAGTTGAGGATATTAATAACCACATAGGTTCATTTTGCTTTTTAAAACCTTCTATACAGATGATCAATTTTTTGAACCAGACTTTTATCTGAGGAGTTATATTCCTACAGCAAATGAAAGATGGCTGTATTTGGTTCCATGTCATTCTAACTGTTGAAAAAAGCCTAATATATGGGAAAAAAAATCTAAATCCTATTGGCTAAATCCTGAGTAAAGGAAACTGGTAAGAACAAAGATCTGGTTTAATTTTTTTAAAATGAAAAATTTTAACTTCTTAATGTTTAATAAAGTCATATTTACCTGGTCAAAACCTCTAGTTAGGTATCCATGAAACAACCTGTATTATGTAAATAAAGTGTTTTTTACTCAATAAAAATAGTCAATCCTTCCTTATATGAAGACACTTTGAGAACTAATAGTTTTCACATACATTTGATATTGGCTTATTCTCTGACAATGTTGGTATTCAGACCAGAAACAGAATACTGCATTCTTGACTTGGGTTTCAAATACTGTCTTGAAAATTGAATTTGAATAAGTTCAGATCTATGAGAAGTTATTTTACAAAGGATAGTAAATGGATATTTTTCATTTCTAATAAAGGAAGCAGTAGAAATCAGTCTATTGAAGAAGAAAAAGAGCCAAGTAGTAATTTCCAGTAGTCGTTCAGTTATTCAGAGGAAAAGCATACAGTCATTAAAAGTTTGTCTAACCTGGCAATGTGTGTGTACGTGGTGGTATGTGTATGTATGTGGCAGGGGTGGAGGGTGGTGTGTGTGTGTGTGTTGAGAAATAGAAGTTACATAAAAGACCTTCCTAACTATAGAATTATTTAACAAGGAAAAAGTGGATCATGTAGAATCCCCCCCCCCCACTTTAGTTACCTCTAAAGTTAGGGATAACCTAGATAAACCATAACCTCAAATGGCTGAGATCTACATGTTTTGTTTTGGTTTTTGCTTTTTGTATTTTTTTTCCTTAAAGTAAAGGTTGTGACAGATATGCCCATGAAGGTAAGGGTCAATTCTAAAGGAACCATGCAGCTGGGGAGTAGTTTAGCATTGGCAGACTCTCTCCATGCTTTTATCTACTTCAATCTACTCCCCCAATCCTTGTCAATTGAAGTCAGTTATCATCTGTGTGCAGAGAACAGCCCTGTGGGCAGAACACTGAGCAGCTTCATCTCCCCTCTATCACTTTTATCTCCAGCCTCTCCCTGGCCATGTTCTGTCTGACTGTCCTTTCCCCTTTGGCCACACTAAACCAAGAAAAATGACTGATTGTTCTGTCCTTACGAAAACCCTGAAAAGCTTGCCCCAGGGTGTAACCTATCATCTCTGTAAGATATATGTCTATATTGATCAAATTAACTAAAAAGCTAAATAATCTACACTTTTTTATAGGACACTGATAAAAAGCTATCATTTTATTGTCTGCCTACATTTATAAACTTCTACTGGAGGGAGAAAAAAGTAATTCCTTTCCATCTTACTGAGTACTCCTAATCTAAGTGCTTTTCCTTCCTTACATAATTTTTTACCTCCTTAAAACAACATGCAAGGTATGCAGTATCATTGCCTTTAACATAAGAGTAAACTGAGGCACAGATAGATTAAGAAATTTACACAAGATCTTACAAGCTTTAAGTGGCAGAATCAGGTTTCAAAACTTAGGTATGTCTAAACATTAGGCCCATGATCTTCACCTCCTTTCTATATAATTTCCCATAAACAAACCTTACAAAGTTTTGTTTTGAATCATCTTTGATATAAAATAGCTATTCATGACATTCTTCTACCTAAACAACACTTTAAGATGACATCATATTTCCTAACAGCCTGCTCAGATCTCAGAAAGATAAATATTTTAATCAGAACCATTCTTCCTTACCAAGAATTTAGCATTTTTGTATATTTCACTGTTTCTTCTCTACATATGTTTAAATATCCCTCCTTTTTTCCTCCTGATCCTGATTTTTACTCATTTCTTCTGATTTCCATTGATGTCAAGACACATGTAATAATTAAGTGCAGAAGTAACAAAAGATAAAATATTTCAGAATAGCTAAACCCTGAAAATTCTGATCTTTTCCAGAGACTATGACATAGTGAATACTTGAGTATCTGGACTTAAAAAAATTGGTTTCTTATTATTAATGAAATCAATTCTGTTTGCAAAAACATGATCTGTTTCATTATCTTTTTTTCACTACTGCTCCCTGTTCTTTATGATTTTCTTCATTTTCTGTAATAATTAGATACCAATAACTCATTTATGTCTTTTATAGAACACTAGGTTTTATAGAACACTATTCTCTCCCAGCCCCTGGTGTAAGGTGAGGTCAAAACAGAGGCATATTGAGTTTTTATTGGGTCCTGTGCTTTTAAAAACTTTTCTTACATTACACAAATAATTCATGAACACATTCTGTTTTTTTACAAATTAAACAGGGAGATGATATCAAGCCACCTTTAAAGCCACCTTCAACTTTTAGTCCTAAATTCCTCGTAGGCGACTATCTCTACCACAAATTTAATATATTTATTTCCCATCTTTTCTTAATATTTCTGTATACATGTCATGTAGATCTAGAACATATTGTTTTTTTTTACATGTTTGTGCGTTTTACATACTGTAGATATTCTGCAACTTTTTTTATTGTACAATGTCTTAGAATTCTATTGCTATTACCAAACATGAATATGACTCATTCTTTTTAACTGTTTGCAAAGTAACAATTTTGTTTCATAGAATAAAAATATTAAGATTCATTTAACCATTCCTCCTACAGAAACACTTAAGTTCTTTCCAGGATTTTATTATTATAAACATTGCTGGAATAAGCATTCATTTTTATGAATCCTTATATACATTTATTATTCTAGGGTAGATACTGAGAAATGGGATTTCTGACCACATCTTACCCTAAGAGATATGGCTATGGTAGGAAGTTGTATTAGGATCATAAAGGCTCAGGCATTAAAGTAAGAACCTCCTCAATCCTGAAGTCAAGAGTTATAAAAAGTCTAGCAACTAAGCAGCCGTTGTATTTTTGCAATGGAAAACATAATGTAGTGGGAATCAAAGGAAATGGACACTAACCACTCCTTCGGCTAATTAGAAGTTGTGCAGCCTTTCCAGACTTCCATATTCTCACTCACAGTACTAGGGGATGGGACTAGATGATTTATTTCTCAGAAATATTCCATATCTACATGGCATATTTCTGTTCTTCCTTTATTCATTCATTCAGCAAGCATAAACAAGGCATATACAAAAATCTACAATGTTTCTATGCGGACAGAAAAAGAAATACTACCAGGAAGAAAGCAATGTATAAACAGATATTCCTTAAACAAATTTATCTAGACCACAAAATGTGTGTTTTCTAAAAGAAAAAAAAAAGAAAAAGTACAAAAATTAAACACTTCTCATTTTCTTAGTTTGCATTATTTGTTTGAATTAAGCAGCTGCTTGGTATACCTTTATCTGCAAACAATAAAATCTGGAGTAAAGTTATTGCCCTCTCCTACCACCCCACTCAGGTGAAGGCATAAGAAGATTTGTTCTAACAGGTGGTTACATGTTTTCAGCGGTCCCAAAGTGGTAATTGACCAGAAGAGGCCAATACTGGGACATGGCCAATACTGGGACATGGAGTTCTGGTGGCTGTTTCTTGTGTTCTCTAGATTTGTAGCTGTCCATTGAACTCAAGGTCCAGCTGCTGGACTTTTCTCCAAAATACAAGTACTCCGATCTGCTGTATCATAAATTGCACATAGCATGCACACACATTGAATTAAAAAAGTGTGTCAAGAAGGGGAAATATGGGAGAAGGACTTCTCAAGAAGAGATTTTTGAATTTAATACTTATGAAAAATGAATAAGAAAAATATATCCACTTTTATCAAGGTCTTTAAGATTTCTCCCCTTGAGCACTGAGCCTATACATCTCTTCACTTATTTAAGCTTTCTTTGAAGTTACAGTAGCTTCAAAGGCAAAAGAACTATGTGAGGACACAAAAAAGATGAATCACCATAGACAGTGTAAAGTAAATAATGACACTGAATTATCAGCCTGCTGAGAAGACAGCCAAAAGTAAATTATTATAAAGTATAGCTATATTAAAATGAGGAAAATATTTGACATATCAAGACTGCATCTAACAATTACAACACAAATAATGAAAAACCTAAGTAGGAAAGAACCTCAAGTAGGACCCTGTTTGTTAATACCATCCTTGGTTAAATAGATCAGTCTATTTCAACATAGACAGGGTTTACACATACAAGGTGGGAAATTGAAACACTGAGTAAGTGACTTCAAAGCATGATTTCACTAACCCTTTGTCAATTTTATCACTTTGGTTAAACTTAATTCAGTTCAGAGACCATTTATTATGCACCAGACATTCTATTAATTGCTAAGAACATAAACATGATCATGTGATTCCTACCAAAAAGAGTTTAACTTCCATTGGAGATACTTCAAAGTTCTCAAAACTCAAAAGCAAATTAATTTCAAAGTGTGTCATCTTTAAACAAAGAAAACAAAGGGGAAGAAAAACAGAGATATAAAATACATAAATATACAAGATAAGATACAAAAATATAAAATACATATATATTTTGCAAGAACTCAGCATGATTAACATCCTAAGAAAGTAATAACTCCAAAAACATTAGGAATCACTATTCTGGGAAATCCAAGAAAATATATTTTTACCAAGTTTTAACATTTTGTAAGAAGTTGTTGGAGGGAAGCAGGATAATAGCATGGAAAGGACACTGGAATAAAAGTTAAGAAACTAGATTTTAGCTATGCTCTTCCATTAACTGGCAGTGTGTAATTACATAATTTCACTTGTAGACTTGATTTTCTTTAGCTGTGAGAGAGGGAGGAAATTAAATAATGTATGGAGACTTTCAGCTTTAACCAGCTATTAGGCTTCCAGTTGTTTGTGTAGAAAAGTCGCAAATAAAGATGGGTGGGATAGGTGAGTTCTACAAAAGCCAAGTAAACTTAAAAGGTATTCAATTATTCAGTGGACCGTCTGCTGTTCTTTGTATATCCTACCTCACTGTATTGGATAAATATTCCTCCATTCATCATAATACTTTGAGATTAAGGTATCTACTGAATTTAATATTTTGAAACAACAGTAATTTCATTAGATAGCTCATATTTAGTTTCAAACTTCCATTTTAAAAACCTTTCTTACTAGATTCAAGCCACTTTTCTGACCATGAATAAATAATGTGGTAAATGTAATGTAACATTTCCTTGGCTCTGTTCACTTTCTAAAGCTATACTTAAATCTCCATGGTGTAAAAGTTAATAATATCTGAGGTAGGAGATATTTTTACCTAATATTTTTTTAAATCTTTCCTCTAATTGTGGTATTTAGGGAAAAAATCCACTAGATTGTTAATCAGTGTTTTATAGGCCTCTAACATGTTGCTGTGTGGTTTACTTATTAAATTCATTTATGCAAAAATAAAACATCTGGTTAGAATTCTATTCATGGTTGAGCTAATCCAGGATTTATTATAATTTCTAAATGATATTTCACTTTCGTACAGACATATTTAACCCGTGGTTTGTAGATGTAAATTTTAATTTGACTTATGCATTTGCTGTTCCCCTGAAATAAGAGAAAATGGTACTAATTTGGGGAAATATGTACCAAAAGTTAGGGATATTGCCCTATCTTATACATATAACGATTCTTATATTCTTCCCATTCCTGATATCTTTTCTTAATGATGAACTGTAAGCACTTTAATTAGATCTTATTCATACTAATTGTTAACCTATACTTTAAATAGTCATTTACTTCATTTCTAATTAATAGTGATATATAATCTCTTATAGGTAAGATTAGGTCCTTCAGTTCTATACATACTTTTTATGCTAAGTGGTTCCTCATATGTCAAACCTTATAAAGAATTCCACTCAAATCATCTTTCATCTCTTCCAAGTGCAGGACTGGGCCCAGCATTGTGCATTCAAGTGAGTGGCTGTATACTCATCATCCAAAAACTCATCTCAGGTAGACAAGTAAAGGTAGCACATATAATTCAAGGCATAAATATAATCTGATGTCTAGCAGGGGCAGGACTGGTGACAGCAGTGCTTCTTAGATCTCTTCCAGCAGCACTGCCATCTCTCCTCTCATTTATCAAATTTCCCAAGTAACCTCTAACAAGACATTCCAGGACTGTGGAAAAGCTATGAAAGGTTTAAACTTAGCTGACACTCTCCCTGATGTCAGATATGATATATTCATACATTTCAAAATAGTGGGGCAGGGGTGCCTGGGTGGCTCAGTCCTTAAACATCTGCCTTCCGGTCAGGTCATCATCCCGGGGTCTTTGGATCGACCCCTGCCTTGGGCTCTCTGCTCAGCAGAAAGCCTGCTTCTTCCTGTCCCACTTCCCCTGCTTGTATTCCCTTTCTCTCTGTCTCTCTCTCTCTGTGTCAAGTAAATAAATAAGATCTTTAAAAAAAAAAAGTGGGGCAGGGTGTCAGGCCACCAGAAAAATAATAGGTAAGACCCTCCTTTCATTCCTCTATGACTTCCCAAGTTAGATTCATTCCTCTGTGTCTTCCCAAGTTAGACTCTCCCACAGTGCAAAGACACTAAATACTAACTCTACAGCTCTCCATCCATGTGAAACATCCATCTTACATCCAAATGAAAGTCTGTTAATCTTAACCATTGGCCTTTCTGCTCTATACTCACGGGTCTCAGAGAATCTTAAGGAACTGTTTACCTCTCAAGTTGAAAAAGTGGTTTTTAAATTTTAGTTTGTGAAAATAAATAAATAAATAAACTAATCCAAAATGACTATTCCTATTGTTATTAATATGATCAGCATCATTATATCTAGAATAAAACTAAAAAGACACATTAGGATTATATCTGCAGAATGTGTATGTGTGTGTGACTCTGTGTGTGTGTGTGTGTGTTTTAATTAAGTAAATGGTGGGAAGGGGTGTAGGGCTAACCTAGCATCCTAAAGTAATAGCAGCAAAGATTTAATGGAATAACCTGGTAAACAAAGGAAAATGTTAAAGAGGTATTTCAGGGAATCATTTGTGAACAATTGTATTCTCCAGGATGAATTATATGTTGGGAAGAATGTAAGAATGATTATATGGACATATAATTAATATATGTCCTACTGGTTTATTACCCACATCATTATTAGAATAAAAATTCTCAATTCTAAGAATAATTGAATATCACTATTAAGAATGTGTAAGTCGGGGCGCCTGGGTGGCTCAGTTGGTTGATCAGCTGCCTTCGGCTTAGGTCATGATCCTGGAGTCCTGGGATCAAGTCCCGCATCGGACTCCCTGCTTGGCGGGGAGTCTGCTTCTCCCGCTGATCTCTCTCTCCTCTCATGCTCTCTCTCTCTCTCAAATAAATAAATAAAATCATTAAAAAAAAATTTAAAAAAAAATAAAAATTAAAATTAAAAAAAAATAAAAATAAAAATAAAAAAGAATGTGTAAGTCTGGGGCGCCTGGGTGGCTCAGTGGGTTAAGCCACTGCCTTCGGCTCAGGTCATGGTCTCGGGGTCCTGGGATCGAGCCCCGCATCGGGCTCTCTGCTCCGCAGGGAGCCTGCTTCCCCCCCCTCTCTCTGCCTGCTGCTCTGCCTACTTGTGATCTCTCTCTCTCTCTGTGTCAAATAAATAAATAAAATATTAAAAAAAAAAAGAATGTGTAAGTCCTTCCATTGAAGTGCTTTAGCACTCTTGTGTCACCATTTATTGTCTGCATAATGTAGAAGACACTATTAATATTTCTGTTTCAAAGCTAGTGATAAAATTTTCTGAAATATATTCTCAAAATTATTAAATACTATATTACTTTGTTCAAAATAATCTTCACCAAAGTTAGCTTGTTTGATTCCTACGGCGTATTATGAAATGAAATCAAACAGCAACCCATATAATCAGCCTATTTGAGAAAAATAGCCAAAAAAGAAAAGAAAATATTAATGATGGGAGTATTTTTCTGTCATGATTGCTAAAACTATTCCATATCTTAATCTCTTCAGATTATCTAGTATTAATACTCAGTCGATGATTATGAAGTCAGGAAAACAAAACATAACTTGCAGAGTGGAAGATGATAAAATGCAAGAATAAGGTGTCCAGATTTCTAATACTTTATTGAGTAACTTTTTTTCATAACTACTGTGTGTTAAGTACCATTTTAAGTCTTAGGATATATAAAAACAAAACATGAAAATCTCTGACCTTGTGGAGCCTCTATTCCAGTTCTACTTAAAGATATTTGTGTGTAAGGATACATTAATATGGCCATCATTGCCTCTATCGCGGACTGTACAAAGATACTGCACCTCTACAAATACCATCCATCACCAACTAGAAGGCAGCTATCATCCCAGGCACACAGGGTGGAAAACACGGCTGCTCATATATTTCTCTGTCCAGCCTCTTCTGCAGGTAACACCATCCCTAGCTTTAACTCTTTTGAAAGACATTATTTACAAACATTAGTACATTTAAGGGGGAAAAAAACCAGACTTTATATTCAGAATCTGTTTGTTTAATAATATAATGTGGTATAAAACTGCTTTTTGCCCTTTGGAATCATTCCCGCTCATTTGCATCTGAATGAAAGCCAAAGCCAACAACTGAGTGAGTTGTTGGGTGGTAACCACATCTCCTTATTCCTATGTCACGTTCTCTTCTTCACCTCTCTTTTTTCATGGCAAATAAAAGAAAGTAAAGAGAAGCCCAGGGGCATGACTGGTAAGTTTAGCTTTCTGAAAAACATTTACTGAGGGAGACAGTAAGGCTCAAGGATGACCTGGAAGACTCAAGGACTTTTTTTTTTGTTTAGAATGTTAACTATAATAGTTTTAGTTCCATGGAGGTGACAGAAAATAAACAATTACAGAGTCTCTTATCTATCATCAAGATGCACAAACATTTTTTGAGCATCTACTCTGTATTAACCATGAAACATATATTGTATGGTTCACAGTGTAAAAGACAATCTCTGCACTCAAAGAAAGAAAACCTTTCTATATATATAACCACCATGAACAATGGAGGACTCACAGTTCACATGTATATATTCATATGTATATAAATGTATGCATATGTACACCTACATATATGTTCATGTAGCTGTATGGTTCATATGTAAAAGCAGGGCATAAACATTGTTAAAATACAGAATGATGTCATATTTTACATTTCACAACCACTACCTGCCCGATATGCAGACCATTCTTGCCCATAAAGACCGAAAGCTAGAACAAAAACTTCCTAATTGTGAAGTACAGAAAGATGCAATCATGCAAACATATCTTCATGGCTCAATCAACTAATATTTACTCAGCAGTCAGAGACATCTGGCACAATTAAAGTTCTGCAGTGAGCTCTGCCCACAAAAAGAGATTAAGATATAATAAGGAAGAAAAACAGAACAGAAGTATGATATAATCGGGGCGCCTGGGTGGCTCAGTGGGTTAAAGCCTCTGCCTTCGGCTCAGGTCATGATCCCAGGGTCCTGGGATCGAGCCCCGCAACAGACTCTGCTCAGTGGGGAGCCTGCTTTCTCCTTTCTCTCTCTCTCTCTCTCTCTCTCTCTCTCTGCCTGCCTCTCTGCCTACTCATGATCTGTCTGTCAAATAAAAAAAAAAAAAAAAAAAAACTTTAAAGAAATGTTATAATAAAAACAACTCTGACATGACTGATAGGGGGAGAAAATTCTCTAAGCAGAGATCTGCATTTCCTAGGAGACCTTAAATTTCAATACCAAGAAACTGCTTCAGAGGTGAAAAGTCTATTTTATCATTTGGATAGAAAAATTATCTTCTAAATCAATGTGATATAGTAGTTAAATTTATATTTCCACAAAATTACTAGGCCTATTTGAGGAGTGAGTTGATATTCTGGCTGTGTGATTTCCAATGGTCCTTGGCTCTAGTGTGACCCTAGGTATGTCTCAAACGTGTGATTAATGGATGATCCTCATCATTTGGCAGCCTAGAGTCTGTAACATAGATCAGCAGCACCCACCTAGTGGTAGCCAAGACAACAAGAATTGATGATAATGATTGTTTCTCCATCAGCTACGATTCATGCATTTTCTAGAGAGAGTAAAAAAGCAGATTTACCACAGACAGTGTCAGACAAGATATTGAGCACAATATCTTGTAAAAATAAGTAAACCTTACTCATCCATTTATCCTTTAATTTTTCATTTTGGAAGCTCACTAAAACAGATTCAATTGAAAAAAAGAGAAAATGCTAGTGGGCCAGGAAATGAGAAGATACCAGACCAAATCAAATCCTCTGCTGCATTGTATGATACATGCAGATATGGTGCAGGAAAATTCCAGGGCCAGTGTTGCAGCAGCATGAAAACCCTGGTGTACAGGGAGACCGATCAGTATGAAGCTGGGCAAACCCTGCCCAGGCAAAAAATTCACTTCATTTATAGGCTAACAAAGAAAATTAATTTTTAAGAGAGAAAAAGAGAATGAGGAAAAAGGTGATGTAGGAGAAATAGAAATATTTATAATTCACTTAATAAATAACATACTAATGACAATAGGCTTAATAATGAGTTCTCATTTATTTGAAGAGATGAAAACAGATTAATGTCGTTACATGCCAAAACATTTTCCGACGATCCCAGTGTCCCATCAGAATCAACCAAATTCTAATTCCTAAAGTTTTGTTTTCTATAATTAATAATTAAAAATACTACAAGAATGCTTTTTCATGCTTAGATTCCACTTGAAATATTTCAGTCTACAGAAGAATCTTCAAGAAAATGGCTTTAGTGTTCGAATTTAAATGTATTCACATAAAATCCTCTATTCTCAAAGAGGAAAACAAATTGTAAAACCTTTAATATATTGGACTAGTAACACTGGTCAAATATAAAATAGTTGTTCTATAATTTCAGTATAAAGTCACTGAAAAAATACTTTTGTATTGTGAAAATTCAAATAAAGTGTTAATTTTACTGAATAGAAAGCATTTTAAAACCAACTTTTAATAATTTCAGGGCAAAGCTGACAACATTTTCAGTCTATACACGTTGTCTTTGCACTTGAATCTCTCTAAATGAGAAACATCTGGTTGTGCTTAACATATATCATTTATTTGACCTGGATCCTTGTGTAAGAACAATTCTGATTTCCTCAGGCTGAACTATGGAGAGTTTGCCACTTTATTATTCACAATAACATTCATTATTTACAACCTGATCTTGATATATGGGGCCCAGAAAAAACACCAGAGGATAACTCTTGTTACGTGGTTTAATACCTTTAATTAAGAGATGATATGTCTTAAATTTTAAAATTTGAATGAATAAATGATCAACTACTCAAATGCTTCATATTTTTGTAAATAGTACTTTGCTTAGTTACTAATTATTGATTAATATTCACTCATTTCAAGAAATATGTACTTAGTGCCTAATCTGATGTAAAGAGCCATAAAGATGAGTAATATACAAATCCCTCCTCTGTATAAAAGTCTATAATCTAGTACGAGAAATAAAAATAATTCATATGTTCTTGTAAGAGAAGTTAGAGTAAAGGAAGGGGCACAAAAAATAATAGGATGAGAATTTAAACGAGAAAAGAACTCCAAGGAATTTGATGTACCAGGAAAATCTTCATAGAGAGATATAAAGATGGCTCTTGAAGAATAGGTGAGGGCATGGGGACTAGAAGAAGAAAAGGAGGCTATTCCACACAGGGAAAGCACAAATACAAAGATATGGAAATGAAAAAGCGTAAGTTGTGTCAGTGCATCAGTGAAAAGTCCAATTTCACTAGAATATAAGACGTCTATAAGGATATAATGGGAAATAAACCTGAGAAAGTAAGTTGTAGATAAATTACGGCAGCCTTGAACTCCTGAGTATATGGAAGGGGTTTGAGCCTGTGGAGTGATGTGATCAGATCTGGCCAGCGGAAGATTACATCACCAACCATGTACACTGTGGGAAAGAGATGGCAGGCTCAGAGAGCCCAGGCAGGAAAATAGAGACCAAGATTAGGGTGGTGACCTTGGAAATGGAAGGAAGTAAAGATTCATCAGAGAGAGGGACCCTGGACAACAAGGCATATAAATGAATGTAGGAAATGGAAAAGACAAAATAACAGTTTGGCATCTCGGTGACTACAAAATCAGTGTTGTAATTGATAGTAACTGGTAAGGCCAGATGAAAATGGATTTTGCATGAGAAATTCATGAGTTCCATTTTGAACAAGCAGAATTCAAGACTTTAGGAAGATGTCAAGGGAGAGAGGTCAAAAAACTATATTACCCTTTTTCCTCCACATAAATAGCAACCTTACAAGCATGAATCACACATGATGCTAATTCATTTGCCAAATCCTCTGAAAATGTCTTGCTTGAATCCTAATTTTATTTTTGTCCATACCTCCCTAGTCTCCTTTCACTCACATTTGAAGTAGAATTGATTTTCCTGTTTCTTATTATTACTACTCACATTTCCTTCTAACTCAAGCAATATTCATTAATTTCTTACCAAGCGCATTTCTCCTCTCTTTTAACACCATCTTAAAATAATTCATGCCCACAAAATTTTACACCTTTATATTAAATTTAATAAAGAGATATTTCCCCCTAAAAATACTCTTTCGTTTCACGTCGGTTAATGCATTTTAAATAAATTTATGTCTTCCCCATTTAAAAAAAGGAGAAACCATTATTCCATTTTTCCTCAGTGCTGGTTTCTGTATTTCTTTTTTCATTGATATTTGACAGCAAATGGGTGCTATTTTTCTGGAAAGATTTGATGAATTCACAATTCTGAAAATCTTTTTCACTTTGTTCAACAAACCTGTTTGAAAAGCAGTGTAACTATAAACTCCTAGGACAACATGTAAAATAATAAGCCCAAATTCAAGGTCCATAGTTAGGACCTTCTCACTTTATTGCTTTTACTTTGACATCTCTCCAATCCTGTCTCCCTCCCCGGCAAATGCCCTAATCAAATCATGAGTGGCTCCTGCTTTTATGACCCACGCAATTTTTAATGTAAACCATGTATAAGGTAATACTATAATCATTGTCTTTCTATAAAGTATGTGAGATCCTCGAAGACAGAACCATCCCATTTTCATTCTTATGTGCCTCCTGCCTGGCATAGCAGCTGACACATAGTATGTGGCCTAATGTTTGATGAAGAAATACATGAAGAAATGAATGTGCAAATGCTGGAGTTAGAACGAATGGCCATTCAGGCCAAAGTGCTTTAGAAGAACTGTGCTTCAGATGTCGTGTTTTTTTCCTTGATTCTCTCTCCTTCTGGTAGTTTTCAATTTGTTTAATTACACATAAAGTCAACCAAGTTAAAATTAATTTTAAAAGTCCCAAGATAACATATCATATGATTAAGAAAAATCAATATGTAATATGTTAAATATATCTTTTTAAATCAATGTTGTCATCAGTGTTTCTTGTAATGTACTTATGTTTACATATAGATTATACTGTATTCCTTTCCATAATATTACCTTTTGTGACTTTCTATGCTTATGAATGTAGTGCTCTTTGTGGTAGAAGACTTGGGAAATACCAGAAAGCATAAAGAAGGGAAAAAAGTCATTCATAATTCTACAGCCTAGAAATACAACTGTTAATTTGGGATACACCTTCTGCATGTTTTGATACATGGGATTATAATTTATGTACAGCTTTGCACCCCGGTATATTTCTTTTTAACATATTGCGAGTACATTCTTTGTCATTAAACATTTTTAGAAAATGTCTTTAGTATTTCATTATTCTGTTCTCTTTGAAAACAGTACCATGATATTTTTGCCTATCCTTCTATATATTAGGCCTTTGGATAGTGTCTAAATTTTTAAGATTATATATATTGCAAAAAAATAGTGCTATCATAAAATAGCTATCAGGTGAATAACTCTAAATGTACATTCCTACACCAAGTTGTTCATTACATTTTTAATTTAATCTTCATGATTTTCCATAAGATACATATAACTATCCACATTTACAGTTGAGGAAATAGGTTCAGTGAGAAGAAAAAAATAACTTAGGCCAAGTCACAAAACTAGTTAAGAAGTAGAGGAGTTATTTGAATCAAAACTTTTCTGAGGCCCAGCTTCTCTTTGACAGGAAAACCACAGCTTTGATTGGACCCTTAAAATTAAATCCAAGAAGACAAATTTTGAGTCAAAGGGACCAACATTTTAAAATGCTGCTGCAGGCACATTTGAGAATGTATGTATCTGCTATTTGGCATGAAGAGTAATTAAGTTTTAATCCTTTGCCATTTTTAGAGATGAATATTTTAACTCTTATTTATTACCCTTTTCTTTGATTATTAGTGAAGTTAGCTAAAAACTAGTTAACTAGTTTCTTATGACTTCTAGCCATTTTTGTCTCCTGTTGGAGAATTGTATGTTCATATACTTTTGCTATTTTTCTATTAGACCTTTGTGTTTTTCATATTTATTCATATAACCTCTATATACTAAGGATATCATATTTTTCATATTTGTGGTAGTTTCTTAGTTCAAACAATTTTGTTTCAGGTTTTTGACGTATAAAAATTCACTCTTTTTTTGGTTCATGTTAGTAGACAAACTTTCAGAGAGGTTTCAGGTTCACAGCAAAATCGAGTAGAAAGTACAAAGATTTCCCATAGTCTTTCTTCCCCCACACATGCACAGCCTCCCCCGTTATCAACTTTCCCCACCAGACTGTACATTTGTTAAAATGATGAGCCTACACTGACATATCTTTATCACCCAAATACTACAGTTGATATTAGGGCTCTCTTAGTGATGTACATTCTAAGGGTTTGGACAAATGCATAATGCCATGTATCCACCATTTTGTATCTTAACATTCACATTTTTAAAAGTCAATTCTATCGGACTTAAATTTGTCTTTTGTACTTTGTAAAGGTTTAATTAACTATTAGATGAACATTGCTTTACACCTATTAGGTGAATTTTCTTTACAAATATTTTGTTTTACTTTACATAGGTTACATAATCATTTTTACAATAATTTATTTTATACGTACAAAAGACAAAAAGCTATAATATAGCTTAAAAAAATAAAACATTACTGGGCCTATGTACCCCTCCAATAATATTCCCTTTCCTTCTCTCTAAAGGTTTTTGCAATTCTGATTTTGGCTTTATCATTCCCAAGAATTTTTTCTTATATATTTTGTTACATATATCATTTTGCATTTATGCAATTTTTGTATATATGACATTGCTTTGCATGCATAAAATTGTTTTGTATATGCTATTGTTTGACAAATACTACGCTACTTTTGAATTCTCTAAAGTTTGCTTCTTTAATTTAATAATATGTTTTCAGATTTACCTATGTTGGTACAAATAATCACTAACTAGTTTCCTATTATGTTAGCCAACTTAAAAATTAGGTGAAGATAACTAATCCTACTGTTTTATCTTGGGTCCTTCCAAAGTAGGCTCTTGAGATGAGGCTTCAAGTGTAAGTAATTTATCTATATAGTACAAAGAACCTTGGCAGAGTGGGAAAGAAAACAGGGAAGAGAAGACAGCAGATTAAGAGTATGTTATATAAATTGGTGCAGCCACTATGGAAAACAGAATGGAGAGTCCTCAATAAATTAAAAATAGATTGCACTGCTGGGTATTTACCCTAAAGATCACCACAAACGTAGTGATCCGAAGGGGCATGTGCACCCGAATGTTTATAGCAGCAATGTCTACAATAGCCAAACTATGGAAAGAACCTAGATGTCCATCTACAGACGAATGGATAAAGAAGATGTGGTATATATACACAATGGAATACTATGCAGCCATCAAAAGAAATGAAATCTTGCCATTTGCGACGATGTGGATGGAACTAGAGGGTATCATGCTTAGCGAAATAAGTCAATCGGAGAAAGACAACTATCATATGATCTCCCTGATATGAGGGAGAGGAGATGCAACATGGGGGGTTGAGGGGGTAGGAGAAGAGTAAATGAAACAAGATGGGATTGGGAGGGAGACAAACCATAAGTGACTCTTAATCTCACAAAACAAACTGAGGGTTGATGGGGGGAGGGGGTTGGGAGAGGGGGGTGGGGTTATGGATATTGGGGAGGGTATGTGCTATGGTGAGTGCTGTGAAGTGTGTAAACCTGGCGATTCGCAGACCTGTACCCCTGGGGATAAAAATATATGTTTATAAAGCTGTAAAAAAAAAAAAAAGAAAAGAAAAAAGAGAGGATGAATACCCAAGTTTTGTAGCAACATGGACGGGACTGGAAGAGATTATGCTGAGTGAAATAAGTCAAGCAGAGAGAGTCAATTATCATATGGTTTCACTTATTTGTGGAGCATAACAAATAGCATGGAGGACAAGGGGAGATGGAGAGGAGAAGGGAGTTGAGGGAAATTGGAAGGGGAGGTGAACCATGAGAGACTATGGACTCTGAAAAACGATCTGAGAATTTTGAAGGGGTGGGGGGTGGGAGGTTGGGGGCACCAGGTGGTGGGTATTGTAGAGGGCATGGATTGCATGGAGCACTGGGTGTGGTGCAAAAATAATGAATACTGTTATGCTGAAAAAATAAAAAAATTAAAAATAAATAAATAAAAATAAATAAATAGTTCTCCAGAGAAACAGAATCATGGGAAATAGATAGATAGATGTTTGGTAGAGATATACATATAGATATTATTATGAGGAATTGACTGAACCTTCCCATAATGTGTTGCCTGCAAGCTAGAGACCCAGAGAACCAATGGTGTAATTCCAGTTCAGGTCTAAAGGCTTGAAACCAGGGAGCCAGTGGTGTAAATTACAGTTCAATAACAGCTCAAGCAGGGGAGCAGGAAGCAGAAGCAGGATTCCTTCTTCCTTCCCCTTTTTTGTTCTATTCAAGCCCTTAAAAGATTGGATAACACCCACCTACATTGGGAGGACCTTATTGAAAACACTAATTCAAATGCTAATTTCATTCAGAAACACCTTTATAGACCCACAAAAAATGGTGTTTAATTTGGGCATCCTTGACCTAGTCAAGTTGAAACATAAAGTTAACCATCATAATTCCACCTGTTCAACTTGGCACCTATATATATGCCATTTCTTTTAAACAAACTTAATCTTTAAATAAAGACAATAATAAGGTGATTAATCTTTCTAACATGATACACCTATCCCATGGATAACCAAAAACAAAAACACCTTCCACAGAAGAAGAGTTACAGTCCTTGAGTAATGTTTGCTCTTCTTGATATTCCATAATTTAAATATCTACATTGCATATTAAGGTATCAGAAGTTTGGTAGAATTCATCAGTGAATGAGCCTAGTGCTTTCTGTGTTACAAAGCTATTAATCATTGATTCAATTTCTCTCATGGATATAGACTTATTCAGATTGTCTATTTCTTCTTGTGTGAGTTTTGGTAATCTGCATCTTCAAGAAATTCATCTGTTTTCTTTAGGTTGTCAAATTCATGGACATAGAATTGTTCATGGTATTCCTTTATTTTCTTTTTAATATCCACAGTATCTTGAGTTCCCTCTTTGATTTATAATAATAATTTGTATAATCTTCAAAAAAAAATTAAAAATAGAACTACCATATGATCCAGTAATCCCCCTTCCTGCTATATATCTGAAGGAAATGAAATCACTATCTCAAAAGAGATATCTGCACTTCTGTGTTCATTATTTACAATAGTCATAACCTGGAAACAACCTAAGTGTCCAATGGTGAATGGATAAAGAAAATAAAAATGTGGTGTGTGTGTGTATGTGTGTGTGTGTGTGTGTGTGTATAATATTAGTCAGCCAAAAAAAAGAAGGAAATCCTGCCATTTGTGACAACATGGATGAACCTGGGGAGCATTATGCTAATTGAAGTAAGACAAAGGCAAGTAATGTATGATCTCATTTTTTAAAAGATTTTATTTATTTATTTGAGAGAAAGAGAGAGCACAAGCAGGGGAGCAGCAGGGCAGAGGGAGAAGCAGGCTCCCTGCTTGATCCCAGGACACTGAGATCATGACTGAGCCAAAGGCAGACTTAAATGACTAAGCCATCCAGGTGCCCCTGCATGATCTCATTTATATGTGCAATCTAAAAAACCTGAACCCATAAAAACAGAGTTTTTTGGTGACGGCCAGGGGTGAGAGGGTGGAGGAAATGAGCAAAGGTGGTCAAAGGGTACAAATTTCCAGTTATAAAAGGAATAAGTTCTGGGAATCTAATATACAGCATGTTGACTATAGTTAATATGTCTTGTATACTTGAAAATTGCCAAGAGAGTAGATCTTAAAGGTTCTCACCATCCACACAATAAAAGGTAACTATGTGAGGTGATAGATGTGTTAACTAATCTTTTGTGGTAGTCATTTTGCAATATATTCCTATATCAAATCATCATTGGCAATAAAAGACTGTGTATGAAGCCAGCTACCACCAGTGGGTGGGTGACTGGAGCATCATTCTGCAGATAATGGTATAAAACAACATGTCTCAAAGGATAGTTATTCATCAACTCCCATCAGTGAATATTTAAAGGCTGTTCCTGGGATATGTTAATTCCTCAGCAGTTCTGACCTGCAGCATACACTTGGACAGAAATCCAAGCAGAGAAAATGACAGATGCTGGCGAGGATGCAGAGAAAGGGGAACCCTCCTACACTGTTGGTGGGAATGCCACTCTAGAAAACAGTATGGATGTTCCTCAAAATGTTGAAAATAGAGCTACCCTACAACCCAGCAATTGCACTACTGGATATTTACCCTAAAGATAAAAATGCAGTGATTGAAAGGGGGCCATGCACCCGAATGTTTATAGCAGCAGTGTCCACACTAGCCAAACTAGCCAAAGAACTTAGATGTCCATCAACAGATGAATGGATAAAGAAGATGTGGTATATATATACAATGGAATACTATGCAGCCATCAAAAGAAATGAAATCTTGCCATTTGCGACAACATGGATGGAACTAGAGGGTATTATGTTGAGCAAAATAAATCAATCAGAGAAAGACAATTATCATATGATCTCCCTGATATGAGGAATTTGAGAGGCAACATGGGGGGTTTGAAGGGTAGGGAAGGAAAAAAAATGAAACAATATGGGATTGGGAGGGAGACAAAAAATAAGAGATGCTTAATCTCTTAAAACAAACTGAGGGTTGCTGGGGGAGGGGAGTAGGGGGAGGGTGGTTGGGTTATGGACATTGGGGAGGGTATGTGCTATGGTGAGTGCTAGAAATGTGTAAGCCTGACGATTCACAGACCTGTACCCCTGGGGCTAATGATACATTATATGTTAATAAAAAAAATTTCAAAAAATCATAAGCTTGTAATGATATAGGCAAATACTCATGATGAAATTCTATAGTTGAAATGAAGGATGTGCATAAAAAGAGCAATGTTATTTCAATAATATAAACTATATATGGACTAAAAAAAGAAAAGAAGAAGAAGCATCCAGCTAATAAATGAAGAAAAAAATGCTAAAAAAAAAAAAAAAAAGAAATCCAAGCAGAGAAATACAGATGTCACCCATTTGAAGACATCTGAGTACACCAAAATTGTAGAATCCAAGGCAGAGAAGGAAGATGACTGTAGCATCAACTATAGCATCTATTGTGCCAGAGAGGGCACAATGAAACAATCTCTCTTCCTTGCTAGGAATGATGTGATTTGCCACAATTCTTTTAGAAAAATAGGAAGAACTTACAATATCTAATGAGTAGAACAACTGTTTATTTACTTTTTCCCTTTTCCTATTTCCAAATGAGAATTTTATTGAATTTATCCTTTATTTACTCCACCATTGTCTATTACATTTGCTGTAGGTGGTTAAACAAATATATCATTACTCATAGACTGTCAGACAATAAGAAGCTATATCTGAGACTGACAGGCACAAAGCAAAGATCCTGATCTAGAGGTAATAAGATAACTGTACAACATTCATTTTTACTCTTTAGAGAGGAGGTGAATGTAGTATTTGTTGTGCATAAAATAGTTATTGTGTTACATAGGAGCAATGTGTGTATAAAAATAAATTTTGAAGTATATGAATTAAAAGAAAGTGTATGTGTTTGCTGGAAAACTACATGTACAATAATAGAGATGTACTGATTTTCCCTATCAAGCATCCTTGGCAACAGAACCCCTCTTTTTCTTACAGACCCTTCTATTTTTCAATGCATGGTATTTGGATGAGCTGCCCCAGGTCTAAAAGTACACTCTGACCTTATCATTCATGATCAGAATCAATAATTACTTCTTAGGAGATGGCACATGACCTAAGACAGGTCAACAAAGTTAGCCTGAAGATTTTTGCTAGGAGCACCTGGGTGGCTCAGTTAGTTAAGCATCTGCCTTCAGCTCAGGTCATGATCCCGGGTCCTGGGATAGAACAATGCGTCTGGCTTCCTGCTCACAGGGAGTCTGTTTCTCCCTTTCCCTCTGCATCCCCCCTCGTATTGTCTCAAATAAATAAGTAAAATCTTAAAAAAAACTTTTTGCTAAAAAGTACTGGGAAAAGAGCAATCCTATTCTATTGGCATTGGCAAGTTGGTAGAGTATAAGCCTGGAACTACCAATGCTCATCTTTGCTAATACTTAGAAAGATTTTTGGGGTGAGGGGAGAGGCAAAGGGAGAGGGAGAGAGAAAATATTAAGTGGGCTCTATGCCCGCCACAGAGCCTTATGCAGGGCTTGATCTCACATCCCTGAGATCATGACCTGAGCCGAAATCAAAAGTCAGATGGTTAACTGACTGAGCAGTTGCCCCACCCAGATGCCCCACCACTCAGAAAGCTTTTGAGGAATGAACCACCCAAGAAAGCAGATTTGAGAGGTGCAAATAGAGTGGGAGATTTTTGATAACATTGTGTGAGCACCTAAATTTAGCCATGCCCAAAGCCCATATATACAACCTGCATTTATCAGTTATTTGGGCAATTAAATTCCATTCTCTGCTTCAGTAAGTTCAAGGTATATTTCTGAAATTTGGAAGTCCTAATAAACATAAATATATTTCTTGTATTACCCTCCACTTCAATAATTAAACTTAATTCCAAATCTTACTGATAAATAATATTTATTAAATTTCTCAAGAAAGTTTACACAGAAAACCTTCTTAATTATTTAAAATTCACTTAGTCAGTTGTCTTAGGATTATGAAGATTGAAGAAACTCAAGACCTTGGAGGACATGTGTGCCCAGTCACAGAAGTAAAGTCACTAGGAGTACTGCAGGGTAAGCAATATATTATAGGAAGTAAACCTTACACAGTTGTGGGAAGAGCTAGAGAATTGACAATTCAGAGGGGGAAAGTAGGAGGATCAGAGAAAGAGTCTCTAATGAGTCCTCCTGAAGCACAGGTGCAAGTAAAAATGCCCATAATTTCAGGGAATTCTGAGAAGACCAGCACATCTAGCCACCAAAGTGGGACTGTGGAGGGAGTTCTATGAAAAGCTCCCATCAAAGTACAACCACACATCTGGTGATAAGCCTGGAACGGCTCTTTTTTTTTTTTTTTTTTAAGATTTTAAAATTCATTTTAGAGAGAGAAAGGGCAGAGGGAAAGAGAGAATCCTGAAGCAGATTCCCCACTGAGCACAGAAGAGCTCCTCTCTGTCACTTTATCTGATCACAAAGACCTCCACAGAATAAAGGTTGCTGTTTCACACTTGTGCATTCCAAATTTGATGCATGTTCTCTTTTGATCAACTTTAACTTGTAATCTCACAGGGGACTGGATTCTGGGAAATGTGGTTCTTAGCTTAACCAAGTTGACATAGCACAATCCAAAATAGTTCTCTCCTAGTTAGCTTGTTATCAATGCATACCTTTTTTAACCATATTCCATCTAAAGCAAAAGAAAAACCATGCTTCTGCCTAACATTGCACAACTACCTCTTGCTTAACTGAAAACACACTATTCTTCTCCCCAGAAAAGAATATACAAAATACCACCTTAGAGTGATTTCTTCTCCACACTCACTTTTTGATATCCTATGACTAAATACTGAGCCATCAGTTTAACCATTATCTTATTTATATAGTAGGGAAATAGAAAAAGGAAAAAGAAAGGAAAATGATCAGTTAGTATAGGTAAAAATAAGTTCATGTCAAAATAAAGAAGAAATACTCATGACTAAAACATTCTTTATTTTAACAACTGGTCATATAATTATAGCTGATATTTATGACCTTCTTGACCAGCCATTCCTTAATCCCTTTGCTCTCAGCAAGCCTCTTAGTTGGTGGTAATTTCTTCCTTGTGAGATCATGAAAGCTTTCATTTTGAAATAGGCTGTATCTTTATTAGTCCTGCCTCTATTGATTAGTTTTCCATTAAATTTTATCATAGGACATGAAAGTACCATGGTGCACCTCAAAGAATCCCCCCCATTCCAAATATACTCCTCATTCTCCATTGTACAGGAGTAACCCAATTTCCCTTTCATAGTCAGGATCAATCACTCCACCTAATATAATAACCCCTTCTTTCCAATTGGTAAGGTGGCATGAGGAGCCCACTGTGGCAGTTAGTCTCAACAATCAGTTTAGTGAAACTCTTGCTATTTCCTCTAGGGGAAGCATCCCTCCCTTAGGAACGAAGACCTCCAAACCAGCAGAGGCAAAAGTTGCAGAAATAAGAGGAAAAATGTTGCTAGATAAACGTTCCTATTTCTGCCCCCTTGAATCTTAGCTGTGGGGAAACACTACCATATTTTGGTCTCAGATTCAGATAACGTAGCTAACCCTGGAAGACATTCCATTGGCTCCCAAAGGTGTTAATGTCCAGCTGGCACCACAGCAGAGTTTTCACACAGTTCTGTCAGGCCAGCTGCTTCAGGGTGATAGGGAGCATGCTAAGTTCAGTGAATTCCATGAACACAAGCCCATTCCCATACTTCATTTGTTGTAAAATAAGTTTATTAGTCAGGAGTAATGTGGTGTGGAATTCTATGATGACAAATAAGGCCTTCCATAAGTCCAAGGATGATGGTTTTGGCAGAATCTTTACAGATAGGGAAGGCAAATCCATATCCAGAGAAGTATCTATTCCAGTAAAAATAAAGCAGCATGATGGAAGAGTTCAATGTAATCATCCTGCCAGCAGGTGGCTGGCAAGACTACCAGGGGAATGGTGCCATATTAGATTTTGTCTATTGGCAGGTTGGACATTCAGCACTGCCTGTGGCCAGATCAGCCTCGTGTTGCTAAGTCCATGCAAAACCACGATCGTTGTTACCATGGCCACTTTCTGTGTTTATTTGGCGAAGACAGCAGTAGCTGGGGATAGAGCCTCACTGACAGCCACAGAATAACAAATTTTGAAGTGTTTATTAGAATCCTCCCTCGCTGATGTCATCCTTTGTTGACCGTTAACGTAGATCACAAATCTCTTTATATGTGTAGACATAGGCAGACGTCCATCTACATACCTCTTCCCTAGATTTTCTTGTAGCCAATTTTCTGATTGTGTTCCTTCCAAATCTCTGACTATTCTTCCAAACATTAAGCACTACATATGGGTCAGGGTAGATCCATGTCTCTGGCTGTCTCTTCTTCTGGGAGGAATTGAACAACCATATGCACTGCTCTGAATGCTGCCCATTGGAAGTATTTCCCTCACCGCTGCCCCTTGGGGCTATCACTCAGTGGAGCTGTAGTCCTACAGCTTTCTTCTTTAGAATCCTGCCAGCATATTGTATAGAACCACATGTAAACCAAACCACAGATTTTGTTCTTCCTTAGTAGGTTGGTCATGGGGGCTCCCTATAAGGCCGCAGGTACAGGTTGAGATGGAGGAAGCAATGTAGACAGAAATAGGGGCTATGAGCATCTGTGACACCTCCTCTGCACTAACTTTTGCCTTTAAGACCTGCTTAATCCTGATCTTGTATATACTAGTTTTATTTAATGAAGTGCTGCCCAATATACATGCCTAATATTTTAGCTTGGTGCCAAATACCTGGTTCATGATAGACAGCTCAGATGATCTGGTGACCGCGGAGCCCAGGATTCAGCTTTTAGTTTGATCCTACTACTTATGACTTGCCCATTAACAAGTCAGAAAGCTGCTTTTCGAAAGGGGGGATATAGTTTTCTGCAGAGAATGCAAAGATTTGCTCCAAAATTATTAAAGCTCTGTACTATGACTCACTTGTAGGGACAGCCAAAGGTTCAATTCAGCATCCCAGTCCACCTCTGACCCTTCAAGAGCCATCTGATCTGCTCAGTATGGCACGCTGGACCTGATACAGAGACTTCTCTTTCTTTTCTTTTTCTACCCAAAACTGGCAGCCTTTGGAAATACTTGATAAATAAGTTGGAAAAGCATATATGTTGTCTCCAAAAATCCAAAGAGGCCGACAAGGGGTTTGTCTTTTTCTCAGTGTTAAACGAGGCAGGTGCAGTAGCTTGCCCTTCATCCTCAAAGGGATGGATTCACATGCTCCAGACCACCAGACCTGCAGATATTTCATGAAGGGGACAAGCCTCTGAACTTTCATGTGGTATTTCTATATTATACAAGGGCTTACATTTCCAGGGTGGTGAGTTTTTCTCTTGTATGTTATGGTAAGATTAGCCTTCTGAAAAGTATCGTTATTAATAAGGAAAAGCCAAGTGATAGTGAACAGGATCTTCAAACCAACCATAAGTAATGTTCTGAAAGAAAGCAGAACACTAAGAAATGAAACCAAAGGCTAAAACCCTAATGGCAATCGGGGGGGGGGGGGGGGGAGAGCGCCTGCAGGGTAAGAAATCACAAAATTAGAATAGAATGAAATTATTCCTCTTTTACCATCAGAAAGAGAATGGCACGTTCAAGAGGAATTCTGCAGGTCCTTATCTTCTTCTTTATATTTTGTCCTTGTTTTAAGCATTTGGTATTTCTTTTACTCTCAACCTAATGCTGAGGTCTGTCAATTATCCCTACCATAATCTATCAGTTTCCAATGCATCCATGCTGCCTATAAGATAAAAAGCAAAAAAAAAAAAAAAAAAAAAGAAAAGAAAAGAAAAGAAAAGAAAAGAAAAGAAAAGAAAAGAAAAGAAAAGAAAAAGAAAAAACAAACAAACAAACAAACAAAACCAAGGCTCCTTCAAATACAACCCCATATACCTTTCCAGTCTCAGATGGACATATAATCTATTCTCAAGCCATTCTGAATTCCTCACCTTTCCTAGAATACATTGTATGTTTTCATAACTACTAGTCTTTGCGTGTACTGGTTCTTCTCCTGGAAATGACCGCCGCCTTCTTCTCCTAGATTGCTCAATTCAACCTCAAGATTCAACTCAAATACTATTTCTTCTCTGATTTCCCTTATTTCCCTAATTCCCCCCAAACAAGTGAATCAATCTCTCTTCTGGCTTCCCCACAGCATTTGGATCATAATTGTTTGAGTGCTCACCAAAAGAGATTTTTGATTTTCTATCTATATATGCCTATTTCAGTGAATAGAACAAAGAAGGAGCATAATAAATATTTGCTCAACAAATGAATGGATGGATTTATTACCTTCTGGTTTGCCAAGATCCTCCACTGTAGAAGCCCATCTAGTCACCTGCAATTTGCTGTTGATTTTATTTTAAATCTTTAAAAGGAAAATTACATTTCCAAAACAACTATGTAAGCAGTTATCTGAAATCATTAACAGAATGTTCCCTTGAAATAATTTCAGAGGTCATTTAGAAGTCTGGTATTCAATGTTTAATTTGTTGATATTTTTGGTGGTCAACCTTTGCATGAATCTCTATATAAGAAAAAGAATTAACCAGCTAATTAAAAAGTTGATCTTTTTATAATTTACTCTAAGTTACATACTTATCTCAGCCAGAATAGTGGACAGAGACCTTTATTAAAGTGTGTTTTCCAACGCACTGTGTGACATTGACAGATAATCCTACTGCTCAGTTATCTTTCCATTGTAAGATAAAGATAATTCTTGCCCATCTTACAGATTTCTTGAAAATCACAGTTTATTGAGTTACGAACACTAGTCAAATGCTAGCATTGTATTTTTTATGCCTACTAAACATATTGGTACATTTAGTGAGTACCAGTGATTTGTGTACTCTATGATTTATTTAATATTATATCTCTACCAACCTTCACAATGTCTGAACAAAATAGAAACCTAATTAACATATATTTAAATAACTGCCTTTCAAAGAAAATCATTGAGACGGCACCTGGAAAATTCAGAAGTCTTTGCTTCATATTTGGAGTTAATACTTTTTTCTGTCACTGTTGGGGCTAATATCTAACTTTCACCAGAAAGAAACAAGTAATTTGTAGTCATACCAGTCTGGTGTAATAGTCCTTGTGTCTAGTTCAAATTCCAGTCCAGGTAAGTCCCAACACAGTGGTATAGAGTTTTAAATTGGTAAATTTAAGGAATCTATGACATGCTAAGTTCTGAATTTTTTTTTTTGAGAAGTACAGATTCTCAGTCATTCCTGCTGACCTATAAATGAAAATGTCTACCAGAATACTGAAATACACTGATAATTTGTTTTACCTAAATTAGAAGTGTTACTTTTCCCCACCTAAATTAGAAGTACCTGTGTCACTTTGCTCTAGTCTTGTGAGTTGTGAAGAGCACCAAGCTCAAGCTGGTCTGCCAGCTGCTTTGAAAATAGTAGGGCGCCTGGATGGCTCAGAGAGTTAACCATCCGACTCTTGATTTTGGCTCAGGTCATGGTCTCAGGGTCGTGAGATTGATCTCGGCACTGGGACTCCTCACTGGGTGGGCGTGGAAACTGCTTAGGATTTTCTTTCTCCCCCTCCCCCCCCAAAAAAACCCCAACAAACAAACAAAAAAAATGAAATGGCAGGTTAGTACAGCTGTAATTTTGGCAATGGCAGTGGAAATAGGGCTATACACCGAGGAAGAATCATCCTTTTATGTACTATTTTTCTCACTCCTGAAATTTCACCTTGATTTTACTTTACATTCGTAGTTAATTCTCTTTGGAAGAAACTGTAAATTAGATTCCTTATAAATTCAACACATCGATTCATTCTGCATAGGTTTATTAAGTTTTTACTATGTGACAAAATGGCAATGTGCTAGGTCTGGTAAGCGAAAGAAAAATAAAGGATTCACTGTAAACTCAGGGGTTCATACTTGTGAACAGGTTGTGCCCTAAGGGAGCAAGAGGTTTTAAAAAAAAAAAATCTCGAGAGAGAGAAAAGATCAGGGAAGTCTTTCAGAAAAGGTGGCATTGAACAATCCCACGAGATGACCATGGTGCTGAGTTAAGGTGTCTAAAGTAAGGGAACTGCACACACTTAAGACCCAGCAATATTAATCTGCTTTGTGAATTGTAAAACCTTGAGTAAGTTAGTATTCTTGGAAAGAAAAAAAAAAAGAGTGTTTAGACATGGTGAGCAGAGTACAGGGCATTCAAGATAGCCAGAGGATATATGTAGAGGTAGTCGGGGCAGATGGAAAAGGGCACCATATACTGTGCTATTACCCTAGAGGTGATAGACAGCCTCCTAGGAGCTTGAAATACAGGCTCACAGTGACTGTAGCAATCAGGACTGAATCAGAGTAATTTGAGTGGGGATGGCTTAATATAAAGAATTACTAACTATAATACCCAGGGATTAGCTAGTAAGAAGTAAAAAGAACTCTAGAGAATATAGAAATAGCAGCTATAAGAAGCAGCTACTACCTCTCAGGATGAGATAGAGCCCAAGGACAAGCCTACGTCTGCTCCCAAAGGCTCCGATCCAGACCTTGCTGGAGAGGGCACGGAAGTGGCTCACCAAATGCAGAGAGGATGCTGTGATGCCGCACGGCTGGAACCTGCTGGAAATATAACCATTAGGGTGCTGGTGAAAATGATTCACAGGGAGATGACTCACTGAAGGGCTCTGCTATAAAACTGCCTGAGGGTGGAGATGCTGAGGAAGCTGCCAGCTGCTGGGCTCTGCTGCCGGATGTGAATAGCAAAGCTGGCCCTCAGAGAGGCTGCCTGGACTGGAAAAGTCCGGTGCTCCCAAAGCCACACACGCTGCCAGAGCCAGACAAAAGGAAAGCACTGGAGCTAGAAAGGAAAGCCCCTTCCTCCTTAAATGTTTTTCCAGCACCCTCTAGTGACAAAGCTAAATGTTGTGTTACCTGCAAAGAAAATATTTCTTTGGCCCATCTCCATGTTCACACAGCAGGTGAAAAGGCTGAATTTAAAGTGAGAGAAAGCAGTGGAGACAGCGCAGAACCAACATGATTTTGTATCAAGAATGCACAAAAGACATATCAATGGGTGCTACCTCTAGAACCGCCAGGGAAGGCAGAGACTAGATGGAAGATTGGTGAACCACTGTTGAAGTACTCAGAGCCACCAGATCCTTCCATCTCCCTCTGCAGCAGGCTGAATGTCTTCCTTCAACCCAGCAGGAAGACCAGAGTTTTATGCTTTGAAGACAAACAGAAGGTCTTTGGGCTGGGACATGCCAGGCACAGTATGAAAATTAAGTGAAAAATTGAATACAGGCATGTTGAATGCTGAATGCTGAATGTTGAGACTGCTGTGTTTTCCTTCCTGCCTTCCAGATGCTGACTCAATGTTGACAAGTTTTACTTCCCACGCCCTTAAAATGAGGAGAATGAGAAGATAAGTCTAGTAGGACATCTGAAGAAGCCTTTATCATGAAGGATAGAGACAAAAACAATAATTGGAAAGAAGACCTTAAAAGGGAGAAGAAAACAAAAAGAAAGAAAGAAAGAAAGAAAGAAAGAAAGAAAGAAAGAAAGAAAGAAAGAAAGAAAAGAAAAGAAAAGGAAAGGAAAAAAAAGGAAAGAAAAGAAAAGAAAAGGAAAGAAAGAAAAAGGGGGAGGGAGCTCAAATATTCTCAGAGAAGTCAGAAATATTCCAAGACTTTCTTGCAATAAAAAGAACATTTGGTGGGATCCCTGGGTGGCTCAGTTGGCTAAGCATCCACCTTTGGCTCAAGTCATGATCCCGGGATCCTGGGATCGAGTCCCACATTGGGCTTCTTGCTCACTGGGAAGCCTGCTTCTTCCTCTGCCTGATGCTCCCCCTGCTTATACTCTCTCTCTCTCTGACAAATAAATAAATAAAATCTTAAAAAAAAAAAACATTTGGGAAACAAAGAACATGATAAAAAGTAGGATGGCAGAGATGAAAAACCCAACAGTAGTGATGAAAAATTATGTCAAGGAAGTGATCCAGAAATTGGAGTACAAAGATAAAGAGATGGGAAATGACAGAAAGATGAGAAAATAAGAAGATTGTTCAGGAGGCAAAATATTTGCATCATGGATGTTTCAAAAAGGGAAATAAGGTAAACAGTAGCCAACAAATCACCAATAAAATAATTTTAAAAACTTTCTCAGTACTGAGAAACATGAGTTCCCAGATTAAAAGGGCCCACTAAGTGATAAGGAAAAATTAAGGTCCATAAATGCAATCTCAGGAAAACAAGATAAGTTTCAAGAGAGAAAAAAAGAACTATAGTATGTCATGCAAAAATAAGGAATAATACTGATACCTAAAAGGGAGTGGAGAAGGACTTTCAAAATTAAGAAGAAATAATCATTCCAGTATGGGAATTGATGCCCAGCCTTCTAGTGTTATATTAAAATGAAGATATTTTCATGTATGCAAATTCTTAAAATTGTATTTACCATGCCATGCAGCTTTTCTCAGGAAATACTAGAAGGTGTACTCCAATAAAACAAGGGAGTAAAAAAGAAAGATGAAGAGATCAAGAAAACAGGACAGTTGGGGCACCTGGATGGTCAGTCATTTAAGCCACTGCCTTCCGCTCAAGTCATGATTCTGGGTCCTGGGATCGAGACCCGCATTGGGCTCCAGTCCCACATCAGTCTCCCTGCTCACGGGGCACCTGCTTATTCTTCTCTTCCCTGCTCATGCTCTCTCTCTCTCGCTGTCTCTCTCTCTCCAAAAGAAAAAAAAAAAAAAAAAAAAAGAGGACACTTAAATCAGAAGAAAAGCAAGGGAATTCTCAGCTTGGCAAGGAAGAGAAATTCCTGGCCAAGTGTTTTGCAGTATTCCTAAAAAGGATGGAGGTCTTCAAACGGATGACTCCATAAAAAAATAATTGGAACTGATGGATTACCTAAGAATGATCTTGGGGAAATGGCACTAAAAGGTTATTGTGAAAAGCTAACAAAAGTTTAAATGAAATCAACCTAACGAAAAATCAAGGCTATTATTTTCAAGAAAAATAAAAGCATAAAAGGAGATGTAACTTCAGCAAATTCTTAAAATGCTCAACTATAAATATTGACACAGTTGAAATAATGTCAGCAATTAATTATATCTAAACAAAACTTTTAATGTAACTTTACTTTGAGAAGTGGGGAGGGAAAGCAGAGGAGATATAAGGGTCTGGGAGGATTAATTGTTTTCTTCCCATCAATGTCTCCTAGCTGGACTAAGAATCAAATTGGCATGAGACAGATTAGCAGGAGAAAATCAAGTTCAGTTTTGCATGTACAGGAAATCCACACAGACAAGAAATTCCAGAGACAGTCAAGCAAAATGAGGTACATATGTCATCCTGAACTAAGGAGAATGGGGTAGAGGTTTGGGACTTCAAAGAGAAGGAATGCAATTCATAGGGCAATAAGAAGAGTAGATGTTTGAAAATTAGATTTTTGTCCCACTGTACAGATAGGTCACTCAAATAAAATTTGTCTCTGGTAATAACTTGTATTCTTGAAAAGATTCCCAATTTAGATTCTCCTATTTGGGTAGGGGAGGAACAAAAATTTCTCTTGAGCCCTCAGGGTCTTGATTGCCTTCAACTCAAAATAGTCCACAGGCCAATGTGGTGTATTTTGGGGTGGCCAGGCCTTGGCCCCTGAAGAATTTTGAGGGACTTAAATCCTCAACAACCATATTAGAAATCCAATAGATAATATCTAAAATTGAGTAATCTTAATATAAGAGTATAAACATTTTATTCAGAAATACAGATATGTATGAAGAGGGAATCTCTAAAGGAATAAAAAATGACTGCTTCTGGGGAATGAAATCCAAGAAGAGTTTGACAGAAAATTATAATATTTTGTTAAATATATTTGACTTATATACTGTGTGTGTATATTACTTTTTCAAAAATTACATTAGCCTATAAGGGAAAAAAGAATATATTATTTAAAAATATTCTCATATTCATACTCAACGAACAAATGTGTCCTAAGAATTTATTGTGTGCCCAGCTCAATGTTCTGCACTGGGGATAAAACTGGAATAAGACAGAGTCCCTGACATCAAGGAGCTGATAAGTTTAGACAGGCTAGAAGGGTGGTGAGAGAAACATGAAACAAAGAAATTAGAGGACATTGCCATCAATGCTAATTGTAGGGTATGAATGGTAGCATGGAGAATTTAATTATCTAAGAGAAAAACAAAAAGTATTTCTTGAAAATATTTATTTTCCACTTAAAACAGGTTACTGTATCATCTCAATAATAATAACAGCTGCTTTTTTTTTTCTTTTTTACGGCCTCCTATGTACGAGATACTCATACTAGGTATTTTACCTATACCTTTTGACTCCTAATTATAATGGAGCAAATCTTATTAGCCTCATTTTACAGATGAGCTGAATCACCTTAACTTTAAGAATAGAGGAGATTCACATCTGTGCTGATGGCTGACACATGATTCAGACTCAAAGGGAGGGAATGAACTAAATTATCTTCTTGGCTTACTTCAAGTACCATGATTTTACAGTGTATTTTTTTCTGTGGCTTGAAGTTGAGGAAGTGGAAAGTCACTGCTGTACGTTATTAGAAGCTCACAATTGTATTGAAATGGACCTGTGTGCTAGAACATGGAGATGTCTTTGTCCTTTAAAACTCATTGTTAACTATTTAACTATACATATATCTATAGTTACCTAAGAAAGTATTTTTTCTTTCTAAGTAAATTTCTTAAAATTTCCATGTGAATGAATTCAAAGTGCAATCAAAATATGCTTAAGTGTTCTTTTGTAACTCACAAAATTCTAATATTGTTAATTGTACTCTAATATATTCTGAATAATATAAACTCTAGCTACTTAACTCCATTTTTCTATCAATTTAATCTTTGTTCACTTGCTATATTTGTGTCTTTTTATAACACAAAATAAAAGATGAAAACTGAATAATACATGAAGTGCTTCATTTTATTTTGTATTCATTCTGCCATCCTATTATTGAAACATTTTGAATAGTCTCCACGGATGACCCGTATAACTATCACAATGCTGTATTCTAAATTGAAATGAAATAATAATGTTTGTGTCTTTTCCTCCTATTATTCTCTAGGTATACTTTCTATCTTGATGTCAGATGACCATTCTAAAAAGAGTAGGATGACATTTCATATTTGCTAAGAGATTTCTTTGTTTATGTTTCAGAAATGCTCGGAAATGTGAGTTCAGCTGTTGAAAGTCTATATATCATTGAGCAAATTATAGAAGCTTTTAAAATCCTTCTCACAAAAGCCTCTTAAGAGGTTATTTTCATATTTAAAATGCACTGTTGATTTCTTTTTTGGCCAGAAAATGAGTTGAGAGTTGTCTGTAAGCTACTGTAATTCCCAGCCGTGTTTTCAATTAATTAGAGTCATGTCAAAACAGGTCTCTTGAAATTAAATTACCTTTGTTCTTCCTTTACCACACACTTCCAAATCTGGGAGGAAAGAGACCCAGCAACCAGGTTCCTATTCTCTGAAATATGAATGGTAAATAAAATGTTCTAAAGTTACACAGAGATTTTTTTTTCATGGATTTGGCTTCATATTCATATTCACTGATCTTCATATTCACTGATCTAAAGCTGACCTGTATGAATTAAGTGGTAAATAAAAAATGATACCAGGCAGCTGTCATCATCCCTCCTGTCCCTTCCTCTGTGTAGTGCTTATTCTGAGCCCTTGTTGACACATGCAACTTTCTACCTCACATTGTGCAGTGTCTCCTCTCCCTACTACAATATAACATGTTAAGAAAGCCACCTTTTCTTATGTAACTTCTTATCCCCACTGTACCTAGCTCCAGTTTTGTACATATTTAGCACTCAATACATTATTTTTATTAGTGCTTTTAAAAAATATGATTAAAGAGTATTTGAAGTATACACTAAAGCAAAAAAAGAAAAAAGGAAATCAAATGAACAGTTTCTTCCTCTAAACATACAGAGATGTTTGAAAATATTCCTCCCCTTACTTTTTTCCTGTTTGTGGCCATTTTTGTATAGTTATAAGCATGATATCTATTTAATTTACACATAAAGTTAGACAGTGAAGATGAACAGGCTCCATGTTATCTTAAAATCATAAAGCAGTTCAATAGCTACATAATATTTCATCTAGAGGGTATTAAAACATATTAATTATTCCACATTCTTTTGCTGTAAGACATAAAGGTTGTTGCAAACTAAACTGAGTCTCTAAACCCTCAGTGTTTCTGAAACGCATCATTTTTTTTTTTTAAGATTTTATTTATTTATTTGACAGACAGAAATCACAAGTAGGCCGAGAGGCAGGCAGAGAGAGAGAGGGAGAAGCAGGCTTCCCGCTGAGGAGAGAGCCCGATGCGGGGCTCGATCCCATGACCCTGGGATCATGACCTGAGCCGAAGGCAGAGGCTTTAACCCACTGAGCCACCCAGGCGCCCCGTGAAACACATCATTTTGAAGATAGAAGTCTGGCTAGTGATCTGGTGATAAGATCATATCTTAAACTGTAGGTTTTAGGATGACTTGTATCCAACTAAGGGATCTCTGTGTTAGCCACAGCTCTGAAGTATGACATACTGGGGTCATCAGACATTATTGCCAATTTTGTCCCCCTACTTTTCTACCTTGGCCACTCAAAAAACTGACCTCAAGAAGAGAAAACTGTTTGCAGCTTTCAGCAGCTGAGGACCTTGTTTCTAGTGGACACTAAGCTACCCCATATTTATGCTTCTAATTAGAATGCTTCTGTTAGGGGTGCCTGAGTGGCTCAGTCAGTTAAGCATCTGCCTTTGGCTTGGGTCATGATCCTAGCGTTTTGGAATCCAGCCCTGCATCATGCTCCCTGCTCAGTGAGAAGTCTGCTTCTCCCTCTCCCTCTGCATCTCCCCACTACTCATGCTCTGTCTCTGTCTCTCTTTCAAATAAATAAATAAAACCTTAAAAAAAAAAAAAAGAATGCTTCTGTTAAAGAGAAATGAACCTTTAACCTGAGAAGACTCCTATTCCTGGGACTTCAACACACATTAACAAGACCTCCTGACTTTATTCATGGACCCCCCAGGACAATCTCTCTGGGCTCCACCTCCTACCCCACACTTAATCCCTGTAACTACTCTGTTGTCCCAGATGCTAGTCTCTGCTCTATACTTAGAGTCACCACTGTTTGGTCCTTTTAAAGCTGGTGGTCCATTCAAATATATACTTAAATAAAAAATAATATAAATTTATACATATATATGTATACGTATACATAGTCAATAAATCAATACATATATATGTATACGTATACATATATATGTATAAATTTATATTATTTTTTATTTAAAGAAAGAGTGGGAAACCTCCACCGCGGACCCTCCCTTTTCTGGCACACTCCATTTCTACAGCCAGGCCCAGATCTCACAAGCCCCTTCCAGATTAGAGTCCTGCACCACCTTCTTGCTCAAGGGAAAAAAAATCAGTATCTGATTTTTTTAATGATTATTTTCACATTTTATATGTTTGTAGGTTTTACTTAATATGCTATGTTTAGACCTGAATATTTGGCCTGAATATTTTTAAGGTTTATAAAAATTTATTGATATATTTTCTTTAGAGCCAACTTAAGAGCTTTTCTCAGAGTGATATCACTAATGAGGGATAGAGCAAGGGCTTAAATGTACACGTGTTTTAATTCCCAAGCCTATGTGCTTAACTTCTTACCAGTTTGCCTTTCCTATGACCACACAGTCCAACTATCCTGAAAAAAAAACAACAGGTAGCAGTTAAAAACAGAACTAATAAGAGTATAAAACAAGGAAAAAGACATCATCTTGCAAGGTTTGTGGACTTCTTAACCACACAAACTATGGTTGGCATACAGGCCATTACTGGGTAAATGAAAAAGGATAAGTAGTATAAAATCACGGGGTCAAAACTTGATAGTTGTCATTTTAATAATTAACTACATAATGGACCCAACATGTCACACTTTACTAACAAAGGACTAATACCAAACTAAAGCAAATATTGTTTGAATGAGTAGTGGTTATATAAAAGGAACCCATAATTGGATGTTTTTTAGGGGAGAAAGAAAATAGAAATAGCCAGTGATTTACAAATAATTTATTTAAACACCTAAATTTCAAATTGTGTACTTGTAACCAAATTGCTTAGAGAGTTAGTGTCTGATGAGTGAAACTCTCACCTAAAGTCCCTGAAAATAAAAATTAATTTACAAAGACCAAACAGGTTTTGCAGACATAGATTAACTAAAAACAGATTTCCATGACAAGATTAAACAAAACAAAAATTCCAAGCCATGTATGAAGAAACAAAGAAACAAACAAAATGAGACAAAAACAAACTGAGGTCTGACTGAGCCTTTCAAATTTAGAGAGCAAAAGGAACTTATTTAGAGTATTCTACAAATTACACCTGAAGTGTAAGAGAAAAGTTGATCATTATGAATGCATTACAGAAACTATGAAAGTTCTGGAGGAAGTCACATGTGTGCTGAAGGGAGAAGATACCATTAATCTGGAGAAAATATGAATGAACATGCATTGGACCTCTTTTTTTTCTTTTTGGCCTTCTTTCTATTAACCCCACATATATAGAAATAATATCAGTATTTCTAGTTGCCAGCTAGCCTCTCTGAATCTTTCCCTTAATTAAAAAGTGGCTATAATAATATCAAGCAGAGTTGCTGTGGTGATTAGCAGTGATCTGTATAGAGAGATATTTTAAAAACCTGGGGATAGATTAGATTATCAATGAATATTATTGTTATTGTTACAATTAACAAAAAAAGACTTAGATTCTTTGGAAAGAAGAAACCTGATCACAGGCAAAATTCATATACAATTATTCTATTATCAGTGAATATTGTTGATGTTAACAGAAAAGAATTAGATCAGCTCATAAGTGAAATTCATAAATATTGGGAGTTGGAAGAGTGAGAAGGTGAATGGGCAGAAAATTGTAAAATACAAGAAATGACAAGAATAAAAGGAGGATAGAGAAGATGGTAGATAGAAGAGACAAGAATTAGGAAGCCCAGTTCACCCAACTAAAGATACAGAGAAAGAAGTTAAGAAGTAAGCATTAGAGGATTTGAGGGTCATACAATATGGCTGAGATAAGGTTTCAAGTTATATAATTGAGAAACAGCAAGAGAAAGAGGTGGTAGATGTATGAGAAAGGAAGAAGGAGTCAGACATTATCTTAATATGATCAGATAATGTTTTCCTGAGTTCGTTTTTGGCTGTAAATTGTTCTCGTTACTTGAGTAATCAAATTCAAAACAAGCTCACCTTAAGATACAGTTGTTCTTCCAAGAATTTAAAACACAAGCATAAAAATTCTACAAATAAAACAGTACATGAAGTCTCTTATGCTCTGAAAATTAAAATACATTGTAATGTAAAAGAATAAACTATTTTTGTTCCCTTAGTTATTTTATACCCACGATTTAGATCAGAAATCAGTCTTGATGGTAGAAATTTTAAAATTAAAGAAGAATTCCTACTTCTAACTATAATAGAGAAATTGATGCTGGACTTGCCCTCCCACAATAAACAAATAGAAAACAGAGTAAAATATATGAAACAATGGTCTGCAGACATTGGCCAACAAGCAGTACAAGACTATGATCCCTTTAAAGGAGACGATTGAGGTTAGCGTTACAACATCCTTGCTATCTCAGTAAAGGCCTTTTCTAGACCACAGATTGGGAAGAAGGACCTGCACATAGCAGGATGATTTCCCTGGTTATGAAGCCAGAGACTGGAATTTGAATTGACTGAGGTAGCTGTGCTGAATAATAGAAATCTGACCAAAATTTTCTCTCTAAATTTCAAGTTGGCCAGAATATGTAGTCTCCATATAACTAATCTTCCTTTAAAACCATAAGTATTATTCTATTCACTTTCCTTATATGAAAGGGAAAGAGAAAAAAGTGGTAGATTCAGTGTAACCACTATCAAAATCCCAATGGATATTTTTGAAGAAATAGAAAAATTTATTCCAAAATTTAAATAGAATCTCAAAAAACTCTGAAGAGTCACACAATTTTGAAAAAGAAGAACATAGGACTCACACCTCCTTATTTCAAAACTTACTACAAAGCTACGATAATCAAAACAGTGTGGTATTACTATAAAGACATACAGATAGGCCACTGAAATAGAACAAAGAACTAAGAAGTAAGCCCTAGCATATATGGTCAAATTATCTTTGACAAGGATGTCAAGACTATTCACTGGGTTAGGGTCTTTTCAACAAATGTTGCTGAGAAAGCTGGATATCCACATGCCAAAAGTGAAGTTGCACCCTTACCTTAATCCTTACTCCATATACAAAAAATTAAGTCAAAATCAAAGACCTAGAAGTAAGGGGTGCATGGCTGGTTCAGTTAGTAGAACATGCAACTCTTGAAGAAACTGACCCATACATCAATAATTTCAATGTAATATAACAAGTGCCATGACAACATATGTGTAGAGTGCCAGGAAAGTAAACTAAAAAGGCACTTGGACCCGCCTGACATTTAGGAAAGGTGTCTTGGAACTGATGCCTGACCTCAGTCACCATGGACGCATACGACATAGCTGGGAATATTAAATTGCTTTGGTAATAAATGGCATTGCAGAGAGAATTTTTGAAAGGTAGGAAATTGCATGCTAAATGTGGAAAATGCAAATAGTTCAGCACAAGGGTGGAGAGAGGAGATTAACATGTCATATCTGGGCTATGGTGAACCTTAAAAGCCTTGCTAGTGTGGTACCTTGTGCTTTCATCTAGAGCTGGTATAAGAAATGTTGTTCCTTCCAGCTTGGAAGCACCTCCTGCCGTTCTCCAACTGCTGCTCTGTTTCAGTCTTTAGTTCTCAGTTTCAAATGGTTCTTCCCCAGAGACGCCCTGACAACCTCTGATTAAAGCAGAGCCTTACTCCCTCAATTTCTCTGATGAGATCTCCCTGAACATACTTGAGCAATTAGTTCCTCTCACTGGTAGGCGCTAAAAGACCTGCATATGTTACTCTAAAAGACTGTATTAAAAGAAGAGTATCTGTTTATTTTCTTTTATCTCCTTCTAGATTGTGAACTCTTAAAGCAGCGCTGGTAACACAGGCCCGCAGGTCAAATTCAGCCCACTGCCTGTTTTCTACAGCCAACACACTAAGAATGGTTTTCATATTTTTTAATGGTTGGGAAAAAAACTCGGAAGAAGAATATTTCATGATGTGCAGATTATATAAAATTCAAATTTCCATATCCATAAAATTTTATTGGAATACAACCATGCTCTTTCATTTTTTTATGACTGTTTTGTGCAACAGCAGAGTTGAGTAGTTGTGACAGGGACCATGTAAACCTTTATAAAATAAAAGTAGTTATTTGAAAATCTTTTATTCCCTGCAAGTGACAACTGTTGATGCTTACTGAGTTCAAAAAGGTCAGAAATCAAAAACTAAATATAAAAGACATTTTTTTTTATTTTATTCATTGGTTTTCAAAATAAGCTGTTATGCCTGGAACAAATAGTTCAAATCCAGAGGTTTATCATGAAATGATAATTCTGTGAATGGAAAACAATTTAGCATTGCGTATTAGGATTGAATTTTTGATGATTTAGTTAACCTCCATTTAAAGTCCTTACTTTTTCTTCACAAAGAAGAATGTGAATTTATAAGAAACTGCATAAATACCAATTAAAAGATTAAAATACTTTACAGTTGGATTATCTCTATAAGCATACCAGGAGAAAAAGAATTGCTTGGAAACTTTACTATTTACTCTTGCAAAGGCCTGAGTCACAGAAGCATAGAATAAATGTGATACAAAGCTTGAAGAAAACCACTCTTTAAAGCAGGATTTCTTATCTTGGTATCCATAGAAAGAAGGCTGGAAGGACCCTGAAACTGTCTTCTTTAACTCCATGAAATATGATAAAAACTTACATTGCAGCTTTAAACATCTATTATGTATGCCAGTCTTGTGAACCTGACTCTTCACTTTATCATTCTACTGAATTTTGTTAAAGGTAGCTTGTTTTTCCAAGTGTGTTTTAAATATTTATATGAGCACCTTAAGGTTTTATGGAACTTTATCAGTGGGACTTCTTTGAGGCCCGAGTTTAAAGATTATACGTCCATAGAGGATTTGAGTTTGCTACTGAGGCCAAACCTGCGTATAATCACATATACAGTTTAGAATCATTTATATTAAAAATGGTAATGTGGGGAGGGATATAAACCGTAAGAGACTCTTAATCTCAGGAAACAAACTGAGGGTTGCTGGAGGGGAGGGGAGTGGGACGGATAGAGTGGCTGGAAAATGGACATTGGGGAAGGCGTGTGCTGTGGTGAGTGCTGTGAATTGTGTAAGACTGATGACTCACAGACCTGCACCCCTGAAGCAAATAACACATTATATGTTAATTTAAAAAAAGGTAGTGCAATCTTATGGAAGTAAATGAAAATTTTCAGAGATAAGAGAGTAGACTTGCTGTTTGGACATTAACATTTACATTCTTCCAATTTTCCTTAAAACATAAAGCTCTCTTGGGCTTTCATTTTCCAATTTTTTATGGGAACATAGAAATCTAGAAATGTTTCTCTATTATAAGAAAAATAACAGTCCATGTGATAACCTGTGTGTACTAGTAGCCCAGGACCATTTTCACATAAATCAGCAGCCTGGGTTTTTACCAAGCTTATGGAGTATATGATTCTGGCCCCAAAGTAGATGGAAGCCTTATTGATAATTCTTAAGGGAAGAATGTTTTCCTTTTACCTAGGGCTAAGACCAAGAAAGGCAAGCATCCTTATTACCTCTAACTCCTGAATAAGATAATTCATCCCCTTAACAGGTTCCCTTTGGCATACCTGGATTGGCCTCTGTGTCTCATTCCAATCTCTCAAATTGCAAGCCCAGCGTTCCTAATTTTAATAATATACCCATTAAAATAAAATCTAAACTTCTAGGGAGCAACACATGTCCTCAGTACAAATGCTGACTCTAACACTGACCTAGAGAGAGACTCATGTCTTACTATTTCTGATCTTTGAGGATTCCATCACTTTCCCTACTTAGACATTTTATCCTTAAAATATTTTATCCAGCAGTTCATTTTTTTTTTTTTTTACTTTCACTCCAGCATCCAGGTGAAAGGAGAATACCACCTCTGTGATTTGTTTTTTCTCAGTGTATAGAATTAAGAGCTGGTGAAACCATGCATTGCAAATGCTTCCGCTCTTACAGGTATACCATCACTTCTGCTAACATTTCATTGGCCAGAATGTCACATGGCTGAGCCAAGACTCAATGCTGTGGGAAGGTATGTTCTTTCCAAGGAAAGTACTATGAGCACATGGCAGCTGATAGAGGTATATTATTCTCTTAGAGGGTGGGAGAGAATGAATAATTGGAAACAATAATAAACCTGCCACAACAGAGATCACAGGTGGAAGAGTGAATGTCGGGAGTGAGATGATGTGTTCACATAAGACATGTTATGCTTGAAATATCTGTGAGACATTCAAGCAGAGAGGCTGAGCAAGCAATGGATTATATGGGTCAGGAGTTGAGGGGGAGAAAGTCCAAATGGGAGATATATAGTTTAGAATCATTTATATTAAAAATGGTAGCTGCTGTCTTATGGAAGTAAATGAAAATTTTCAGAGATAAGAGAGTAGACTTGCTGTTTGGACATTAACATTTGCATTCTTCCAATTTTCCTTAAAACACAAAGCTCTCTTGTTCTTTCATTTCCCATTTTTTTATGGAAATATAGAAATCAAGAAATGTTTCTCTATTATAAGGAAAATAACAATCCATGTGATAAGCAACAACCAAAGCTTAGACTCAGTGTATTAGGATTATTGAAGACAGTGGTTGGTGGAAGAGATAGTGCATGCTTTGTCCAAATGGGAAGCCAGCACACAGCTCCAGCTAACTATCACCAGATGGAAGTGCTAGCTTGGGTTGTCCAGACAGTCCAGTTTTCCAGGAAAAGGTGAAAACACATTTTATGTGTAATCCCCCAATTTTTAAATTGGATACATTTCCAAATATTTGAAAGGCCAAATTATTATGGTTATTATTACTATTATTTATATTAAACTTTTTCTTTTAATTCCAGTATAGTTAACATACAGTGTTATATTAATTTCAGGTGTACAGTATAGTATGCAATAATTCTACATATTACTCAGTGCTCATCATGAAAAGTGTACTCATTAATCCCTGTCACCTATTTCATCCATTCTTGTAACCATAAGTTTATTCTCTAGAGTTAAGAATATGTTTCTTGGTTTGTCTCTCTCTCTTTTTCTTTGTTCATTTGTTTTGTTTCTAAAATTCCACACATAGGTTAAACCGTATGGTATTTGTCTTTCTCTGACTGACTTATTTCCTTAGCATTATATTCTCTAGCTCCATCCATCTTGTTACAAATGGCATTTGTACAATGACATTTCATTTTTTATGGTTGAATAATATTTCATTGCATATATGCCACACGTTCTTTATCCTTCATCTATCATTGGACACTTGGGCTACTTCTGCAATTTGGCTATTGTAAATAATGCTAGGAAAACGGAGGTACATATATAACCTTTGAACTAGTGTTTTTGAATTTGGGAGGTAAATACCTAGTAGTGTGATTACTCAGTCGTAGAGGAGTTCCATTTTTTACTTTTCGAGGAACCTCCATATTATCTTCCACAGTGGCTGCACAGGTTTGCATTCCCACCAACAGTGCAAGAGGGTTGCTGCTTTTTCTACACATAGTTGCCAACACCTGTTGTTTCTTGTGTTGTTGATTTTAGCCATTCTGACAGGTGGGAGGTAATGTTTCACTGTGGTTTTGACTTGAATTTCCCTGATGATGAGTGACATTGAGTGTTTTATCAGATGGTGTCTCTTGGCCAGCTGTGTCTTCTTTGGAGAAATGTCTGTTCATATCTTCTGTCCTTTTTAATTGGATTATTTGTTTTTTGGGTGTTAAGTTGTATAAGTTCTTTATATATTTGGATACTAGCCCTTTATCAGATATGTCATTTATAAATATCTTCTTACATTTAAATTTAGTAGGTTGTCTTCCAGTTTTTGTTTCCTTTGCTGGGCAGAAGCTTTTTATTATTATTAACTATCTATAGGCAGATTTGGCCTATGGAGTCACTAATTTCCAATCTCTGATAGAGAGTGACAAGAGGACAAAGAGAGAAACTTGAGAACAAAAAGGAATGAAAAAGAAAAAGAAAAAGAAAATTCCACTAAGAAGATAGGAGGACTGGGGAGTAACTTATCCCAGAGGAAAAGAATATTTTGAGAAGACTCTAATCTGATTATTTCAAGGCATTGATGCTTTCCTATTTCTCAAAAATGCACAAAATAAAATGTATCTTATATTGCTTGAAGTAAAGATATAATCCTGAAGTGCTAGTTTGTTCGGATACCACTATAATTTTAAAGAGATTAAGATATGCCCTGAAAAGTGTCAGCAATGAAAATCTTTACATATTTCTAAACCAAGACATTCATTACCTTTATGTAAAATGTCCTTCAGTGGATAAAATATGTAATTATGTAATATCAAAGTATGAGAGTTGTGAAAAATACTATATAACATGGCAAATATTTAGTTTTTTAAATTTTTTAAAATTCAATTTAATCAACATATACTATATTATTAGTTTCAGAGGTACAGTTTAGTGATTCATCAGTTGCAAACAACACCCAGTGCTCACTACTTCAAGTTCCCTCCTTAATGCCCATCACCCAATTACCTCATCTCCCCACTTACCTCCCCTCCAGCCACCCTCAGTTTGTTTCCTATGGTTAAGAGTCTCTTATGATTTGCCTCCCTCTCTGTTTTCATCTTACTTTATTTATTCTTCTCTTTCCCTATGTTTATCTATAGTACAATTTGTTGGAAGTGTGCCAAAATCATTTTTCATGCTATGGGAAATAACTCTCTGTGCATCCATGTGTCTCTAACAAATATACTAAAATTAGACACAAAATGCATTCAGAGAAACTAACATCAACTTTTAAGGAATCTTAAATGAAGAGTAGCATTGTTTGTTTCAACTGTTGGACACTGATCACTTAACGGTTTGAAAACTACTTGTCATAGAAAATAAAGCAGTGCTTCATTAGACTCAGATGTATTCCAAGTTGTCAAGGCCCATACTCCTTAAGACAAGGTGAACTTCATAGTTAAATGAATGATTTTTTCAAAAGGGAAATGCATTTAATAGATGGTAAAGATTTTAAAATAAGGAATTCCCCAGATTATTAAAGATTTTAAAGCCAGGATGCCCAAGACCAAAAGACTTGACACCCATTGACCTCAGAAAAGAAACTAATTACTCATTGCTGCAAAGTCCACCATAAAAGACAATAAATACAGGTCCATCCCAGTGAATTAGGAATGAAAAAATGCTTTTAAATATATCCCTCATTGGCATCTTTCCAAAGAATATGAATAGTTAAAATAGGTATTTTAACCCTTAGAAAATAGTTGAATAACTGCCATAAAAGGCATTGGAATTAACTCATTCTCATTATTGGAAACAATAATGTAGTTGGATGTTTGGCTAAATAGACATCTTTTTGGATTTGTTTTAGTCTTTCCATATTTTTTTAAAGATTTATTTATTTATTTTAAGAGAGAGAGCATAGGCAAGGAGGGGTGGGGTATGCGTAGGGAAAGGGAGAAGCAGACTCCCTCCTGAGAAAGAAAGCCAGAGCAATCCCTTGATATCATGGCCTGAACAGAAACCAAGAGTCCGATGCTCAACTGCCTGAGCCACCCAGGAACCCCAGTCTTTCATATTCTTTTGCTCTCATCTACATTTGTTTCATATTGCAGTCCCCATTTTCTCTGGAAAATTGTCCTTCCTCAACCCTGGCCTGGAAAGTGGACTACTAAAAAAATCACATCTTCATGCCTCATCTTCATGACCTAAGATGTGGTTTTGTGACCAAGGCCTAACCAACCAGAGTTGTCCACTGCCCTACTATGGGAGTTAGGAGGGGAATAGGCACAACTATAGGTAGGTATTTAATCCACCTTGTAACATCCCCAAATAAACAAGTTCTCTCTTTCTTTTGGGGTACTTAACTGAACTGACATATATCCTTTTGAAGGAAGCTTATGGTAGTAGAAGAGAATGAAGCTATAACCATAAAGGAGAAAAAGATTAAGTGATGGAAAAAGAGAATATCCTGAAGAACTTATTTAAATCCCTGGATCCAGTCATCTTGAAGTACAAGATAAATTTCCTTATTTCCTTAAGCCAGTTTGAATTGGGTTCTAAGAAACAGAAACATTTATATAAATTATTAACATCAAACACCAACTATCCATAATAATAGTAGCATTTGGATAAATTTACAGGTAATACATAAGCCTCTTATGAGGCATAATTTTTACTTCCTCTGTGACTTTTAAACCTCTACAAGAGTTGCTATACAAAAATTTCAGACTCACAACCCCTGCCTGATCCTTTTAAAGAAGATATGTAATTAGCTATGAAAAATTACTGAAAATTTCTTTAACAGAAAAGAAACCAGGATCTACATAATTCATGAACTGCAGAATTCATCTCCCAAAAGTCTGGAATTTGCTTTATTTAGTACATAAAGAAAATATTTTTGGTACTTATTTTATAACCAATAAATTTCCCGATATCTAAGAAAGTATAATATCTACTTATTTTATAAAAATTGAACATATCTAAGAGTCCATTCATGTGACAAGGGTAAATTCTTAATTCTCTATAGCAACCAGAATAATTCTAGAGATAATCTCATATAGCATTTTTGTGTGTGAACTCCCAGCTACACAGTGTAAAGGTTTGAAACTAGCAATGTGCAAAAAGACTCAAAGTTATTTCTTGTGCTGTATAAATTACTGCAAACAAATATTTACAGAAAATTTACAGAAAAGAGCTAAGATAGAGAGGCAATCTTCTGTTTCCTTCCTCATTATTACAATTCTATTTCATTAACATTTATTGAACACCTAGTATGCCCTGGGTAGTGAATATTAAAAATGAACAAGAGGGTCGCCTGAGTGGGCTCAGTTAGTTAATTGTCTGCCTTTGGCTCAGGTCATGATCCCAGGGTCCTGGGACTGACCCCCACGTCAGGCTCCCTATTCGGGGGCAGGGGGGCCTGCTTCTCCCTCTTCCTCTGTCTGCAGCTCTCTCTGCTTGTGCTGTCTCTCTCTAATAAATAAAATCTTTCAAAATACATACATACCTACATAAATATGAACATGATATAACGTCTGCTGCCTAGAAATACAAAGCCTGTTGAGGAATTTTCTTCCATTATTCCTAATGTCATTGGGTGGGTTATTAAGGCAAGAGTTTTCTCTGTCATGGACCAATCTGGGCACTGTCTCAATAAATATATCATAAAACTGATTTATTTATAGAAGCATAGTTGAAAGGATTAGGTTTGTGTTGTTTTATTTCTGTGGTGCAAAGCTAAGTCTCATTCTCTTAGTTGTATTGTTTCATTCCACTTACCCACTCTCACCAAAACCACCCTGACTAAAGTGTTCAAAAAACTTTAAAAACTGGGTGCCGGGTATAGATAATCTTTCTACATCATCTCTGCAACTTTTTTGATGATTCTAAAACTATTCTAAAATTTTTTAAGTTTATTTTTTAAAAACTAAATGTGAGGATAATGAGCATTTTATGTAGGTATTTTCAATAACTTTTGCCAGCAATTATCAATCAATAGCCCAAGAATCACAGGACACTGAAAAACCATATGAAATGCTAACACTATTATCTTCTGTATTAACTATTTTCCTGAAATGAAAATAGAATTGAGATTTATTTTAGAGGTACTTTTTTTTGACCATTCCTTTTCAATACATGTTTTTGAGCCAGAAGAACCAAAACACATTAAAGAAGCTTAGTGGAATTTAGGAATCCTCTGCCAATGTTTCCCAAAGGAAGCATCATCGAGATTTTGGTTGGGACAATTCTCTATAGTACAACAATGTCCCATGAATTAAAGGATAACTAATATTTTGGCTCACACTCTGTAGCACTCTTTAGTTATTGTGACAATTAAAACAAATCCAAATATTTCCAAATGCCTTCTGGAAGGAAGTATCATCTGGCACCACTAGACTAATCTCTGTTTTTAGAAAGGGTAAAATAGAAATTCAGAGAAGTCATATAGGCTTGATTGAGGGTGACAAAACGAGTGAAGCTCAAAATGGCAGGCAGGCTTTTCTTAAACAATATTCCTAAGCTACATGGATGTTTTTTAATGCTATAGCATTTCTTTCAAGTTTTCTGAATTTTTGTTGTTTAGACTCAGTGTGAACTAATAAACCGAATTTTCAAACAAGAAAACTCAAGGCCTGTGTGGAGTTGGATTTAGTAACTGATTTTGAATTACTAATAATTTTTTTTATTTTGTTCTCTATTAACGTGAACATATGCTTCATGACTCTGAAGGACAACTTAAGAAAATAGTTAAAAATTAAAAGCAAGCAATAAAGCAAACAGTAAGGACAGAAAAGATCTTATTCCTTTCCAGCAGAGCCACAGTAGATAAATGACTGCAAGAACAGGATTAATGGGAATAATGTGCACCCTGGCTATGGATCCAAGAAAAGAATTCTATATACCTAGAATAAAGAGAACAGACAGGAAGGTCAAAGTCAAGTCGGCACATATTAGACTGGATAGACCACCTTTTATGTAGAGATAATTAAGGAAATTTAAGGCCCAGGAAAAGATTCTGAAGGACAAGAGAAAGGAAACATAAACCTGAATCTCAGAAAAAGGACAAGCTGGCAAATTTTGTATTCTAATGATGGAGAAATACATTCTAGAAAAATTGTTGGGGTTCTTAGTCTCATGTAAAATGACAAAGCAGAACTTCAGGCTAAATATTCTATTTATGAAACACCACCATCAATATCAAAGTTACGGGATAATGAACATTTACATGCTAAAAAGCATAGCATTAAAGTATACATAAAATCTAATATAAATGTGAAGAAATTGAGAAAAATAACCCCACAGTTTTCCATGTAAGATTTTAATACTTCTCATACTTTGACAGCTCAAAAGGATTTATTTTTTTTATTTTTAGAGACCTCAATTAATTAATTAATTAATTAAAATGTATTTTAATTTTGGGGAGCCTAATTAATGAGGCTAGATATACAAATAGATAACTTATCATAGGAAATATATCCTTTTCAAGAATGCATGAAACAAAAAGTAATCAAACACTGGGACACAAATTTCAATTTTTCCAGAGTAGAAATGACAAAAGCCATATTCTCTGACTACAATGTAATAAAAAGATAATTTAATGATCATAACTTCAACCAAAAGGCTTACCCTTATGGAAAATGAAAAACATGTCCTAAAAAATTGTTGGATTAAAAGAGAACCAAAGCTACCAAAGCTTTTAAAATGTATAAGATATGTCAAAGCTTTAAGTAGGCAAATGCATAGCTTTTTATACATCAATTATTATTAATATAGAAAAATAGAACGAGCACTTCAACAAAATAAAACATAAAGTGTTAGAACAATGAAAATAATAAAAGTCAAACTAGACACTGAAAGAAAAAGGTAGTTTGATCTATAAAAGCAAAACCGTGATTTGTTAGGGGGGAGAATTATTTCAAAAAAATGTCTCTGAAATCCCTTATTCTAGACCAGGAATTAGTGGAAAAGAAATATAAATACATTTCTGGAAAAGTTACTGAGGCTGTCTTTAGTCTCATAGTATTTCTGGGTGCTCAATGGTAATTCTGATTTAGAGTCCAGAGGTGGTCCTAGGTCAGAGATCCAATAGAAGAGCACACTTCCTGGCAAGCTCACAGCATCCTTATGACCTGGATTCTATTTGCTTTTCCTCTTTCAGGGTTTTTGTCCCATGAGCATTACACATGAAAAACTGGGGATTCTCCCAGTATGCTTATAACTGGTACTTCTTAAACCCAAGCACTACTCTGTATTTAGGATAAGTAGAACACTGTTTATCTGAGTCTCCAAGACCAAGCTAGAATCAGTATCCTTCTCACTGAGTTCCTGAGCCTCCAGCTCACCGCTCTGGTGGCCCTCTGCTGCCCCCTTTTGGTTTTAGGCAATACTCTATTAGGCACTGGGTACAAATGGCTTAAAACCTCAGAATAAAACCTTCAAACTTCAGAAATAACCTATGTAAACCAATACAGTTAGTGGGTCTTAGCTTTTAGCAGTGTAATAAAATGACAACTTTTTTTGTTACTCATAAACCTCACACATAAGTAAAGGAAGTTTGCCTTCCGTAAAAGCACAATATTTATTTTTACCAACTAGATTCAGAAATTAACTTCAGTTCAAACCTTTCTTGATTAACTTTAATTTTCTAGATTAAAACAGTTAAGATATACATATAATGAATTTTCCATTGATTCTTTACATTTCTGAGTTATGAACAGATCTGAAATCAGATGAAAATTATATCCCAAAAGGCATTTACCAGGACACCATGATATAGTTCCATGATTCATTTTCTAAACACTTTTTTTTTAGATTTTATTTATTATTTATTTATTATTTATTTATTATTATTTATTACAGAGAGAGATCACAAGCAGGCAGAGAGGCAGGCAGAGAGAGAGGAGGAAGCAGGCTCCCCGCTGAGCTCCCCGATGCGGGGCTCGATCCTAGGACCCTGAGATCATGACCTGAGCCGAAGGCAGCGGCTTAACCCACTGAGCCACCCGGGCGCCCCTAGTTCCATGATTCATTTTCAAGGAAAGACTTTTTGCACCAGCTTGGGGAAGTGCTGCCCCGACCAAGGCCACCATACTTCTTCTAGGGGTCTACATCAATACCTAATTTATATCAGAACATAAAGGCCCCACTCAACTCTAAAATGTCATTCTGGCTCCAGAGGTTCCCATGAAGTCAGTTGAGGCTACAGGCAAGCCTGCATCACAGCACAACTTCTCCCTCTGCCTATTCCTGTTTCCTCCTCATCCCTGCTGCAGGAATCAATCCCAAAAGTACTACTTAATAAATATCCTAATGCTAAACTTCATCTCAGAGTTTTCCTGGGGAACCCATTATGTCAGAACTATATTCAAGCCTGCATAAAGCAGCATTTTCCCCTTCTCAGGGGAATTATTCAAAAGCTACAAGAAGAAGTTTTTAATACATTCACAAACCATTTTTGGAGAACTTGTAAACACATATAATTCCCAGACTTCATTTTATATCAAACACTGACAAAAGCAGATGACATTCATTTGGGAACAAAAAGGAGGCAGTGGAAACAAGATTTTGTAGAGAGAAATCTCAAGAGCAGGGAACCAGTGAAAACAGATGTCCTAAAGCATCAGCAAAAATATACTTCCTAAAAATTGAGGTACATCTTCAAGTCAAAAAGTAATATTCCACGGTTATGATCCTGGGTGTAAGGACTAGCTAGAGTTGGTACATCTAAGAAAGACCCTCATGTCTTTCTTACTTTGAAGAGGTGGGGCTATAAAAAGAATTATACAGAAAAGTCATATTTGCAGGAAGAAATATGACTCTGTAATAGAAAAAGAGAAAGCCCATGCTCTATGAAAACTAGCTAGCCTAAAACCTGAGCTCGTCATCTTCTCCCAAAAGGAAAATCTTACAAATGATGAATTCAAGAAAATGTAACCCATTAATGATGATATTTACATTAACATTTAAAAATTAAAATTAAAATTTTAAAATTTTAAAATTCATAATTAAAAATTTTAAGTTAATATTTTAAAAGGACAGAATTGATTTTCTTAAATACTATTTTTTAAAAGTCTTTTCTCCCTTTCACTCTTTAAAAAATATTTATCTATTCCTTTCACCTCCTTTTTCTTGAGGCAGCCAAGGCCAGTGAAACCTATTGGGCCAAGGAGACTGTTGAGGCTAGGAAGCAGGCAGAGCAAAGGAGGTAATCAACTGAGTCAATAGTTTGATTACATATAGAAGGAATGAGCAAATAAGTAAATGATTTAAAAATAATGGAAAACCACATTTTTCACCATTAGTAAAAGGCATTACAAGTATGGAAAAGCCAAAGGCCAAAATCAGCCAAATTCAACAATATTGAATTGTAATTGGAATTAACACTGTGAATGCATGGTATTGATTATATAGATGTAGATCTAGAAATAGATACAAATGCTTGTATGTAAGCATAGATGGATGATTGGATGGATGGATGGATGGATAGAGGATAGATAATAGATAAACAGACAGATAGATGGATGGATGGATATTTCCTCTACCTGATGGGAAAGCTTAGAAGCCGCTACATACCAGAAGCAGCAAATAGAACTAGTGGTCAGATTTTGGTTTCTAAATAGCATTTTCCACTATATAGAATGAGTATTCCTTGGGAAAATAAAATAATAACATGAACCTGGAGATCTTGTGCCAGAAAGTAAGAAAGAGCTGAAAAGAAAATGATAGGAAATTATTATTGATTGAATAACAGGGTATTTACATAATTTCAAAATATCTCCCTTCAAAAGCCTTCTAATTACAAAGAGAATAGAGAAACTTGGCAGATACCACTTAAACAAGAGACAAAAGTTATTATCACTAATAATGGAACAAATTGATATCATATGCTTATTAATATAGTACAATAAGAACACAGCTTTACTTCTATAATATTCCTCAAAATACATAAGCTGAATGTAATCATAAGGAACATCAGATAAATCCAAAGATGAGAGGCATTCAACAGTTTAACTGGACTGGCATGCTTCAAAAAATAACAGGGTCATGGGAAAAAAGGAAAGCCTAAGGACTGGCTCCAGATAAAAAACAGACATGACAACTAAATGCAACATGTTATCCTTCATTGGATCCTGGGCCAGATTTTTTAAAAATCTGCTTATCTATCTAATTATCATAATTAGATAGGTAATAGATAGATATAGGTAGGTAAATAGATGGATAGATAGATGGATACTGCTGAAACATAGAAGATAAAACTAAAAAATGAACCAGTGAAAGGGAAATAAATTTAAAATTAATGAAGACAATATAGATGATGAAGAGGGTGGGATCAAGAACTATGATTGGAAACTTCAAAGAAAAAGCTAAAATAATGAAATAGAACAAATAGTTAATCACATAATTTGTAAAAATATTATAGTTGTTACTCTAGAATGAACACATTAATTACTTAATTGAGACTGAGTTTAGGGGGACTAAGAGGACTGCAGGACTTTTCATTATCTGAAATATGACCCAAAATGATGAAACAGATTCCAGATTTCTTCCATTGCCACAGGAAGAAGTAGCATCATGACTTAGAAGAGATAGTGGTAGACAAAAATAAATTGCTTTATTTCTAAATTTATATGTTCAATCTATCAGTTACATTTTTATCTGTGTCTCTGAATATATTCTGTCTAGAAGAGAACCATAAACTGGCACTAGAGGTTGCTGCTGGGGAAAGAAATTTGTTGGAGATTTAGAGGACAAAAGTGGAAGAGAGGCTTAATTTTGGTGACCAACTTCGCTGCCACACAAAAAAGAGAAAAGGTAAGAAAGATCCAGCCTGCTCGAGCGCACTCATTTTTAATTCATGATAAGGAAAACATCAACGGATTCACTTAAGGATTCTATCTTCAGGCACATCTCAGACTGCTGAGGATTTTTTTCGCCACCCTCATGTCAGAAACCTGAACTTGATCTCCCATTTTAACACTGCCTTTGATGTTTCTGCTGTTAACTAGCCATCCTCTACTCTCTTCCTGCTTTGACTTGGAAGTGTATTAACCCGCTTTTGTTTCTTAACTTGTTTCTTGTTTGCTATGTGCACTTCCCTTGGATCCTAATTTCTGTATTCCAGTCACATACTACTGATTTTATCCTTAATCTTAATCATTCCAAAGAATTTAATGTTGTTTTTATTGTTGCTACTTCTGCCTTTTACCTGGAGGATGATAATACTTTGAGAAATTAGTTTGTTCTAATATTTTAACCCAAACCTCTCAAATAAATACTTCATGGATGGCCATCTGTTCTATTTATAAAGTAAGATTTTAATTTTCCCTTGGGAAATAAATTCAGTGTATAGATTCTTATTTAGAACCCTTATTTATATCCCACATAATAGATTAATCCAGTTTTCCCACTTTGTCTTGTTAGGGTCCGTGATCAAAGGAACGAGACTGATATAAAGCGAAAATCAAACAAAGCTTTATTTCACGCCAAGCAGCAAAAATCAAACTGACTGGTCAGGGCTGTCTCTTACGAAAAGACAACGACGATGATTCCGACAAGGTCACTCCCAAGAAGGCTGCTCTGGACGAGGCTGCTCCACAGATGAGGCCGCTCCCCAGTTGGAGCCACTCCCAAGAAGAGGCCACTCCCAAGAAGGCTGCTGCTGGTGAGGTCGCTCCCCAGACAGGGCCGCTCCCAAGAAGAGGCCACTCTGGAGGAAGCCGCTCCCAGGACGAGGCCGCTCCCAATGACGAAGAGGCGATGACGACAGCGACGATGACAAGGAGGACAACACCGATGACACAGACTCTGCTCCCCATGACACCACTCTGACAAGGCTGCTCCCCAGAGGAGGCCACCGCTCAGGACGAGGCCGCTCACTGACGAGGCGACTCCCCGGTTGGAGCTGCTCCCATAGGTTTAAGTAATGATGAAAATTGGGCTTCTGTGTCCACCAAAAAATCAACTGATTTCCCCACCACTTCAATTTTTACCCGAGGTTCAGGGAGGGTCTCTGAACCATGGCCCCTTCAGTCTCTGGTGGTAAGCATTGCTGTCTTCTTTTTAGGGCACTTCCTGGCCCAATGTCCTTTTTCCTTACAGTAAGCACACTGATCTGAATCTAAGTCTTCCCACCTGCCTTCTCTGTGCTTAGGCTTTTCCTTCCATTTACTATCCCCTACCCGTCTCCTCTCCGCCTCATGTGATGCCAAAACCCTAACCAGTTTTTTGTCTGTTTTTCATCCTCTTGCGCATCCCTGTTGTTAAACACCTTTTCTGAGATTCCCACTAACTCAGTCATATTCTTCCCTTCAAATCCTTCAATTTTCTGAAGTTTCCTATATCTGGAGCTGACTGACTGGCAAAGCAAGATTCATTGCCCTCTGATTTTCGGGTGCCTCAGGATCGATCGGGCTATACATTTTATAGGCTTCAATTAGCCTTTCTAGGAAAGCTCCTGGAGACTCATTCTTACCTTGAGTCACTGTACTAATTCTGGTTTAGTCCGAGAGCAACTTTTACTTCTGGAAATTCAGTTCCAGGATTTCAACATATCAAAGACCTGTATTTGTTCTGAAAGTCTCCCATATGAATTTCCTTTAAGGTGGAATTCATCTTACGAGAGAATTAAAACAATTACAAATAACAAAAAATTCAGAATAGATATGGTTAAATATCAAACGATGACCCTTATCAAAACATTAAAACTTTAGGAAATGTATAGAACCTCTGGAGTAGTTACAGCATTCACCCAAATGTAAACCAAGGTTTATCATTGATTTAGCAGTACTTCCTAAGTAACTTTGGTATCAGGGAAAAGCCTTATGAGTCAAAGAGATCTCATTTACAATTCTGGGTGGACAAAGAAAACCATTTACATTTTCTTAGAAACATCTCAATCTCTAGTGAAGACTAAATATTAACCAATTGTGAACTGTTGCAACAGCAGTTATGCACAAAACATGTTTACCAACAGATGTCAAAAGCACAAACCTAGTTCCAGCAACCAGCGCCCTAGCACTTCATCCCATTTGTCATCAAAGCAAAACTTCAAAGCTTCAGGTTATCAAAGACTCCGAAAGCTACTTTAACAATTACCCATTAAAACCCTGAGACAGACAGTTAACCATCAGCCCAGCCATCCCTCCGCCAACAGACCTCATGTTCCACCTGGGCCCATTCCACTTCAGATGCCATGCTTTCCCTGCCAGCAAGGGGAAGGGGGCTATGCAGTCCATGTCGGGCCAGAGAAGGCAAGAAATTCCCCAAAACAAAGGGAGTTTTGGCAGCTGCTTGGGAATATTCCTTAAAGTCTCTGTCTTGAAGTCGGTTCATCCCGCAGTGCCAGTTCTGCTTACCAGAAGTGGCCCACTAGGCACTCATATTCCACACCTGGCTCCAATGAGCATCAACATTGGGAACCTTATCCCGGCATTAGACTAACCCCAGTTGGCTCCAGTTATAGCCCTTAACACACAAAATGAGTGAGGGAGAAGCCCACATCTATTAGGAGGAACGGAGAGATGAAAGTCAGAGCCCCCTTATTCTGTTTGCCCCATTCCTTCAAAAACAACAAACAGCACAGCAGACAACAAAGAGACAAGACCAAGACAACCACAGGCCCAGCAGTTCTTACCCAGAACCTGCCACTGGTGGGGGCTTTCTTTATCCCCCAACCACCTAGGGGGAGTCAAACTCCTCAACTGTCTAGGGAGAGGTGGGGGACTCGTACCCCCTGACCGCCTAGGGGGACTCGTAACCCCTGACCGCCTAGGGGAACTCGAACCCCCCCGACTGTGGCGGGGGACTCGAACCCCCTGACTGCGTAGGGGTCTCAAACCCCCCAACTGCCCAGGGGGACTCGAACCCACTGTTGATCTATCAGCAGAGGGATGGGGTGTCTCCTCATCCACTCCAGCCCTGGGGAGCATGGCTGCGTCCAGCTTCTCCCCGGTGGGCTACACCCTGGAGCTCCAACCAGACAGAAATATAGGATCCCAATACCCAAGATCCCAATACCCAAGATCCCAATACCTCCGGAGGCTTTTCCTAAAAATTCCGATGTTGGCTTAGTTCTCTTCATTTGATCCCGGATGAGCCCCCAATGTTAGGGTCCCTGATCAAAGGAACGAGGCTGATATAAAGCGAAAATCAAACAAAGCTTTATTTCACGCCAAGCAGCAAAAATCAAACTGACTGGTCAGGGCTGTCTCTTACGAAAAGACAACGACGATGATTCCGACAAGGTCACTCCCAAGAAGGCTGCTCTGGACGAGGCTGCTCCACAGATGAGGCCGCTCCCCAGTTGGAGCCACTCCCAAGAAGAGGCCACTCCCAAGAAGGCTGCTGCTGGTGAGGTCGCTCCCCAGACAGGGCCGCTCCCAAGAAGAGGCCACTCTGGAGGAAGCCGCTCCCAGGACGAGGCCGCTCCCAATGACGAAGAGGCGATGACGACAGCGACGATGACAAGGAGGACAACACCGATGACACAGACTCTGCTCCCCATGACACCACTCTGACAAGGCTGCTCCCCAGAGGAGGCCACCACTCAGGACGAGGCCGCTCACTGACGAGGCCACTCCCCGGTTGGAGCCACTCACAAGAGGCCACTCTGGAGGATGCCGCTCCCAGGACAAGGCTGCTCCCTATGATGAATTGGCGATGACAACAGCAACGATGACAAGGAGGACAACACCGATGACACAGACCCTGCTCCCCATGATGCCACTCTGACAAGGCTGCTCTGGCAAGGCCGATCCCCAGACAAGGCTGCTCTGGCGAGGCTGCTCTGGAGGAAGCCTCTTCCCTGATGATGCTGCTCCCGTGGGGCCATTCACCAAGGAGGCCTCTTCCCAGACAAAGCCGCTGCCTGGAATGACACAGCTCTGGTGAAGCAGTGGCTCAGGGTTCAAGGCGAGGTTGCTGGCGTCTAGGCCATTCCCCACGGCGCCGCTGCTGAGGGTCGCGGTGTGTGGGCGGGGCCACTGGTGTTGGGGCCGCTGGTGTCTCGGTGCCACAGGCATCTCGGGGCCGCAGGCATCGGGACCGCTGGCGTCTGGACTGCTGGCAGCGGAATGGCTGGCGTCTGGATCGCTGGTGGCTCGGGCCCGCAGGTGTCGGGGCTGCAGGCGTCGGGACCGCCAGCGGCTCGGAACCGCTGGCGGTGCCTATAGCTCTTACAAGAGCTGTTACAGCCCCTATAGCTCTTACAAGAGTTGTTACAGCTCTTCTTCTGCTCCCACCGACTCTTCTCTCTGCTGCTTCCACCAACTCTTCTTCTGCTGCTGCTCCCGCAGACTCTTCTCTCTGCTTCCTCTTCTTCCTTTTTCTTCCTCTGAGAGCTCTCCTTCTTCTCCTGTCGACAGCCTCGCAGACCAACCTTTATGGGTGTGGTTGAGCCCCGCCCCTACACAGGCGGCCAATTGAATCCCAATTCACCCCAGTGGATATACGTGCACCCCACTGATTGGACGCCTCCACCCGGCCTGCCCCACCCCTACATCCGGGGTCCACAAGCCAGTTCCTCTAGGAGGGGCAGGCCCTTACAGTCTCATTTTATTCTCAATGGAAATATAAACCACCTAGTTACCATGTTCTGAAAAAGAGTATATTTGAACAGTGTTTCCCCAAGCATAACCCATGATATGTGATATGTTAATTGTTTTGTTTTGTCTCAGGAGACAGAAAGTCCTGAGGTTGTATAAATTAAACACTGGCTTAATAGGTTTATCACAGGATTTCTCAAAACCTGTAAAAGTAATATGTGCTGTGAATCTCTAACAGAGTAAACACTTATTTGAAAAAGATCTCTTTACTTTGGCCCCCCCTTTTACTTCAGAATTCTCCTTTCTTCTATTTTCCTTATAGAGTTGTGATGAGGATTAAATGAGTCAGTACATGTAAATACTTATAACAGCACGCATATAGTACAAGTTTTGGATTATAACTGTTATTATTATTATTATTATTGATGGTGATGATGATAATAAGAGTCATGTAGCAACTATGCAATTATTTTTCCTATCCTGGAAATAAATGTGCCTTCAAATTGAACATAAAACCAACGAACTAACTTGGCAAATGGATAAACGGTCAACTAAAATATTCTTGTTGACTTTTACTTTTTAAATGGAATATCATTCAAGAATGTCAGCTCTCTTAAATTGAAACTCACGTTTTAAAAGTAAATCTATATTATTAAAATATCAGAGTCAATGGAAAAAATTGCTTCTGATTATTCAAACACTGCCTAGATAGATTATTAAAAAGAAAATAAATCTGGTAATAATACAAAACCACAATTCATGTCAAAACTAAGATTTTTAAAGTGCATTTATTCTAGAGTACCTTGCCTTGGGCAGGACTAAACCTTACTACTGCAGAGAAATGATATGCACAATCTCTTTTAAATCCCAGGCTATTTTGCACTCCATATATTTCTCCTCTACCCCAGGACATAATCAATAACCATATAAAATAAGTCAGGATTCTTACTCTTAAACATTCTGACCAAGTTGCAACTGTTTCAGTGTGTAGTTTTCAAGATAAAATTTAAACACCAATACAGAATAAAACTTCAATCGGAACTGAAGTACTAATTTAAACATAAATATATACAGAATCAATAACCTATTTTTAGAAGAGATAGTCAGCTGTTCTGCTTCCTCAGACAAAACATTGGTTATATTTATATAAAAGCAACCATAGTTATTGGCTGGCATAAATAATGCCTACACAGATCTCTCAAGCATTACAAAGCCTGCTGTTTATGACGCCTACATTCTGGCTTTACATACAGAAGGAAGGTCAAACTGTGAAAGTTAAAAGAACTATGACATTGTTCCACTACTAGAGCCTACAGAAGAGGGTATTATTGAAGAAGCACTAAAGAGCTCTTAAAGAATAAAAAATGAATCCATTTGCAGCTAACTGTTGGCTGCAGGCATTTATGGAAGAGGGAGTAAATGTACTAGAAAAATCTTATTTTTACTTGTAAGTAAATACCAAATTAAAAGTCCTCTGGGAGTTTGGGGAACAACAAATGACAAATTTTTAAAAATGACAAATAAGAGGTGCCTGTAATGATGGAATTATTTGCAATCACACTACAGGTGAGATGTTTTATTTTTTACTCACTTACAAAATATTCACAGTCAAGCTTTATCTTTTCAGTTTAAGATTTTATTTATTTATTTGTCAGAAAGAGAGAGAGAGAGCACAAATAGGCAGAGCAGCAGGCAGAGGCATAGAGAGAAGCAGGCTCCTTACTGAGTAAGGAGCCCAATGCAGAACTCGATCCCAGGATTGTGGGATCTTGACCTGAGCCGAAGGCACGACCTAACCAACTGAGCCACCCAGGCATCCCTATCCTTTCAGTTTAATTTGTTTTTCTATTTCTTTCCTCAGTGACTGAAAACATTTCATGGGTTTTGTTGTTAAAAGCAATCATATTTTCTGTAAGACTTGCTTCCTTCCCCACATCTTTAATTCCAATTCTCCATGTCAGGACTGATACCATCTGGAAAAGAGGATGAATTGAATGCTGTGAACCTTTAAATTAGCATGATATTTCTAAAAACTAAGAGGAAAAGTTTTTAAATTCTTCAAGATTTCAAGGTCTTTCTTCCTTTCTTTCTTCCTTCCTTCCTTTCTTTTTTTTTTTTTTGGCAAGGTATTCCTGAGCTAAAATTCATAGCATATCATATTTCTGGCTTTCTAAATCTTACAATTTGTAGCAACTTTTATTTCTGGCTTTCTAATTAAATTCTAACCCAAGCCATCAATTCAAGTTTTGTTTCCGGGATAGTCACTTATCTATGCACTCATGTACAAAAGAGGTCAAATGTTTTTGGTCTCATTCATTAGACAAGGAAATTTGAGATATTTCATTATAATATACCACCCTTATTTCTGTAACTGAGGAAGAGCAAAGTCAAAAACAAAATTTTGCTTTGTGAGCTAGAAGTCAGTTTAATATTGTTTTACATTAAAACTCTTCTATTTACTGGAATTTGGAGGCAGGGGATAAGAAATAAGAAGGAAACTCAAAGAGATTTTCTTGATAGTATCATAGATTGCTTTTCTCTAGATTTGCTAATGTTCTAAGATTTAGTAATTATTATTCATTTAGGACTATAAACATACTTGCTTGTCTTCTTTCATAGAAAATAATAATCCATCTGGGAAAAATAAATATGATTACCAGATTTTGATATCTTGGATTATTTTCAAGAAAATAATTTTGAAAAGTCTCAGAAATTTTGAGTCTCCTAAAGAAATACTTTCACAGCAGGATAAAAAACAGGTGAGGTATGCCTAGGTGACTCAGTCAGTGAAGCATCTGCCTTCAGCTCAGGTCATGACCCAAGGGGTCCTGGGATCAAATCCTGCATCAGGCTTCCTGCTCAGCCAAGAGTCTGTTTCTCCCTCTGTCTGCCACTCCCTCTGCTTTGGTGTCTCTCTCTCTCTCTCTCTCTGACAAATAAATAAATAAAATCTCTAAAAAAAAAAAAAAAAAAAAAGGTGAAAAGGGACCTTAAGTAACTACTCACTATCATCCAAATCCTTCTTCACTTATTTCCTCCTGCTACGAAATTTACCCTTAAGCTCATTCATTTATAAATATTTACTGAATGTAGGCTATGTACAAAGACATGCCCAGTACCTTCAAAGCATATAAAATAATCTATGACCTTATGGAATTTACACTATATGGGGCATTCAAGGAAGGATGATTCATGGAAAGAAAAACCAAAGGGAACTATCAAATTCATTTCACACCAGCAAAATAACATTCATTTAAAAACACCTCCTATGTAAAAGGCATGTTCTCATTTTACAAATATAGTAAATTGTAGAGGTATCATGTGATTAAATTTTGAGTATAGTGTTTGAGGCATGATGAAGAGCACATATTATTTAAATGTGGTAGCGGTAAGGTGACCTTAAGGAAACAAACCAGATTATTCATTAAAATTTTCATGTAACTACTTTGCAAATTTGTTATTTGTTTTTCAATAATATTAAAATATTTCCTTAAAAGATTAGGTTATTTTCCACAGACAACAATTACAAAAAATTAAGGAAAATAAAAGTTCAATAATCAAAAAATGACAAACTCTATAGTTATTGCCAAAATCAGAGCACCTGTCCTAGGCTAAATAATGGCCCCTCTGAAGAAGGACACATCCTAATTTCTAGAATCTGTGAATATGTCACCTTATAAGGCAAAGGGGACTTTGCAGGTATAATTAAGATAAAGATATGGAGGTGGGAAATTAGCCTGGATTATCCAGCTGGGCTCAATGTAATTGAAAGGTCCTTATAAAATAAAGAGGTAGGTAGAAAAATAAGAAAGAGATATGACAACATAAGCAGAGGTCAAAGTGATAAGCAGCTATAGGCCAAAGAATGTGAGTAGCCTCTAAAGCTAGAAAAAGCAAGGAAATGGATTCTCCCCAGAACTTCCAGAAAGAATGCACCTTAATTTTAGCTCAAAGAGACCTATTTTGGACTTTTGACCCACAAAACCAGAAAATAATAAATTTATGTTGTCTCATCTAATAGAACCATATATATATATGCCTGGTTTGGATCCTCAAACAAGAAATATTCCTGGCCCTAGAGCCTAGTTTGCCCACACTTAAGCAAAAAGCTGAGTGCATATATGCACTGTACTGAGTTCCCTGATCCGAGTGTATACCCAACTTGGTTCTATAGATGAACAAAACTACCTTTTGGATTAGTACTTGTGCACTGCAGGTATGAACTCAGTCTGCCAACATCCCTATGCTGGTTGTTACAGGCCCATCCTCCCTGCTCTGTCATTCAAATTCACAGTGATTGAGTCCCGAAAATTACCCTGCAATCCCCCTGGGTCAAGATCAGAGTACAGGCTCCCTTGTGGTACAAGGGGTGCTTGAGTCTTACTTTCCTGTTCTAGGATTGTCTCACTGGTATCTTGTTTTTGAATAATTATCATTCTCTTGAGGAAATTGACCTATGACACCACCTTGGCGATGTCACTCCAGTATCTACTTTATAGGGCTCTTAGGATGATTAAATACATTAAATGTGTAGTTGCACATAGCAAATGCTCTTAAAGGTGCTACAATTATTTTTCTATTGCTGCTATAGAAGATTAGCACAAACCAGTGGCCTAAAACAACATATGGCCCTGTGGAAAGGGTCTTCTGGGCCATATCTAGCCAAAAGGACTAGGGAACAGCTGAATGTTGTGTTGAAGAGTGGCTCTTGAGCCCCCAACCAAAGCCAAAAGTGAGCATAGAGGATCCCCCTGCTACACACAGAGGGATTAATTCCAAGGTTGAGATTGACTCATGGCCCTTCCCAAAAAGACAGCCTATTTGGAAAACTGAGATTTTCCTGGAGTGGCCCCTCTCCTTCCTCCCCAGGCAAGAGAGCTGAGACATATTCCCTCCCACTGTGACTCTTGGGCACATCTGACTAGAATGGCTGGTGAGAACACCTAGAAACTGTGTGGCCCCCTGATGCTTGAGCTGACAGAAATGCAGCCAGAGCCAACTGTTTTCAGAGCAGAGAATGGGCCTGTTTGGCCAGGGAACTTGGGGCACATGTCAGCTTGAGCTAAGACAACAAAGAGCTTTACCAGCTTTAAAGCTCTTTCTCCCACTGCACCTAAGCAGAGAAACTAATTCATAGCTCCATTCATTACTAACTACGGTCTTCAGTCTGCCTAAGAAACCCAACCAGAACATTCAGAAAGCTGTGTAAGCCATTCAACAGCTCTACTTAAAGTAGCACTTAAACAGATAACATAGCATGTGTCCTCCTCCATCTGCAGAGCAAAACCATTGGCCTCAATCTGACCAGAGTATTCAGTGAACAATCTTGTTTGATTTGGGCCCCCAAACAAAGAGTTGTACAGGCCCTAGGACCTATCCTGCTGCCCTGCAAGGGCAGAGAAGTGAATCCATAGCCCCACCCACTACCGAATATAATACTCATTCCCAACCATCTGGAAAGCCTAAAGAATTCAGGCAACTTTAGAGCTCATGCTACAGCCTCACTTTAGCACCAAGCCAGCAGTACTATCCAATTGTTCTCAGCTGGTGGCACACTGGCCCCATCCCTGACCAGATCTCAAACAGTTACCTTACCGTACAATAGACCGTAATAGCATATCTCACTCCCCAGAGACATTACCAGTCCACACTCCCATAAATCCAAATGAGCTGACTTGTGAAGAACTGTTTCTGCCAAAGCAACCTGGTAAAACCTAGAAGGGGAACCCAATTGATCAAATGCACAGATAGCAATATAAAGAATCAAGGATCACAAAAAACTCAACAAAAACAAAATAGGTAAACCACCAAAGGAAATAAACGTAGCTCTAATAACCGATCTTAAATAGAGCTGTATGAGCTGTCAGACAGAAAAATTCCAAAAAATCCTCTTAAAGAAGCTTAGTGAACTACAAGAACATACAGACAACTAAATGAAATTGGAAAAACAATGAATGAACCAAACAAGAAGTTCAACAAAGCAACAGAAGCAATAAAAAAAAAAGAAAGAAAAAGAAAGAGAACAAAAACTAGAAATCCTAGTGTTGAAAAACAAAATGATTGAACTGAAGAATTCAGTAGAGTTTCAAAAGCAGCTTGACCATGCATAAGAATGAATCAGTGGCCTGGAAATAGGACATTAGAAATTATACAGTCAGAAGAACAAAAGCAAAAAAGGATGAAAAGGAGTAAAGAAAATCTATGAGACATATAGGACATAATGAAAAGAAACAATATTCACATTATGAGAATTTCAAAAGGGAAAGAGAAAGAGAAAGACACAGAAAGTATATTTAAAGCAATGATGGCTAAAAACTGAGGATAGAAATAAACATCTAGATCCAAAAGTCCCAAAGGACTCCAAATAGGTATAACCTAAATAGGTCGGATTAAGACACATTATAATTAAATTCTCAAAAGTCAAAGACAAGAAAGAATTTTAAAAGCAGCAAGAGAAAAAAAGTTACATATAAGGGAACTCCCACAAGACTATAAGTGGATTTCTCAAAAGAAACATTCCAGGCTAGTACGAATAGGATGACATTTTCAATATATTGAAGGGGGGGGGGGAAGCAAGAATACTACACCTGGGGTGCCTGGGTGGCTCAGTGGGTTAAGCCTCTGCCTTCAGCTCAGGTCATGGTTTCAGGGTCCTGGGATCAAGCCCCGCATCAGGCTCTCTGCTCAGTCAGGAGCCTGCTTCCCCCTCTCCCTCTGCCTGCCTCTCTGCCTACTTGTGATCTCTCTCTCTCTCTGTCAAATAAACAAATTTAAAAAGAAAAAAAAAAAAAGAATACTGCACCTGGCAAAGCTTTCTTTCAGAAATGAAGAAGGGATAAAAACTTTCCAGACAAACAAAAACTGAGGGAGCTCATTACTACTAGATCTGCATTACAAGAAATCTAAAGGGAGTTCTTTGAGTGGGAGTAAAAAGATACTAATTAACATCATAAAAATATAAAAAGATAACCTTAAGCTCCCTGGTAATCTTAAATATATAGTCAAAATAGATTCTGCAATTTGGTAGTGGTGGCACATAATACACTTACAATTCTAGTTTAAAAAATAAACATAGTAGGGGTGCAGAGGTGGCTCAGTCATTTAAGCATCTGGCTTTTGATTTTGGCTAAGATCATGATCTTAGGATTGTGATATTGAGCACACCAGGTTCTACACTGAGCACTGCTTAAGATTCTCTCTCTCCCTTTCCCTCTGTCCCTCCCACCAGTTGAACTTGCTCTCTCTAAATAAACAAACAAACCAAGATAACCATTATTTATACAATGTAAAAAAATATGTAAATTGTAACACCAATAGCCCAAAATGTGAGGGGGGAGAAGAAACAAAAGTGTAAAGTTTAGGGATTGTTTTGAAGTTGTTATTAGGTTAAAATAGGGTAGCATAATATTAATATGTTTTATGTTAGCCCCATAGTAACCACAAGGGATTAACCCTGTACCAATGACACAAAATAACATGATAAAGAAGTTAAACCTACTGATATCAAAAGACATCAAAACATGAGAAAAGCAGAATAAAAAAACAAGAAACACTGAATCTACAAGACAACCAGAAAACAACAAAATAGCCATAGTAAGTTCTTATCTACCAATAATCACTTTAATATAAATGGATTACATTTTCTAATCAAAAGAGATATAGAATGGCTGAACAAATTTAAAAAACAAACAAACAAACAAACAAACCCAAGATCCAACAATATGCTGTCTATAGGAGATTCACTCTAGCTTTAAAAGCACACTGAAGGGCACCTGGGTGGCTCAGTGGGCTAAGCCTCTGCCTTTGGCTCAGGTCATGGTGTCAGGGTCCTGGGATTGAGCCCCATATCAGGCTCTCTGCTCAGCGGGGAGCCTGCTTCCCACTGTCTCTCTGCCTGCCTCTCTGCCTGCTGGTGATCTCTCTCTCTGTGTCAAATAAATAAGTAAAAATCTTAAAAAGGGGGGGAAAAAAGCACACAGATTGAAAGTTGGGGATAGAAAGTCATTCCAAGCAAATGGTAACAACAACAAAACAGGGTTAGCTATACTTATATCAGACAAATAGGCTTTAACTAAAATATGGTATAAAGAGACAAAGAAGGCCATTATATTATGATAAAGGGGTCAATAACAAGACATAACAATTGCAAAAATGTATGTTCCCAGTATTGGAGCACCTAAATACGTAAAACAAAACTAACAGATCTAAAAGGAAAAATGAATGGTAATACAATAACAGTTGAGGATTTCAATAACCAACTCTCAACAGTAGATAGGTCATCCAGGCAGAGAATCAATAAGGAAATAGAAGATCAGAACAACACTATAGACCAAATGGAGCTAACAGACATATAGAGAACATTCTATCCAACAACAACAGAATATATATTATTTTTTTCAAGAGCACATGGAACATTTTCTAGGAAAGACCATATGTTAGGCCACAAAACAGTCAAATTCAAGAAGACCAAAATCATACCATGTATCCTATCTGACCACAATGGCATGAAACTAGAAATTAACAGCAAGAGAAAAACCAGAAAATTCATGAATATAGAAATTATGAATAACTAATGGATCAAAGAAGAAATTAAAGGGGTTATAAAAAAATTTTGAGACAAATAAAAATGGAAAACTAACATTTCAGAACTTATGGGATGCAGCAAAAGCAGTTCTAGGAGGGAAGTTCATAGAAATAAGTGCCTACAACAGAAGTAAAAAAGATCGGAAATAAGGCACTTAACTCTATGCTTTAAGGAACTAGAAAAAGAACAACCTGTGCCCCAAGTTAGCAGAAGAAAGGAAATAATAAATATTAGAATGAAAATAAATTAAATAAAGAACAGAAAAACAACAGAAAAGATTAACCAAACAAAGGGTTATTTCTTTAAAGAGATAAACAAAATTGACAAACCCTTAGCTAGACTAACCGAGGGGGAAAAAAAGAAGGTACCTAAATCAGTAAACCTATAAATGAAAAAGAAGACATTATAACTGATACCACAGAAATACAAGGATCATTAGAGGCTACTGTGAACAACTATATACCAATAAACTAGAAGTCTAAAAGAAATGGAGGGGTGCCAGGGTGGCTCAGTCAGTTAAGCATCTGACTCTTGATTTCTATTTAGGTCATGATCTCAGGGTCAGGAGACTGAGCCCCAGTGTGGGCTCCATGCTGGGTGAGGAACTGGCTTAAGATTCACTCGCTCTCTCTCTACTTCTGCCCTACCCCACTCTCTCACCTCTCTCTAAAAACGAAGGATGGATGGGTAGATGGATGGATGGAAGGAAGGAAGGAAGGAAGGAAGTCTAGCTTCCTTCCTTTAGTTCCTTCAACTTCTTGCATTAAAAGAAAAGAGAAAAAAAAATGGAAAAATGCTTAGAAACACATATCACTTACCAAGACTGAATCAGGAAGAAATAGAAAATCTGAATAGACCAATTGTACCATTTAACAAGAAATTAACACCAATCTTTTTCAAACTTTCCAAAACAACTGAAGAGAAGGGAATACTCTCAACTCATTTTATGAGGCCAGCATTATAACAATTCTAAAACCAGAAAAGGATACTACTAGAAAATTATAGGCCAAGATACCTGCGAGATATAGATTCAAAAATTCTCAAAAAAAAAAAAAAAGAAAAAGTAAAAGAAAAAGAAAATGCTAGCAAACTGAATACAGTAGCACATTGAAAAGATCATTCACCATGATCAGGTGGGATTTATCTCTGGGACACAAGGATGGTTCACCATATACAAATCTATCAATGTGATATATCAATGTGATAGAATGAAAGAAAGAATGAAAGAAAGAATTGATAGAAAGAAAAGAATCATATAATTATCACAATAGGTACCAAAAAAGCATTTGACAAAATTTAACATCCATTCATGATAAAAAAAAAAAAGAAAGAAAGAAAGGAAGAAAGAAAGGAAGAAAGAAGAAAGAACTCTTCACAAATTAGGAATAAAAGGAACATATCTCAATAGTGGCTATATATGACAAACCCATAGCTAAACTCATACTCAATAGTGAAAAGTTGAAAACTTCTCTTCTAAGATCAGAAATAAGACAAGGGTGACCAATCTCACCACTCCTCTCAACATAGTATTAGAAGTCCTAGCTAGAACAATCAGGCATGAAAAAGAAAATGTATCAGAATTGAAAAGAAGAAGTAAAATCATCTCTATTTGCTGATGACATGATTTTATATATGGAAAACCTGAAGACTCAGCCAAAAACCTGTTAGATCTAATCAATGAATTCAGTAATGTTACAAGATACAAAATTAGCATACAAAATTCAGTAGAAGTTCTAAACTCTGACAACAAGTTACAAGACAAGTTAAGAAATGAATCCCACTTACATCAAAAACAATAAAATACTTAGAAACAAATATACCCAAGGAGGTAAAAGATACCATTCTGAAAACTACAAGGGACACTAATGCAAGAAATTGAGGAAGACACAAATAAATGGAAAGCTATCCCATGTTCATGGGTTGGTAGCATTAATATTGTTAAAATGTCAAATCTACCAAAAGCCATCTATAGATTCAATGTAGTAACTATTAAGATTCCAATGGCATTTAGAATTATAATTTACAGAATTAGAAAAGAACACTCTTAAAATTTCTATGGAACCACAAAAGATCCTGAATAGCCAAAGAAATCCTGAGAAAGAACAAAACAGAAGGCATCACACTTCCTGATTTCAAGCTATCCTATAAAGCTATAGCAATTAGAACAGTATAGTTACATTGTAAAAACAGACAAATATGTCAGTGGAACAGAACTGAGAACTCAGAAATAAAACCCAAGCATATGCGGTCAACTAATATTTGACAAGGAAGCCAAGAATATTCAATGGAGAAAAGACAGTCTCTTCAATAAACTGTGCCAGGATAACTGGATATTCCATGTAAAACAATGAAACTAGATCTCATCTTACACCACTCACAAAAATTAACTTTAAATGGATTAAAGACTTAGATGTAAAACCTAAAACCATGAAACTACTAGAAGAAAACATAGGAATAAAGCTTCTTGATATAGGTCTTGGTAATAATATTTTGGATATGACATCCAAAACACAAGCAACAAAGCAAAAAAATTAACTATATCAAACTAAAAAGCTTTATACACCAAAATAAAATCATCAACAAAGTGTAAAGGCAGCCTATAGAATGGGAAAAAATATTTGCAAACCATATATCCAAAATATATAAACAACTCATATAACTCAGTAACAAAGAAACAAACAGGGGCGCCTGGGGGGCTCAGTGGTTAAAGCCTCGGCCTTCGGCTCAGGTCATGATCCCAGGGTCCTGGGATCGAGCCTCACATCGGGCTCTCTGCTCAGCAGGGAGCCTGCCTCCTCCTCCTCTCTCTCTCTGCCTGCCTCCCTGCCTACTTGTGATCTGTCTGTCAAATAAATAAAAATCTTTAAAAAAAAAAAAAGAAACAAACAAAAAACAACAAAAAATAATCCAGTTAAAACATGGGCAAAGGACCTGAACAAACTAAGAAATTATCAATATCACTAATCATAAGGAAAATGCAAACTAAAACCACACTGTGACATTACCTCATGCCTAGTAAATGGCCATCATCAAAAGGACAAGGGATAATAAATGCTGGTGTGGAGGTGAAGAAACGGGAACCCTTGTCCAATGTTGCTGGGATTGAAAACTGGTACTATGTAAATAGCACAGAGGATCCTCAAAAAATTTTAAAAATGGGGATGCCTGGGTGGCTCAGTTGGTTAAGCATCTGCCTTTGGCTCAGGTCATGATCCCAGGGTCTTGGGATCAAGTTGCGCATCAGGGAGCTCAATTCTCTCTCTGCCTGCTGCTCCTTCTGCTTGTCCCCTCTCTCTCTCTCTCTCTCTCTGTGTGTGTGTGTGTGTGTGTCAAATAAATAAATAAAATCTCTAAAAAAGAATTTAAAAAACAGAACTATGATCCAGCAATTCTACTTCTGGGAATATAGCCAAAGGAAATGAAAACACAAACTCAAAAGATATCTATATGCCCATGTTGGTTGCAGCATTATTTACAATCACCAAGACATGGGAATAAACCAAGTGTCTACTGGTGGTGAATGGATAAAGAAGTTATGGTGTATGTACACACACACACACACACACACACACACACACACACACACACACACACACAGTGGCATATTACTGAGCCATAAAAAATGAGAAAACCCTACCATTTGCAACAACATAATGCCTTGAAGGCATTATGCTAAGAGACATAAATCAGGCAGAGAAAAGACAAATACTACACATTCTTACTTACATGGAACCTAAACAAAACAAAACAAAAAACCCACCGCCCCAAACTCATATGAGTTTCTATGAGATCAGACTTGCAGTTACCAGAGGCAAAAGGTTGGGGATGAAGAACTGGAAGAAGTTGGTCAAAAGGTACAGACTTCCAGTTATAAAATAAATCAGTACTAGGGATGTAATGTACAACATGATGACTGTAGCTAATACCACGGTATAATATACAGGAAAGTTGTTAAGAGAGTAAATCCAGAGAGTTCTCATCACAAAGAGTATTTTTTCTTTCTTTTGTTTCTTTCTTTTCTTTATATTGTACCTATATGAGATGATGAGTGTTAGCTGAATCTATTAAGGTAATCTTTTCACAATACATGTAAAACAAACCATCACGCTATAGGCCTTAAATTTGTATAGTGACATATGTCAATTATTTCTCAATAAAACTAGAAAAAAAGTAAATATTATAATTATCCCAGTTTCACAGATGAGAGAACTAAGACAAACTATTTAAGGCTGAACTCTTTTTTTTTCCTTTTTTTCTTTCTTTTTTTGTTTTGTTTTGTTTTTTTAATTTTTATAAACATATAATATATTTTTATCCCCAGGGATACAGGTCTATGAATCGCCAGGTTTACACACTTCACAGCACAGATGCTGAACCCTTAATCATCACTAGATTTCCTCCTGACTAAGCAAGATGATACATACACATGGATACCAAAGTCCTAGCAATTGTACTATCAAAGAGTTCTACCAAAGTGTTCATAGTTTCCTTAAATTTTATTTTATACTTTGATGAGAATTTTCTAAGTTTACAATATAACAGATTTGAATGATTACTTGAATTTCATGATAAATGTAGTGACATTTGTTTATTCTTGATGACTGTATACCATTTCCAACATTTTCCATTTGTTTCACTTCTGGAAATTTGGTGAGCTATCTGCCACTGTTTCTGTCCCCCTCTCAGAATTGTACCAAGACTACCTACCCACACCATACATAAAAGATATTTGAACGACTTGAGGATAAGCAGTTTATTTAACCAAGGCTGCTTGAGGGATAGTAGAGCTGTCATTGTTTAAAAATAACAAGAAATTGTTGAAGCAGTTTAATAAAGGTATCGATTTTAAGTCCCAGTTTAAGCTTTAACTCATTTCTTCATTGCAAACTTTTTTCTAGAAATTAAAGAAAAATATTCTTTAGCATATATATAGGTATTCCTGTTTAGATACCAGGTATATTTAATCAAACATAATATGAAACACCCACAGATATACCTTCTATTCAGCCATATGCAAATAGAGAAAGTACCTGTCAACATATTAGAAATTGCCATTTATAAGTACTTATCAGACAACATAATTTTGATTATTCCTAAAAATAAGTATGCATATAACTTATTTTATTATATATTTTGTTTGGTTGAACAATAAAATGTGCTCCTTCATATTTACTCTTTATAGTAAATGGTCTAATAGTACTACCTTCTCTTCAAAACAAAAAATAAAAAAATATTATATGATGCCCTTTTTCATGGATCTGTCTTTATTTCCAAAAGGTTTATAGAGTAATTAAAAAACCAAGTTCATGGGGCGCCTGGGTGGCTCAGTGGGTTAAGCCGCTGCCTTCGGCTCAGGTCATGATCTCGGGGTCCTGGGATGGAGCCCCGCATCGGGCTCTCTGCTCAGCAGGGAGCCTGCTTCCTCCTCTCTCTCTACCTGCCTCTCTGCCTGCTTGTGATCTCTCTCTGTCAAATAAATAAATAAAATCTTTAAAAAAAAAAAAAACAAGTTCAATGCAGTTTTGCTTATGCAAAACTGAGAAAGACATATGTTAGTTTTATATTGCTAAATGTCAGAGATATATTTCTCAAGGAGTTAAACGTGAATACTAAACCCTTAAACTTGACATTAAGGTATCTGGTGTTACTATATATAAGAAAGCAACTGATTTCTGTACATTGATTTTGTATCCTGCCACATTACTGAATTGCTGTATGAGTTCTAGTAGTTTAGGGGTGGAGTTTTTTTGGGTTTTCCATATAAAGTATCATGTCATCTGTGAAGAGAGAGAGTTTGACTTCTTCTTTGCCAATCTGAATACCTTTTATTTCTTTTTGTTGTCTGATTGCTGTTGCTAGGACTTCTAGTACTATGTTGAACAACGACACTGACAGTGGACATCCTTGTCGTGTTCCTGATCTCAAAAGGAAGGCTGTCAGCTTTTCCTCATTGAGGAAGATACTCACTGTGGGTTTTTCATAGACAGATTTTATGAAGTTGAGGAATGTTCCCTCTATCCCTATACTTTGAATCATTTTAATCAGGAACAGATGCTGTATCTTGTCAAATGCTTTTTCTGCATCAGTTGAGAGGATCATGTGGTTCTTCTCTATTCTCTTATTGATTTGTTCTATCACATTGATTGATTGGTGAATGTTGAACCACCTTTGCATCCCATGGATTAACCCCACCTGGTCATGGTGGATAATCTTTTTGATGTACTGTTGGATCATATTAGCTAGGATCTTGTTGAGAATCTTGGCATCTGTATTCAGCAGGGATATCGGTCTGAAATTCTTTTTGGTTGGGTCTTTGCCTGGTTTGGGGATCAGGGTAATGCAGGCTTCATAAAAAGACTCTGGAAGTTTTCCTTATGTTTCTATCTTTTGAAACAGCTTTAGGAAAATAGGTATTATTTCTTCTTTGATTGTTTGATAGAATTCTCCAGGGAATCTGTCAGTTCCTGGGCTCTTGTTTTTTGGGAGGCGTTTGATCACTACTAGATATTGGTCTATTCAGGTTGTCAATTTCTTCCTGATTCAGTTGTGGAAGGTTTCCAGGAATGCATCCATTTCATCTAGGTTGCTTAACTTACTGTTATATAACTGTTGATAATAATTTCTGATGATTATTTCTATTTCCTTGGTGTTAGTCATGATCTCTCCCTTTTCATTCATAATTTTATTAATTTGGGTCCTCTCTCTTCTTTTGGATTAGTTTGGCCAATGTTTTATTGATCTTATTGATTCTTTCGAAAAACCAGCTTCTAGTTTTGTTGATGTGTTCTACTTTATCCCTAGTTTCTATCTCATTGATCTCTGCTCTAATCTTGATTATTTCCCTTCTTGTGTGTGGGATTGGCTTAATTTGTTGTTGATTCTCCCGTTCTTTAAGGTGTGTATTCTGGATTTTTCAATTTTTTTGAGGGAGGCTTGGATGGCTATGTATTTCCCTCTTAGGACCACCTTTGCTGTATCCCATAGGTTTTGGACCGAAGTGTCTTCATTCTCATTGGTTTCCATGAATTGTTTAAATTCTTCTTTGATTTCCTGGTTAATCCAAACATTCTTAAGCAGGGTGGTCTTTAGCTTCCAAGTGTTTGAATTCCTTCCAAACTTTTTCTTGTGTGAGTTCCAGTTTCAAAGCATTGTAGTCTGAGAATATGCAGGAAGTAATCTCAATCTTTTGGTATCAGTTTAGCCCTGATTTGTGACCCAGTATGTGGTCTATTCTGGAGAAAGTTCCACGTGCACTCGAGAAGAATGAGTATTCTGTTGTTTTAGGGTGGAATGTTCTGTATATATCTATGAGGTCCATCTGGTCCAATGTGTCATTCAATGTTCTTCTTTCTTTATTGATTTTCTGCTTGGATGATCTGTCTGTTACTGAGAGTGGTGTGTTAAGATACCCTACTACTAAGGTATTCATAGCAGTATGACTCTTTATCTTGATTAACAGTTGTCTTATGCAGTTGGCTGCTCCCATATTGGGGGCATAAATATTTACAATTGTAAGATCTTCTTGGTGGATAGGCCCTTTAAGATTGATGTAGTGTCCTACTTTATCTCTGACTACTAACAATGAAAAAATAGAAATGTAAATTAGAGAATTGATTCCATTTACTATAGCACCAAGAACCATAAGATACCTGGGAATAAACCTAACTAAAGAGGTAAAGGATCTGTACTCGAAGAACTACAGAACACTCATGAAAGAAATTGAAGAAGACACAAAAAGATGGAAGATCACTCCATGCTCATGGATCAGAAAAATAAACACTGTCAAAATGTCTATACTGCCTAGTGCCATCTATACTTTCCATGCCATCCCAATCAAAATTCCACCAGCATTGTTCAAAGAGCTGGAACAAACAATCCTAAAATGTGCATGGAACCAGAAGAGACCCCGAATTGCTAAGGAAATGTTGAAAAAGAAAACCAAAACTGGGGGCATCGTGTTGCCTGATTTCAAGTTTTACTACAAAGCTGTGATCACCCAAGACAGCATGGTACTGGCACAAAAACAGACACATAGACCAGTGGAACAGAGTAGAGAGCCCAGATATGGACCCTCAACTCTATGGCCAAATAATCTTTGACAAAGCAGGAAAAAATATACAGAGGAAAAAAGATAGTCTCTTCAATAAATGGTGCTGGGAAAATTGGACAGCTATGTGTAGAAGAATGAAACTTGACCATTCTCTTATATCATGCATAAAGATAAACTTGAAATGGATAAAAGACCTCAATGTGAGACAGGAATCTATCAAAATCCTAGAGAAGAACATAGGCAGTGACCTCTTTGACATCGACCACAACAACTTCTTTCAAGATATGTCTCCAAAGGCAAAGGAAACAAAAGTGAAAATGAACTTTTGGGACTTCATCAAGATCAAAAGCTTCTGCACAGCAAAGGAAACAGTCAGCAAAACAAGGAGGCAACCCATGGAATGGGAGAAGATATTTGCAAATGACACTGCAGACAAAGGACTGATATCCAAGATCTATAAAGAACTCCTCAAACTCAACACACACGAAACAGATAATCACGTCAAAAAATGGGCAGAAGACATGAACAGACACTTCTCCAAAGAAGACATACAATTGGCTAACAGACACATGAAAAAAATGTTCATCATCATTAGCATTCAGAGAGATTCAAATCAAAACCACATTGAGATACCACCTTACACCAGTTAGAATGGCCAAAATTAACAAGAAAGTAAACAAGTGTTGGAGAGGATGTGGAGAAAGGGGAATGTTTTTACACTGTTGGTGGGAATGCAAATTGGTGCAGCCACTTTGGAAAACAGTGTGGAGATTCCTTAAGAAATTAAAAATAGAGCTACCCTATGACCCTGCAATTGCACTACTGGATATTTAACCCAAAGATACAGATGTAGTGAAAAGAAGGGCCATCTGTACCCCAATGTTCATAGCAGCAATGGCCGCAGCCACCAAACTGTGGAAAGAACCAAGATAACCTTCAAAAGACAAATGGATAAGGAAGATATGGCCCAGATATACAACGGAGTATTATGCCTCCATCAGAAAGGATGAATACCCAACTTTTGTATCAACATGGATGGGACTGGAAGAGATTATACTGAGTGAAATATGTCAAGCAGAGAGAGTCAATTATCATATGGTTTCACTTACTTGTGAAGCATAAGGAATAACACAGAAGACATTGGGAGATGGAGAAGAGAAGTGAGTTGGGGGAAATAAGAGGGGGAGAAGAACTATGAGAGACTGTGGACTCTGAGAAACAAACTGAAGTTTTTGGAGGGGGATGGCGGGGTGGGGTGAGTCTGGTGGTGGGTATTATGGAGGGCACGTATTGCATGGAGCACTGGGTATGGTGCATAAACAATGAATTTTGGAACACTGAAAAAAATTAAATTAAATTAAAAAAATATATATATATATGATGTTAGATTACATGAAAGTATTACTTTTTATATTACTAAAAGCTAACTTTTCCAGTTATATATCACAAAAAGAATAATACCATGTTTCTCTTACACTGCAGAATGAGAACTGTCAGCTACAACCCAATTGCAATAATTATTACTGATGAGGATACAAAAAACAGAAATAGCACTACTTGCTGACAGATTGTAGGTGGATTGTGGGTTACCAGAAGCAATAAAAATTACATTTCCAGTTGAATAGCAAACTTGCTATGGAAATCTCTGAGAAATGAATAGGTTCACTCACTGTAATCTTTTTTTTTTTTTTTTTTTTTTTTTTTTTACTTGACAGAGAGATCACAAGTAGGCAGAGAGGCAGGCAGAGAGAGAGGAGGAAGCAGGCTCCCCGAGAGAGCAGAGAGCCCAATGCGGGGCTCGATCCCAGGACTCCGAGATCATGACCCGAGCCGAAGGCAGCGGCTTAACCCACTGAGCCACCCAGGCGCCCCCACTCACTGTAATCTTAATCACACAAACTGATGTTGCTGCAGCTGAATTGCTAATTTTTTTAGTTATATCTACACATGTTATTATTTATAAATGTTTTAAAAACTAAATTCTAAATGAATGCATTCTTTTATGCTCAGGAATGTTATGTTACTGGTCACATATTTTGAGAGTTGTCTAAATAATGTATTTATTCATTCAACTAGCTTGATTGTTTATCACAGGCCTAACATTTTTTTTACCTGAGAATACAAAAAATGCCTAAGACAGTCACTATTCTCAAGAATCCTAGTATGGTTGGGAGATAAAAGCACAATGAATAACAACAAGAGATGCCAGTAACAATATAATAAATGTAGGCATGCAAAACTGCTCAGGCCTCATCGAGAGTAGATAAATCATCATACTTAATGTTTGAGATTAGCCAAAAATAGGAGAAGCTGTCAGGAGATTTCTTGCAGGAGCTGCAACTGAGTATTAGCTGATGAATTGGTATCAGCTATATAAAAGCATTTATGAGAAATGGTGCTGGTAGAAATACGTACAGAAGCAAAGACAGGAAGATTAAAAAGTTCATGGCATGTTGGGTAAACTCCAAGCAATGTGGAGTGACTTAAGAATAAAATAAAATGCAAGTCACAAGAGTAGATTTCCAGTTTCAAGGTGGAAGTGGGAGTTGGCATTTTGCTTAGTCTATTTCTAAGACAAATTTCTTAGTCAATTTTGGAAGTCATCCAAATTGAATGAGGAGAAAGTAAAACAAAAATATGATCTCATTTTCAAAGTAAAATCAAGGGACAGCTAGATTCCAAGTGAAATTGAAGAAAAGGGTGACAAAAATTACTGGAGAAGAGAAGGGGATACATTCAAGAGGAAGCAAAGAGAGGATGCCTTGGCTATAGATCCCCGAAAGAACCACTTCTCAATGGAAAAGGGCATACTTTGACGTGAAAAACTAAATTCTTTATTTGCAATAATGAAAACCAATTGTAGACAATGGTTATAATGTTTCTCTGGGCCTAGTTTGGGTATGAAAAGCAGAGGCAGGGTTATCTGAGGATCATGAAAATTGAAAATAAGCTCATATAGGTAGATAGGAAGCTGTTGTAGTAAAAGAAAAAAAAAAACAGAAGAAAAATAAAAGAGAAACTTTTGTGGGGTGGTAGGGGATAGAAACAATTTGCACTGACTAAGGAGAAATAAAATATAAATAACACCTCTCATAATTCCCCCCCCAAAAAAAACCCAGGTCAAAAGAACATTTCTGATAGGGTGGAACATGGTGCTGGCCATTTCTCCATATGAATTTCCTTTAATTACTAAGTCCAGGACCAAATTCACCATTTAAGATGAGAAATTAAAATATTATAAGCATACGGCCTATATAAAAATATTATCAGGAATGATGATAAGAGGAAGAAGAAAAACAAATAGCAGATGATGCTCATAAACCAGAGAAACCATAACCTTAAAGAAGCAAACTGACTTCTATGAAGCAATAGATCAAAGCAAAGACTAAAAGAACTCAGTGAAGAAATGAGGAAATAACAGGAAGAGAGAAATGTTAATAGCAGAGGTGAGGCACTAAGTGGTAGAAGGTGAACAACATAAAACAAATAAAGAGTTTAAAATTGTTAGGGAGAAGAGTTTGTATGGGAGGCAGGTAAGAGAGCCAACATTAAACAGTTAGTTCTTATAGAAGAAAAGTAAAATAATGGAAATAAGCAAATAACTTACAATTATAATTCAAGATAACTTTCTTGAAAAAAAAAATCTGAATTTTCCTTTAAATGGTTTCCCCATACTCCAGAGAAACCTGACTTGGAATGTTCAATACCAAGATATAGCCTAATGAAGTTACTGGACTTGGAATTAATAAAATAACACTTTAGAGATGAAGGTTGAAAAAATTAGGTTGCATACAAGAGGGAAAAAAATCAGACTGAGCTCAGACTTCTCAGAAACATTTAATTTAAATAAAAAAGACAATTGATATACACCTAAAAAAAAAAAAAAACCCTTACAAAAAAAGAAGGTGATCCAGTAATTTTATTTCTAGGCAAACTACTATACAAATACAAAGGCAAAAACAATCTAAAACAAGGAAGAACTCAAGGAATCTTGTTTTCATCAGTCCTTTCTTGGAGAATCCACAGAGAAGAACTTCACTAACCAAAAGATGACTTAAGAAACTACAGCAAAATACTGGAAGTGAACACTAACTATATTTTACTATAGAACAAATATTAAAATAAATATAGAGCTGAGGGGGTCAGAAGAGAACCTAAATGTTATAGGCTCCCATGCCTTAGAAATAACAAAATAACAAAAACTAAGGCGAGAGGATGAGGGAAGAAGTGTAAGAATGCTGACTGCTTCAGTTAAAACAGCAAATGATATCATTTAAAGCAAATCAAAAGAAAGTAGGAATAGTCATATAAACATCAGAGAAAGTGAATATTAAGGTATGACACAGCAGAATGAAGAAGGATTCAGTGTAATAAAAAAGTTATAATTGAACAAGTTAATATAACCATAAACTTGAACATATCAAAAAAACAACTAACCACCAAGTAAATACTATGAGAAATTACAAGAAAAAAGTGATTTAAAAACTTAATAACAGTGGGAGATTCAGCAGACCCCACTTACAACTGGATTTATCTAGCAAATAAAAAATAAAGACAAAGGAACTAAATAATAGATGTCATAACCCTAATTTAATAGATTTGTGGATCTTTACATTCCTTTAATAGACAATGTACTTTTTCCTTTTTATGTCGGTGTAATGTTTAGAAAAACTAATCAGATGCTTGGTCACACACTGGAAAACTAAACCAATAACATAAGCCAATAACATTAGAAAAGTTGCAAGCCAGTAATATTTAGAAAAGTCTTTTCTATTTGGAAATTGAGAAATATCATTACTGCTAAAAACATTCATATCAAAAAGGGAATTTTAAAGGAAATCATAACCTTTATATAATGCAATGAAAGGGAGAACTTTTTATACTATAAGAAATGGAAAATATTATTCAGGGGAAAAATCTATTGCTTTAAATGTCTTCACTATTAAAATAGAATTATGAGTAATAAAAGACATATGTATTCATACTGAGAAGTGTAAAATATTTGTAGAAAGAATAAATAATTGAAAAATGAAGAAATGGAGAGGAGACTGGAGACATAGGCAGATAAGCTACATGGCACCTTCAACTTTATTCTTTAGACCAGGAATAAAAATGCACATCACTTCAGAATAATATATATGCTTGAAGAAAATGCAACACCTGAGACATTGTGAACTACCGAGCAGGGGAAATTAAATATCTTTACCTCACCCGAAGATATTTAATTATTTTTTTCCTAATCATTTTGCAATTGTTTAAGTATTAGATCCATCCCAAAACCATTGTCTCCATTGTTCTTGACTACAGAGTAGAGCTGCCAGGTCTAACTGTTCAGGACAGGTACCATACAGGGGTTCCTCATCTAAGTAAGCATGATTTACAACATACAAATTTTTATTAGTAGGAACACATTTAATTGTAGTATAAATATTACTGACTCTAGTGATGAGTAATTTGTACAATTATTTTCCACTATATTCTAATGAAGTATCTTATCTATTAACTTTGTTAAAACTAATTTCAAATTGATGAAAATAAATGTCTATCTTAACAGGGTTGATATATATTATGCTACTTGAATTTATGCAAGAGAAATATGCCAATAATTGAACATCCTTGGTGTGACTGCTCTTAAAAGATTCCATTATATTTAGCACTAGTTCCAAATACTTTTACAGCTTTCAGAATTTTTATATTCTGTATATATTTTTATTTATGCAAATATATAAATATATTTATGCAATATTATTTGCCAGTGGAGGCTTCTCAAAATTAAAAATTATTAACGAATAGTTGAGGTGTACAATGTCACAGGAAAGACTTTCAGATCTAGCAATCATTTCTATAGAAGATGAGATTGAAGCAAACAAGATTTGGCTTTCAAAAGAATTTTGTTTCCAGGACTTCTAGGTAGCTCAGTTGGTTAAGCATCTGCGTTTGGCTCAGGTCATGATCCGAGAGTTCTGGGATTGAGCCCCACATTGAACTCCCTGTCAGAGGGGAGCCTGCTTCTCCCTCTGCCTGCCACTCTCCCTGCTTCTACTCTCTCTCTCTCTCTCAAATAAATAAATAAAATCTATTTTTTTAAAAGAATTTTATTTCCTAGAAAAGAAGATGGGTAGTTATTTTATAGAAAATTAGTATTCTGGGGCACCTAGGTGGCTCAGTTAAGCATCCAACTCTCGATTTCAACTCAGGTCATGATCTCAGGGTCCTAGGATCAAGCCCTGCATTGGGCTCATGCTCAGCACAATCTGCGTGAGATTCTCTTTCTCCCTCTCTCCCCGCTGCTGTCTCTAAATAATAAATAAATATATAAAGAAATCTTTTTTTTTAAGAAATTTAGTATCCTACTGATTTAAGTTCCTAATTATTATGAATAAAAATTTACATTTTCTATTACTTATGAAAATGGTATTTTAGTTCTAATTTTTATTATTGAGAAGTTATATAGTGAATTTTAAAAGTTTGCTTGAGAATGAAGCAGCTTCTAGACTTGAGGTGGCTTGGTAACTGAACTTCAGTTTTGTTCAGGTTTGATCCAAGACTGCGTTCTTCAGGGCTTTATGGTGGGAATACTGATGAGTAAATCTATCATGGTATCTCCACTCCTTTTCTCAAGAATTGTTTAAAGCAGATACATATAACACAGTTCTGATCTTGAGACTGAAGAAGAATCTGATAACAGGTGGTCAGGGCTTCTGGAAAATACTTTCCTTCCTTGAGGGAAAGAGATGTTTGGTAAGGTGTAAGGAGGGTACAAAGAATTTCTCTCTCTTTCTTTCAAAATTATCAGGCTTAAGTGCATAATTTAACCAATCCTAGAAATGTTCTGCCTCCAGGATAGATTCTAAATGGCTCCATTTTCACCTCCTCCTGAAATGGGGTATTTAGTAAGATTTTAAAAAGAAAAAAAAAACATTCTCTTAACAAAACAATATATGGCAGCTGTACTTTGATAAATTGTGTGAAAATTTAAAAACAGCAGTAACATCAAAAAACCTCGTTTAGATGAAGTCCGGAGGCCAGCAGGGGGAGCTCTTACATCTAGCACCAGTTACCGATTGCACACCCAACAGAAGAAAGGGACCTTGCAAGTCCCTACCAGAGAAAGTAAGATTTCTTCTTGGCCTGGCAACAGCCTAGCCAATGAAAAGCCGCTATACTTCAACCTCCCTCCCAGCTACCTCTTTACAGAACACTCCTCTCCTTTGTTTCCCATACCTGCTTATGATTTTGCTGCAGCGTGCCTGTCCTGGATGGCAGTGCTCTGCTATTCCTGAATAAACCCTTCTTTGGCTGACAAAATAACTGGCAGTTTTATTTTCAAGGTTAACAGTTAATACAAATTACGGAAAAGGCCTGTTTTGTCTTGTAGTTATTTACTTAGCAGGACCTGAAGCCCTTACCGTATTCTACCTTCAGTTTTATTGCGGAGAAAATTAGATGGAAACATTTGACTGAGAGCCAAACACAGGGTTTCAAACATTAAGAAACTATGGGGGTGGGGGGAGATACTAAAGAAAAAAAAAAAAAAAAAAAAAAAACAGAAGAAAAGTCTCTGTTATCTAGGAGTAGCTAATATTTATTGAGTACTTACCGAAGCCTAACACCCTTCTGTGCACTTTGCTTGTTTCATTTAATCCACACAGCAACGTTGTGAAGAAGGTACTGTTACTCTCCCATCTTAAAGTTGACGAATCTGAAGCAAAAAAATGAAATTTGCCCCAGATTACACAGCTAATTTGAGGTGGGGGTAGCATTTAAGCACAGGCATCCTTACTCCAGATTTAAGCATGTCTCTAAACACTTCCTCAACTCACATTTAATCCAAGGTTGTGTCTATATGGAGATTCAATGGGAAAAGTCATCTTCTGGACTCTGTTTGCATGAGAGAGCTCCTTTCTTAAAGCATAATTCTCATGTATTACTATATTAGCCAATTCTTTTGTTTTTCTCTCTTACTGAATACTAACATTTGATATTGCTAAACTATGGTGCAGTGTCTAACCATGCCTGAATCAAAGTATTAGCCTAAATTATAAGAACTTAACATTTACCCTTCCTACAGTCTCTTAGATTTGATTTTTATGCAAAAATAAATTAGATGAAACCAATTAAATGTCTGAAGTAAATTAGCAGGCTCAAAACCACTTTACTCTGAAATATCTAAATGATTTATACAAAGAAAATTGTGTTTATTTGTTTAGTTTGTACTGGGTCCTTTGGATAATTGCTAATGGATAATTGTTTCATTCCCCCCACTTAGATATGCATTGTGCAATGTGGGGTCTATCAAACTCTTGTAATGTGGCTGGTCTGAACTGAGATGTGCTATAAATGTATAATATAAACTAGATTTAGAAACCTTAACAAGTGGCATTCCGGGGTGGCTCGGTCTGTTAAGTGGCTGCCTTCTGCTCAGGTCATGATCCCAGGACCCTGGGATCCAGTACTGCATTGGGCTCCCTCCTCAGGGGGAATCTGTTTCCTCTCCCTCTGCCCCTGCCCCTACCCCTGCTCTGCTCTCTTGTTCACTCTCTCTCAAATAAATAAAATCTTAAAAAAAAAAAAAAAAAGGAAACCATGAAAAATAATGTAAAACATCTCATTAGTAATTTTTATATTAATGTCATGTTGAAATTATATTGGGTTAAATTAGATGTATCATTAAAATATTAAAATTAATTTAATCTGTTCCTTTTTCTTTTTAATGTGGCTACTAGAAAATTTTGAATTATGAAAGTGGCTCACATTGTATTTCTACTGGAAAGTGATGATTTAAACATTGCCCTAATAATGTATTTAGTGAGAATTTAAAAATCTGATAAATGCATAAATAGAAATAGTTGGCTCCTTTCTACAGCCTAATAACATTTTTTGGTGAATGAATGCTTGATTTGAATAGTTCTTCAATATATGATAACATTAAATTTTATCAACTCCTATGTGAGGACAATAAATCCTTAACATATTTTAGCTAATTGCCCTTGAGAAGCAAAATGTTTTAGAAATGCCATTAGCATTTCTTCAAGTAGTCATTCTAAATGATTATAAAATAGTATTTAAACCCTAGAAACATTTGAATTCTCTATCACTTCATTATTTACATTGTGAATATTTGCCTTTTTCCCTAAAGTTATATGTTCTACCTGAAATAAATATTATACTTTTGTACTCATCTACGTATAGACATATCTGGTTGTCATGGGAATTACTGGCTTACACTGGGCTGGGGGAGGAAAAAAAACCTGTGTGGAAAGAAAATTGTTCACAGGCTATCTTAATATTAAGGTAATAAATTAGGAGGGTGTTTTACCTTTATTATGTCTTGATTTTTAATTAAAAAATCAAAATATGTCTTCACTGACAAAAACATGTCTTTAATCAGGATACGGCCTCTTGCAATTCTAAGTTTATACTGACCCCTATAGGTTATTTTGTCCTAATCTACTCCTAGCTTATTCTTACTGAACATATGTTAAAATATTTAAACATGTTTACATTTAGAGTTTAATTATTTTAGGATTAAAGTCATAATATAATTTTCATAGATCCTTTCTCTCCTTGTATTGTACAATATAAACTATGCATAAATTTTATTCATCCTTTAAGACAATTTATTTTGGGGGAAACTAGCTTGTATTTATGGTCTACAATAGGCTTACACTGTACTATAATTTATAAGACCAAGTGATTATTATTTAATCCCCTCAACTCTTTAAGGTTGATATATTACTAACAAAGATTCTGAGATTCTGAGAAGTCAAGTACCTTACTAACACTATTTTCACAGCAGAATTTAAAATTCAGAAGAACGTGAAAGGAGGGGTGTGTAAATGACATTAACCACAGTGAGAAGTTAAAAACTAAGTCAATAGCTTCTCCCCACTTGATAATTTTTCCAGTGGTAAGTTTTATGGATTCATATTAAGGACTCCTATAACTCTACAACATTTCTCTTTGGATATCTACCTCAATCCTCTATCTTTTTAAAAATGACTTAAGTAGAGCCATTTTAAAAGGGAGCCAGAACAGCCATTTCTGGAGAACTGGTTTTCACATCCTGTTTCTTGAACCTTGAACTCGGCCAAACGGTCAACATTCAAGAAGTCAACAAGCAGGAGAATATCCCTTTTGAAAAGACTAATAAAAGTGAACTTTTGCCTAGGGATCACTTCACCTGACCAATCAATGAGTGCAAATCCAGCCCTACTTGTCAGCACCAATGGACTCTTCTTTAAAACTATTTACCCAATCTTCCTCCTTTTTTTCTTCATGAAAATCCTGTCAACCTCCTGAAACCTGGACAGTATTTGGGATTCTACATAAATCTGTGTACCCTGAATTGCAATTCTTTGATTCCAGTTAAATGCTTTGCTTCTTGAACTGGTTTCTTGTTTTCAGGCTGACATCTTCAACTCTACGGGCAATTTAAGTTACTTTAAATTTTGCATCTCATTACTCTTGGTTTTTAAGCGTGCATTTTCACGTGCTGAGGGGTAGCATTTCTGAGACTTCAAGTTCAACATGCCCAAACTAAACCCATTGTCTTTTACCGAATTCCATTACTTTCTTTTTGCTACTTATTTAATGGTCACAGTTCTAGATTCCTAGGTGTTACTTCACCTTCACCCATCTAATTTTTGTAATCTTTATAAAACTGTCATTATTAATGACGAAGACTATTTCTATTTTATTTCTGTGCACCAAACTGTTTTCCCAGAATATCTTTTTACATCACTATAAAAGAATTAGAACTTTATGTACACTCACTAGAGATGATCATTACCACTTAATTTGCAAGGATTCCAAATGTCCCCTGAACAGCTCATGACGTTCAATAAAATCAATGCCATATTTAAGTCTTTATAATCAGTATGTCTTTTCACCTAATTAAAATTTCTGAACGGGCAAACTTCCTGTAACATCTTAATTGGACGACAAAATAAAATGCGTGTCAACAACAAAAAAGTGATACAAAGAACTGTTAGTACCCAAACGAAGGGAAATACCCCAATAGAACTTGTCCTAGGCAGTGGCCTGCAGAAATATCTGAGAATGTAAGTGGGGCAAAAAGACGCAAAAGTGTTAAAAGGAGAAATAAGAGGACGAACGTATGAGCACCGAGAAGGCAATCCTTCAAAAGCAGTTAGAGGACAAAATCATCAAGCACCACCTCAGCCTCTACTGAACCCAAACTCAAATAAACATTAAGCAATGGTGAGTTTTTCTCACATCGTTTCCTTAATGTGGCAAACTACGAACACTGCATTAGCCAAAAACTTCCACCCGCGGTTTTAATAGAATTCTGCTCCGAAAGCTGCCCCAAATTCCAAGAATGCGCACGCGCAATCTCATCACGCCACCCTCCTCCGCCCCACCCAACTCAGGCCTCAAAGGAAGTGACGCAAAGCTAAGGGGCGGGGTGAGCTATGCGCCGGAAGTGGCTCGCAAATAGTAAATAAGGCCCGAAAGGGTGGAGAGTTACTGTCTCCATCTTGTTGCCTGCGGGTCCTACTGCGACGTTGCGGAGATGGGGAACGTCTTGGGACTGTGCTCCATGGCGAGCTGGGTAAGGAGGTTTTTAGTGACCTTCATGGTGCTAAGCGTAAGAGGCGAAGGCGACAGGAACCTGAGCCGGGCTGGATGGGTTGCATAGGTAACGTGGTACCCCACCCAACAGGGAGTGCCTTCCGTCCCCATTTTCTCCCTGTATCCCGTGGTCACGCAAATTCAGCTTTAGGGCCCTGAGTCTTGCGTAGAGCTGTCAGCAGTGGCCGTGAGGAGCAATCAGATGGAAAGTTAAACCCGGATGGGAGAAGCAAAGACAAGACAGCTGTAGTTTCCCACCCCCAACTGTCTTTCGTGAGTAGCTTTCATGAAAGCTACTCCCCATTCTTCTAGGTCCCTTTTTGTTGCTCTTTTTCCTGTGTCTGCGTAGGCCGTCTCTACGTAGGTTTTAGGCCCATTCCGTGGAGTACCCTGTCTTTTTTCGTCCTGTTCCCAGCGACCTCAGACTGCAGCACTGTCATCCCTGGAGCCATGTCGGCCTCTTTGTTCTGTCGGGCGGACTCTGCAGTTAAACGCCCGCTATTTGGGACAGCTTGGTGGTAATATTTACTAATACTGTTGAGTCTTAGCTCTGTGGCTGGGTCCTCGACCTTCATGCTAGAAAGAAATTACTGTATTTCTCAAGTAATAAATGTATGTATCTGTAAAAACTGGTCAGTTCAGTGGTGTTACAAATCTTGTATCTTGACGTAAAGCATACTTCTGTAATCTGAAATTTCATGTTTACTTCGGTGTAGGTTGCATTTTAATTAGATAGCATCGTTAGAGTGATACCATTTTTCATTATAGTGATACAGTTTCTTTATTCAGGTGGTGCAAATAAACTTCAGTTTAAGATAATCATTCCACCCCCCCCAACAGCCTGCATATATTAAGAGTTACTAAAGTTATTTTTAATTTTGGGCGAGGTATTTGCGTTAAAATCATATTTCTTTAATCCATGATTTCTAAATTCCACTTCTAACGCTTATCGGATTTCCCAAATGATTCCCATTATATACACGAGTCAGAATTTTTATTATTTTACATAAATCACTTTTTTTTTCATAAAGTTCTGATATTGCTTGAACTGTAAGTGTTAAATTTTAATAAAATAATACCTGGAGGTTGTTAATTCAACTGAGATCATTCTCTTGATTATATTTCTTCTTGTAGTTGGGCATGGAAAACAGGTATTTTTAATCTCAGTAATAAACTGGAATATATACTTGAGTCTGTTTAATACAAAAGAGGCATGGGGTAATAAATGTATTACAGAATAATAAATTTTAAAACATTACTTTTATTTTTGGGGGGTAGGAAGAATGTGTGATTTGTAAAGTCAGATTTTGGCCATTTATCAAGTTGGCATGTTCTTTGTGTATAGTAAAGACTTAAAAGGAGGGATTCATGTTTCCAGTTTTGTTCTCCTCTCCAGAACCATGATGTACACCTTTTTTTTTCCTTCAAAAACAATTACGGTTGGGGGAGGAGTGTAAAGGATTTTTTTATATATATTTTTTTATGTTTATGTGTTTTAAATCAGAAAATCACTTTAGTGAACAATATGGAAAATTATATTCCTATTAAAATTTTTACAACTAGTTCTTCACCTTTATTGACTAGAAAACTGATAAAATTGACATTGCGTTTTAGTCACTGTTAATAAGTCACTCTCTCTGGCAGGTAGGCTGGGTGGCCAAGGTTGATCTTAAGTGTGCTAGATTATGGTGGCTAGCCTAGGAATTGACTCTGTGTTATGTAATTCTATGTAGTATGTGATATTTCCTCCTTTCATTCTTGGTGCTTTTGTCTCTATTCATGAACTGTTCAATTTTAGTGTAGTTTGTTAGCAACTGGAGGGGATTTTGTCTTGCATTAAGTCCAATTTTTCAACAGTCTTAATAGTCAATATGCTTATTTACTTAAAGGTTTTGACAAATCCAAAACTTACTCAAATTTTCAAAAGTACTCAAGGCATTAAATTAGAACAGTTAAACTGTATCTAAACAGGGCTTACTTTTTACTCAGATTTTTTGAGGCTTAATCTATTTCTGTAAGGTTTTTTTTTTCTGATTTATAAAACAGCTGTAGAAAATTTCTGAGCTATGAAAAAAGCACATAAAAGAAAAAATACATGTAATACTGTTGTGTATTGATTGGAGCTTTAATTTTTATTTTGAGCTTCTTTGCTAAGTGTCCTAGAATTAGATTGATCATAAATCTTGGTTCATGTGGCTGTCTTTTGGATCAGTGATTACATTAACCACTTAAATATCTGGATCTTTCACCTAATCCTGGAACTACATTACCAGCAATTTATGCCTACTTCAGTGATTTTTTCCACCCCAATATCAATAGTGATACTAAGGACTAGAATTGATTTTTTGAATGATTGGACTTCATTTTTTGTTTGTCCAAGATACTTAGTATACTTAAGAAGAAAGAGCTAGTGATTACTGCCTACCTATTTTGTGTCAGCTTTTGCTAGATTTTTATTTTTTAGTACAATGACATGTTTTTGCAGAAATGATTCATAGTCACTGAACAGCCAAGCATAGCAGAGTACAAAGTTAAAGTGTCACACACACAAAAAAATGCCACTACCAATAATATTCCTTCTCTCTGTGTATATGTACATAGATGGATCGTAGCATGCTAAACATGTATTTTTAAACAAAGCATTAAATCTAGTTTTTCTGGAATTTAATGAAAGAAAAAAATAAAGGAGTTGTTGAACATTAAATAAACATTTCTTCATGAGGAGAGTTTTCTAAAAAGATTCATCTAAGGACATCCTTCTGTAGCAGTGGTTCTCAACTGGGCACAGTTTTGCCCCCAAGGGACATTTGGCAATGTCTGCAGGGATCTTTTGCTGTCTAATTTGGAGTAAGAGGTGCTAATAGCATCTAGTAAGTTAAGGCCAGAGATACTACTAAACATTTTACACTGCACAGGATGCCTCCCCAGCAGCAGGGAATTTTTTGACCCAAGATATCAGTGGTGCCAGCCTTGAGAAGGTCTGCTTTATCCTCTTGAGCTGGCCAGAGCAAAAAAAATGGAATGAAATCTGAGTCTTAACTGCTTTTTAAAAAGCATTTAATAAATCCTATTTTTATCTCTACCTTTTGCCTCAGTTATGGAGGCTACCTGGTGCCACCAGTTCCTGATCTGTTTAGGAATTCTCTACAAATTTTATTGCTTAACTTATTCCTTCAGTGGCTTATAATTCAACTTCCTAGGCCTTAAAAGGTCAAGAACAGGAGGATAAAACCAGAAGTCTTTGACCTTTTAAGTTTATTCTTTTTAAAAAGCCCTTTGTTTTTGTTTTTATCTTATTGGGAGCATGGGTAAATTCACATATTTAGTCTGCCATCTTTAACCAGAATCCCTTTGTATATTTGTTATTTTTTATATGTGACCATTATATTTTATAACCATAATAATCCTGGTTGTTTAGTTTTAGAACTAAACAAGTCATTTTTGAAGTGTTTCCTCGACCCTGTAGCATCAGCACACTGGAGACTTACTGGAAACATGAAGGCCCAGCATTCTGTTTTAATAAGCCCTCCAGGTGATTCTGATACCTGCTACATTTTGAGAACTACTGCTGTACACATAAGTGGTGTCAAACCTCAAAGCACTTTTTAAACATGGCTTCTCCCAGTTTTGTTTTGTTTTTTAATTTAATGTTCTCTCCTAATTGACTAAATTTTATAATACGTTAGATTTTTGAAGAATTCATGATGTTGAAATCTTTAAGTTCTTCTGTATATAAAAATGTCTCTTACATTTCTGAGAGGCATTAAGAGTATACCCATTTCCATCAGAATTTAATAGTGTTTTCTGTGAATCCCGTTTTATCTAACAACACTGTGATGTCCACTCCCTCCCAACACATCTCACATGTTCTGTTGACTTGTTTACTCTGCCTGGATATCTGAAGAGTTTTTACTTCTCTTTGAAATTAACTAAGTATGTCTGGCTTTAAATCTTTTATCACTTTTTTTGTCTAGAAAATAGTTTTCTCTGGAACAAACTGGGTTAAGCATCTGCCTTTGGCTCAGGCCGTGGTCCAGGTATCAGGCCCCTTGTCAGGCTCCTTGTTTGACAGGGAGTCTGCTTCTCCCTCTGCTTTTCCCTGGCTTATGCTCTCTCTTGCTTACTCTCTCTCAAATAAATAAAATCTTTAAAAAACAAAAAAGAAAGAAAATAGTATTCTTTTGGAAATACAGGTTCACTTCTTCATCTAAGGAAATTTTTCTTGGATTCTGTCTTTGAATCTCCTTTTTGTTTATTTATTTATTAAGATTTTATTTATTTATTTGACAGAGCACAAGTAGGCAGAGAGGCAGGCGGAGGGAAGTGCAAAAGCAGGCTCCCCGCTGAGCAGAGATCCGGATGCGGGGCTCCATCCCAGGACCCTGAGACCATGACCTGAACCAAAGGCAGAGGCTTAACCCACTGAGCCACCCAGGCTCCCCCCTTTTTGTTTATTTAGAGGATTCTCTATTTTAAGGATACCAGTTACCTTTATGCTACATTGTCTTTGTTTTCCTTCCGTATTATTTTTCTGTATTTTTGTCATTTTTTTAGTTGTTAGAATTTACCTGCAATTCACACTTTGTAATATAAAGGTCTGTGAATTTTGAGAAATCCTTTAGTTACATAATAGCTTCAGAAGAATTAGATTCAGAAGAATTTAGCACCTTAAATTCTCTCATCCCCATTCTTGGCAACACCTGTTTTTTTCTCCCTCCAGAGATCATTCTTTCCAGAAATGCATATAAATAGGATCATACATGATGTGGCCTTTTGAGTTGGGCTTTTTTTACTGAGTATAATTCATTGAGATTTATCCATGTTTTGTGTATTAGTGGTTTGTTCTTTTTATTTTTGTATAGTATTCCATTGCTTTGATGTACCACAATTTACTATCCATGTATCAGGTGAAGGAAAATTCTCGTTTGCTCAGGTGAAATATCTAGCAGTGGAATTGCTGAGCAGTATGACAAGCATACATTTGACTTATAAGAAACTACCAAGCTGGTTTCCAAGATAGCAGTACCAATTTTCAATCCCAGCAAAGAGAGTTGTTAGTACTTGGTATTATGAGTTTATTTGAGTTGAGCCTTTCTAATGTGTGTGGTGGTATCTCATTAATGCTTTCAGTGTGCATTTCCTTACTAACTGATGATATTGTGTACTTTTTCATGCACTTACCTGCCATCCTATATTTTCTTTCTTAAAATGTTCAAATAATTTGCCCAGTTTTTATTCTGGTTGGTTGTTTACTTAATTAAGTTTTAAAAATTCCTTACGTAGTCTCAGTACAAATCATTTATCAGCTACCTGATTCCCATATATTTTTTTCAAGTCTATGGTTTGTCTTAGTTCTCTTCAAGGTGTCTTTCAAAGAGCAGAAGTTCTTAATTTTGATGGAACCTAGTTTATCAATTTTCTTTCTTCTGAGGGTCTTGCTTTTCATATTGTATCTAAGAAGTCTTCAGTTAATTTTGATACATGGTTTAATTGTGGCTTAAGGGTTTTTTTGAGATTTAATTTATTTTATTAGATAGCAAGTATGTGGCAGAGGTAAAAGCTGAGCAGGGAGCTTGACATGGGGCTCAATTGTAGGACCCTGGGATCATGACCTGAGCCAAAGGTAGACACTTAACCTACTTAGCCACCTAGGCAACCCGTACGGTTCTTCTTTTAGATAGATAAATAAACCACTATTTCATTACCGTTTATTAAAGAGATTATCCTTCTTATTTTGATTTGCTTTGGCACTTTAATCAAAAATCCTTTTACCTTATTTATGTAAGTCTATTCTGAACTTTATTCTGTTCCATTTATTTGTACCTATACTGTTGCCTAAACCCACCGTATTTTGATTAGTGGTGATTTTAAAGTTAATCTTGGAAGGTAGGTATTGTGTTTCTTCCAATATTGTTTTTCAAAATTCTTTGGGCTATATGGTTCCCTTACCTTTCCACATAAATTTTTAAGGCAACTGATTTATTTCTACCAGCCTCCTGCTGGGATTGTGATTGGAATTTGGTTGACTATAGGCTAGTTTGGAAAGAATTGACATCTTAAAATACTGAGTTTTCAATTCATGAGCCCAGAGTATCTTGCCATTTATTTAAGTCTTTGATTTGTTTCATCATTGTTTTCTAATATTCATCATTTGGGATCTCGTATATATTTCATTAGATTTATACTTTAGTATTTCTTTTTGTTTAATTTCAGTTTTCAGTTGTTTTCTGTCGGTATGCGGGATTATGATTAATGTGTGTATAATGACCTTGTATCTTGGGACCTTATTAAACTCCCTTGTACTTCTAGTAGCATTTTTAAGTTTTTTGGGATTTCCATGTAAACAGTTATTTGTGAATGGAAGAGTTTTAGTTTTCCCTTTCCTGTGTATATTCCTTTTCTCTTAACTGTCTTCTTGTATGGACTAGAACCTCTAGTGTGAAGTTAAATATCTGTGATGAGAGCAGATATCCTTGCCTCGTTTTGACTCTTAGGGGAAATAGATTTTCACCATGGTGGCAGCTATAGATTTCTTGTAAATACACTTTATCAAGTTGAGGATATGGTGTTTTCTTTGCAGAAAGTTTTGTTCGATCTGTCATGCGTGGCTATTGAATTTTGTCAAGTGATTTTCCTGCATCAGTTGAGATGACCATAAATGGTTTTTCCTTATTATGTGAATATGATGAATTGCATTGGTTGATTTTCAAAAATTCAGTCAGCCTTAATTTTTCTCACTAAACCCTACCTGGTTACAATGTATTATCCTTTCTTTATTATTTTATTTATTTATTTATTTATTAAATTTTATTTAGCAGAGAGAGAGAGAGTGAGAGAGCAAGCATACAAGCAGGGGGAGCTGCAGGCAGAGGGAGAAGCAGGCTCCCTATTGAGTAAGTACCCCTGTGGGGGGCTCTATCCCCAGGACCCTAGGACAATGACCTGAGCCAGAAGCAGATGCTTAACCAACTGAATCATCCAGGCATCCCATATAGCCTTTATTTTTAAAGGCTTTTCCTTAGGGGCACTTGGGTGGCTCAATTTTGTGTCTGACTCTTAATTCCTGTTCAGGTCATGATCTCAGTGTCGTAAGATTGAACCCCGTGTAGGTCTCTGCAGTGAGCATGGAGTCTGCATAAGATTCTCTCTCTTCTTCTCCCCCGTCCCTCCCCCCACCCACTTGTACACTCATGCTGTCCTTCTCACTTTAAAAAAAAGGGGGGGTTCTTTAGAGTAGTCTTAGGTTCATAGAATAATTGAGAGAAAGAAAACAAAGATTTCCCATATATCCCCTGAACCTACATCCCCCAACAGAGTGATACATTTATTAAAATTAATGAACCTACAGTGACACATAATCACCCAAAGTCTGTAGTTACAGTATAGTTCCCTCTTGGTGTTGGACACTCTGGGAGTTTGGGCAAATGTATAATGACATGTAGCCACATTATAGTAGTAAACAGAATATTTTTACTCCCCTTAAAATCCTCTCTGCCTTGCCTATTCATTCCTGTACCTACTCCAGTCACTGATCTTACTGTCTCCACAGTTTTGCCTTTTCCAGAATTTCATACAGTCGAAGTCATACAAGTTGTAGTCTTTTCACATTGCCTTCTTTTAGTTAGTAATACCCATCTAAGGTTTCTTCATGTCTTTTCATGGCTTGAGAGCTCCTTTGTTTTCAGCACTGAATAATGTACAATTTTTTAGATATACCACAGTTTATTTGTTAATTCACCTACGAAAGGACATTTTGATTGCTTCCAAGTTTGGGCAGTTGGGAATAATGCTACTATAAACATCCATTTGCAGGTTTTTGTATGTACATGAGTTTTAATATGCATTTCCCATATGCATATGAAATATGTGGAATGTCCTTTCATATGCTTACTTGCCATCTGTATAATTTGGTGAGGTGTCCAATGACCCTTTTTCTTTTTTTTATTAACATGTAATAATGTATTATTTGTTTTAGGGGTACAAGTCTGTGAATCATCTTACACCATTCATAGCACTCACCATAGCACATATCCTCTCCAATGTCCATAACCCAGCCACCCTATCAGCCCACCCCCCCCACCACCCACCCCAGCAGCCCTTAGTTTGTTTCCTGAGATTAAGAGTCTCTTATGGTTTGTCTCCCTCCCCAGTCCCATCTTGTTTCATTTTTCCCTCCTTTCCCCCATAACCCCCTGCCCTGCCTCTAAAATTCCTCATATCAGAGAGATCATATGACAATTCTTTTTCTCTGATTGACTTATTTCGCTTAGCCTAATATCATCTAGTTCCATCCACATCATTGCAAATGGCAAGATTTTGTGTTTTTTTTGTGAGCTGCATAATATTCCATTGTATACCACATGCACACACCACTTTTTCTTTATCCATTCATCTGTTGATGGACATCTAGGTTCTTTCCATAGTTTGGCTATTGTGGACATTGCTACTGTAAATATTCAGGTGCACATACTCCTTGAGATCACTATATTTGTATCTTTAGGATAAATACTCAGTGTGATTGCTGGGTCATAGGGTACTTATATTTTCAACTTTCTGAGGAACCTCCATACTGTTTTCCAGAGTGGCTGCCCCAGCTTGCATTCCCACCAACAGTGTAGGAGGGTTCCCCTTTCTCTGCATCCTCTCCAACATCTGTTGTTTCCTGACAGGTTAATTTTAGCCATTCTGACTGGTGTGAGGTGGTATCTCATTGTGGTTTTGATTTGTATTTCCCTGGTGCCAAGTGATGTTGAGCAGTTTTTCCTGTGTCTGATGGCCATTTGGATGTCTTTGCAGAAATGTCTGTTCATGTCTCTTGCCCATTTCTTAATTGGATTATTTGTTCTTTGGGTATTGAGTTTGATTAGTTCTTTATAGGTTTTGGATACCAGCCCTTTATCTGATAAGTCATTTGCGAATATCTGTGGAAAAGCTTTTGATTTTGATGAAGTCCCAGTAGTTCATTTTTGCCCTTGCTTCCCTTGCCTTTAGCGATGTTTCTAGGAAGAAGTTGCTGTGGCTGAGATTGAAGGGGTAGCTGCCTGTGTTCTCCTCAAGGGTTTTGATGGATTCCTGTCTCACATTAAGGTCTTTCATCTATTTTGAGTCTATTTTTGTGTGTGGTGTAAGGAAATGGTCTAGTTTCATTCTTCTGCATGTAGCTGTCCAGTTTTCCCAACACCATTTGTTGAAGAGACTGTCTTTTTTCCATTGGACATTCTTTCTTGCTTTGTTGAAGATTAGTTGAACATTGAGTTGAGGGTCTATTTCTGGGCTCTCTATTCTGTTCCGTTGGTCTATGTGTCTGTTTTTGTGCAGTACTATACTGTCTTGATGATTACAACTTTGTAAAAGAGCTTGAAGTTTGGACTTGTGATGCCACCAACTTTGACTTTCCTTTTCAACATTCCTCTGGCTATTTAGGGTCCATATATATTTTAGGATTATTTGATTTATTCCATTTCTTTGAAAAAATTGATGGTATTTTAATAGGGATTGCATTAAACGTGTAGATTGCTTTAGGTAGCATAGACATTTTCACAATATTTGTTCTTCTGATCCATAAGCATGGAACATTTTTCCATTTCTTTGTGTCTTCCTCAATTTATTTCACGAGTACTTCATAGTTTACTGACTACAGATTCTTTGCCTCTTTGGTAGGCTTATTCCTAGATATCTTACGGTTTTGGGTACAGTTGTAAATGGGAGCGACTCCTTAATTTCTCTTTCTTCTGTCTTGCTGTTGGGGTATAGAAATAAAACTGATTTCTGTGCATTGATTTTATATTTTGACACATTACTGAATTCTTGGATAAGTTCTAGCAGTTTTGGAGTGGATTCTTTTGGGTTTTCCACATAAAGTACATCATCTGCAAAGAGTGAGTGTTTGACTCCTTTTTTGCCGATTTGGATGCCTTTAATTTCTTTCTGTTGTCTGATTGCTGAGGCTAGGACTTCTAGTACTGTGTTGAATAGCAGTGGTGATAGTGGACATCCCTGATATGTTCCTGACCTTAGGGGAAGAGCTGTTTTTCCCCATAAAGAATGATGTTTGCTGTGGGTTTTTCAGAGATGGCTTTGATAATATTGAGGTATGTACCGTCTATGCTTATATAGTGAAGTTTGGATCAAAAAAGGATGCTATATATTGTCACATGCTTTCACGGCATCTATTAAGAGTATCATATGGTTCTTGTTCTTTCTTTTATTAATATATTGTATCACATTGATTGATTTATGGATGTTAAACCAAACTTGCAGCCCAGGAATAAAGCCCACTTGGTTGTGGTGAATAATCCTTTTAATGTAGTGTTGGAGCCTGTTGGCTAGTATTTTGGTGAGAATTTTCGCATCCGTGTTACTCAAGGATATTGGTCTGTAATTCTCCCTTTTGATTGGGTCTTTGGTTTGGGGACCAAGGTAATGCTGGCCTCATAATGAGTTTGGAAGGTTGCTTCCATTTCTGTTTTTTTGGAACAGTTTCAAGAGAATAGGTATTAATTCTTTAAATGTTTGGTAGAATTCCCCTGGGAAGCCGTCTGGCCCTGGGCTCTTGTTGGGAGATTTTTTATGGCACCTTCAATCTCCTCACTGGTTATGGGTCTGTTCAGGTTTTCTCTTTCTTCCTGGTTCAGTTTTAGTAGTTTATATGTCTCTAGGAATGCATCCATTTCTTCTAGATTGTCAAATTTGCTAGTGTATAGTTGCTCATAATATGTTCTTATAATTGTTTGCATTTCTTTGGTGTTGGTTGTGATCTCTCCTCTCTTATTCATGATTCTATTAATTTGGGTCCTTTCTCTATTTTTTTTTTTAAATAAGTCTGGCCAGGGGTTTATCAGTCTTATTAATTCTTCAAGGAGCCAGGTCCAAGTTTCATTGATTTGTTCTACTCTTCTTTTGGTTTCTGTTTCATTGATTTCTGCTCTTTATTATTTTTCTTCTGCTGGGTTTAGGCTTTTATTTTCCCCCTTCTGTTCTTTTCAGCTCCTTTAGGTATAGGGTTAGGTAGTGTACTTGAGACAGTTCTTGTTTCTTGAGAAAGGCTTGTATTGCTATATAATCCCCCCCCCCTTTTTTTTTAAAGATTTTATTTATTTGACAGAGATCACAAGTAGGCAGAGAGGCAGGCAGAGAGAGAGGAAGAAGCAGGCTCCCCTCTGAGCAGAGAGCCTGATATGGGGCTCCATCCCAAGACCCTGGAATCATGACCTGAGCCGAAGGCAGAGGCTTAACCCACTGAGCCACCCAGGCGCCCCTATATACTTTCCTCATAAGACCACCTTTGCTGTGTCCCAAAGGTTCTAAACAGTCATGTTTTTATTTTCATTTGTTTCCCTGAAGTTTTTAAATTTTTCTTTAATTTCCTGGTTAACCCATTCATTCTTTAGTAGGATGCTCTTTAGTCTCCATGTATTTGAGTTCTTTCCAACTTTCCTCTTTTGATTGAGTTCTAGCTTCAGAGCATTGTGGTCTGCAAATATGCAGGGATGATCCCAATCTTTTGGTACCGGTTGAGACCTGATTTGTGACCCAGGATGTGATCCGTTCTGGAAAATGTTCTGTGTGCACTAGAGAAGAATGCATATTCTGTTGTTTTGGGATAGAATGTTCTAAATATATCTGTGAGGTCCATCTGGTCCAGTGTGTCATTTAAAACCTTTATTTCCTTGTTGATCTTTTGCTTAGATGCTCTGTCCATTTCAGTAAGGGGGATGTTAAAGTCCCGTACTATTATTGTATTATTGTCAATGTGTTTCTTTGATTTTGTTATTAATTGGCTTATGTAGTTGTCTGCTCCCATGTTAGGGGCATAGGTATTTAAAATTGTTATTTTTTCTTGTTGGACAGACCCTTTAAGTATGATAAAGTGTCCTTCCTCATAGGGATGAGGAAGCCTTTGGCTTAATAGTCTTTGGCTTAAAATCTAACTATATGTTATAAGGTTTGTCACCCCAGCTTTCTTTTGATGTCCATTATGTACATAATGCCCATTGATGTACATTAGCATGGTAAATTGTTCTCCACCTCCTCACTTTAAATCTGGAGGTGTCTTTGGGTCTAAAATGAGTTTCTTATAGACAGTGTATTGATGGGTCTTGTTTTTTTATCCATTCTTATACCCTATGTCTTTTGATTGGGGGCATTTATTCTATTCACATTTAGGGTAACTATTGAAAGAAATGAATGAAAAATGAAAGAATGAAGATCTGAATCGAGTGCCATTCTTTTGCTTATAAGGTGACTGTTACTGTATATTGTCTCTGTTCCTTTCTCATCTCTCTTAAGGCTCTCTCTTAGAAGACTCCGCTCAGTATTTCCTGTAGGGCTGGTTTGGTGTTTGCAAATTCTTTTAATTTTTGTTTGTCCTGGATGCGTTTTATCTCCTATTTTCAATGACAGCCTAACTATATATATAGTATTTGTGGTTTGCATTTTCAAGCTCAGCTGGCTCCTTAATAATCGTCATTCTGAACTCTAGTTCTGACATATTGCAAATGTCTGTATTGATTAGGTCCCTAGCCATCGGTACTGCCTTTTGTTCTTTTCTTTGTGGTGAGTTTTTCTGCCTTGTCATTTTATCCAGATGAGAATAGATGAATGAGAACAAAATACCAAAAGAATAGCAACAACCTCAGGAAAATATACAGTAACAAATCAGAAGAGACCTGAAACCAGGGGGAGAAGAAAGGGGGGAAAAAAGGAGGGGGATATACATACACACACACACATATACATATACATATACGTGCACTAATTAGACTGGTGAAGAGAACAGAGCCACACACTTGATTTTGGGTGTATTTTGGTCTGTTAGAAGAGACTACCTCCCAAAATTTTAAAGAAAGAAAACATATATATACAAAAATAAGGGTAAACAAGGTGAAGGGCTGGAAATGACTGTAAAGATGAAATTATGAAAAGATTCTAAACAAGGAATTGATAAGAAGTTGGTTGGTGGAAAAAAAAGGGAAAAAATGTGATCAGGCTGGAGATTAGAACATAGCCATGCAGCAGATTTAGGGTATATTTTGATTAAAAGAAACTGTATCCTAAAATTTTAAAGAAAAATCTATATGTAAGCAAAAAATAAGGTTAAATACAGTGAAGGGGTAAAATATGAGTATAACAAAGAAAAGTAAAAAAAGACTTTTAAAAAGATATTGGTAAGATAAAATAGTTAAAAAGCCTTAAAAAAGTAAAGAGGAAAATTTTTAAAAATAGGATATGAAAAAGAATTTTAAAAATTTAACTTTGAAAGACTAAAGGATCATGGGAGAAAAGCTATGAACTCTATTTGTTGCTTTTCCTAGCTCTGGAGTTCTGCAGTTCTCACTGATCAGTGAACTTGGTCTTGGCTGGATGTTTTTGCTGATCTTCTGGGGGAAGGGCCTGTTGCAGGGGTTCTCAGATATCTTTGCCTGAGACGAAATTGCACTGCCCTTTCCAGGGACCAGCTAAGTAATGTGCTTAGGTGAGCTTTTGTTAGCTTTTGTTTCCTGAACACTTTCTGCACAGCTTTGGAGGAGGAGAATGAAAATGGCAACCTCCAATCTGCGGCCCTGGAGGAGGCAAGAGCTCGGGGCCCCACTCCTCAGTGCACCTCCAGTGAAAAGCAGTCAATCACTCTTGTCTCCCTGGTCTCCGGCTGTGCTCTGTGCACTCCTGGCCTGTGACCGAGCATTTTTATCTCTGGTGCACAGCACCATTTGGAGTCTCCAGACCCAGCAGATTCCTGCAGCGCTACTGCACTGCTTCTCCCGGAGAAGGAAGGAGAGAGTCTCCCCAGATCTGTCTCTTGTGTGGTCTCTGCTCAAAGAGTAGTGGCCCAACTGTGCCTCAGATCACAGTTTAAAATAACCCTGAGCTGAGAACCCCCTTCATAGCTCCATCTCTGCAGCCAGCTTTCCTGCTCTAATACCTGGGAGCTCTGCCACACTGAGGCACCCCTGGTCTTTCTGTGACCCCATGCTTGCTGAGACCACACTGTCCCCATGAGGGTTCCACCCCACCCCACCCCCTAGGTAGCCTGTGGAGCGACATCCCTCAGTGGAGCTAATCCCTCATCCTCTAAAAGTTCTGATTTTGTGCTCCGGTGCTCCACTGCTTGCCAGTAGCTGGCCCTTCCTGCTGTTTTATATCTTCCTGTTGCTTCAGATTCACTTCTCCACAAGTCCTACCTTCCAGAAAGTGGTTGATTTTCTGTTCCTAGAATTGCTATTCTCTTCTAGCTCCTGTTTAGCTTGTAGGTGTTCAGAATGGTTTGATAACTATGTAGCTGAACTCCTTGGACCTGATGATATTTCTGTCTCTTACTTCTCCTCCATCTTGCTCCCTCCTCTGTTTGATTCTTTTTTAAAAGTAGAAGCTCAGATTGTTCCATTGAAATCTTCATTTTTGTCTAATGTAGTTATTTAGTACTGTAAGTTTCACAAATGTAATTTGTTATTTTCATTTGTTGTAATTTCTTTTTGGTATTTTTTCCCCCTGTGGGTTAAATAGAAGTGTGTAACTTAGTTTCCATATATTTTTTCCGTTACTGATTTCTAACTTAATTCCGTTGTTGGTCAAGAATACATGGTGGTGGTTTGATTTGAGACATTTTGCATATTTATTGAAATTTGAGATTTGTTTTATGGCCAAAAATGTGGTCTGTTTTGGTGCATTCTGGAAAACAATTTGTGCCCTACTTTGGTTATATTGAGTATTCCCTAAATGTCAGGCACAATTAATTGATAATGTACAAATTTTCTTTATCCTTACTGGTTTTTGTTTGGCTACTTAATGAGTGACTATAAATGTGAATTTGTTATTCTTTTCAGTTTTATTGTTTTTCCCTAGTGTATTTTGAAGTTCTCTTATTAAATGTAGAAATATGTAGAATTAGTGGTCTCCTCCATGAATATACCCATGTATGTCTCCTTTTCATTATGAAGTGTCCTTCCTTAACGTTGGTAGGATTCTTTGTTCTGAAATCAATTTAGTCTGGTACTACTATAGCATGGTATTTATTTTTTCTTTCTTTCACTCTTAACCTGTATGCATTTTTATATTTAAGTAAGATTCTTGTAGAAGAGAGAATTGGATCTCAAGATTTTATCTAACATAGTCTCTGCCTTTTTGTTGGGAGTCTTTATGCCATTTACATTTAGTGTGCTTATGTTTGGGCTTAAATCAACCATCTTTCTATTTTCTGTTTGTGTATTCGTTTTCTGTAGGTTTTTTTTTCCTTACTTTACATTAATTAGCCATTTTTAGTATTCTGTTTTATTTCCATCGCTTTACTAGCATACTTCTTTGTCTTGAGTTTCTAAGAAGTCACTCTAGGGTGTATATTATTCATTTTTAACTTTCTGCAATCTGTTTTCATTTCCAGTCATGCCACTTACAATTTAATAATTGTGCAGTAGTATAAAGTTGAATGTCTTGAATGTCTCCTCTTGCATGCTATTTGCAGTCATCATATATTTTTCTTCCACCTTTGTTATAACTGCCCACAGTATTTTTGCTTTAATTTTAATAGTTTTAATAGTTTTAAACACAACTAATGAATCATTGAACACTACATCAGAAACTAAGGATACGTACTGTAAGTGGCTAACTGAACATAATAAAAAAGGGATAATTATCCTTTAAAGGATTTCCTTGTATTTTGCCATTTGCATTGTTCTTAATTCCTTTTGTATAGATCTGCTGTCTGGTCTAATCTTCCTTCTGCTTGAAGGATTTCCTTCAACATTTCTGGTAGTTCAGGTCTGCTAGCTTTGGATTCTTTTGTCCTTTGTCTGAAAGTGGTTTTATTTTACATTAATTTTTGAAAGACTTTCCTTGAGCCTAAAATTTTATTGTTTGTGGTGTTTTTTAAAATTTATTTAATTTTTTTTTAAAGATTTTATTTCTTTGACAAAGAGAGATCACAAGTAGGCACAGAGGCAGGCAGAGAGAGAGAGAGAAGAGGAAGCAGGCTCCCTGCCAAGAAGAGAGCCTGATGCGGGACTCGATCCCAGGACCCTGAGATCATGACCTGAGCCCAAGGCAGAGGCTTAACCCACTGAGCCACCCAGGCGCCCTATTTGTGGTTTTTTTAACGTGTTAGCCATTTTTAAATTAAAATTGACATTTTCCTTTGTTTTTCTATATATAATAAGCCTTAATTTTTCCTGCCTGCTTTTTATATATATCTCTATTTAAGGTTGTTTTTAAGCTGTTTGTGATATGAGTTGGTATGGTTTCCCTCGTGTTTATTTTGCTAGAATTTCATTGAGCTTGGATCTGGGAATTTATAATCTTGATTAAATTTGGGAATATTTTGACAATTATTTCCTCAGTAGCACTCTTCTGGTCATCTCCCCTTTTGAGAACTCCAGTTTCACTTACATTAGGCAGCTTGAAGTTGTCAACGTTGCTCTTTTCATTTTTGTCCTAGCATTTTTGTCTCACTTGTTTTGCTGTGTTTTGGGGTTCACTGATCTTTTTGTGCAGTATGTTAATATTTTTTGGTTTAGTTATTTTATTTTTCATTTCTACAGGTTCTGTATAGATCTTTTATATTATCTTCTATGGCTCTCCTTAACATATTGATGGGGTTTTTTTAAATTTCCTTCATATTCCTTGAGAGTATGAAATACAGTTAAAATAATACTTTTATGCCATTGTCTATAATTCAGTCATCTGTGTTTAATCAGGTTAATTTTGATTGATTGATTTTTCTTATTAAAAGTTGTATTTTCCTACTTTCTTGCATAACTGTCAAATTTTTATTAGATGTCAGATACTATAAATTTTACTTTCATGGATGTTGGATGTACTTGTATTTTCCAAAGAAAATATTGGGGGCTTTGTTTTTGGGCATAGGTGATTTACTTAAAGAAAATTTGATGTTTTTGATGTTTCCTTTATGCTTTGTTAAGTGAGACTGGAGTAGTCTTTAATTTTATGCCTTACTTTTATTCTGAGTAGTAGCCTGTAACTCATTGCCTCCTGGATTACAAGGTTTTTCCACTGGCTGGTGGGAATACCATCTCTTCCCTTCCTTGGGTATTTTATTCAGGTGGTTGCAGTGATAAGTGCTTTGCTGAAGATTTCAAGTTGAAGCCTCTGCAGATTTCCAGAGCTCACTTTGTAGCTTTCTTTTCTCCAGGATTCTGCCCTGTAAACTCTAGCTGCCTTAGTTTTCTCAATGACCAACTCTGTTCCAGCTCCCAGTTGTCTCCTTAATTCAGGTGGACTGCTGGCCTCTGCTTAGATTCAATCTCCCTGTTCTGGAAGCTTTCCCCAAGCAGAAAGATGGATCAGTTCGGTCATGGAGTTCACATTGTTTCCTCTCTCAGAAATTATTGTCATGTATTGCCTATTGTTAATTGTCTGAAAAACCATTTTTTTGTTTAACTTTTTCCATTGATTAAGGCAGTAGGATATGTCTGGTCACTATTAACTCCCATCTTGACCTAAGTTTATAGTAATTATCTCAAGCTTTTTTCTGTTTGTAATTTTATTTTCAGCTGTGTCTGTTTTGTTCCTTGATAGTATTAAGTTTGACTTTCTCTTTTCATTATCTTATTTTATTCTTTTCCCATTTCATTTTTGAACTCTTTTACATTTGCTTTTTGTTATTTTTCTGTAGTTCAGGTGAAACGCTTGTACAGAATTTCCTTTTACTAAGTTTTGTTTTGTTTCAGGCAGGATTCTTCAAATGTCTCTCCCTCACCCTTTTTCTGCTTCCCTGAGGGTTGTGCTTATTTATTTATTTCTTTTGTTAGAGTATGTGTGCATAGTTGTTATGACTTTTATTTCTTTCTTTCTTAAGCTTACTATAAACAGCTTTGTAGATCTGCATTATATGGGTTGGTATAGTGTGTAGGACTGCTGCCATACTCCCTTCCCTTGGTTTCTGAGACTTTTCCCCCAGAGCTGCAGCTCTAAGGTTGGAATATCCTACTCTGTCCAACTTTCTGAAGTCTGACAGTATGGGGAGCTCAGCCAAGGTTGTGGTGAGTCCTTGTGAGAACACTTAATGCCTAACCTTTCTGAAATATTGGCAGATTCACTAATCAGTGTTCATCTCTCCTGGTGAGAGAATTACCCGGTTTCCCTGGTATATTCTAGTAGTTTACTGTGGAGTTCCAGGGGAGAAAGTTAGCTAGCTTGAGTTTTCACTACTACCATCTCAAGAGGAAAAGATAAAGATACTAGTTCCCTTTTTTTTTTTCTCTTCTGGGGTATTTGAGAATTCTCAGAATTTTGTGAATTCACCAGTATGATACCTGGGGGCTAGAGGACAGGAACCAGAGATGGGCTTGTTATTATTCCAGGATTTTTTGTTTGTTTTTGCTGAACTCTTTGCTGCTGTTGGTTTTTTTTTTTTCCCTTTGTTGTTTTAGCTGATTTGATTTATTTTAATTGATTTAGAGGTCAAACATTTTTATTTTTAACTTTGGTCCATCTTTACACAGAAAGTACATAGAAAGTTTGTGGATAATTACATGTGAACCGAATACATTTTGTTCCTTGGTAATTACTTTAACATCAGTCTTTTTTTTTTTGGAGTAGATGAAACAAATTTTCAGTGTATCATTTTAAAACTAATTTTTAATACTCTTTTCCCCAGATACCATGTTTATGTGGCAGTGCCCCATGTTTACTCTGTCGATGCTGTCCTAGTGGAAACAACTCTACTGTAACTAGATTGATCTATGCACTTTTCCTTCTTGTTGGAGTGTGTGTGGCTTGTGTAATGCTGATACCAGGAATGGAAGAACAACTGAATAAGGTTAGTTTTTTTTGTTGTTTTTTTTTAATTGATTAACTGAACCTGTAATGAGTATGCTTAAAACCAGTTGTTGGGTTTTGGAAATTGTAATGTACAAAGTAAGATAACTTATAATTACAGTTTTAGTAATCCTAATAATCTTTTAGGAAAGAAAGGCAATGTAAGACTAATATAAGCTTAACTTCTGTGATGGTTGTACAGAAAATGTGCTATGGTAATAAGGAGAAATAAGTAATTCTAACCAGTTAAATGTCAGAACTCAGTGGGTCTCATGGAAAAAGCAACATTCTAAGAATGAGAACTTTTATATGCAGAGATTGAAAAATGGAAGCAAAATGAGGATAAAGAGCTTGTTGAGCAGAATACGTATGCTTTAGGAAGACTGGTCTAATAATTAGAAGTCAAGTAGTTAAATGTGGAGGCTCTTTTAGTCTTGTAATCAAGAATTGTATAGGGGGCCAGCAGTAGCTTTTCTGAATGTAGAATTAACTGAATCTGGATTTGAAAACTGGCAGTGATAGAGTCATACATAATACCCAGATTCTGATTCTGGACAACTAGCAGGAAACTTACTGTTAACCATGTGGGGGGAATGGGGGTGATGTGTTTTATTTAAAAAAAAATTTTTTTCAGGGAGTCAGGTTATAAAAGGAAATGAGGAAAATACTCATTTAGTTTATAAAACATTGACTTAGGAATATTGCACTACATGTGTGTTCGAGAAAGTGTGTGTGTGTATCTAGTAGGAAGTAGAAAACACAGTATGTAACAAAAAAGAAATCTTAGCTGGAGGTGTTTTGGGAATGGAAATGAACGTTGAAACCATGGCAGCATATGCTGAAGAAGACCATTCAAAGTGAGCAGACTGCAACTTTTACAAAAGCTGTTATTGGAAGAGAAAAGGGAGCCTTAGAAGGAACAGTGAAAAGGGGTGAAACAAGTGAATGCCCTGTTGTGCAGACCTTAGGAAGACAGTATTTGACAGCCAGTATATCATTAGTGTTTTGAGAAAGTGATTTCTTTAGAGTGCTGGGATTAGAAGTGGAAGGAGACCTGAATAGCTGTGAGGAAATGTATCTAGTAGTTATGAACTGCTGATTCGAGGAGTTTTGTAACAAAGATGATGGTCTCAGAGGGCAGCTGAGTTAAGGCAAAGATTTTTTAGGATGAGATTTAATCATTTATATTTTGATATGAGCTTTAATCTGTATGAGGGAGAGAGGGAGGAGTTATAGAAGTTGGCTTTCCACCAAGACAAGACGAAAGATAACAGAAAATTTGAGGTTTAGAAGGATAGTATGGCAGTTGACCTCCATTTTATAGCACAGTATCTGCTTGATGTTGGCTTTAGGGTAAGGAAAGATGGTGAAAGTTTGGACATGAGATTATTATGATTTTAAAAGAACTAACATTGTACATAGTAAATGTGGATGACTAGCTAATGTTATTCAAGTCCTTGGCTATAAGCAAAAGACATACGATTTTGTCGTGGATCCAGTTGACTGTGGTTTTAAATAGTTTAGATGGTAGATGTTAATTCTCATCACCAAATGTTTCTGCTTCTCTGCTTTTTGAAGGTCATCAATGATTTGCATTTCCTAGAGTGCCATGTCTTTAATACTTATTCATCAGTGAGTTGTGAGTTGAAGAAATACATATCAGCTTCTACTTAACTGATATAAGATTTCCTTTTTTCAATTTGTCACAACATGTACATCATTTGAAATGGTGGCTTCTCCAACAGCCTGAACTCCTGAAGTGACTATCGGAACCAGTTATGTACATGCACAAGAGCAAGAACTATATATTTGCTATTTTAAGCCACTGATACTGGGGATTGTTACTGAACTAGCTTAACTTGACTAACCTTAACCTGACTAATTAATGATGGGAATTTGCCAGGTGGTGTCCTGCTACCACACAAGGGAGTGGGATAATTAAGCATGTCTAGTTGTGTAAGTGTTGCAAGTGAGTATGGATAAGTATATACTGCCCTAGGGCTTAAACTGGGTTGGAAAGGTAAGATTTAAGTGAGACCAGGAAAGGGTTTATAGACTGTGCAGGAGCTAGCAAAAGGAAGTAGTGCCTCTCCATTAGCTTAAATACAATTACAAGTTCTTGGTTTTAAAGGCACAAATTAATAGTCATATTTGGCATATCCATTTGCTTTAACGTTTTCTAGAGGAAATTTGTTCTCATGTAGGAGTAGTGTATGTGGTTCTGAGGATTGCTCCCATTTATTTCATTTAAGGTCCTGTGTGTGTGTGTGTGTGTGTGTGTGTGTGTTCAGATTCCAGTGTGACTTTCAGTAATGGCCATCAGTCTTTTTCAGATTTCTAAGTTAAAAATAAATCAGTGGCAGCTATTTTTTAATCCAGATCAATTCATTATCAAAAATAACGCCTGTAGAATGAGACACCAAAACTCAAAATGTATTTAGGTCGCATTGGCTTCAAGAAGCCATCGTTGTTTTCCTTGGTATTTAGAAGCTGACTTACTTTATAATTCCTTGAGCTTTTATTGATTGTATTTCTCTCTTATACAGATAATTGAGATATCACAGGAGAATGCAAGTTTTAGGACATTTGGACTAAGTCTGCAAGTCAAAATAAACATCCAGTTTTGGATCCGTTTATAGTTTATCATGGGCTTAAAGTAAAAAGAAAGTTAAATATCTAGCTGATGAAAATGTTCCAGACTTACGTTGCTTACATATTCAGCAGAAACTGTAAAGCATATTTCTGTTTTCTAAACCTGAAACTATCTGATTACCTAGAACTTGTTTTTATTTGAAAAAATTCGATATCATAAACTCTTTGTTTTTTCTAGATTCCTGGATTTTGTGAAAATGAAAAAGGCATTGTTCCTTGTAATATTTTGGTTGGCTATAAAGCTGTGTACCGTTTGTGCTTTGGCTTGGCTATGTTCTATCTTCTCCTCTCTCTGCTAATGATCAAAGTGAAGAGTAGCAGTGATCCAAGAGCTGCAGTCCATAATGGGTATGTCTTTGAATAATACAAAAGTCTAGGTAGTGTTTTCTCAGTTATTTTAGTTTGTCTAAAGAAACTATAAAATAAGTTATGCAATTTTCAGATTTGTTATTCATGAATGACCAGGTAAAAATATCTTTTTGTCTCTACTGAGAATATCAGATTTTAGAAATATAAATATTAAATAGTAGCCTTGGGTCATTTATTGGTATAATCTCTGATGCATGATGTTTTATAGTTCATGATAAAAAGAGGATCTACTGGGGCACCTGGGTGCGGCAGTCAGTGAGCACCCGACTCTGGGTTTTGGCTCCAGGTCATGAGATTTAGCCCCGCCTCGGGCTCCACACTCAGTGTGGAGTCTACTGGCAATTCTCCCTCTCTCTCTGTCCATCCTGCTTGTGCATTCTTTCCCTCTAAATAAATTTTAAAAGGTGGCAGGGATCTACCATATTTGTTACTAATTACAGGGAACTCATTCTTCCTTCTCTTCGTAGTTCTTGGTAGATCAGTGTTATTACTACATGAAACTGAACTTGGTTACTTAGAACTACATTCTCACCAAAATGAAAAATTTTAATCCTCAGCAGGGTGATTTTCTAAATGGTTGGTTGTACTAGACAATCTGAAAAAAACTTTAGGGTCCCTTTTACTAATCTTCCTTAATGAAGAGCATCACTTCCGGTACTTAATTTGAATGTTTTGAATTTTATCTCCCATAAATTTGAATTTTTTGAATTTTTGAATTTTTTTGAAAATTTTCAAAAAAATTTTTGAATTTTTTCTCCCCATAAATTAAAAAAAAATTTTTTTGAATATTTGCTGTTGCTTATTTATTACTAAGATAGGAAGAATGAGCAAGTGAGAAATACAAATGAAATACAAATTAGTGAAAAATATATTGTGACAGGTTGAATTTATTTTGTTTTTTTGTTCTTGTAGTCACTGGTATTTGTTTATTTGTACTTTTACAACTATATTTATTAAATGTGTTTTTAAACACTTTTCAGCGTGCATCACAGAATGGCTATGACAGCTATTCGCGGAGATAACACTCTAGTCAAAGTAGCATGCTTGTAGCACAGTTAACCATTTTCCTTACATGTGTTTTCTTTTTAATTGAGATATAATTAACATATAACATTGTAGATTTAGTACCTACAAAATGTTGATTTCATACATTTGTATATTGCAGTGTTATTACCATTGTAGGGTTAGCCAACACCTCAGTAATGTCACATAGTTATTACTTACTTCTTGGGGTAAGAACAGTTAGCAGCTTTGAGGTCTGTAATACAGTTTTGCTGCTTACAGTCACTATGCTGTGCATTAGATCTCCAGGATTTATGTACTGGTTGCAAGTTTGTTCCCCTTAATGACCTGTCCCAGTTCCGCCCCCCACATACCCCATACTCTGGTAACCATTCTGTTCTCAATAGAGAATTCTATTCTCAATGAACAAGCTTGGCTTTTCTAGATTCCACCTATGAGTGATATCATATGGTATTTTTCTTCAGCTTATCTCAGCACAATGCCTACAGTTAATATATGTCCTTGCAAATGGGAGGGTTTGCTTCTTCCTCGTGGCTGTATAACATTCCATTGTGTATCTGTCTATACCACAGTTTCTTTCTTCATTCATTGACAGACACTTGGGTTGTTTTCATATCTTGCCTATTCTGAATAATGCTGCCGTAAACATGGGAGAGCAGGTATCTTTTTGGTATCCTGTTTGTATTTCCTTTGGGTATGTAACTAGAAGTGGAATTGCTAGATCATATGGTAGTTTTTATTAATTTTTTTTTGAGGAACCTTTATACTGTTTTTCATTGTAGCTGACCTAGTTTACATTCCCACCAGCAGTGCGCAAGGGTTTCCTTTTCACCACATCCTTGTCAACATTTGTTACTTCTTGTCTTCTTAATGATAGCCATTTCATTTTAACAAGTGTGAGATGATATTTCATAATGGCTTTTATTTACATTTCCCAGATGATCAGTGATACTAAGCACCTTTTTAAATACCTTTTGGCCATTTGTATGTCTTTGGAAAAATAGCTGAGTTCCTCTGCCCATCTTTTAATGGATTTTTCTGTTTCTTGATTTAGTCTTGATAGGTTGTATGTTTTTAAAGAGTTTATCCATATCTTCTGGTTATGCAATTTGTTGACATAAAATTCTTCAAGCAGTTTCTTACGAATGTATTTCCATAGCATCGGTTGTAATGTCTCCTCTTCTGTTTTTGATTTTGAGTACTCTTTTTTTCTTAGTCTAGCTAAAGGTTGTCACTTTTATCTTTTTGAAATACCAGCTCTAGTTTAATTGATCTTTTCTATTTTTTTCTGTTCTGTATCACGTTTATTTCCACTCTGATCTTTGTTATTTCCCTGCTTCTGCTAACTTTGGCCTTGCTTTTTCTAGTCCTTGAGGTATAGTTAAGGTTATTAGAGATCTGTTTTCTTTATATATGCATTTTTCACTATATACTTCCTCTCAGAACTTTTTTTAACGCAGATTTCTTTTTATTTTATTTTTTTATCTTTTTTACTAATTATTTTTATTGACCTGTAATGTGTATTATTTGCCCCAGGGGTACAGGTATGTGAATTGTCCGGTTTACACATTTCACAACACTCACCATATCCCATACCCTCCCTAATGTCCATAACCCAGCCACCCTCTCCATAACCCCTCTCCCCCCAGTAGCCCTCCGTTTGTTTTATGAGGTTGAGAGTCTCTTACGGTTTGCCTCCCTCCTGATCCCATCTTGTTTCATTTTCCCCCCAGGCCCCCACCCTGTGTCTCAAATTATTATTTTATATATACATATAAAATAATAATAATTATATATATATATATTAAGATGATGTATATATACACATCTTCTTATCCATTCATCTGTTGATGGACATCTAGGTTCTTTCCATAGTTTGGCTATTGTGAACACTGCTGCTATAAACTTTCGGGTCCACGTGCCCCTTCGGATCACAACATTTGCATCTTTAGGATAAATACCCAGTGGTGCGATTGCTGGGTCATGGGGTAGCTCTATTTTCAACTTTTTGAGGAACCTTCATGCTGTCTTCCAGAGTGGCTGCACCAGCTTGCATTCCCACCAACAGTGTAGGAGGGTTCGCCTTTTTCCGCATCCTCTCCAGTATCTATCGTTTCCTGACTTGTTAATTTTAGCCATTCTGACTGGTGTGAGATGGTATTTCATTGTGGTTTTGATTAGTATTTCCCTGGTGCCGAGTGATATTGAGCACTTTTTCATGTGTCTGTTGGCCATCTGGATGCCTTTTTTGCAGAAATGTCTGTTCATATCCTCTGCCCCTTTCTTGACTGGATTACTTGTTCTTTGGGTGTTGAGTTTGAAAAGCTCTTTATAGGTGTTGGATACTAGCCCTTTATCTGATAAGTCATTTGCGAATATCTTCACCCATTCAGAACTGCTTTTGCAGTGTCCTGTATGTTTTATTTATTATGTTGTTTGTATTTTCATTTGTTTAGAGATAATTTCTCTTTTGATTTCTTTTTTGATCTCTTGATTTTGCAGGAGTGTGTTGTTTAGTTTCCATGTGCTTGGAAATTTTCCAGGTTTCCTTTCTAGTTTCATTCTGTTGTCATTGGAAAAAAAAAAAAAACTTGGTATGATTTCAGTCTTTTTAAATTTAAAAAGACTTTCTGGGGTCCTGTCATGTGATCTGTTCATGTTAGAGAAAGCTCCATATGCACTTGAGAAGCATGTGTATTCTGTTGCTGTTGGATGGATTGTTCTTTAAATGTGTTCCGTCCATTTGGCCTAACGTATCGTTCAAATCCAGAATTTCCTTGTTGATTTTCTGTCTGGAGGATTTATCCATTGCTGAAAGTGTGGGGTATTGAGGTCTCTTACTGTTATTGTTACCCATTTCTCCCTTAAAATCTGTTAGTATTTGCTTAATATACTCAAGTGTTCTAATGTTGGGTATATATATATTTATGATTGTATCTTCATGGAGAATTGAGTTGGCCCCTTTACTATTATATAACAGCCTTCTTTGTCTTGTTACCTTTTTTTTTTTTTTTTAAGATTTTATTTATTTGTCAGAGCACAAGCAGGGAGAGTGGCAGGCAGAGCAGGTAGAGGGGAGAAGCAGGCTCCTGGCTGAGCAGGGAGCCCACCCGATGCGGGGCTTGATCCCAGGAATACCTGAGCCAAAGGCAGTCGCTTAACTGACTTGAGCCACCCAAGCATCCCTCCTGTTACCTTTTTTGTCTTAAAGTTTTCTTGTTTGATATAGGTATGCTAACCGTACTTGATTTTGCTTTCCAATTGCATGGAATATCCTTTACTATCCCTTCACTTTGAGCCTGGGAGACTTCTTAAATCTGAAGTGAGTCTTCTATGCAGCATATAGTTGGGTCTTGGTTTTTTATCCATCTAACCATACCATGCTTTTTGATTGGTAAATTTAGTCATATACACATTTAGGGTAATAATTATTGGTATGTAAGGCCTTAGTAATGTTACGTTATTTATTGCTTTTTGATTGTTTTGTATTTCCGTTGTTTCTTTTTCCTCCATTTCTGCTTGCTTTTGTAAATTGGTGTTCTTTGCTTCTTGTTTCCCTTTATCTTTTGTGAACCTACTGTAGGTTTTCGCTTTGTGGCTACTGTGGGGCTTACCTAAAACATCTTTTAGATAAAACAGGCCATTTTAAGCTGTTAGCATAGCAGCTTAACTCCAATTGTATACAAAAGCTCTATCCAGTTAATCCTCCCCTTTGAGAATTTTGATGTCACAATTTAACAATTTTTATATTATGTATTAACATAATACAGTTTTTTAATAGTTCTTACTAGCCTTTATACTTAAATAGTAACATATCATATTATAGAATTAGTTTCCTAAATCTTACTGTTTATTCTTCACCAGTCTGTTATATATGTTCATATGTTTTCATATCACTAATTAGCATTTTTCATTTAAGCTTGGTCTTTTTTTTTTTTTTTTTTTTTTTTGCAAGATAGGTCTAGTAGTGGTGAACTCAGCTTTTATTTATCTGGGAAAGTATTTCTCTTTCATATCTGAAGGATGACTGGTAGAAGGAATATTCTTGGCTGGCAGGTTTTTTTTTCTTTCAAAACTTAGAATGTGTCGTTTCCCTCCCTCTTGGCCTGTAGAATTTCTGCTGTGAGAAATCTGCTAGCTTAGTGGGAGATCATTTGTAGATTAAGATCCTTTTTTCCTCTGGCTGCTTTTAGGATTCTTTTTCTTCCATCTTCTGACAGTTTGTGTTTTAGAGAGGGTCTTTTGCATTGAGATAATAGCAGTAATAAATTTATTAGATTTGTGAACTCAGGTATATAATACTTCCCAGGCTTGGGAAATTCTCCATTACTTCTTTAAATAAACTTTGCCCCCTTCTTTCTTTCCTCTCCTCTGGAACACTAATTATTCTAATATTTAGATACCATAGATCAAATGGCTTGCTTCACTCTTTTTCATTCTTTTTTCCTCTGTTCACGCTTACGGGGGTATTTCAAAATTTGTGTTCTCTGGGTTGCTGATTCTGTTGGACATTTGATGTACCCTGCCGCAAGTGCTCTCTTGCATTTTTCATTTCTTTCATCATATTCTTTGGCTCCAGATGTTGGTTCTTTTTTTTACGGTTTCTGGCTTTGCTAAAGTTCTCGTTTTGTTCATGTATTTTTTCCCTGATTTTGTCTTTTTGTGTTTTCTGGGAGCTCATTGAGTTTCCTTAAAGCAGCTATTATTCTTTATGCACTAGATTGCAAGATTCTGTGCCTTTGAGCTCAGTTGTTGGATTATTATCTTCTGTTGATGGGAGTGTTTTCTTGTTCCCTGTAGTTTTGTGTTTTGCTTGAGGTAGCAGATAAGTCTCTACTGGTTGCCTTCAGATGGGGTGTACTCTTGATCCTGTTACGTGTCTGGAGTTCTCTGTGACCTTGTATTTATACACTGGCTGCACACTTCTTGCTCCCTTTTGTGGAAGAAGTCTTAAGCTTTCATGACTTTTCGGGTTCTTAAAACTCACCTTACTGGCTACTGGAGGTCTTTGTTTGTTTGTGTTTTCCAGAAGGTGGCACTAGGGCTGAAGTTTGTGGTTTCTCCTCTCCCTTCCCTACAGATGGTGGTGTTTTTCTCAGAGCACTCTCATTTCTGGATTGGCTCTTTCTGCCACACTTGGGAGCACACACGGAGAGCTGGCTGCAGAGTGGGTTTAGTACTCCAGGTGTTTGGGGTCCCACACAGCCAGCAGAAATAACCTTGGCTGAGTATCTCCCAGAGACTTGTGAACATATTTCCTGCTTAAATCCTGAATGTAATTGGCAGAAACTGTGTTCCTTTAATGCTTTTTGATGTTCTTTGCTGCTGCTTTTCCCATTTCCTGTTCCCCCTTAGTCATGGAGGTCCTGCCTCCATAATCTGGGTGCTTCTGGAGAGAAATGGGTTTCTTTAGAATTGTCCCGCAGTGTTGGAGTAGCTATCACTCACAGTTCTCGTTTTGCTCCAGGGGAGAGGTTGCTGCCAGGTAGTGTCCATACTCTCTTGCCAGGTGTAGGGGCGGTGCTGACAAAGTTTCTCTTCCCCTCTCTGTTGCACTGAAACTCATCTCCCCGACACACATACAGGCCATGCTGGAATCTTCCCTCAGGAGAGCTAGACTATTATAAGTTGTCTCTCATTTATGGGTATTTGCATACATCAGCAGTCTAGGTTTTCCCCAACTGGGAAAAGGTGGGAGGGCTTAGGGATGTTTATTAGTTCTGCAGCCTATACCAGAGTCTGTCTGCCTATTACCAAATACACAGGTGCTGGAGACGATTTTCCTGGGTCTCTTAAATGTTTTTTTGTTTTGTTTTGTTTTTTAAAGATTTTATTTATTTATTTGACAGAGAGAGATCACAAGCAGGCAGAGAGGCAGGCAGAGAGACAGGAGGAAGCAGGCTCCCTGCTGAGCAGAGAGCCCGATGCGGGACTCGATCCCAGGACTCCGAGATCATGACCTGAGCCGAAGGCAGCGGCTTAACCCACTGAGCCACCCAGGCACCCCTCTTAAATGTTTCTTGATCTCACACCCTGCTCCCCAGAGACCCTTCTGTTAATGGTTGGAAGCCTAATTAGTTGTTAAGAACAGGGGAACCAAAAAATAGGCTCTTTGCCATCAAGACGCTGATGTCCTAAAAGCTAGTGTTTTTTTTTATTATCAGAGTTTTGGATGGAGCATTTATCATGTGTTTATAAAACCTGTTCATTTGTACAGTGCACTTTATACTTTCACATATTATTTTTAATTTCTTATTCATGTAAAGTTAACATACAGTGGTAACATTAGTTTCAGGTATACAATATAATAATTCAACAGTTCCATATATTTCTCAGCATTCATCAGGATAAGTGTACTCTTAATCCCTTTATCTGTTTCACCCACCTCCCCTCTGGCATCCACTCATTTGTTCTCTGTAAAGTTTGGGGTTTTTTGGTCTTTTTTATTTTGTTCATTTGTTTTCTTCCTTAAATTTCACTTAGCATTATACCCATTCATTATTTAAAATAAACCTGTGAATATAGAATACTCTCATTTCTCATAGTGAATGAATTATAAATCTTTCTTTCTTAAAACAGTCCTAAACAGTCACATAAACTTTTTTCAGATGCTCTTAAAAGATTTCATATATGAAACTATTGATTGAGTGAATTTGTATTAGTAAACTCTATTTCTGTTTCTTTCAGATTTTGGTTCTTTAAATTTGCTGCAGCAATTGCGATTATTATTGGGGCTTTCTTCATTCCAGAAGGAACTTTTACAACTGGTAATAAATCTTTTCATAATTGTGTGATGTTTATATTTTATAAAGAAACTGAGATAACTGTTTCTTGGAACTGTAACACTACTTGTTTTGTTTTTCTTTTTTCCTCCTGTTGGCAAAATCAAGACATTTGTGTAAAATATTTCCTTTTGTGTATTTTGATTACGAAGGTGAAATAGTAAAAAGTGAACCAGCCACTGATTTGTATTTTTTTTTTCTTTCAGTGTGGTTTTATGTAGGCATGGCAGGTGCCTTTTGCTTCATCCTCATACAGCTAGTCTTACTTATTGATTTTGCCCATTCATGGAATGAATCATGGGTTGAAAAAATGGAAGAAGGGAACTCAAGATGTTGGTATGCAGGTAAGCTTTTTTCTTGGAGCATCTTCAAGATAGGTGAACTTTGAAGGTGAGAGCATGTATGTAGACTATAGGGAAATCAAGATCTTTATGGTGTTTTTGTGAGTGGCATCTTATCACATTGTGTCAACAACTTTACTTGTTGAAATAGTTTTTAGGTAATTGATTAGAACATACCTAAGAGCCAGAAAATAATCCAGAGTACCTTGAAGGGCTAAAATAGATGTTGCAAAGGCTGTGTTCTATGGCTGACAATATGTACCTTTTACAGCGTAATTTCCTATTTTACAGCAGGTTAAAAATACTAAAGGGACTAGGACTGCTAGAAATAAACAGTGGCATAATTCATAAACATCAGCATGCAGAAAAAATATAAAAAGCAACTCTAGAACATTTCTTTTTATATAAGTGGAAAGATGCCTTTTTGTGTCAGTAACACGTAATGGGGTTCTTAAAGTACTATGACTGTTTTATTTGTAATGATGAGCTTGAGTCCAGTGGTTATACTGCAGAACAGGGATCAGAATTCATTTGCTTGCCCCAGATGATGAAAAGGAGGGAAGAGACTCAGGTTAAAGTGCATAGGCAATCCTTGTGCAAACAGAACTGTGATGACCGTATTTTATTTAAGGTGCATAGCTGCCGCTCAGTTTCATATAGTAGTTGCCTTGTGGAAATGTGGGCTCAGTATTGCTTGAATTTTTTCTGATTCCTTTTAAAAGGAGCCATAAATATAAACTTTTATGTGAAATGATAAGAGTTTCCATTAAATATTTTAAATCAGATTGAAAGCTATATTCATTCTTACCTGCTAGCCTGATACTTCTCTCACAACTACTTTTATTTGATCTCAGTGGTTAAAATAAAGAGAGTTTAGTATCCAAAGAAATAAGCTTCAGTCATTTGGAAAATTCACTTTTATAGAACACGTCATTCTTTAATGCAAATCTCATGCAAGAGTTTGTTTTGTTTCCTGCTATATCCCCAGTGCTTAGAACTTTGCAGGCATTCAGTAAATATGTGTTGGGTGGATCCCGGCAGGCACATCTGCATAAACACCTGTATATTAAGGACTCATTAGCACAAAAACACACTCTGTGTTTTAATTTACATAGAAGAAACTTGGGTTGTCTTATTAAATAATAATGACTTACTGTTATGTAATAAAATTTTTTTTTTAAAGATAATTAGTTAAGGGGTGCCTGAGTGGCTCATTCAGTTATGCATTGGACTTGATCTCATCTCAGGTCTTGATCTCAGGGTTGTGAGTTCAAGTCCTGCATTGGGATCCACATTAGGCATGAAGACTACTTAAAAACATTTTTTAAAAATAAAAAATAATTAGTTAATACAGGAAAGCATTGTTTTATGGACTTAGCATTAAGTAATTTTTTTATTTTTCTGTATTTTGAAAATTAAGGCCACTGTGTGTGAATGTGTTTGTAATGGAGCTATTACTCTTAATGAAATTTTTAATGTTACCTTACTGCCCTTGAAAATACTATAGTGAGCTATGTGTAAGGACTATAAAATCACTGTGATAAAGTTCAGAAATATTCTTCTCTGCTTTTATAGCCTACATAATGCAGACAGTGTTGCTTAAAATACGTTTTGAATGATTGTTTTTAAAATGAGCCCTATGCCTAATTCCTAATATTCGTGATACATTCTAATTGTCCAATTATATTTCTTTCACAGCATTGTTATCAGCTACAGCTCTGAATTATCTGCTGTCTTTAGTTGCTATCGTCCTATTCTTTGTTTATTATACTCATCCAGCCAGTTGTTCAGAAAATAAAGCATTCATCAGTGTCAACATGCTCCTCTGCCTTGGTGCTTCTGTAATGTCTATACTGCCAAAAATCCAAGTATGATCTTTATATCATTAGTTTTTATGAAGCTTCCATTTTTCTAAGTTTCCTCTAAATCTTGAATGATGTCAGAATATTTATTTGTCGTAATTTTTCTTTGTAGGAATCACAACCAAGATCTGGTTTGTTACAGTCTTCAGTAATCACAGTCTACACAATGTATTTGACATGGTCTGCTATGACCAATGAACCAGGTATGTTTTGTTTGCTTGGGTTTCTTTCTTTTTTTTTTTTTTTTTGGTAAGATTTTATATTATTTATTTGCCAGAGATTACAGGTAGGCAGAGAGGCAGATAGAGGGCTGTGGTGGGGGAGTAGGCTCCCTGCTGAGCAGAGACCCCCCCGATGCGGGACTTGATTCCAGGACCCTGGGATCATGACCTGAGCCGAAGGCAGAGGCTTTAACCCACTGAGCCACGTAGGTGCCCTAAGAGAAGTGTTTTTGTTTTGTTTGTTTTTTTTAAAGATTGTATTTATTTGACAGAGAGGGAGAGAGAGTGTGAGTAGGCAGAGCGGCAGGCAGAGGGAGAGGGAGAAACAGTCTCTCCACCGAGCAGGGAGCCTGATGTGGGGCTCGATCCCAGGAACGTGGGATCATGACCTGAGCCGAACAGCCGGTTAACCAACTGTGCCACCCAGGCGCCCCTTATTTCTTTTTAATGAATTCTATAACTTTTTTTTTTCATAAATGATTATTTTGTGAAAGTAAGCTATTTAAAAAATTAGCCTCTGGGGTGCCTAGGTGGCTTAGTGGGTTAAGAATCTGACTCTTGATTTTTGGCCCAGGTCCTTGATGTCATGGATCCTGAGATGGATCTCTGGATCACTCAGGAGGGAGTCTTCTTGAGAGTCTTTCTCTCCCTCAGACCCCTGCCACCCAACGCTCTCTTGCTCTTACTTTCTCTCATTCTAAAATAAGTAAATAAATCTTTAAAAAATAAGCCTCTAGAAGAAAACAGTATGGAAATAATAGCATTTTCATATTTGATGTACTGCTATGTATTTTTTCACTTTGCTTCTTTCACTAACAAATTATAATCGTAATGAAAATTATAACAAATATACCTAATTTGTACAGTCATATTTATGATTGTGTGTGTGTGTGTGTTTGTATGTGTGTATATATATATATAGTGGGTGTGTATTAGAAAAGCTATTAAAATGCTCCTTGATTCATTGCTAAGCAGTATAGTTTTGTTTTTAACTAATTAAGATACTATTTTTGTCTGTGAGTACCTTGCAAGTGAATATAATTGGGCTTTCTAATGAATCTCTTTATAGGCCAGTTATATTGCATTCCATGAGATTAAGAAGCCAATATAAATCATTTGGGGTGAAACAGATGAGCAAGAAATTAGTTACTGATTTTGAAAAGGAAGAAATGGTGCCTTTTACTTAAAATTACAAAATGTTACCTGAATCTGATTTCAAGTTTATAAACTCAGTAGATGCTTTATCAATAGTGGGATGAAGGCTGTTTTGTTTTGTTTTTTAATTAAAGATTTTATTTATTTATTTATTTGACAGATAGAGATCACAAGTAGGCAGAGAGGCAGGCAGAGAGAGAGGGGAGAAAGCAGGCTCCCTGCTGAGCAGAGCGCCCAATGGGGGGCTCGATCCCAGGACCCTGGGATCATGACCTGAGCCGAAGGCAGAGGCTTTAACCCACTGAGCCACCCAGGCGCCCTGATGAAGGCTGTTTTTAGTATTACAGAAAAGGTTATTTTTGTTCAGGTATTAAGTAGTTAGAAAAATTTTTTTATTAATTTGTTTTAGAGCTTACTCTTACCTGAATGGCTCTAAGATTAGAATCAATTTTGTCTTATTTTTCCCCCTAATTAATGATTGTTTTCATCATAAGATGGTAGTTGATATATCTGACTTTATGGAAGAGAGAAACATTTTGGATACTTTAGTGAATAAAGACTTTACTTTTTCTTACAAAAGTTAACAGTATGGATTAGGTCATTATGAATTTGGACATTTCCACAAAGCACTTGTTAAAATTCTAATTAACTGGTAATTTTATGTGTAAGCTCCCTTGCCTACATAGCAGTGTACTTTGACAAGTTTATAAATTTCATAAAGTCACTATTCTTCTCTTACAATATATATTAGGAAAAGCCACTGTATCTTCATTTAGAACACCTGAATTTTATTCCTAACTGTACTAGGGTTTTATTATACTTATGAGAGCTCATCTAAATTTCACCTTTTTCTTGATCAGTTTAGAGCTTAATATCCTCTCCGTTCTGGACATTTTTCTGGGCACTTCTATAAAGTTAGTGCTCTTATATTTAAAAGGTCTCATTATCAATAAATACAAGTTTTTCAGATTACTTTTTTCTTGTATCTGTGCCTTTTTCCAGGAAAATTATTTGAATATGCAAGGGCCATAAAGAGGTTAAAAAAAAAAAAGAAAATAAAAACACTTGTAACTAGGTCGCCCAAAATAAATTCCTTCTTATACTGTCTGGCATTTTAATTTGACCTTAATTTACATTACAGAAACAAACTGCAACCCAAGTCTACTAAGCATAATTGGGTACAATACAACAAACACTGTCCCAAAGGAGGGGCAGTCTGTCCAGTGGTGGCATGCTCAAGGAATTATAGGACTGATCCTCTTTTTATTATGTGTGTTTTATTCAAGGTAAGAAAAATTGTGGATTATTTTTTAACAAGAAATCTAGCCATTCATTTAAAAATCAGTTTTTTAAATACCCTTTTTCCTTCTTCCTTAACTGTCTTTTATGCAGCATCCGTACTTCAAACAACAGTCAGGTTAATAAATTGACTCTAACAAGTGATGAGTCAACATTAATAGAAGATGGTGGAGCCAGAAGTGATGGATCACTGGAGGATGGAGACGATGTTCACCGAGCTATAGATAATGAAAGGGATGGTGTTACTTACAGTTATTCCTTCTTTCACTTCATGCTTTTCTTAGCTTCACTTTATATCATGATGACCCTTACCAACTGGTACAGGTAATTATATTTCATGAAAACTTGGCATGTGGAAATTTCGATGTTTTTCATCATTGCATTGTATGTAAAACATGTGGTATGAAGTACTTTTTATCCTCCAGTGTATTTCAAAATTTACATCTAAATGAATGAGATCAGTATAAGAAGTGTAGACTTTACTTCCTTGCTTTGGCATTAATATTGAAATACTTCCAGATCTTGAAGAGATTAAAATCAGAAGCCTCATGAAATTACACATTTTTTACAGAAATTACCATGTTAATATTAGATTATTTTTCATTTTAAGAGCAGACTTTACTGACATTTACTATTGAAAAATAAGTATTTTTTTAAAAATTCCTACACTGCGGCATATTAAGTGATAAGAATCCATGTAGTGTTCAGTAATTCACAGCTTTGGCTGTCAGATAACATTAAACATTAAGACTTTAGATTGGGGCACCCTGCTGGCTCCGTTAGAGGAGCATGTGACTCTTGATCTCTGGGTTATGAGTTCGAGCCCCATGATGGGTGTAAAGATTACTTAGAAATAAAATCTTAAAAAAAAAAAACCTTTAGATGAAAAATATTTTTGGTATGTTTCATTTGTACAAAAACCAGCTAAGTTTGGAATGTATTTCCTTCCGAATCTCTTAAATCTGAAAAGGCTGAAAGTGAGAGAGTGGTTCCAATATACGCTTGGAATGGATTACACTTTTTATACAGGATAGGATTGATAAGTCTTTTTTTTTTTTTTTTTAAATTTTTATTTATTTATCAGGGAAAGAGAGAGCACAAGCCAGGGGGAGCAGCAGGCAGAGGGAAAAGCAGGCTTGGCTTCCCTCTGAGCAAAGAGCCTGATGTGGGACTCGATCCCAGAACTCCAGGATCATGACCGGAGCAGAAGGCAGATGCTTAACTGACTGAGCCACCCAGGTGGCCCTAGAATTGATAAATCTTTTATAACAATATCTTACTTAACCGGGCATCACAGTCCATTTCCCTGCTGTCTTATGACTACTAAGCCAGAAGTACAGGATCCCCCCCTACTTTGTTATAGTTTGCATTATGCTACTTCATTTTTATCAAAGGCTTATGCTAGTACCTGCTTTTGCTGACTGAAAGAAACATGAAGAGAAATTTCGCTTTTAAGAAAAAAGCCATTTACTTTACTCATACACGTTTTTTGTAAAAGCAAAGTGGCCTAACAAACGTACAGAAAGTGGGAACCTGTACATAAAGAACCCAAGTATTTAAGAGCTACTTCAGAAGGCCAATGTCCTTTACTCCTTTAAAGGAAATTCTTAATTTTTACCTTCACATTAGTTGCTCAAGTAGTATGACAAGCAGAGCAACGGATTAGCTCAGCAATTGTGTATCTGTTACCACAAACTATACAGAGAATACCTTGAAGTAAAGTTAAGTAGCGTGATGGCTGAATCTAACTCTTTCCCTTTCATTTTTTTCTTAAATTTTAGGTATGAGCCTTCTCGTGAGATGAAGAGTCAGTGGACAGCGGTATGGGTGAAAATCTCTTCTAGTTGGATTGGCATTGTGTTGTATGTTTGGACACTAGTGGCACCACTTGTTCTTACAAATCGTGATTTTGATTGAACAGGACTTCTGGCATGAAAGTCCCACTTTGATCATTGCTTGTTTGAGATTAACAGTATTCCGAACTTTTGTAAAGTTGTGTATGTGTGTGCTTCCCATGTAACTTCTCCAGTGTTCTGGCATGAACTAGATTTTATTGCTTGTCACTTTATCATTGTATTTTTGCCATGCACATTGATATGTGTCTTAGAATGAATTACAAAGGGAGAGATATAGGAGTCTGGTGGTGAAAAGTGGACATTGTTAGGTTTATCCTTAGTTCTGTGCCTGTGAAATTAAGAGTAAAAACACAACTGCTTCTTGACAGTTTGATTTTTAAATTGTGCTAGTCCCTAAGCTGTTTTAGAAAGTATAAAAGGAAATGTATGGCTGCCTTTTGAAATATTTGATGCTTTGCTGTACAAGAGACTGCAAAGAATGTGGCTATTGTAAAATTGTATAAACAAGTGACTTAAATGCTGGTTGTCTGAAAAATCTTTTCAGGTTTTTCCGTTGATGTGAAGATAAGGAACTTACACAGGTAGGGAGTGTTTGATGGACAACAGTGTAAATTATGATGGAGATTAAGAGACAGAGGCGTCATAGAAAGATTGGGGATAGTGGGTTACTAATTTGAATACCCAGTTAGGTTGTAATCTTCCCTGGGTAGGGATGGCCTTTCATATCAACATACCAACTTTGTTTTAGTCATTATAACATAGGCAAAAGTATAGGTTCAATGGAGATGTTAGGAACTCTGAAGGATTTAGACAAAGCTTTTGAAAAAGATAATCATGGGTTAGAAGGTGTACTTTGAAAGTTCATTAAAATCGAAGGTAGTAAACTTTTGACAGGACGTTACTGTAGTACAGACTAAGTAAGCCTCAGGAGATAATTAGATAAAATCTAGTCTAAGCCCTCATTTTAGAAATGAAGAAAACTGAAGCTCAGATAACTGATCAGTGACCAGGCTAGGAAATGCCAAGTTTCCCTAAAACAGCTGGCATTTCTTTGGCATTGAAAAACAACTTCTATTCAAAATACATGCATAATAGATTATACACCTCATTAGTGGTGGTTAATTCGTTATGTGGTTTGCTGGTGTCCAGCTTGCCTTCTACCCATAAACTGAGGCCAGGAGAATGATGGAATGCTATATAGAATATAAACTGCTTATAGTATACTACAATAGGTTCAAAAGATGTTTAAAATGCTTTTGTATTTGCTGCCACTTAATTGAAATATATAGTTTATTATAGTCTTTCAACCTGAAAATCAAGCAGTATGACAGTTAACTTAGAAACTTAGTTACTTGTGTATGTTACTAGTGTCATAATCTTAAAATCTACATTTGCTTCTTTTAAGGTATTTATTACTGTAAATGAAAGATAACAATTCAACTTAATTCCCCAACTTTATTCTGTGTGTTGATATTGTGTTCCATCATTTTGAATGGCTGTGTTCTATCTCTAAATAAATGAATTCAGAGAAAGTGTGTGGTGTACTAATTCTTTAGCAACTCAAATTTAGGTCACTAGAATACTAAGACCTACTTTTTCTCTTCTGTATAAAGGAACCCGAAACAGGGTTTACTGTCCATTTTTTTTTTAAAGATTTTATTTATTTATCTGACAGAGATCACAGGTAGGCAGAGAGGCAGGCAGAGAGAGAGGAAGGGAAGCAGGCTCCCTGCTGAGCAGAGAGCCCGATGCGGGGCTCGATCCCAGGACCCTGGGATTATGACCTGAGCCGAAGGCAGAGGCTTTAACCCACTGAGCCACCCAGGCGCCCCTTACTGTCCATTTTATTTGCTGAAAACCTGAATTATTTTAAAGGTGGTAGTTATACCCTTTTGGTCTTCTGTAAATAACCCATGAAATTGGATCTCAGGTAATTGAAGTCATGTTCTCCTAAAGAACCTTTAGTAGATGGGCCAGTTTAGTTTGGAGAATATTTTTAACCTGTGTCCCATAGGCATTTTTTCCTAAGTTGCAAATGGATGCTTTCTGACACAAGAGGATATAAAAAAGTTCCTTAACAACAACAAATAGAAATGAAGTACTCTATTCCATATATGTTACTAAGCCTTGGTATATTTTATTCAGTAATTCATTTAAAATGGCAGGATTTCTCCAATATTATAGGCAGGATAGTGTCTATAAAGTCTTGGGCATTTTATTCAGAAAAATCTTAATGTTCACACAAAATCTATACAAGAATGTTCATTGCTTTATTTGCAGTAGCCCAAACCAGAAACAAACCAAAAGTGCTTCAACTGTGTTTAAATGAAATGTTTAAACACACAGTCATACATCTATACCATGAACCTACTAAACAATAAAAGAGGAATGAACTCTTGGTACACAAAACAACTTGACTGGATCTCCAAGGAAGTATGCTACTATATTAAAAAGCCAATCCCAAAAGATTACATAGAGTATCATTTCATTTGTAATATTCTTTTTTTTTTTTTAAAGATTTTATTTATTTGACAGATCACAAGTAGGCAGAGAGGCAGGCAGAGAGAGGGAGGGAAGCAGACTCCCCCGCTGAGCAGAGAGCCTGATGCGGGGCTCGATCCCAGGACGCTGGGATCATGACCTGAGCCGAAAGCAGAGGCTTTAACCCACTGAGCCACCCAGGCGCCCCTATAATACTCCTTCAATGATGAAAATAAAGATCAGTGGTTCTTTGGAACCAGTAATTAGAAGAATCCTTGAGGGCAGGTTAAATGATTAGTTCTACAAGAAACTGCCATCTTCTGAAGTGTTCACACCATTGATACATGAACCGTTCAGTTTCTTTGCATCCTTGCCCGCATTTGGTATCACTAATTTTAGCCATTCTGATAGAAATATTGTGTTATCTCATTATAGTCTTAATTTGCCTTTCCCAAATTGCTAATGATGTTGAGTACCTCTTCATATGCTTATTTGCGATCTATAGGTCCTCAGTAAAATGTCTATTCATGCCTTTTGGCAATTTTGTAATTGGATGGTTTATTGTTATAATTTGTTGAGTTTTGAGTTAATATATTCTAGATAAACATCCTGTATCAGGTAGTAGCTTACAAATATTTTCTCCTAGTCTGTATCTTTGTTCTTCCATCTGAACAGGGTCTTTTGCAGAGCAAAAGTGCTTAGTTTTGATTAGCTTCAACTTACCAAATTTTTTTTATAAGATTTTATTTATTTGACAGATAGAGATCACAAGTAGGCAGTGAGGCAGGCAGAGAGAGAGGAGGAAGCAGGCTCCCCACTGAGCAGAGAGCCCGATGTGGAGCTCGATCCCAGAACCCTGGGATCACGACCCGAGCCGAAGGCAGAGGCTTTAACCCACTGAGCCACCCAGGCGCCCCTATCAATTTTTAAAAGACCTAACATGTTTTTCAACTTGTCACTACTTGGCCAGCCCAACACACTTTTAGTACTGCCGTGTAACAGCTCTGAAAGCATCCCCATTTACTGGCAGATTCTCCATTCTTACACCCGTGATTTTCTATGTTCTAAGATGTAAGATAAAGAGAGCTTTTTGTTCCTTTTTTTGTAAGTTTATCAGGGTTCTCCAGAGAAAAAAATAGTAAGATACTTTGATAAATGGTGAAAACGGCACTTCACCCCTGTGGTCTTTCTACCCCAAACCCATTAACTCCTATAATCATGGGAAAAACAGTAAACCCAAATGAAGGTCACTCCACAAAATACCATGCCAATACTCCTTGTAACTGTAAAGGTCTGATTTATTTGTATGGTAGTTCGTCTGTTTGATACCAATTCCATGAAAATTTCTGATTTGCTTTATGGCCTAATATGCAACCAATTCTCAATATTTCATGTGTGCTTGAAATGAACATTTAGGCTCTAATTCTTAAATGTAACATTCTATATATGTTCATCACAACAAATATCATTTCATCGTCTTCCCAGTCTGCAGACTATTGTCAATTTAAGCCTCATCACTTGAGTATACCATCCCTATGAAAAACAAGGTGACACACTCTGAAAGAACATTCAGCTCTGTCCTACATGATTTCTGATGCCGATAATTACAACCACCCCCCCCTTAAATGAAAGAAAGTTATAAAGAGGATGAAGATGGGGGGCACTCTTGAAATTAATGGTCTTCATACTGTGGTACTTGTTTTCCAGACAGTACAGAGACTTCCTCTGGTAAGCAAGAGGTATTAGAGATCAGTGTCCAGATCTTCAGTTTCCTTATTACTCCTTCCTGAACTTGGATCTGCCTGAAAAGATGCCTTAAGAACATCAGGGCATCATCCCTCTTTAACAATCACTTTCCAAATTTAATGAAGATGTATCTCTTAGGCATTCTGAATCCTAAGGCATTACTAAGGCACTGGATAAAATCTCAAACACCCAATAAAGATAAAATTTTAAATACTGATGAGAAAGAATGACAGTGGGGGCAGAATCCTTTTGCAATTCAGGTAGTTTCTGGGGTTTTTTTTTTGCTGTCGATGAAATTGAAAGATGATCTAATTAAGTCACCAGTGGGTAACTCATTAAAAAATACAATAGTTCTGGGGCGCCTGGGTGGCTCAGTGGGTTGGGCCGCTGCCTTCGGCTCAGGTCATGATCTCAGGGTCCTGGGATCGAGTCCCGCATCGGGCTCTCTGCTCAGCAGGAAGCCTGCTTCCCTCTCTCTCTCTGCCTGCCTCTCCGTCTACTTGTGATCTCTGTCAAATAAATAAATAAAATCTTAAAAAAAAAAATACAATAGTTCTAGTATATAGTTATGAAGGAGTTAAAAGGACTGATAGTGCTATACCAAATTCCTTCCATCATATATTTTGTATTACAAAGTTTTTAAGAGTTGTACACTTACAAATACAAAAAGGAATGAAACTGATGCTCTTACACTGATAATCTTCAGCTTCAGATACAAAAAAATTGGGGAAGTACTCCTTCCCCCCAATCAAGACCTGTTCACGCCACTAAAAATGTTATTTCTCATACAATTTTACTGTTTAATGTTTGCCAAAATTTGAGTATTAGTGAACACCGAGATCAACCCCCCCCCACCAAAAAAAAATCCAAAGGCAGAACATAATAGTTTGTTCTCCACTCACCTGAAGTCTACAATAGGTGTCCAAGATTGATGGGTGGCTCTCTTCTAAGCAGTGATTCAGGAAGCCAAATTTCTTCCTTCTTGAATGTATAATCAGAAGCCATATACTCCTCTGCATCAGGCTAGTGGAGGGGTAAAAGAGCAAGGAGGATTGCAGAGGGGAGGTTTTCACAAACCAGACCTGGAAGTTCTTCTGTACATCACTTATGATTTATTTATCAGAATTCAGTTACACAGCCACCCTATTTATGAAGTAGAAATAATCTAACTCCATGATAGAGAAAATGGTTTGGATAATTATACTGTTGATGAATTGTGTATAACTGGACACATTTCTTTATAATGCGTAGAATCTTAAGGCTATAGGAAACAATTTCAAATTTAGTTTCAGAGAAGTATGACACTATCTTTAATGTGACTTTCACACATAATAAAAGTAGGATAAAATTCTTTGCGAGAAGTGGAATGGATGATGATGGTTATCAAATCAGTACGGTATTTAGATTCCTTTAGATACATTTTAAAAAGCACGCAACTTTTTAAACTGTAAGTTATATTTTTAAGTGGTAGTATTATCAATACCCTAAATTCCTTCCAACTAAAGGTGAAAAATTTTAATTTCAACTCAAAAAAGTACTGGAACATATTTTTCAAGATTTTTAGAATATTTCTAAAGCTCCAAAATGTCCCCAAGAGAAGAAACTTAATCATATTCCACACTGAAGAAGAGAAGGAAAAAAGAAAAGTTTCTTAAGTTCTCTCAGGCTCTAAATTCTTGTTCTCACTTTAACAACCTCTGAGACAGTGACCTCTACAACTTACGTAGAAACTAACTTCTGGGGACTTGAATTAGTTCACCAGGATGCCACTATCAGAGCCAAATGTTTAAATATCTGCTAAGGAAGGGTTTCCTATCTCTCTGTGCTAGGCTTTATTTTGAATTTTTACATCATAATAATAGAAATTCCAGGATATTGACAGAATATGGCCATGAGGAGGGCCATATTTGTAATTCTTCATTAAACAGCCCTATAAAATATTCAGATATAAACTGCTCTGCTTCCAGGCTCTGCCTGAAGGTAGAATTCAACTTGATAAAAGTGGTGCCCGCCTTGTATTAAGCTCTATAAGCCTGTTCCAAAGGGATAAAGTGTTACTGTTCCATCTCTAGGAACAAAAATTACAGGCCTTTGGGTGGCATCCAGTGATAATGTTCTTACCTCATCTGGGACAATAAGAGGCATACTTCTCTTAGTTCTTTATTAGAAATATAGGAAGCAAGCCAGTATAATTTTTAACACAGAAGAACTTTAAAACACATTAAGTTTAGAGACCTTATATTCCTTCCTTGTTGTAATACACAGTCTAACTCTTGAGATGAGGCACAAAGATCTTGGTGTGAATCAATAATGGACAACAGACAGTTTACAATTTAAATCTACTTCCTATAAAAAGGAAAAAATTGTACATGTGGGTGTCACCTCTAAAGAAGACACGTAACAGACATTAGTACGCAACATTCATTATATTTATTTTACTAAATAGTATGGTTCAAAAAAACACAAACAAATCAGAAAACTTTTACTTTAAAACTAGTCCAACGAGATGGATGGGGTTGATGCCATCCCATCCCCCTTCTTTTTATATATATGGAGCTGGAGCCATTCTGCCAGCAAGCACTCATGTTTACTTTGCCTTTCCTTTGAACATGAATGAACTTCTCTGAACAAGAGAGACAAATGAAGTTTTACAAGATACAGGCACTTTATGTTCCCAGTTTAAAAATAAGCCAAGTGAAAAATATTTAATAAAAGTAACTGGAACAGACAAAGGTTTAAGAGTTCTACCATTAGTTCTAGTGACTTACACTCAATGCAAACAGACAGCATCAAACAAGTAAAACAAACAAAAGTTTAACTGGGGTTAATGGGCATATATGTAAAAAAAGAAATCCAAGTTACTACAACTGGGGAAAAATGGCCATTTGAATCCAACTTAAAGATATGCCAACAATGTGCATTAAATCTTGTGTACCTATGTAGCTGAATAACATCTGAAAGCTTTGCCAGAGTGTGTAAGTGAGAAAAGCAAAAGGTGCTTTTGATTCCACAGTATCTGATTAAACAAAACAAAGCAATTTACAAAAAAAAGTACCAAATGATACTTTAAAATAAATAGTTCATCATTTTGATGAATATATACATGTAGAGTCCACTTCCTGGGGATTTAGCTATCTAAAAGTGGCATATCACTATCCAGAGGTGCAGGAGCAAGTTCACATAAATAAAACAGTGTGGCTTCACTAGCTTCGGCTTCAGTCAATGGCTCCAGGCGAACAAGCTTACTCTGGGTTGGCTCTGGATCTAGGCTGCTATCCAGAAGCTCATCAACTTCTATGGGTTTATCTACTGAGGACATAACTTCTGATGATGCTGTACTCCCCTGTTCAACAGTAGAAGCAGGGTTCCCATCGAGGAATGCAAGAAGTGGAAAGGCAGTGTACTGGATAAGCTGCTTATCTATAATAAAGATTAGAAAAATGCTCTTTTATCACCAGCTTATACAGAGTTCAAGCTGAAGGTGGAAAAAATGGAAACAGCTGTGCATATATGCAATCACTACCCTTATACACCCAAACAAGAAATATGATACTTCGTGTCAGTAAATTTTAAAATGTACTAGTCAGAAAAGTCTTTCATTCAACAATTAAGAGAGTTCTTTCAGTTCTCCTACAGTTAAATTTAAAAATAATAAAAAAAATAAATAAATTTAAAAATAATTAAAAAAATGACTTAAAGAATTAGTACCTCACCAATTTAATTTTTTCTTTAAGCTGAAACCTTGATACATTATGCACAGAACTGAGAACAGTACATTCTGTGTTCAACTGCTAAGTATGGCAAAGACTTTCCTTGGCTCACATTAGTTTCTATGTATGACTCTTAATTTTAAAAAGCTGTAATAACTAATACTACATTTATACCTACCTGTTTTGGGTTTAGATTTTCTTCCCTCTTCTGAAACTGGCTGAACTACATTGTTCTTGGTAGTTTCTAATCCTTTATTCTCAGACTAAAAGAGAAAAAATAATATAAAAAATACTTGTTTCACATTTTATACGTTCCTAAAAATAGCAAAAAAATTTTAAAAAGCTGGTACGGTATGTGAATATTGGTGTATTATCTGAAATACAGGGGAAAAGGGAACACCAGGAAAGAAGAACTAGAGAGAGAAAGAGATCTGAATAGGTAAGACTGGTTAAGACCAGTTAAGAAAATTATTGCTGTCATCAAGTGGATGAAACAAAGAATCTGAACTAGGATGACAGTTAAGTAGGAAAAGAGGGGGCATTTCAAAAGAACAGACAGAATCTGTCAGAGGTAAAAGATGGGAACGAATCAAAGATGGCTGGTTTCAAACTAAGAGATAATTCTTTAGGAAAATTAAACTCAAACAGTTTTGATTAAAAATGTGTATTACTCATTTCACTTACAAACAGAATATTTAGCATAAGTGAAGATATTTAGAGTAGCTCAGGATGACATGGTGATATCCTTAAAACTATTATTTCTCTATTTGGAAGCCTCAGAGTTGAGGTGAAGTTTCTTCATTCTCCTTCTGAGATTCCTTCAGTTCTTTTCTGTCACTTAAATTGCTTCTTTCAACCACTGTCTTCTCTCCTCACATCTGATTGTAAAGGGGATTAAACCTTTAATGTTGTTTAGTTCTTCAGTGCTCTCTTCAACGATGTTCAAACTGAGGGGCTGACGTTCACAATTTTCCCTAAATAGCTGTGTCCCAGACACCTGCATGCTCACTAAGTATATAGGGTGTAGAAAACATACTAATTCCTAAAATTGCCAATAATCATCATAAAATGATGCAGTACAAGTTTCCAGATTCAGAAATAATGACCTCAAGATATAATAAATTAAAACTTCCCAAAAATGTACATAAAAATGTTTCAGATTTAGCAATCGCAATAAACAAACATTAAGGCAAGAATACCATCATTATTTTTTTACTTTTTAAAATAGGTAGTTTTCAAGGATGCCAGTTATTTTAAAACATATGAGAACCAGGATGACAAAGGGAATTCATCTCCCATGCAAATTCTTATTTGTTAGTAATGGCCACTTAGATGGCTCTACTGAGGCGTATAAGTATCCTGATATATTAGAAAAAGAGTGTTGTGATCTATGTTAATACAATACTCGTCATGAGCAAGGGAATGACAGCTGATGTGGCAATTATTTGAAAACAATCTAGATTTTAGAACTATAATGAAAAGTCATTCTCTAATTTCTCTATAGCACTTTAGAACAATATGCAATTTGCTGTTTAACTGCTATTCCTGAGAACTGTAATTAAGCTACTGGTTTTGCGATAAAGAGGATAATCCAAGAATAAAGAATGACTCAATGTATAGCGTCTATATGAATAAACAGTTCAGCACATTGACTAAATGAATGCATGATATGGGTTCATTCACCTTAAGACCTAACATTTAAAAATACCATATTTACTGAAACCCAGGGTACTGAGGTAATCCGCAGAAATTTAAAATATAAACCCAGGCAAACTGTGGTCCACACGCCAAATTAAGCATGCTGCCTGTTTTTGTAAATAAAGTTTTATGGAAGCACAGCCACACTCATTCTTTCATGTATTGTCTATGGCTGCTGTCACACTACAATTAGTAGTGTTACGTAGTTGTGACAGAGAACATATGGCCTACAAAATGAAGTATCTACCAACTGGCCTTTTTATAAAAAGTATGCTAATCCCTGATAAAAATTATTCAAATATTCAATGTATAATCAACTTTTTAGTTCAAAAATTCACAAATTCTTTCAACTCTAAGTTACACAGCCTGTAACTTTGAGTATGTACAAGAACTGGTCATAACATTAGAAAAATTCTATCCTCTCACTCTAATTACTCATATCTAAGTATCATTTTTAGACAACAAAGAACAAAAAAAATAAGTAAAACTTTAAGTTCACTAATCTAGAACCTGTACAAATATCAGAGGACTTGATTTACAACTTTGCATTCGATAAAAAAATGGGACTGAACAGTATGGTATAAATGTTAAGACAAACGGAGTATACACCTAATCTATTTTAAAAACATTTAAAAATCTGCCTATTATATAAGCAATATACAAAGTAACAGAATGACTCTAATCATTTGCTCTTAACAACTGCAAATTGTCCTTATTACTCATTAAAAACCAGTTCTAAAGAATTTCAACATTTGCTAATACCAAGTGGACTAGCAAAATAACAAAACCATTACTTCAAAAAAAAAGAGAAAAAAACTGTCCAAAATCCATACTTCATTGTTTCAACCTGCTGTACCTACAGTTAGTAAAAAATTACTTCAAATCCCTGAGCTTTTACTGCATGCTAATAAAATGAAGGAACTATTTAAGAATATGGGTACCAGTGGATTTTCAATAAAAAATGCTGAGACATTGTTTATAGAAAGAATAAGAATGTAAGCTAAAGCACATAAAACATGAAAAAATATTTTAATAATTTGTTTCAGTGATACACCTGAACATGCCAAGTTTAAGTCAGTTGATTTCCCAGCACTTTGAGGGCTCATTTCGTACTGTTAATCACACAGGTACCTACAGAATTGGGCAATGACTCACCCCATAACCAAAAGCTTTTTTTCCAGCTAGAATTTTACTGTCTTGATCACACATATAAGGTAAGAATACAAAATGTTTTTGTAATTGGGAGTGATACTGCTCTCTACTTACTAGGGCTTTTTTTCAGATTCTTACAGCTATGGGTCCTGAGCAACATGAATTAAAACTTACTTTTGTATTATTGATGTAATCTGTGGGATTCATCTGCACAGAACTAGTGAAAAGCTGAAAGACCAAACAAGAAAGATGATAAGTTTAAAAAATATTAAAAAAGAATTAACTGCGTGTTCAAATTTTTATACAGCCATGTTGGGTAAAGAGATGTAGCTCCTGCACTAGGAAGTTTTCATACAGTAAAACAGTTTGAAAGAGAAAAGCAGGAAAGCAGGGAGAAAAACATACAAAAGCAGAGCAAGCTAGCCCATGCATCAGATGTTTTAAGAATTTCTCCATAAAACAGTGGGGCAAATCACTTAAGACAAATAGTGGTTTGCCCAACTTCTCATTTCCTTATTATTTTCTCTCTAAATGCCGTTGGTTTTAAGTGGCATCCAGGGCTGAGTTCCTTGCCCTGACAGTAAGCCTTCACTGACTACCTGCTAATTATGTAAGAAATTTATAGAACCTGCTCTGTGATGGTGGCTCCTAAATTACGCCTCAAACGAAGCCCTCTGACCAAATGGCATACCTCCCTGCTGGTTCTTTTCACCTCGCCTAGCAACAGGAGAGTGAAGGCTGAGACCACTGCTTACTGCATATGCCTCTCAGTCCAGCCAGTTTACAGACATAACTTTTAAGTCATAAACTTCAGTTGTTCATTCCACAGGGATTTACTGAGCATCTAAAAAATAACTGACATCAACTGACATCATGAAGAATACAAGATGAAGACACTATTCCTGCTCTCTAGGAGCTTACAATCTAAAACACAAGAACAAAATCAAATAGCAACATACAATCAGATACAATTAAATATTATAATACTAATGGATGGTAGAGATTTAAAGTACTGAGAGAAAGGAGAAAATCATGCATGTCTGTGTGTGTGTACATACACACACACGCACACAGGCGTGCACAAGATGAAACAAAGTCTTGATGAAGCTATCCAACACATATCAGGCCCTGAAGAATGGTTAGGACTTGTAGAGAGTGGAGAGAAGAATAAATCATAACATTAACAATAATAAAGAAGGAATGGTTGGGGGTGGGTGGGTAAATTCTAGCAGTAGATAAGATGACCAGTCCAAATAACATAAAATTTCTGAGTTCAACAGTAGGTTGTATGTGTAAAGTTCAAGAAGTAAAGCAAGGCCCGTCACAGCATAAGGCCACATTCTGTCAGCAGTAAGAGCCTTGGAAAAGGCCTGAGCAAGGAAATATAGTGATTAAAGCATTTTAAGAGAATGAACACACCAAATGGTTCACAGGACAGAACAAAATGCAGATAGATCCCTCCTCCACAGTCTCTAGACATTGATTCTTCTTCCTTAAATTTCCATTTAAAAAAAAAAAAAAAGTTCCACCTTCATGATAGCCTTAAAAATATCCCTAGTTCTTCCTTTTCTTTGGTTAACTTTCCTTCCTTTCATACTACCTACTGATCCATGTAAAGGAAGAGAATCAGATCCTTAAGAGTAGATCGCTTACATGACCACCAATCTCTGCCAAGTTCAGCTTGTCACTGCCTCTGAGACCTGACCAGATTTTGTCCCTACTGAGAGCGGCATCTGTAGAGTATAAGCTCCTCACTCTTTCTTTGCCCCACTCAATGCCACCCACTAAATCAGGTACACTTTCGTGGATTCCCAGCAGATGCAGAGTGTGAAGCAGAAAAAAGCAGATCGTACATGAGGAGCTGACACAGATGGTTGAATCCTACAGCCAAGCCTCTCCTGCTGACTCTACACAGTCACTAAGAACAGAACTCTGCAAAGAACCCATGAACTCAGCACACCTATTCATGTCCTTACCATCTTTGCCATCTCAGAGAACAAGGCAACCAATGGGTGATTTTTACAGTCAGCATAATTCAAGGATGAAATAATGAAGGATCTTAGATGAGAGAGGCATCAGAAAGTAGGGATTATCTGTGAGTGCTATTTTTGAAAATACAAAGGACCTGAACAACGAGATAAAGATAAGGAAACCAAAATGACTCAGTGATTACTATTCTGGGTGAGTAAAGAGAAGTCTGATATCACTACAGAAAATAAGAAAGCTGAGAAGCATAGCTCATTTAGAGAACAAAGAAAAGTTTAGCATTAAACACAAAAAATCTAAGGCAAGACCTTAACTGATGATGGCATCAAAATTCAAGCAAAGTTTACTTCAAAAAACTATTAGGAGCTAGAGATATAAATTTGAGATAAGCCAAAATACCTTCACAAAGGAAGGATAGAAAAAGAAGAGACTTAGAACAAATAAAAAGATAAAATAATGGGTACCTTGGGGATTACGCACAGGTAGAGAACAATAAGAAAGAGTAAACATAGTAGAGTAAACAAAGAATAGTTAGGAAGACAGATAAAAAAACAAAGAAGTCCAGTGACTCTAAAATCAACAGAAGTCTCAGTGTCAAAAATAACCAGTATTAATCATAATAGCACTAATTATTTATAATACCCAAAAGAGCCCTTCAAGTTAGGCATCAGCCACAATTAACAAATGGGGAAACTGGGCAAGAGAGGTGAACTTTTTCCAAGGTTAAATAGCTAGCCAGTAAGTGACATGAGCCAAATGAAACCCAAATCTGTCTGATTCAAAACACACCTACTAGCCCAATGGCCTGATTTTAAAACAAACAAACAAACCTGGAGCCTACTCAGTATGGATAAACCAAGGCAGCACAGGCTTCAAGTGAATAAGCAAGATAATGCAGGGTTTCAAAAGAAATATAGAGTAAAAAAGAAGTAACAAATAAAGCCACTCGTTTCTAAAGTTTTGTAGTTAAAGAATTAGAGAGGCAAAATGGTAAATGAGCAGAGCCACACATCAAAATGTTTAAGACGGAGATCTGTACCCACTGAAGCAAGATGGGAAAGATCAAGGACAGAGATAGAGAAACAGAGAGGCACAGGGCAGGTGTACAAATAAGCTTTAAAGAGAAAGTAAGCACTTCCTCTAAGAAAAAAAAAATGAGATTTCCCAACTTATGAGAGAACCAGAGCATTGTGATTATCCTCTGTGAGAACAGGGACGAGTTAGCGAGATGAGGTCTTGAAGACAGACAAGTATGATAAACATTCCAAGGTTAAATTAAAATAACCTAGAAGACTGCAAGGCTTTGTAGAAGGTCAGAATTATGGAATTTTGTTTCCTTCTTATGACCTAAGAAACAGATATTCTTAAAGGTCCCTGTATTCAAGATGGGGACAAAGACTGACAGAATCAAGAAGGGCTGACAAATTACTATTAACAAAGTAGGTCATTAATATGGATGCCGAATTCCCTTAAGATGATAACATAGGTCAGAAAGGAAATCTTGAAAGAAAGTGAAACTCATCCTGTGACATAATGATGATTTGGAAAGAACAATCAAATCATGGATATTGACAAAGACTAAGAAGCAGATTGGTAAGGTGGCAAATTAATAAGACTGAAGAGTAAGAAAGGACTAATTCCCTCTAGCCTCACTGAGAAGTTCTTAAAAGGACAAGACTACAGAATATTTTGATGTGACAGACTGCATTTTAAGGCAGAAATACAAAAAAAAAAAAAAAAAAAAGGCGCAACAAACCTTTTCAGGATAGAGAAACATATTTACAACAGAAAATGGAAATCAGGGAGAGAACAATATTCATCTAGATGGGACCATTCATCTGGATGGGACCAAGCCATAAGGAAGAGAGGAGTGGTAGGAGCAAGAGGGAAGACAGCAAGAAAGGTAGTTAGTGCCAGAAATGGTAGATAAGGATTCACAGTTCAGACAACATTGAAGTGATACTCATGTAGGTGGTGGTGGGGACTGGAACAAGATAACCTTAGGACTCAGGACATAAACATTTTAAAAATATAGCAAATATATTAAAATATAATTCATGTGAGTGGCAAACATTAATACCCGAAGTATTAAAAAGTGTCTCCATGCAGTTTCCTGCCTAAGTAACTCTCTTACTAAATTTCCACCCATTTCTATTCAGCGACAATCTATTCTAGAGCAGAACAAATATGGCAACAAGTCCAGAGAAGAAGAAGTACTGTTGAACAGAATTGATATGCTGTTACAGGAGGATTAACTGAGCTGCTATTCAGAAACAGGTAGTGATCCCCCTCCTTCACTGTCTTAAACCCATCTGCTCGTTGTTTCTGATAAACAAAATCATTCATTTAAAAAAAAGAAAATGCAAAAACAGTGAGAATACAAAAAAAGGTATACTGATTTATAAACAATATATGTGAACACACAAACTGCCAGTACAGCAAAGATTATTCAAAGTACCTACATCAACCAGGAGATCTGGATCTATGCTAAACTGTCTTCCTGACAGCATGGCTTGGAAGTCCTCTAAGCTGCAATCAATGCTGTCAAGATAATCCAACAGCTCAACCCTAAGGAAAAAAGATTTTTAAAAAATATCAAATATTAGGTTTCCTTGTTTTTACATTTAAAACCACATTATAAAATTCTTAATCTTAAGAGATCCTATTCAGTACTTGAGATTCCTGAAAATGTGGTTAACTGAGAACTCACAGCCTTTACACAAAACTTTACTATTTACAGAAAAGATTCTGCAACAATAGTCTGAATTTATCTTTTTTCCTCTACACTATAAATTATAAAATGTTTATTACTTATTAATGCTAATTTCTGGTTTCTTATGCTATAAAGTACCTTAATAGAAATTGTGTTATTCCATAATCCTAATAAAAACATAAATATGCATACACACACAATTTACGAACATTCAAAACAAGTATCTCATTAAAGAAATCTAAGGAATTGCCAAGAAAATCTCAAGACTCTCTCGGCATGATTAAATCCTTCTCAAAAAAACATATGCAAAACTCAAAAAACAAAGAAAGATTACATGGATTCATAATCTGAAAGGAAGATCATTCGAAGAGAATAGAACATGTGAAGTAAACAAAGAAAGCAAATAAATTCAGATAACATCTATATGAACACTCACTTTCCCAGAAGATTGATGTTATCATTTAAAATGGAATCCATCATGGTCACAGGATCTTCTGTGGTCAGACTAGATGAGCCATTTAGCTGGACAGCACTAGACATAAGAGGACTGGTGCCATCACTGCCTGAACTTAGTGATTCTCTGGCTGGTTCATTCTGATCTCCACTCTGAATGACAGGTGCATACTCATCTTCATTGTCATCCTCAACAATGACAATATCAGGGTATTGGCTACAGCTAGATCAGCAATAGGAGAAAGAACCAATTACATTTTCAAATGCATTCAATAAATTCATTCTGTCCATTCATTCTCCATGGAAACTTTCTCCCCAAAGTTGGGGAGAAGCTTAATCACAAATATTGATTCATCATATGATGCAAGACGACAAAGGATCAATTAAAGATGTTTAACTCCAAAATTTAAAAAAAATCTGAATTCTCATTACTTTTTGTTGGAAGTCTTTTTGCTGAGAGGAGAACATCTGGTTAAATAACTTGGCATTTTCAGCTTAATAATACAAATATGAGTTTGACAGTAGTTTATCAGAGTAAAGTTGTTTTGAATTAAGCTCTTTGACAACAAAAGTAACCAATATTTTCACAAATTTTACTTTGTAATTTCCTTACTTGGAAGGATCAGCTATAACGTCCTCATTAGTTTCTGGAATAACTGGGATATTTTCTTCATCTGCATTATCATCAGTTACATCATAAATAATGATGTCATCTGAAATCCGCTCCCTTGCCTTCAAACCTTCAGTCCTACTGTGTGGAACCTAAAAAAATCAGGGAGAAAATAACAAAACTGTAATTATATTGACTACCGAACAATACACCATTTAAAAAGTGCTAACTGGGCACCCATTATTTACTAAATATTAAGGAAACAATTTAGCTATGTTCTCTGCCCTAATGGGACTTACACACTAATTGGTATTTGTACCCATTTGCAAAGGTAGGAGGTAATGTTACTTCATTCTATTTAACTATTTCTTTTACTGTAAGGAATTATGAAGGTGGCATGCCCCAGAATAAGTCTATGGAAAGATCTTCACATTTTAAAGTATTTTTTATATCCAAACGGTTTTAAAAAAAAGTCTTAAAACTTCACCAGGAATTTCAAGCATAACTAGATGGCCACTGTGCTGATGAGGATTATTTTATCTTAAGCTACTCTATTTGACATATGCCTTATTCTTTCTTATTAAAATGCTTTAATAGGAAAAAAAAACTCTCAACTATTCCACAGTTAAATGTCAGCCTGAATTTTTAGCAAAATTTTTTTTTATTCAGCTACAGATCTATTCAGATCATAGGTACCTAAAAAAAAAAAAATTCAATTATCTAAAGCAAATTAAACTCATTATTATAATGAATAAATCTATAAATCTCAACAGTAGATAAATCTGAGGCAAAAGATGTGAAAGACTTAAAAATAAATAAATCCAGTTAAATTAAGAAATCTTCATCCATTTACACTGAGTCTTCAATCCTAAAAACACAATAGTTAGGTATGCTTACTTTGAAACAGTGGTAAGACCTCATGCTAACTCTGATTTGCTCAAGAAAAAAAATCTTGGTACTTTAGTAACAAATCTGAAGCAGTATTTAGAATTCTAAGATGTGAATGTAACCATGACAATCATCTATTAAAAGAAGTCTATACTCTGGACTGAACTGATTTGCCAGTGGGTTTAAGTTTGACAAATTATCCAGACAGCCCATGACAAAAATAAAGGTAAACAAAAATGTTCTGCAATTGCTAAAAAATCTAGTCTACGTAATTTATAATAAAAGTTGGAAACAACCTAAAGTAACAATAGATAAATGCATAATTATATTATCATAATATTCAACTGCTATCAGGTAGTAGTTGAGATGAACTAAATCTGTTTAATAAATCTCAAAAGCCAAACAAAGTGAAAAAAAGTCACAATGTAAAATGATATGTGCAAAATAATATCATTTATATGAGGTTTAAATACATACAAAGTAATACCAAATATTGTTCATGAATTCACGCATATAAAAGGACCATGGGGATGATAAATACTAATTCAAGATTTATCTAGGAGAGACTGAAGAGGAGGCAAAAAACAAATCAGGGAACAGGTTTGTTCCCATATCATCATATAATAAATGGTATTTATAATGCTTTATTTCTTAAAATAATCTAAACCAAATAATAAAAAATGTCATGATTTGATAAAGCTGGAGGATGAGCACTTAGATTATTATTCACTGACCTTTGCAAATGTGAGTGCATGAAATACTGTTGTAATAAAATCTGGTTTGAGATAACAAATATAAAACAGAATTTAAATAAAAAATTACTTTATGATGGTGATTATCAGCTGGTTCTTTGACTATATGCTGAAACAGATTCTTCTTTTGGGCTCCATTAGTGTTGAGAAGTAGAGGCCTGAAAATCAGCATATATACATTAAATTCAGTGAAGCAAACATAGAAGAAATTTAAACTACTTCTAATATTTTACCCTCACATGAACATAAACACTTTAATAATAAAAGATTTCAGGTGGTGACACAAAATAAGCTCTTAAAAATGGTCACATCTTAGGAAGAGAAACTAGGGGATGACTATGTCTAGGACTTTGATTTCGCCATTCTTTTGTACTATTTTTGTTAAATACAATAAATAAATTACTCTCTCTGAATATATTTCATTGCTGACCAAACCATATCACTCTTTATGAACTACAGTTACATAGTACAAAGTAAGCAGATGATATCATAAGAATTAGTTTGTGGAAGCAGAGTTAAGGCCATAGCATAAAATGTAACCATAACCAATCTTTGCTAAAATTTTAGTCTTACAAGGTAAGTTTTTTTCTCCTTCCAACTATTCTTTTGTCCACTATCCTTCTTAAGCTTTAGTTATGACATGGCAGTTACTAAATTTTTCGGTATCACAAGCCAGTCAATATACAGGTTTTCAAATTCCTTACCAATGAGATCAAGTAAAAAATTTTTCATTTTTTTCAATAGACGACCTTTTAAGAGTTTCCCTCACTGAAGCCTACCAATGATACATTAAACTGCTAATGTGAATAAAAATGGATTTCTTATTAACTATGTATGTGTCTGTAAAGTGACCATTTAGGCTGTCCTTGTCTCTGAAAAACATTAGCAGGCTGACCGCAGAAAGAAGTAACACTACTCATGAAATGCTGAGAGTATAATTTAGCAAGGACTGTTCATCTGGGACAACAGACATATACTCAGGAAATGTAGGCCATTCATGGTTAAACATTAAAATGTTTAGTTTTTCATGAATAGGTCAAATGAAGGGTTTTACAGCAAAAACTTACCTTTTACGTTTTAAACTCACAAGCTGGTTATTCTGAACCAACGTAACAATAAACTGGACAATCTAAAAGGAAAATATAAACAAAAAATTTTCCATCATAGACTCAATTCCTAAGTACATAAGTCTTAGAAAATTAAATACTACGTATTTGCTATTCTTAGTCACATAATTTCTCACATTTTAACATATTTGAAATCTCAGGTGCATCCTACAATTGATATCTAAAGAAATACCAGTTTCCAGACAGAAGAATAACCTGTTATAAAATAAAAGTTGCAGATACCTAGGATACCAAGATGTCTAAGACATTCATCTATCCATCCATCCATCCATCCACCCACCCATCCATTTATCTACCTAATACTCAGCCTAGTTATTTGTTTTGATGCTAAGAACCATGCATGCCTGGATACAGATCCTAAGGTTTTACTTAAAATTTTTTCAAGAAGATTATGCTGGGGGGAAAAAAAGTGACAAGCAACATTTTTCTTAAACAAGGTAATACAATTTGAGGCAAAAGAGACTGCTGGCTTTCAGAAGAGAGCATAAAATTTTCAAGGTAGAAAAAGCTTATTGGCTTATTCTAAACAATTATGGCTTAATAAAAAATATTGTCATGGGATGTGCCTGGGTGGCTCAGTTGGTTAAGCATCTGCCTTCAGCTCAGGTCTGGACCCCAGGGTCCTGGGGTGGAGTCCCACATCAAGCTCCTTGCTCAGCGGGGAGCCTGCTTTTCCCTCTACCTGCCAATTCCCCTGCTTGTGTTCTCTAACCCTCTCTCTCTGACAAATAAATAAAATGTTTAAAAAATTTATAGTGTCATGAAGTATTTAATTATATACAAATAGAGATAAACCCCAAAATACAGTTAACTAGAGGTTATCCAAAAATAAATTCACAATATTGAAGTTGGAATACATATAGTTTTTTCAAATAAACAATGAGCAGATTTTGGTTTGGATGGTTTTGCTCTTAAACATCCAAGATACCCATACTACCAATCGGGAAAAGCTAGTTTAATCTTCAGAGCTAGATTAAATTTAAAAGGAAAAAACTACTAAGCAGATCAAGACATGCAAACAATCTTTCATATTATGGCAGTGTGGACCATGGACCTGCAGTATTAGCCCAAGAACCTATTAGACACACACATTCTCAACCCCACTCCAGAAACTGCTGAACCTGAAATTCTGAGGACAGGGTCCAGCAATGTATGTTTAGCAAGTACTCCAGGTGATACTGATGTGAATGTGAGAATCAATGGCTTAAGGTATTAAATTTATTGTCATCTTCCTAAAGAAAAAGGTGAGGATCATATGGTGAACTATGAAAAGCAGTGTATCACTGAGAGGTTATAAATAAAGGCCAAAAGTGTCTGAAGGACTATTTAGACTCTTTGCATAAAAGTTAAACAGCATTACAGTCTTGAAAAGGAAATTAGCCACTAAATAGTTTATTCAAAACAAAATGTTGGGGCGCCTGGGTGGCTCAGTGGGTTAAGCCGCTGCCTTCGGCTCAGGTCATGATCTCGGGGTCCTGGGATCGAGCCCCGCATCGGGCTCTCTGCTCGGCGGGGAGCCTGCTTCCTCCTCTCTCTCTACCTGCCTCTCTGCCTGCTTGTGATCTCTCTCTGTCAAATGAATAAATAAAATCTTTAAAAAAAAAAAACAAAAAAAAAAAATGTTGACTGATGGCTGATGAAAAAGAAAATTTAAGCCTAAAAGTATCTCTGAAATAATTTGGCTTCAATTACTTTTGTTAATTTCTAAGTATTATAGAAAAATTCTAAAAACATCAGTGGTTGAATTTATAAGAATATGAAGCATTGGATAAATTTCTCCTGACATTTGTTTTACATATTAGTTCTCTTATGACAATTCTGCATCATGCTTTACAAAGCTTGCTCCCTGAAGGAGAAGAAAAGGCATCTAACATTTATAGCATCTGACTTCTGGACCTGACAAGTTCTTTAACAGGTACTATTATACTACCCTGTAACAAGTACCTGTACCAGGTAACTCTATTCCATCTAATCCAAGGCCAAGGAGTATATAGCAGATGTATTAAGCAATTCCAGGAACAGAGAGAAGATTATCAGCTATCACTATGCATTATAAGAACTCCCTAGCTCCACAAAACCACATATATTCAAGTTCAAATTTGACAGACAGAATGTTAGATTTCATGAAAAACTGAAATGTTATGTAAGTATTTTGCCAACTTTCTCTGCTCTTAGGAAAAAAAAAATACAGCATTATAAGCCAGTATTTAACTATAAAACATTGTTTTCTGGAAAAGATTAAAAGATTTTTTAAAAGTAAAGTACAGGTTTAATACTGTACACCTATTGTTTTAAATGAGGTATTCTTAACAGGGCTGCAGGCTGGAATCAGCTCTGGAAGTTCTGAAAATATATGCACTTGGACTAAACACTTAGAAGTGAATTCTATATTTAACCTTTACCTGCATACTGATTTGGAAAAAAACAACAACAAATGAAAAAAACCCCAGTATTCTAACTACAGGCCCAAGGCTGCAACCATTCATCTCTGTTCTAAGCTTGCTCCACTAGACCCAGATCTTTCCTGTCAGTCATAACCCTATTTTTAGCTAAAGGCATCTCAGCACAAACCAGCTGAAGTACTCCCACCCTTCCTCCCCCCACAAAAACCTGTTGCTTAAATTTAAGAGTCTAGTTTACTCATGAGCAAAAAATAGCTGCCTTAATTACTTTTATGTTTCAAGTCTTATTAACATATGAAAGCTGATATGAAAAGACTAAATCACAAGGACACGATGCAACTGAGAGATTGTCAATTCCCCCAGTTATTTTCAGCTCAGATACTAAAATCCAGAATTTATTTTACAACAGATTACTTTAACTGCTTTTCCACAGAGACTAATAATGGCATACAATGATGACTAATTTTTTAGAACTCATAATTTGGTCAACTGATTTGAAAATTTTATTCATCTGCCTTCAAAGACCATATCTATCCCCTTTCAAGTAAAATAACAGTAAAAACAATAAGAACAAACCCACACAGTAAGGCTGCCATTCATACTAAAAAATGTAAAGAAACCGGTAGTATATTATGTTCCTAAAAAATGAAGTATCTTTTAAGTTGTTTGACAGGCCAAAGGTCACTTACTAAAAACTAGTGAGACTTAATCTGAGAGTATGGACTAACCATATTTAGCTAATGAGAAATGTTTCTTATTAAAAAGAAAATATAACAGTTGACCTAATTTGTTTGATTTCATAGTTTCACTACTGTACGTGAACCCAATATATAAGAACTAAGACCAAGGGTGCCTGGGAGGCTCCTTCTTCCTCCCCTTCTGCCTCTCTGCCTACTTGTGATCTCTGTCAAATAAATAAAATCTTTTAAAAAAAGAAAAAAAGAACTAAGACCAATCACTAACTATTCAATAGAGACTTTTTTGGGGTCACAAATAGTACTATAATTAAACAAAGGCTGGTTATGGCCATGGAGGAGAATAGCTTACCTTTCGAATAACTTGTTGCTGTTGTGCATGTTTTGCTCGTAATTCTGACACCTCCTTCCAAAGGGACTCATTCTCACTATGTTATCATTTATTAAAAAATAAAACAAAATTTAGTCAGAAAGCCAGAGCTCAGTATCTTTAATTAAAAAAAAAAACAAACCAGTGAACTTTGCTATATATCTTCATGAAACTGGAAAAACTTTGGTTTAATTACATAAAATGGCAACTATCTTGCTACAACTCCAGAATCATCCCTTCATAACTACAGTACTCTCTATTCATGGCAATATAAACACAAAAATTTAAGACTCATGCCTATATCCACATAGTAGCAGGGAATTTACTTCCCTTACAATGTGGTTCATTACTTCTTGTTTAAAATAAACTAACCTTTCAATTATGGCTACCAACTGAATTGAGAACTTGTGCTTAGAAAAGAATCTTAAAGGAAGTGACATTTACCCAGCACTACTTACGCTCTAGGGATTATGCTAAGCATTTTATATGTACTTCTTGTTTAAACTTCTATTAAGTCAGCCAAGAAAGGAATTATTAACTTCATTTTATAGAGGAGGACAATGAGACCCAAGAATTACGAGGACTTGCCTAAGATCACAGAAATTATTCGTAGTTAAGTGTTGAGGTCAATCTCAAAGTCAATCAGGCCCTAAAACTGTCTATCTTAAGATCCGTTTCAAACATATAAAACACCAAAAAAAAATTTTTCAAAGCATGTCTAAATATAAGACAAACCAGTAACTTGCCTGGTAGTAACAGTTTCTTTTCCTTCACTAACTTTTGTTGAAATTGCAATTACTAAATGTTAGCAGCAATAACACTGAGAAGGCATGAAAGATAATCCACCTATTAAATACTTTAATTTTTGCTCTTATCAATTTCCATAATATCCATCTTCCTCAAGCTAAACTCTTATAAAAGGAACTTCTGTATCTTACATGCAGAAGATATGAAAAATAAAACTTTAATACACTTACTGAATAACTAGCGTATTTCCTCTGACTCAGATATTTAAAGATACTATCATCTGCCTACTAAACATAAGTTGAATGGTTACCTCTAAAACTTAGAGGATGAATCTGGGATCACATTCCTTAAGGGCCAAACCTGAGATTCAAGGAATTGGGTCAAAGGGCATCTCAGGAGACACAAGATACGTACAATAAACTGGCATAAGAGATTGAATAAAATATTCAAAATTGGACAGCTTAAAAATTAAGCCTTATTCAAAAAGGGAATGAAGTTCAAGGTTACTCTTTTAATAAATACACTTAAGACAGCTAAACTAAAGACAGCTAAGCTTTTAAGACAGCTCTCCCACATTTGAAATGGGAGACAGAATACATAAAATATTCTCAAGACCTCGGCCCCTATTAGGATAAGAGAAAATGCCAACTACTTACTAAGATGAAGTACACATCTACTCTATATACAAGTTGTTACTGTGGGAAGTAATGGTGCCAAGAATTGCAATAAAACAAAAAAGCATGTTTCTGTAGATAAAAGTTTTGAATAATATTTCACCATGTCTAGGTAAGATAAATACCAAGTAGGGCAAGTTTCTTGCATCCTTTTCCCCTATTTTTTGTGTCCTATTTTTTCCTAAGAGGCCAACATAGAAAAGTTTTATGAAACCACCATAAAGAAGATGTAAGTCACATATGCAGTGTTTTTTACAGCTTCTGTGCCCTCATGTGTGTGAACATCATATGAAAGCTAACCTAAGTAGAATTGTATTTCTCTCCTACATTGATTTAAAGGTCTACTGTTTCATCAGTGAGGCTCGTGCATCAAATTGTTTTAATTGCCCAGATTTATAAATTCTTTTGACCACCGTCAAGAAAATACAATATTGAGGATCAAGGGCTACAAATCAAAACTAAAGGGAAACAATACTTACAGAAAAATGACCTTTTATCCTGGCTTCAACAATGTGAACTAAGTACTTAAAGCACTAAATTCCAATCCCCAACACACACATACCAACCTCTATATTAAGATTATATTTGGAAATAATATTTTACCTTTTTAATTCAGAAAGCCTGGACTCAATAGTTTCTTGTTTTATTTGAACCTTCTGAGCACTACTTATAATTTTTGTTAAATCTTCCTGACGAATCTTATTTTCTTCTGGTTTTGAAGAAGAAACCTTTTTAAAGCAAATTTAGGGAAATAAAATATTAAACATCATGTTTGTAATTCAAAGTTTCCCTATTGTAAGTGTGTTTTGTAGCCCATTTAAGAACTTAGATTTAGTTCCAAAAAGCCCAAAACAGGATTCTATAAAAGGAATAAACTTCATAGCTCAAAGACAGAGGGTGAGAAATAATTAATCTTTTTTTTTTTTTTTTTTTTTTTTTTAATGTGGAGAAGTTTCCACGAGCAGGAAAAATTTAGGCACTTTTTTTCATTCCCTTTCACCAAAGTCACTGTAATTTCCCCAAGCCTCTTTATTATCACATTCCACGTTTAATAAATTCATGCAGTAACAGCTGCACACTAGGTCATTTTCTTTCATGGTCCATTACTCTTTTATTCCCCTCTTTTGTGGATTTAGTAAAAATATTTTATTTCAGCAAAAGACACCATTCATTTAAAAATGTATTATTAAGTGCTTACTATATGCAAGGGACTTGTTCTCAGCATTGGATATTCAGCAGTGAACTACAGAAAAAGCCCTCCAGGGAGTCGACATTCTAACAGCTTATATTTTTTAAGCTAAATTAGGAGTGAGCCATCCCAATACAGATGATTCCTCACCCTCAGTCAGAATGTAAACATTTTCCTTCCCTCTAGAATATAATTGAAGACAGAGCTTTCAGAACAGCTAACCACAGAGAAAAAATATAAAACAGAAGGAAATAATTAAAGCTTTATTAGTCTAAGTCATCCCAACAAGGAATACCTGTGTATTTCTGTACAGTCTTAATTTCAACAGGTGAAACACTGTGCTGGCCAAGTATGCTATATGGTAATGCCTCAAATAAATCACATTAAAAATAGCTCACCTTCCTTTTAATGTTCTCCAACAAGTCATCCTGGCCTTGTTTGAAGTAAGGATGCTGAAATTCAACAGGACCATCTCGTTCCTGCTTTACAATTCCAGAGTCAATATGCACAACCTTACGGAAACCATCTGAAAAAGATTAAAAATTTAGATGACTACACTAGAAGTAAAAAATTTCCCTTTCCTTTATCAACAGAATGGGAAAAAAGTGGTTTAATCAGTGGTTGATGACGTACTCCAAATAAACTACTGCCCATACTCACACATATTCAGTTGCCTCACAAAGCTTGCCATATTATTGTGTTTGAAATATTTGGGAAGAATTTCTTTTGCAAATCTTTGTTCATCCAAAACCAGAAAACTCTGGCCATTCTGAAAAAGAAAGAAAAAGTTAATTTGCTGAAGTCCTCCTAGGTGATCCAATATGAACCCCAAAACTGGGCAGTCCTTTCATGATACTATTAACAGCAACAAGAAACAACCTGTAATTAACTGCCAAACTATAATGAAGCTTTTTGATGTCAACCTCAAAAGTTTAGGAGTATGTCTAAAACCAAAGCTGCATCATGCACTAAGGTGAAATATTAGAATTTCCATTAAATCAGAAGAAAAGAAATACTGTAAGTATGCAACATAACTATTTAACACTGTTTTAAAGCCAATGCAATTAGACAAAAACAGACAAAATTATAAGAGGAAGTTGTATTTTATCATTAACAGACCTATCTTTGCACAATCAACTGAAAAACTATTTTAAAAATTCAGTAAACTATCAGATTAATAATATTTAAGGTCACTTGTCTTCTTCCATACAAAAAAAATAATTTGAAACTTACTATAATACATTATCAAAACAGCACGTTACTGGCATAAACACAGAGAGACAGATCAGTGGAACAGAAAAAGAATCACCAAATACACCCTTACTGATAAGGTCCAAAGATTTTGACCAGAGTACCAATACCATTCTAAGGAGAAAAAAGAATTTTCAACAAACAGTGCTGGGAAAGCTGGATACTGATGTGCAAAAGAACAAAATTTATCTTACACCATATACAAAAATTAACTCAAAATGGATCAAAGACCTAAACGTAAATGCTAGAACTATAAAAATAGTAGAAGAGGGGGCACCTGGGTGGTTCAGTTGGTTAAGTCTGCCTTCGGATCAGGTCATGATCTCAGGGTCCTGGGACCCAGTCCAGATCAGGCTCCCTGCTCAGTGGGGAGTCTGCTTTTTCCTCTCCCTCTGCCCCGCCCCCCCGCTCCCCCCCACCAGCTTATGTTCTCTCTCCCTCTCAAATAAATAAAATCTTTGAAAAAAACAAAAGAAAAGAAAACTTAAGGGGGAAAGCTTCATGACCCTGGATTTGGTAATGATTTCTTGGTTAACATGATTTTTTGGTTAACATCAAAAGCCCATGCAACAAAAGCAAAAGCAGACTAAATGAAGCCACCTCAAATGTAAAAACTTTTATGCAAAGAACACTACCAATAGAATGAAAAGGAAACCCACAGAATCAAATAAAATATATGCAAATTGTTTATCTGATAAGGGGTTAATATCCATAATAAAGAACTTCTACAATTCCAACAACAAAAAAGAAACAACCCAGTAAGAGATAGGGCAAAGGATGTGAGCAAATATTTTTCCAAAGAACATATACAAATGGCTAACAAAATGTAAGCAAAGATGCCTAACATCACTAATCAGGGACATGAAAACCAAAACCACAATCACCACTTCATACCCATTAGGATGGCAATTATTTTTAAAAACACCAAATAAACTGAAAATAAGTGTTGGAGGAGACGGAGAAATTAGAACTCTTCTCACTGTTGGTGGAAATGTAAAATAGTGCAGCTGCTATGGAAAACAGTATGGTAGTTCCTCCAAAAACTAAACATAGAATTACTATATAATCCTGCAATTCTACATCTGTGTATATTCACAGAGAACTGGGCAGGTACTCAGAAAGGTATCTGTATACCCGCATTCATAATAGCATTATTGCAACAGTCAAAAAACGGAAGCAACCCAAATGTCCACTGACAGATGAACGGATAAACAAAATTTGGAATATACACACATGAGTACTCAGCCTTAAAAAAGAAGGAAATTCTGTAAACTAGCTACAAAAGGACAAATGCTGTATTATTCTACTTATACGAGATATCTGGAATAGTCTAATTCATAGAGACAGAAACAGAATGGTTATTAGGGGCTAGGAAAAAGGAAGACTTGGAAACTATTATCTAATAAGTATGAGGTTTCAGTATGTAAAGTTGAAAACCATTCTGGAGATGGTAGCGATGGCTGCTTAATAATGTATATCTACCCAATGCCACTGAACCATATAGCTAAAACTGGGTAAAATAGTTAATTTTATGTTAGGTGTATTTTACAGTAACAATTTAAAACTAAAGTAGAATAAAAGATTCCAATAATAGAAAAATTTTACATAGCTAAAGATAAATATACAGAACATTTAAGAGAATATTAAACTATAGTTTTCTCTATACAGTACTATAGAGCTGTCAATTCTAATTAACCAATACATTTGCAATAAATTCTCAAAAATATTTTTTGAGAGGATGTGAGGAGATGCTAACACAACCAAATATTAGGTACTAGAGTTCACTTGTAAAATAATTATGTAACAATAGGCAAGAAAACACAAAAAGCAATGAAAAGAGGGGTGTTAATCCTATCCTATAAAAGTGACAGAATTTTAGTGTTTCTAAGAGTTTGGCACTAAAGAATAGATAGTAAAAAATAAATAAATGGAGAGATTAGAGAGAACAGAAGCAGCAACAAATCTACTTGAGAATTTAACAGGTAATAAGTACCAGTAACATTCAAATTGGGAAAAATCAGGAGAAAAAAATTCATTCATGAACTCTCTATTTGGAAACCAAAAAGCAAAAAGCTCAATGCTAACTCACTGCTCAATCACTCTTTATAACCGTGCTCTTGGAAGTTATGATGCAAACCTAGAAGTCATAATGTAAGAATTTATATTTTATTCATGGAAACTGCTAGCTGCCTACCCTATTTCCAAATTCTTCTACTTTATTTTTGTTATTTTAAAACTAAAATTGTATATTTTTAAGCTGTACAACATGATTTAATATATTTACATACATAAAGAACTACAGTCAAACTAATTAACGTACCTTCTCCATCAAGCCTCTGCAGAGTCAAGAAAACAACAAAATAAAAAGAAAAAGAAAACCTAACAGAATAAGAGTATTTGCAAGCAATATATCTGATAAGGGGTTAATAATCCAAATATGTAAGGAACACATACAACTCAAAAGCTAAAAAAAAGACACCGATTAAAAAAGAAAACAAAGAGACATTTTTCTAAAGATAAAGAAATGGCCAAGAAGTGTATGAAAAGGCATTCAATATCACTAATCATCAGGGAAATGCAAATCAAAGCCACAATGAGGTACTACCACTTCATATCTGTTAGGATGGCAATTATTAAAAAAATTAAAAATAACAAGTGTTGGTGGGGATGTGGGGAAAAGGGAACTTTCATATACTGTTTGTGGTAGCGTAAATCAGTATAGCCATTATGGAAAACAGCATGAAGTTTCCTCAAAAAACCAAAAAATAGAACTACCACATGATCCAGCCACTCCTTTCTTGGGTATACACTCGAAGGAAATGAAATCAGTATCTCACAGAGTTATCTGTGCTCCCATGTTCATTGCAGCATTATTCACAATAGCCAAGATATGAAAACAACCTAAGTGTCCCTCAATGGAAGAAAGGCTAAAGAAACTGTGATACACACACACACACACAGAGACACAAAATGGAACATCATTTAGCTTTAAAAACAAAGAAATTCATTTGCAAAAACTTTCTTACTAATAGAACCACAATTCTGTTTGATGCTGCAACTACATTTCTCAGTCCCCCTAACAAACAGAGGCAGCTGAATGCATACCTGGCAATTAAGATATAAATAGAATGGACTGAGTAGGGCTTCCAGAAAAACTTCTAAAAGGGGAAAGATCCAAAGTGTCAAACCCCTATATCCCATATCCCTGCTTGGAACTTGAAGATAATGACTAAAGCTTCAACAACCACTGAGGTGGAGAAACTAAGTATGGCTGAAAAGACCAGAAGGTATCTTCAGACTTAAAAAGAAAATACATCTCTATTCTGTTTAAACCACTGTTTGGACTTTTTTTTTTTTAAGATTTTATTTATTTATTTGACAGAGAAAAGAGAGAATAAGCAGGGGAGGTGGCAGGCAGAGGGAGAAGCAGACTCCCTGCAAAGCAGGGAGCCCCAATGCCATGTGTGGCTTGATCCCAGAGTCCCCTGATCATAACCTAAGAGGAAGGCAGGTGATTAACGAACTGATCCACCTGGGTCCCCCTGTTGTTTGGAATTCTATTATTTGTGTCTGAAACTAAAACTAAGTCATAATAGAGTTATTATGAAAATTCAATTAAGTCAATTAACATAAACATGTTTTAAATATTTATGACAGGTAACTGCATAATTAAAAATTTCTGACAAACCAGTAAGATGAAAAACCCAATGTAAAATTTAGAAGAGGCCCAATCTCATTATAACTGAATGTACAGAAAAAATAAATAAATAAATACAATAATGATTTTCACTTATTAGATTGGCAAAATTTAAAAAGTTTGATGATAATCAGAGTTGGTTATTAGGCAATAACTCTTTAAAATGCATGTTTTTTCCTATCCTAAAAAACTTCCTTTTACCTTACTTCCCTCTCAATCTACCTGCCCCATTTGTCTTTTCCTTCACTGCAAAATTTAACAAACAATATTTCAAAGCCCCCTTCCCTAATGTAGTACCATCTACATATTCTTGCTAAAAATTGGTTTTGTTCTCCCTTACTCTACTCAGACCGTTTTTCTCTAAAATCTCAAATTCAATGCCTTCCTTTCAGTCCTGATTTTCCCACACCTCTCTGTGGCGTTTCATTTGGCACTACTGACAATCCCCTCCTTAAATACTCTTTTGGCTCTGAAACTATATACTATTGGGTCTCCTATCTCATATTTTCTTTCAGTTGTATTCACCTATCAAGAGGTAGTGTTTTTCAGATTTCTATCCTTGATCATGATACCTTATACACTCTCTCCTTAGGCAATCTCATCCACTCCAGTGTATCTAACTACTTGACTTTATTAAGTATGATGATTTATTAACTATAATCACATCTATTATCTCTGCCCCGACCATCTCAAATTTCACACTCAAATTTTTGATCTGTTAACATTTTTACATAATGTTCTTTAATTCACTATGTTCTCAACCTATTATCTATTTCAAATCCATCTTCCTACTCACCAAGTCAACTTTTTTTCTGTAACCTCCCTCCTGGCATGCCCCCTCCCCTCTATGATATCAACAGGAAAAAGATAAATTAAATTCTTAATTTGGGGGCACCTGGGTGGCTCAGTGGGTTAAAGCCTGGGCCTTTGGCTCGGGTCATGATCCCAGGGTCCTGGGATCAAGCCCTGCATCGGGCTCTGGGCTCAGCAGAGAGCCTGCTTCCCTTCCTCTCTCTCTGCCTGCCTCTCTGCCTACTTGTGATCTCTGCCTGTCAAATAAATAAAATCTTTAAAAAAAAATTCTTAATTTTAATGGCTAATAACTTAAGGGGGAAATATGAAAAACGTTCCCTTTAAAAATAAGAAAAAGGGATCTCATGATCACTACTTCTGAGGTCTTAGCCACTGCAAACAAATAAACAAACAAACAAACAAAAACCCAAAACTTTTTTTTAGGGTATAAAGTTCTGAAAGAACAAAACTATCATTCACAAATGTATGGATGTACACTTTAAGACCCCAAATCAGTAAAATGATTGGCTCACCAATTTATTATCAACATACAAATGTTATTCGTATTTTTAACTATGAGCAACACCTAGAAATGTAATTTTAACTAATGAACACCACTTACAACATCTTGGGATATCTAGGAAGAAAATCAAACATGTTCAAGACCTAATTACCAAAAAATATAAAACCTTATTAAATAAAATTAACTTAAAAATATGCCTTGTTTGTGGGCATATTCAATATCATAAAGACATCCATTTTCCCTAATCTGATTTATAGTTTCAATGCAATCCCAATTGAAATCCCAGTAAGTTTTTTGAATGGAACTTGATTTTAAAACATACAGAAGAGCAAAGACCAATAAAGTCAAGGTATTCCTGAAGGATAAGCTGACCTCCCAAAAGTAACACACTATAAAGCTACAGTAATTAAGACACGTGATAAGAGCAAAAAAAAAAACCAAAAAACAAAAAAAACCCCAAAAAACAAAAACCTGTTCAGTGAGATGGAATAGAGAACCTAGAAGCAAAAAAATCACAGTATCTACCTGTAATTTTGCTGTAAGTCAGAGGGAGCAATACCCATCACCATGGAAAGGAGGAAACATTCAATGAAGGAGCTAGGACAACTGAAAATGTATATGGAAAACAATGAAAATGGATTCCTCGCACCACACACAAAAATCAATTCCAGATGAATTAAATGCTTACACATAAAATGCAAACTATTAAACTTCCAGAAAAAAAAAAAAAAGAAGAGAAATAGAAAAGTATTTTTCTCTCCCTGGAGAAGAGGTAAGAGAAAACATCCTGCAGAAACAAAAAGCATGAACAAAAAAGATGAATATATTCTACTAAAATTAAAAACCTGTACTCATCAAAAGGAAAAGATAAACCTCAAACTGGGAGAAGACATACGCAATACACAGACCCAAAGAATGAACATACGGAATACACAAGGAATTCCTACAAATATTAAAAGACAAGCCACCCAATAGAAAAATGGTGAAATACTTCACAGAATAGGAAACACATATGGCCAATAAATATGAAAAGGTATTTGAACACATTATTAATTGGAAATATAAATTAACACCTCATTGAGGTAATACTTTACATCTACTGGATTGGTAAAGAATTAAGAAGAATGGTAATATCAAGTTTTGAAGATGTGGATTTGTGGAAAATCTCATGCTTGGCTAACAGGAGTATAACATTATTCAATCTCTTTGGAAAATAATTTGAACTATCATCAGGCTGAACAGTTCATACCCTATTTTCCAGCAATTCCAATCTTAATTTAAGTATATACATCTTAAATTCCTGCTTGTATACACCAGGAGAAGTATATAAGAATATACATAACAGCAGTTGACACAGTTGATCACCTTCTAGTTTTTGAACCATTTTTTTCCATTAACTTCTACGACCTCACTCCCATTTTTTCTCCTGTTGCACTGTTTCTTCTCACTCTCCCTAGGTTTTCTTATTCTCATTTGCCCTCTAAAAATCAGAATGACATGTCTTTCAGCTTCTTCTATCTTCATTTGTCTCCCTAGATGATCTCATCCAGTCCCATGGCTTTACCACTCATAAGCTCCAAACTCCACCCTGAATGCCAGTGTCTCATATCCAAACATCCTGTTCAACATTTCCACTTGGATGTCTTGGGAGTGTAGAAGTCATTCAGGCTGTTCAAAAATATTCCTGTTCTCCTTCCTATCACCGAACTTCCTCACCTCCTCTGAAATTAGGCATGGTCATTTCACCAAGTGTGGTCGATGAAATCTAAGCTAAACGAAACAATTTTCAAGTAACACTAGTGTCCACTGTAATCTCAAAGATATATGGCCAAACGATATCCACTTCCATTTCTCTGAATTCTCCCCCATCTGAGCAAATGGGGTCATCATTTATCTTGTTGTTCAGGCCAAATCTGAGTCATTCTTAATTCTTCTCTGTCTTTCCTGCAACTCCAGACAATTTATTAGTAAGTTCTGCTTTACCTTTGAAGTAAATATCAATCCAACAACTTCTCATCTCCACTGCAAATATGCTAGTCTCAGCCACACTATTTTCACTAACATAGTGGAAAGCTGTGATAATCTACAAACTAGTTCCCTAGATTTCCAGTGTCCTTACCATAGCCCTAAGCCCCTATACCACCTGCTCCTGCCTACTCTGACTTCAATCTTGCATTTTCCAGATACTCTAACCACATGGGCCTTCTCCAATTACATGAACATGCCACGTTCAAGACTTAACATTTGCCATTGTCCTTTGCCTGGCCCATCTTTTCAAAGTGTTCAGATCTCTGCTCAAACATCTCCTCAGAGAAGCTTTCCTAATCAGTCTACCTAAAATACCCACAAACCCCATTTATGTTATGTGCTAGTTTATCAATTTATTGCTCCAAATTCATTCCTCATTGTCTGCTTTGCAAATATAGAGGTGGGCTCCTTAAATATCTTTTTCTAGATGGCATGGTGATAAGCTTTGTCAACAGAAGACACTAGAGAGATACTACAAAAGAAGGGGGTTCTCCTTCCTATTTCCTGGTTCTTTAACAATGGCAGGTTCCTACAGTACAAGCAGGTTCTCCAGCACCTAGCTCCTGCAGGACAGAAGGTCAGCACCACAAGGCCAACATTCTCTCTCTCTCTCTGGAGGTTTCAAATCAGAGTATATCTGGAAAGACAGGTCCCCATGAACAGCTGTTAAGGGTGCTTTAGAACAAGGGCTGATACATATCTTTTCTTAAGGCATTAGATAGTAAATATTTTGGGTTTGTAGATCATAACGTCACAATACTGCCATTGTAGCAGGAAAGCAGTTATAAACAATATGTAAATAGATTGTGCATGGTTATGTTCCAATTAAACTTTATTTAAAAAACAGATGACTGGCCCATGGACCATGGTTTGCCAACCCCTGCCTTAGAAGGTATATCTTGGGGGCACCTGGGTGGCTCAGTGGGTTGAAGCCTCTGCCTTCAGCTCAGGTCATGATCCCAGGGTCCCAGGATCATGACTGAGCCCCGCATCAGGCTCTCTGTCAGCGGGGAGCCTGCTTCCCCCTCTCTCTGTCTCTGCCTGCCTCTCTGCCTACTTGTGATCTCTCTCTCTCTCTAATAAATAAAATCTTAAAAGAATTAAAAAAAAAAAAGGTATATCTTGAAGGATGAACTTCCAGTAAGTTCCACCAGTGCCTTCTTTGCCATTCATTAAGTGAGGTGTGGTCATACTCTTTTTATAACTGCCAATCCTATATTCTTTAGAGTTTTTACTCCAATCCCCCGATACCATAATTCTACTAAACTTTCCCTCTTTATATTTAAAAACAGTTTTCTTCTTTTATACTACATGACATTGGTCTCCTAATTGCACCCGGATCTCTCTTTTTACCGTGCTTTATTTCCTTTATGGTATTTACCCACTAACTGAATTACATTATCTGTGTTTATGGTTTTTTTTGTTTGCTTACATTTTAATATCAGTGTCCTCCATTAGAATATAAGCACTATGAAGCCACTTTGTTCACTACTGAATGAATCCCTAGTATCTAGGACACTCTCTGGTCACAACATATTCATGATAAATATTTTAAGTGATCAAATAAATGAATTTTTGGTGACAGTGGACCAAAATATCTTTTTAGAAGTTCAACTCTTGGATTATATCAAATGAAATGATGACTGCACCTTGCTTGTATCTGCATGTGCTCTCCTTCTCATACAACCCTTATTCACCCATATTCTGTGTCTGCTTATGGTATTCCTTCAGTCTCTACTCTAAAATTAGAAGATAACCTCTGAGTACAAAAATTCCACTTTACCACCATTTAAACCTGTGAGGCTCAAACAATACAATACAGAACTCTCCCAACACATTCCACAAGGGGCAGAAAGCCATTACTGAGTGAGGCAGGAGAGATGGGTAGCTTCTTTTTAGGTTTTACCCATAAAGGTTGGCAAGCTTCCAAATAATTGTTACTGCTTGAACTGGTAGTCAGTTAAAAACATCCAAAATATTCTTACTAATCATCTTTCAGTCCCATTACTTTAAAATTCTTCAGAATATTAATTTTTAACTTTTTTAAAACAATGCATAACTTATAAATGTTCACCAACCATTCCTTCTGAGTCTCTCATTCTCTCTTATGTATACAAATAAAAAATACTCATCAATCAGTCTTTCAACTTTTCTGTAGACTCATTTAAGGTGGATTTTACTCCCATTCTGCCACATCATGGTTTTGTTTTTACTTGAGAATAGTGCAATAATTAAATGGCTGCTGGGAAGTTCCAAATCATACCCAAATATTAAGTTCTGGATGCTCAAATTCATCCAAAATAGCTAGAAAGCACTAGTCCAATACTGGTTTTGCTCCACTTCCTTCCTAGTTCCTGACTTGTCTTGCTGATTTGAGAGGGATGGAGAAATAACACATGTCAGAGGGCATAAAAAGGTGGACCAGATAGGTATGAGTCTTTTTTTTTTTTTTTTTTTTAAGTAGGCTCCAGGCCCATCATGGAGCCCAATGTGCAACTTGAACTCACAACCTTAAGATGAAGACCTGAACTGAGATCAAGAGTTGGATACTTAACCAAGTGAGCCACCCAGGCACCAAGGGTATATGAGGGCTTTAGTGGAAATTATTTCTTGGTCTTCTCAAACAATCTGAAGAACAGAAACAAAGGTAGTAACACTAAAAAACAATGACTTCCAGTTCCTTCCTGCCTTTGTAACTACTTCACTTCAAAATACACGATCAAATTTCAGTAACAGTAAAGGCTGTTCCTCACTATCAATGGCAAGAGCTTCCAACTTCCACAACCTCTTGTCCCTGAATATCAAGTTTCTGCAGTTGCTTCCAAGTTAAACTGGTGCCTTCTGTTTAGGACTTGGTTACACTTAAAACAGCTTTAGGTTGTCCAACAGCACTATCTCTGTCCCTGATTCTGGCAACAGACAGCCTACCAGAGCCAAAATAGCTATACAGAAGTTTGAAGTTATTTCCTATAAATAACTAACTTCCTATAAATTTCCTAACTTTTTGTAAAAACAAAAAAGAAAGAAAAAAGAAACTTTTTAGGGGAAAATATGGAAAAAATTAAAATATGTACAAATGTTTTAAAGAAACTCTGGATCTAAAGGCATTTCCGTTGTTTGAATCAATAACATATTTAGTATAATTTTGATTGCCTGGAATATTACATTTTTATAATTCATCATGAGAATGGGGGTGTTTCACTTTTCATTTTTGTCATACTACAAGTTTCAAGGAAAACTAGTCATATCAGTAAGTCTTCAGGAATACTAAGCCAAACTTTTCAAACTGCAGTTGGTTTTTCTCCCCCCTCACCCTACACTCCAGCTAGAGGAGTAAATTATTTTTCACAAGTGAAGAAAAAAAAATTGCATTTAAGATTGCCTGGTTTCTTGGGGCGCCTGGGTGGCTCAGTGGATTAAGCCGCTGCCTTCAGCTCGGGTCATGATCTCAGGGTCCTGGGATCGAGCCCCACATCGGGCTCTCTGCTCAGCAGGGAGTCTGCTTCCTCCTCTCTCTCTGCCTGCCTCTCTGCCTACTTGTGATCTCTCTCTCTGTCATAAATAAATAAAATCTTTAAAAAAAAAAAAAAAAAAGATTGCCTGTTTTCCAAAACATCTGCTGCTTCTAAAAGGTCTTAATATGATTTTCACTCAGATAGTATAAATGCTAAATTACCTCAACAGAAATTCAGCAAAATATGTTTGAAGGAAACCAGAAACAACCATAAATAGCAACTTCTAAAAGATGAGCATAACTTATTTTGTTTTTTCCATTTAACATCATTGTTTATTTTTACCTTTCATTTCATTGTTAACACTGCTTTTGGAAAAATCTGTGGGAAAGTAAGAGAGACAGACTTCCTAAGCAACCAAGCTAAGCCCTAGACAACCTTAATCCAGAACTGTTCACTGACTTGCAAAAGGATAACATTTTGATATAACACTAAATATTATACCAACCTGCATTAAGTGAAGTGCTATTGATGGAAGACTAATCTGGGAGGTCAGAAATCTATGTTAGGTTCCACCTCCAATAACGGCTAGCTTTGTAATTATGGATAAGAAATCTAATCTAAGCCTCAAATCCTCATCTATACAATGATGAGGCTAAAGTAGATTACCCCTAAGAGTCTTTTCAGGCATAATTCTATCTTTATCATTCTCACCATTTCCATTACACAGTCTAAGGATTTCACTGATACATCAAACATGTATTAAATACTTATTGTGTCCTCGGCACAAACACAGTCTCTGCCCTCACTGAATTTATACTCCAACTGTCCCATTATATATTAGAAAATGAGTAAAACATAAGTTTAGACTTAATAATGGGATAAATAAGAGTTATTTTTAAATGGCCATACAAGCCAAAAAGGTATGATAAAATCAGCTTGGGTGGAAGAGAGACTCTCAGTCCAGTCTCTAATATGAATACAAGGCTGAGTAACAGCAGACTGTGCTGATCCATCCCTGTCAACTTTTAATCCTTCTGACCGATGAAAAGCATGACACATCTGTTTATTTTTAAGTGTATGCTGGTGGCTGCCTTTATTATTTTCACCTCTCTTTGTATGACTGTACAGGATTCACCGAATGCTTAATACACACCATCCAGCTGATGATACTGACCTTCAAGAAAATTAAGTCCTAGAAGGGGTATAAAAAAATGAACAAATGACAGTGATATGAGAAAGAATACAGTGTTACAGAGATCAAAAACTTCATGTACTCAATACAGTGCTCCCTCCTAAGATAAAAGTAAGTAAAACTGAGAGCTTCTACAATAGGAAGAGAATGGAAAAGGGAGAAAAACAGAAGGCAACATTTACTCAGCACTTAACAGGTGCCAGGCACTCTGAGGGTAGTTTTCACTTACTGTTCTCCAGCCCTCTAAACAAGAAAATATCCCAAACAGGTGATCACCTAAAATAAGAAAAATCCACCCCACTTTACAAAATTATTTCAAAAGTCTGAGAGTGCATTTGAACGCAAATGCATTGTTTATGTAATAATCATTCTGCTTAGAATCTTGGTATTTGGAACTTGTAGAGTCTTGGATCACCCAGGCAACCCATTCATCGTAAGGACGATGAAACTTAGGCCAGACAAGATAAGGAGCTTGACTAAGGTCATCCCTGTTCAGTGGCAGAGTTGCGATCAAACCAACAATCAAGGCATCATATACCACTCTCCCAGCAACTGTTCAGTGAAATTTAGTGATTCATTTTAGCTTCTAAATTACTGAACACCTATGTATAAGAGCACTTTTATTAAAATCATAAAAATACGTTTCTACAAACGGCTCAAAATTCGCAAAGAATGATGTACCATTTTCTACATAAAATCTCGAAACCTACTGACAACGAGTAGCCTGCGTTTACTGCGTTTGAACATTTTCCTATATCCCTGACTGCTCTCAAAAAAGATTCAGGTGCAAAGCGAAATGTATTTTTTAGTGAGAACCAGGTCGCTGAGGTAAAGATTTCTCAAACCCCTGCGCCCAGGGCTCTCCGCGTCCTCAGCGATTCGTAGCCCGCGAGCCGGGAAGGAGGACGGAGAATGAGTGTGCAATAACGTGGCTCTCGCGCCCTCGGCTCGTTGGCCGCCTTCGTGCTGCCGGGCCGGTTCCGAACGCGGACGGGGCCGGACCGTTACGGGGCCTCCCGGGCCGCTGCGCCCGGCGCGGGCTGCCCCTCCCCCACCGCGGCCTGAGCCAGCAGCGCTGGCCCGGACCCCCGCGGCTCCCCGCGCGAACAATACAAGGGTCCCTAGCGAGACTGAACGCCGGGGCCCGCGCTACCCCGCCACCCCGCGCCTCGCAGAAGGCATCGAGTCGCAGGCCGCGACAGACAACCCCACAGGAGGGAGAGAGGAGGCGGTTAGTCAGGGGGTTCGGAGGCCGCCGTGCCCTCACCCGTACCTGGCTCCAGGTGATGAACTCGTTGGTGTGGGTTTCCTCCACAAGCGTCCACAGCTTGCTGAGGAAAGCAGGCACGTTCGAACTCTGCTTCATTGTTAACGAGACGCAGGGATTCCGAATTCTACACCCGAACACGGCGGCAGCAGAAGCGGCAGCGGTAGTGGCGACGGCGGCGGCGGCAGCTGCTGCTCCGGGAGAACGCCCACAACGCAGGCGCAGCAGCTCTCGGGCCCCGCCCCCCAAGCCTCGCCAGGCGCGCAGCGAGGCGGGGTGGACCGGCGGCCGCACATGACGGACAAGTCTCGGCGTTTGGCCTGTGCGCACTGGTCTCGCGCTGGTCCCGTTTCCGACCAATCCCAGATGCGGATCGCACAACAAAGAAAAGCGATAGGATGCTGCCGACAAGAGGGGGTGGGAACAAAGGGGGCGCTGCCTTCTCATTCGCCTTTTATACAGGAGCCGTCACTGTAGCGGACCTTAGGCTTAGTGGACTGTGTTTGGTTGCTTCACGTGTAAACGGCTTTGGGTTTCCGAGCTGTGGCTGGGAGGCTACAGAAAGTCCTCAGGGGTATTTCAGACATCAGTTTGGCGGGCAAGTGTGGATTGCACCAGTCAGGAGGAAGTATAATAATTCACATGGGGCTTAGGGGGAGGGGAGGGAAGCAGCTTTCAAACGTGACGTGCTAGGCCTCAATTTGAAACTCTTAAAAATAGTAAACCTTGCCCTTAAATTTTCACTAGGAGAAAATGGTTACATTAAAATACGTTTATCAAAAAGAGGAATTTAAATATTAACTTACTCTTAATAAGTATGTACTACAGTGAACCAGGAACGTTAATAGGCACTAACACGCTGTTTTTAATTCAATAGACACTGAATAACAACTATAAGCCTGGCATAAAAAGAAAAAGTTTCACTTGCACTCTTGTAATCAATTAAAATAATTATTCCTGTACATACTTAACCAGTATATTCTTGTTTCCCAGAGATTGTCTGATATAGTGAGGGGGGTGGGTGGACAAGGAGTCAGTATATCTGAATTTAAACCCACTTCAAGGACAGGTAAGTGAATATTAAATTACACTGGTTCTGTGTAATTTAGAGTAATCCCTTATTCTGTCAGTGCCAGACTTAGCTATCTCCTCATTGGAAATACGACTATCCCTCTTTTTACCCATGTAAGATAATATTAATGGGTGTGGCAATGTGAAATATCGTACAAAATTAAACTTTATTTTTTGCAAAAGTCAGCATGTGAATACAAGAATTTACAAAGAAGTTAGAGATAACATTTTATACTAATTCACCACAGGATTGGTTTATTTCCTGGGTGCATATAAAATAATACATTAAAAAAATTAAATACAGGCAATTTCCAGTGAGCAAATGTTTATTCAATAGTGACTTCGTGTTCAGCCCTCATCTGCTTGCTGAAGCAAAATCAGGTGTATGGCAGGATATATCCAATATATCTGGATTAAAGAACTAATATTTGTGAGCACTTATATATGCCCAGGGCTTTATTATCTCTCCTATTTCTCACAACAACCCAATAAAGCTGATCTTGTCATTCCATTTTTACAGTGAAGATTCTGAAGCCCAAAAGTGAATTAATTTACCTGTACTGCAGCTAGTAAATCAGAGAGGGAATTTACCCCCAGGGTTTATTAAGCTCAAAACCCTGTGCTCTGGGGCGCCTGGGTGGCTCAGTGGGTTGAGGCCTCTGCCTTTGGGTCAGGTCATGATCTCAGGGTCCCGGGATTGAGCCCTGCATCAGGCTCTCTGCTCATCGGGGAGCTTGCTTCCTGCTCTCTCTCTGCCTGTCTTTCCACCCTCTTGTGATCTCTGTCAAATAAATAAAATCTTAAAAAATATATAAAAAAGAAAACTCTGTGCTCTTTCCATTGCATGATGATGGCACCACCTCAGTGCTTAAGATGTTCATATTCTAACTTGAGAAACAAGATAAACACAATGATCAGCAATTATCATTTTTTTTTTAGAAAAAGCTAAATTGACGACATTAAAAATACTAGGAAAGTTTAGAAAGGGTTAAGTAAATTAAGGTAGTAAGGGAAGACATCATAGAGGATAGTGACCTTAAGTTGGGTCTTGAAGTACAGTTGCATTGGGATAGCTGAAAGGAAGACAACAATGAGCAAAAATGGGAGGCTAATGAGCATGATCTGTCTATGGAGAGTGACAGTTCAGAAGGTAAGATTGATAGTATCTGAGGAGAAAATATGGCCTACTTTCATGGCATTGTACTATTTGCATCTGAAAAAAAATGTGTATAGATACAAACAGAAACTGCTTTTTGGGCATTGGACCTGTGTAGTTGTAGGCTTGTAGGCTTGTGGGTTTGTAGGGCCCTGCACTTCAAATGTTTGGTTTAATGCTCTTCTGTCACTGTCCTGAAATTCTTCATTCTTTAACAAGGCACCCTGCATTTTAATTCTGCATTGAGCATTACAACTTCTGTAGCTGCTCTGCTTTTAATATATTGCATCTTACAGACCAGTGGTTCTCAAACTTAAATATGCAGCCAAGTCACTTGGAGGGAGGATACTTTATTTACAACAAATAACAAGTATCATATAGATAATATTTATCCACTCATGAGGCCAGCTAACAGGATAAGTTATTAACCAGGAAACCTGGTGATGTGACCAGGAAATAGATGGTGTATCTAAAAACACATGGCTTTTGAATTGAAAACATGTTGTTGTTGTTGTTGTTTTTAAGATTTTGTTCATTTATTTGAGAGAGAGCACGCACAAGCAGAAGAGAGGAGGAGAGGAAGAAGCAGACTCCCCACTGAGCAGGGAGCCTGATGCAGTACTTGATCCCAGGACCTTGGGATTATGACCCAAGCTAAAGGCAGATGCTTAACTGACTGAGCCACCCAGCAGCTCAGAACTGAAAGTATGTTCTTCCATACTCTGGAACATATCGGGTTTTTTTTTCCTTTATACCAGTGTGCCTCAAACTTTAGCCTATGTCAGAGTTGCCTGGAGGGCGTCTGGAAAAACAGATTGCTGCTTTTCCTCCCACTCCACTCAGTAGGTCTGGGGTTCAGGCTAAGAATATGTATTTCTCACAACTACCCAGGTGATACAGATATTGCTGACCTTGAGAACCACTATTCTAGAAAGAAAAATTAGTAAACTGACCTTCCTTTACAAACATGTACAGATTTGTTATTCACCCTTCACCTTTTAACAAAATCCAGATGTTCCAGAAATAATTTAAACTACTGTGTTTTCTTTTTCATGAACTTAATCCTTAATATTTATTGTAATTAAAACTTAAAGTACTAACTAGAGACATTTTGAGGGTAAGAGAAAATTATTATTGATCCATTTGTACTTGTATTGTGCTCAGTTATAAAATTGGCAAGGGAGGAAAACCAAATCAAGCTAATTCACAATTATTTGCTGCTTACAAATCCCACTAATATAGGAAAAACAGATTTGACCCAGTGTCCACAATTTTGAAATTTTTACAATATTAGAGGATAATAATGTCACTTTCTTAAAGTGAATTGCCTCCTATTGACTCAAAATTTTAAAGGTTAAAATATTTCCATGGTTCATTTCCAGCCTGGGTGTAAGATTTAGAAGACATAACACAATAAAAAAAAAAGATTAAAAAAAAGAAAATATGAGTGACCTAGGCTTTTACTTAGGAAACGGAAAAGCAATATTGTGGAACACTTTGACGCTTCAAAGCCTCTGATTCAGACTGTACAAATTCTATCTGATCAATTATGCAAAACTAGTTGGAATCAGCAGTACAAGCAGAACACAAGCTTTTAAAGATTATTGTCAAGAATAGCCTGATTGAAACCAAAAGCGAACTGCATAGAGGTTTTCATCTATATCCTATCTGGACAAAGTGTTGAGTTTCTTCAATTTTGGAATGACCCAGGGTCCTTAGAAAATCACTGGACACCTCCAAGTCCTAGATGCTTATACATAAAATGTGAGTGAAGATACCTGTTATACACAGAGTGGTTTTGAGAATCAGATAAATTACTTCTTCCTTCAGCCCACCTCATAATCTTGAGATGTTTTTCTGAAGCACAAATCTGAAAAGGTCACTTCCTGACTTAAGACCAGTCAGTAGCTTCCCATAAATTTCAAACTAAATTCACACCCTTAAGATGGCATAAAGGACATTTTGTGCTCTGATGCCACCTATCATTGGCTACACTCTTCACCTTACTCCTACACTTAGCCACACCTAACTGCTTGATACCCTATTGGTCATGTTCTTTCACACTTCTACATATCTCTGCAAGCTGTTGTCTCAGTGACCCTTCTTCTACCCATTATACTTCACATTTCTCCTTAACCTTCAAGGTCAAGTACAATTCCATACAGAAGTCATCTCTTTTCATGAAACTTCCCTGGAGATCTTTAGTATAGTACTTATATATTTACATGTATTTTTCACAGACTATGTCCCATTTATATTTATTTTCATCTGCAATGGCTATCACAGTGTCTTGTAAATGTTCAACTCTCAATAAATATTTGTTGAATTAATCAATGAATACCTGGACAGATGACTATTAAGACCATTTAGTCTTCAGTAGTTCCCTAATTTGAGATTAGTTGCCCCTCTCCTATGCTTCCATAGTACATGGAACTTCACCCTCAAGGTTATACCCCACAGCTGTTTTACTTCTGAGCAGCTCATTTGCTTCTGAGCAGCCTGGTTTGGTCTGGAAAACTGTGCTTACAAATGTTCACTGTTGTATCCTAAGCAGCAAACATAGTGCTAATAACATAAGAACTGCTCAATAAATATTCGTTGAGTGAATAATTCTGGTTTTTGAAACCCTTTGAATAGAATGTACTCTACTTAATAGTAAGGAAACTCCTTGTAACTTATTAGGTCTCAGCCTGTATAATTTTTTAGTTGTAAGAGAAGAAAATGAAGAGAAGGAAAACCTAAGGATAGCTCAACTGAGAGACATGCAATTGAGGAGCTATTAGCGGAGCAAATATCAGAATCCTGAAAATGCCAGTCATTAATAAAATGTTAGAGTCCCAGGCTTGAGGTCATTTGTCTTTGAAACCACCAACACTTTGGTAACAGTGGCAAAATGCTTAAAGACCATATAGTAACCTTTTTAAAAAGTGGTGAATGAAAAGAATATTGTGAAAGTTAATTTCTTAAGGTTTTTAATTAGATCAGAGAAGAAACTTCTTTTTTTAAAGGCCACAACTTGAGTGTAGAGACCCTGGCTGAATAAGCCTTTTAAGTAGAACATGCGTTAGTGCCACTTGTTCTGGACTGGGGGTAGGACTGCTCTACATGAAACTTCCACTGTATTGCCATATTTGCTAAAATCTGACCCATCACCCAACAAAGGTGTTAAGTCCAGGTTTGCACAGGACTTTCCACTTTAGCACTGAAAGTCCTATACCTCAGGTACTCCCTCAGCCCCAGGGAAACCAGGATGTTTGGTCACACTAACTCTAGCTGCTTCCAGTTATTGACGTTGGACAGGAAGCAGTGACTCATCAAGCTAAGCCAAATAACTCATATAGCAGCCAGTGCGGATGAGAGATCTAAAATTTAAATGCAGTTCTTACTTGGCCTTTCTGGAAGCAGGGTGGAGGTACTCTTTCACAGGTATCCCAACAGCTAGGTGATGAATAGAAGAACTCCATATATTCTGCAAATCAATATCCCAAAGGAGGCCCAGACCCATGAAGAGGGACATTGACATGAAAGAAAACTTAAGGCCAGAAAACTTAAAAAGACTAGAAGCAATAGAAAAATGTAGTAGATCAGCAACATGGTCTGTGATAGAAGAAGCCTTCCATTATTTCTAAGAATAGCATCATGCTAGGGCTCTAGTTTCCATTCCCCTGGGACTAGTCTTGTTCCAAGTAGAAGTAGTGGCTAAGATAGGTGTTTGGACTTCATCTTTCTAGACAACAGGGTTTCAATGATCATTGCATTAAAATCATTTGATGGTGGAGATCTGAGCCCCTTCAACAATTAAGTGAGCTGGGTTACATGGCTTGAGTACAGAAATCTCATTCCTTGAAAACAAGATTAAATTGGAGAAATTGGCTTTAGTTAGGAGGTAACCACTGTCATGTATGTGTGTCATGATCTGAGAGGTGTGTAGGGGGAGGTGGCAATGACTGGAACATATCTAACCTCTTTAAAGTCTAGCCCAGTACTATGAGCAGCATCCAGGGACCAGCTGGAAAGGAAGAAGTCCTTTCTAGTGTTTTGTGCTCAAAGTGTGGTTAGAATAGATAGAACTGAATGACTTCTGACCTTCCAGAGAAAAATCTGGCCTTGTTTGAATCAAGGACTGGAAGAACACACGAAAGAACTGTTAATTAATGGCAGGGTTCTTATTTATAAAGATCTTATGAGGATTACCACATTTGCTATAATTTACTTTAAAATACTGATCTATAATGTGATAATTCATTGTAATCTAACCCTGGGGTAGTTAGTTAACATTCGAAATATGCTAATTAGGAATGCATACTCCAAGGGTGGTTAGTTAGCACTTGAAATTCCAAACAAAGTCCTACTCCCTGAAGGCTTTGTCTTAATTTTATTTTATTTTTCTCATCAACACCACACATTTTGTTAATTCGGCTAACGGATGTGGACATGATTTTTCCTTGGTGATCTGAATTCAGGATATGTGTATTGGCTAGGCTTTCTCTACTGTTGACTAACCTAGGCTTCAGGATATCTTGAGCCAGAGCCTATGCCCTTCTGTAGGTACCCTAATCTTTGATTCTCATAGGTCCTGTCCCGTATTCAGAAGGCTTTCCCGGTCAGTCCCAGAGACTTGGGTAGACTGGGTCAAGGTAAAAATGGAGGCCCACACACACATATATTAGAACACTTAAAGATCACATATCAAGTTAACAAAACTGTTGAATAAAATATGTTCTTTCTTTCTACCTTGATAAATGTCTTCATAATAATAAATTTGAAAGATATGTAAAAAGCTATAGTTTTATAACACACTAAGTTGGTAAATATCCAAAAAGACCAAATTTAATTATCATTGTCTGGCATTCTGTTGGTTGGGAAGTGGTGTCTTAGATGACCAATAAAATAAATACGTATGTAATTCATAAATTATCCTATACTTATTCTATAAAATTGTGTTTTCTTGCCTTTATTTCAGCAAAATCATTAGTTAGGTTGCTATCAAGACTTTCACATGATTAGTGTTCTATTGACAGTAATGATCAAAGTATTAAAAATATAATCATCTTCAGTGAACAATTATATTAAAATCCAAATTTGAATATATTTCATAAAATATTATTTAAAATAAGTTGCAAAAAATGAAAAATTAAAGTTACATCAATATGTTTAAGTTATAAATTATTAAGAATTATTTAATAACATTTAAAATTAAATATAAATTAAAATTAATACATTTTAAATTTTAAATGGTTCCACCTTTTGGCTATTGTGAGTAACACTCCAGTGAACATTGCAGCACATACATAATTTTATGCATTTTGCTTTTCTTGCTTGACAAGGCATGCTGGAAATTCTTTCAAGTCAACTGACATAGCTATAATTTACTTCTTTTAATGACTCCATGGTATTCCATGGTGTGTGTGAAGCACAATATATTCAGCCATTTTGCTACTTACTGATGGGCATCCTCTTTGTTTCAAGGCCTTCATTTATTTATTTATTTCAAGGCCTTCATTTATTTATTTATTTCACTCTGAAAGATGCTGCCAAAAAAAAAAAAAAAAATCCTTAGACGTGTCTTTAAATACTCATGCTTTTATTTTCCAGATTAGTGAAATCAGATTTTCTTGTAGAATTTGCATGGTAAATCTACACTTTCTATTATTGTACTGGTATATAAAAAGAACGTCCTGCTGATTAAAAAGCCCCGTGTTTGAACTAACAGAATGCTATTGTGTATGGATCCAGCAGTATGACGCTTCCTAGCAACGAGAAATATCAACATCATGCTTCTATGGCAATAGAAAACATTTAAGCTTGATAGAGAAGGATCTAATATTTGGTGCTACTGGGAGTTTTGACTATTAGGTGGAAATTAAAGGAGTACCTTTATTCTTTGCTGTTTTCACAATAAATTGATGCAAAGCCAGAAAAGTATACATTTTATTACACATGACTTTGCAGGCACTGGTGGCTGAAGATATGCTGCTTCTGGGCCAGTTTAGTTCTAGTTTACTTTGCAATGGATTAAACTCATCATTGTCAGCAATGATCTACGGTAGTCTTTGTCAGCTATGCGGAAAGGGTAAAGGAAAGGAACTAGTGTTATGAAGATATTTACTGAAACGGAGACCTAGAGAGGTTTGATCACATTTTCATACATTCACAATAGGTATGATACATATTCAGCTGTTTGATCTGGAACTTTGTTTACTTTAAAGCTATGTCCTCCCTCAATTTTACTTAGGATTTACCCTTCGAGGACCCTAAAGGAATTCCAACCAAATGTAGTACCCCAAGTCTCCTAGCTGGTGTGCCTGGAGTGAGTGCTTGGCTTTCCCTGTCAATAATGACAGTCTTCCCTTCTGAGTCTCTGTACTCTTCTGGACCCTATGACTGGGATTCAGTCATAGTTTCCTGATTTGCACCCCAATTCCAATGCTAGATCAAGGGCCCTGCCTGGAATGCCCACCCTCTAGGCTGGGCTGTTGCTTTCTTAGTCCTCATAGTAAGACTCTATGATACTAAGTAAAGAAAGTGCAATCAAGTTCTGCATTTCTCATGATGACTGCTTTGCTACTTTTTAAAAACATAAATATCTGCAATAAACAAAACAAGCACAAACAAAAACATGTTTGGTTCTCCTGCTTTGCCTAGTGCTTAGTTACATCATTGGGTGCTCTGGTCCCGGGTCTTGCTTCCACCAGATAGCTCCTTTAGATCTTGATGCTAGGTGTTATGGTTCGGATTGTGTCCTCCCTCCCTCTCCCACCTCAGGCCACACAATTTATATGTTGAAATCTTAACTCCCAGTACTTCAGAATGGCACCGTTTGGAGATTGGGCCCTGGAAGAGGTAATTTATGAAGTCACACGGATGGTCCCTAATCCAGTATGACAGGTGTCCTTATAACAAGGGATTAGGACACAGACAACACACAGACAGAGGAGCAAGCATTTGAGGACACAGTGAGTGAGAAGGTGGCCAGGTGCAACTCAAGGAGAGAGGTCTCAGAAGAAACCAAACCCCAAAACCTCGCTCTTATACTTCTAGCCTCCAGAACAATGAGAAAATAAATTTCTGTTGTTTAAGATACAACATCTTCTTCTTAAGATGTGACATCTTCTTATGGCAGCCTTGGCAAACTAATACCTAGGTGAGCATTGCAGCAGCCCAACTATTCCTTGGCTTCCCTTTTCTGGGCATCCGTGCAGGCCTAAGTAGGGAAGCAATTCACCACACCCATTGAATACTGTGATAGGATCTGCTGGCCAGCCCCTCCCATCTGGGCCGCAGCCAGGTTCCCTCTCCTACTCTGATTTTACCTACTCCCTCCTCCTCCCTTGCACACTGGCATTGTTGGAAGTCCTGCAACTGAGACTGCTAATGTGCTCTCTGCCTGAGGTTCGTGACCTTCAGGTGCACCGAAAACTCAGGTCATTCAAAAAATCCAACCATTCTGCTTATTAAAGCAACACTAATCCAAACATTTACTAACCTAGTTGATTTATGACTGGATACAATGATAAATATATTTTAAAGGCTATTAATGTTTTATTTTAATATCAAAATTTTATGATGATATAAGAAGGCATTATTCTAAGCCTAGGTGAAAAGATAATTATTTCTCTCTGTTAGAATTATGGTTTAGTCCATGATATTTATCATGAACTAGAAAAGGTTTAAGGAATATACAATTTTTAATATCTAAGAAGAAAAAAATTAATCGGTATTTTAAAAGTAGTCAAATCATTTTTCCCCTTTGCTAGCCTACTTTAAGTTTTTATATGGCTTTATGCTATTTATTTTTAACTGCAACTATACATCAAAACATGTCACTACTCTGCTCAAAATTCTGCAAAGTCTTTCTATTTCCCTTTAAGAAAAAGCCAACAAGTTCAGGGCACCTGGATGGCTTAATTGTTTAAGCATCTGACACTTGATTTTGGTTTAGGTCATGAACTTAGGGACCTGGGATCCAGCAGGGAGTCTGCTTATCTCCCTCTCCCTCTACCCTTCCCCTTGATCTCTCTCTCTTTCTCTCAAATGAATAAACAAATATTAAAAAAAAAAAAAAGCCAACAAGTTCATCTCTTCCTACCCTCATTTCTTCCCAGATGTACTGGACTCCTTAACTCTTCAAACACATCACGAACACATTGCTTTAGGGTCTTTGTACAAACAGCTTCTTTGCCTGGAATGCATTTTCCTCAGTATCTCAGAGCTAACTCCCTGCTCTCAAGTGTTTGCTCAACTGCCATCTTTTCTATGAAGACCATCCTGACCAGCCTTTTAAAAATTGCAACGATTTCTTTCCACCACCCTTTCATGCATCCCTAATCCCTTTTATTAGGGCAATGATCTTTTTTTCCTATCTTTCTTACTTGCAAGGGTAAGCATCTTTGCTTTCTCACTGATGTATCTCAAGATCCTAGAGGAATTGCCTGGCACAATATAGATACTCAATAAATATTTTTTGAAAAATGAATAAATGAATGCATGAGAAGAGCAAATTTTCCGTAACACTCTATCAACTAAGTTAATAACCAGAGCTGGCTAAAGGACTTGACCCGAAGGCAAACTCTATTTAATAATGCATAATTCTACTCCAAGTTATTAAAGAAATGGCTTACTCATGGGGTCAAGAAAAAATATAAGCTGATCCTTAAAAACATGAAATAAAAATTAGAGTACCTTATTGTTATTATGAATTTTGCTCCCTTGATAAGTAAGTGCCCAACATTTTCCATACTGTCTGTAAGATGAAAGTATTTGTCTCATCATTGAAGAATTTCAATATTAATGTTTTGAGATTTTGCAATAAACTTGTATGATTCAAACCTTTTAAATCAATTAAATTTCGGGGCGCCTGGGTGGTTCAGTCAGTTAAGTGTCTGCCTTCAGCTCAGGTCAGCATCCCGGGATCCTGGGATTGAGTCCTGCATCGGGCTCCCTGCTTGGTGAGCCTGTTCTTCCTCTCCCTCTGGTTGCTGCTCCCCTGCTGTACTCTCTCTCTCTCTCTCTGTCAAATAAATAAATAAAATATTTAAAAATATTTTAAAAAAATCAATTAAATTTCAATATGTGATAGTACTTGTTAGCTTTTCTTGGATAACTCTAGAAATATGCATTTTGATTTTTTATTCTCATTTATATCTCCATAATTTTTTGCCTATAATATACCTGTTTTGCTGAAAAATAACCTTTTTTTTCCTCCAGTTATCTTAGTAGAGCACATATAGTTCACTCTTGAACAATGTGGGGGTTGGGGCACTGAGCCTCCCACCCCCCACCCCCCCGTGCAGTCAAAAATCTATGTATAACCTTTGACTCCATAGAAGCTTAACTACTACTAGGCTACTGTTGACTGAAAACCTTACCAATAATGGAAACAGTTGATTAATACATATTTTGTATGTTATATGTATTATATACTGTATTCTTGCAATAAAGTAAGCTAGAGAAAAGAAAACATTATTAAGAAAATCAAAGGGAGAGGGGCGCCTGGGTGGCTCAGTGGGTAAAAGCCTCTGCCTTCAGCTCAGGCCCTGATCCCAGGGTCCTGGGATTGAGCCCCGCATTGGGCTCTCTGCTCAGCAGGGAGGCTGCTTCCTCCTCTCTCTCTGCCTGCCTCTCTGCCTACTTGTGATCTCTGTCTGTCAAATAAATAAATAAAATCTTAAAAAAAAAAGAAAGAAAATCAAAGGGAGAGAAAATATATGTACAGCACTATACTGTATTGAAAAAACTTTGCTTGCAAGTGGGGCTGTGTAGTTCAAATCCGTGTTAAGTAAGGGTCAACAATACTTGGAGTTTTTAGACACAGATTTGGACCCTAGCTCTGTCGTTATTATTGACAGTGTGACCATGGATTTCTTTGAGCCTCATTTGCAAGATCTCATAAGAATGTTGTGAGAATTTAGTTAACTAATGAATTCATTGTGGATAAATTGCTATGTAATAGTAAATGTCTAAGAATTGTCCCCTGATACTGTCAAATAACCCCCAAAGAGTAAAATACTGTTTGTTTTGTGGGTTTTTTTTGAGCAGTTTTAAGATATTGCCCAAACATATTTATAATTTTCAATTTTCACTAACAAATGAGCAGTCTTATATTTCATACTAGTTACTTATTAACTTGTAAGATATGGAATGCATTGATTAGTTTAGCTAATGTTTCTTTGAGTCTTATTAGGTGTCCTCAATCATATTAGTTCCACAAATCAAACAAGTATACAATGCTTTGTGGTACCTGCCAAAGGAACTTATGATCACACAAAATGAAAATACACAAAGTAATTATAGAGTAATTAAATATTAACTAGGTAACACGAACAAGGACAACAATGAAATAAAAGATCAGAGAGGTTTGGAGAGATTAGAAAAAGCTTCATGGAAGGAGCATACAGCATTTGAGTTGTCCTCAGTTAACCCTTAATATAACAAAAATACCAACAAGAAGAAACACTTTTACAGTGCTTAATATGTTCCAGGAACAGTTGAAAGTACTTTACATATATTAACTCATTCAATTGCCGCCAAACCCTGATGAATTTAAGTACTCTTTTTACACATTTTACAATAGAAAAAAAAGATGAAAAAGAATGAGAATTGGTAATTGCAATATTCAGTCCTTCCCATTGAGATTACAGAAAGGTGGTAGACGTTTACCAAAAGGCAGAGCCTGTTATGAATATTGCAGAAGGATCACCTTTATTGTCTGACAAATAACGAACAAAATTCCCAGCTCTTCTTCCACAATCATTCCTTTCACCTCATATTATTGTTCGCTATACTCATTGATACTCTTCCATTCCCCAAGACTCCTCATAGAGATTGCCTCTTTATAAAGAGTTTTCATGTTATCCTATATCCCCAGAGAAAAATATATTTTTCTGATGGTACTGATTATACTGCTTTTATGTTTATTTGTGTCTGTTACTATGTTATGGACAACAGAAGATAGGAATTCTGTTTTGTTCATTTTTGTCTTCCTTATTCATTCCTTCTTGCTACCCCCCGCCCCCAGCCCTGGTGCCTACTAAGTGTCTTATACAGTGTAAGCATCTATCAGGCATTTATAAAATAACTAATTGAGTGAATAAAGTCGCAGATATTGTTATCCCCGTGACAGAGAAGTGGAAAAGAGATAGCTTTGTAATAAATGTGAAAAAAGAGATATTTTCTTGAGACGATGGCTAAGATTATAGACAAAGGGAATTTTATTGATGGAAAAAAGACCAGATGAAGGAGAAAAAATATTAGAAATGAAAGAGCAACAAAAACAGAAGTATAAAATGTGATAGAACAAGAGATAAATAAACAATATGTGATTGGAACAAGAAATAAAGTAAAACTAGGCAAGAATAATTGGGAGACATTTGAAGAGAAGGAGTTGTGGAAATGAAAGAAAAACGAGTAAGTAAAATTCAAAGGAAAAGAAATATATGAAGAAAATAAGTGAGAGAAACATGAGACAATAGAAAAGAGATAGTGAAAAGGAATTTAAACATGCTTCATTTGTGGGAGTAAGTCTGTAACAGGGCCACCCTAAAAGCTCTTCTTTGGAGAAGTCAAGGGATTTGTTTTGGTTTACCTCCCAATCCCATGTGGAAAATCTTCAGGTAAGGAGCCTTGGATCCTTATAGAGGTGCTGAAATATTTGAAATGATGCTTCCAGAGTATTCAAAAAATAAATTGACAATAAGACGTTTCCCACATTGTATTTGTCTCAGAAATAATATTTGGCAATAGTGGGGACCATTAAGGACAGTTGGCCTTTTTTTTAAATACCACTTCTAAGAATAAAGAAACCTCCCAGTTATTTCCGTGTATATGCTTTGCACATTCTCATGGTGCCGAGTTTTGCATATGCACGCTCCAGAAAAGTTCAAGCAGGGTTAGGCTGCGGCGAAATGCTTTCTGACGTTAACCTTCTGGCCTGCCCCTTCGGCTCCCTCTGCTGTTCGCGCTGCGTTACTGCTGCGACCTGCAGATGTGTGCACTATGCTGAGCTAAAAACAAAACCACAAAAAGAGACCTCACTTAAAAAATTGGAAGGGGAGGTGAACTCTGAGAGACTATATGGACTCTGAAAAACAATCTGAGGGGTTTGAAGCGGCGGGGGGTGGGAGGTTGGGGGAACCAGGTATTAGAGAGGGCACGGATTGCATGGAGCACTGGGTGTGGTGCAAAAATAATGTATACTGTTACGCTGAAAATAAACAAAACAATACAAAACAAAAACCAACCAACCAAACAAACAAAAAACCCCAAAAACCTACCAAAGAAATTTGAATCTCATCTTAAGAAGCCCCCAAATGGTGTTTAATATGATTAATTTCCTAATTTCCACTCTCCCAGCGCTAGAATTGCTTATTCTTAACAAAACTTCATCACAGAGTATACTTCAGAGTTGTATTCCTGAGGATCAGATTTTTTTTTCCTCCTCGGTTAACATAAGTTTTCCTTTCTTTTCTTTTTTTTTATCCTTTTCTTTTTTCTTTCCTTTCCTTTTTTTTTTTTTATAAAAATGAAGTGTAGTTAACATTATATCAGTTTTCTTTAAATTAATGATAAGAAATGATTTTATTGGCAGGTATGATTTTTTTTCAAAAAATGTCTAGATGATGTTAAAGACATGATTTCTCTGAGTTATTTCTTTTTTTTCTTTTTTTTTTTTTTAAAGATTTTATTTATTTATTTGACAGAGAGAAATCACAAGTAGGCAGAGAGGCAGGCAGAGAGAGAGGAGGAAGCAGGCTCCCTGCTGAGCAGAAAGCCCGATGTGGGGCTCGAACCCAGGACCTGGGATCATGACCTGAGCCAAAGGCAGTGGCTTAACCCACTGAGCCACCCAGGCGCCCCTCTCTGAGTTATTTCAATGATTCATTAGGACAATAGAATTTTGGAATACTCTTATAGTATGGTTCACATTTATTTAAAAGTTTTTAAAAATTATTTTCTTAAATTTAAAATGTATGATCATTTCTGAGATCTTAGGAAGTCATTTCAGCATTATACTTATAATATTGAGTAAATTGCATTTAGGACATGTATTACGATAATGACTATGTTACAGAAATCAACAAATTTTAATTTCTGAAATATCTATTTTCATGGTCACCAAGCCACTGAAAATTAAATACCTCCAATGGGGATAAGCAAGCACTGTAAGGCCACTAGCATTCTAAAGCTGAGAGGCAGGGCAACTAGAACAAAGGGAGAGAAGACAATAAAAGAGAAAAAGAGGTGGGGGAGGGGTGGGAATGAAAGAAAGGGAAGAAGAAAAAGAAAAGAACAATCACCTACCCTAGCAAAGAGGAGTAGAGCACCCAAACACTCTTGCCCAAAAAATCACAGAAGAATGAGAATTTGGTAGTAGCACTCAAATTAATCCTTTAATTCAATTTGACCTTACCTAGGTTTTTACTAGTTTATAGCAAAGCTTAAAAATTCATTGTGTACGTTTAAATTTGGCATCTCTGAGCTTTGGAAGTAACCTTATTTAATGGTAAAACATGATTTTTTAAAGTTATTTGGACAAGTGACTTTTGTTATCAAAGCAGTATCCTTGTCAAAAAAAGTAAAATAAAGGATAAATAGTGAAAATTAAGAGCCCCGTAGTTCCCTTCCTCATCTCCACCAGTACTAGTCATTAAAAGCATCAAATACATATCTGTCCATTTGTATGTGGCACTCACAAGGTATTATAAGGGATTTACATATATTAGCTCACATAATCCTCATGATAAACACCATGAAATACTATTATTATTCTCATTTTACAGATGAGGAAATGGGCATTGTGGGGTTAAGTAACTCAGCTCTCACACAGCTAGTAAATCTCTAAGATATCTCCAAAGTGTGCTTTATTCCTAAATATATCAGTATACATTTACAGTATACAATCAGTATACAGTAATATTTATTGACTTCTTGCAATGATAGTTGAGGAGTTAGCTTATTTTTACCAAATTTGAAAATTTCTCCATCTCCAAATATATTTCTATCAAAAATTTGATCTTCTACGCTATAGCTTTAGTTTAGTTGAGGTAGTATAATTTTTTTACTACCTTTATTGCTTGTTTCTCAAACTACGAGAGTAGCTTTTGTCTCTATTCTATAAAACACAGGCCCTCTTCATTCTTTCAATTCTCCTATTTTCCTTTCCACCTGTCCCCTTCTGTACTGTACTTTCGCTTTTATTGAAGTGCACACCCCTTACATTCTACTCTGTAACCATGATACTTTAATATATTGTCCATAAGTTGATTCTACAATATAAAATTCAGTAGACACTGAAAATGTTATTGTGATTGTGTAAATAGTGATCTCTGAAAGTCAAATTGAGCACTACATTTATTTATTTCTTTTAAGTTGTTTCTTGTGGAATTTCTAATTGGTGTCTTTTTTTCCTTGCATTATTTGTCATTATTACAATTAAATTTTGTTCAAACTTCTTGTCATATGGTCTATGATACTGTGGACCTCTTTACCACCGAATTCTTTTGCTTGGAGCTCTCCTTCTTCTCGTATTACTTGCTGTTCTGGTCATCCTGGAACTCGCCTTCATTGCTCCTCTGAGTAGGATTCACTGTGTCCTAGCATTTTTTTCTTTCTTGGCATTTTCTTCCTTTTTGTTGGAGTATATCCTAAAGGAATTTCCTCAGATACCTCCATGGTAGCTAAACTTTCTGATGGCTTACATGTCTGAAAATATTTTTTTTCTGCTCTCACATTTGATGAATGGTTTTACTATACAGATATTTATAATATATAAGGGAAAACCAATTATACAATATATAAGGGAAAATCATTTTCCCTTAGAATTTTGAAAGCATTCTTCCATTGTTTTCTATCATCTAGTACTGTGATAATTCTGATGATAGTCTGTGTTTTATTCCCTTTTAAGGAATTTTTTTTTTAATTTCCACAATGGAAAATTTAACTATATTGTTTTTATGTGTTGTTTTCAGGTTTTACAATGATATGGCTCTGTGTATGTCTTTGTTTTATTTATTGAGCCAGACACTTTGTGGGTTCTTTCAACCTGACTTTCACTGAAGTACTTCAGCTGTAGGAGATTTCTTCTACGATGGCGATTATTATTTATTACTATTATCCCCTCCTTTCTGTAATCTCTGTTCCCTCTAATGTCAGACATCTTAGAGGAATCATCTACGTCTCATTTTCTCTGGTATTTTCTACTTCTTATCTTATTCTGTTATTCTATAAAATTTTTAACTTTCGTATTTTAATTTGAAACATATTTTAACACATTTGATTTCTGGTTTTTAATTTTTAATGCCATCCTGTTCTTGTTCTTGGTTTTTTTTTTTTTTAAGGAAATTTATTGGCTTATTTATTTCAGAATTCCAATAGAATATCCTGGCATTCAGGCATGGTTGGATCTATGGACTTAGTCAGTAAGCTTTGGCCACTATCTCTTTCTTCATCCATAAGAATTTATTTTCCTTGGCTTTACGTTTTTGTTCAGACATTCCTTATGTGATGAGCAAGATGGTCTCTGAAGCCAAATATGCATAACCTACCATTTTTGCAATCCTGGATAAAGGTGATACCAATGGTAGTAACAGTAATAATAGCTGGTATTCAGCTATATTTACTGAAAATTTACTTTATGCCAAGACATTTTTAACTTGTTTAACATCCATTCCTACTCAAAAGAATGTTATGAAGAGGTGTATTATTTTTCATATTTTATAGATGAGGGAAGAAAAACTATTTTTTGCTAAGTCTATTAGAAAATTTGGGAAATCTCTATTCGACCTGGGATTTCCTAAATTCCTGACACAAATTTATACCTAAGGCAGATTTCATAGAACAGGTCCAGCCCAGTTTAAATTCTACCCTTGTGACCAGAGGAAATGAGCAATATTCTCGGAAGAGGAAATGTGCTAAAACTACCAATCCTTTACAGGTTAATAACTGAACCGCATCATGATCCACATCTAAATCTTTTTTTTTTAATAAAAAAAATTTTTTTTATAAACATATTATGTATTATTAGCCCCAGGGATACAGGTCTGTGAATCACCAGGTTTACACACTTCACAGCACTCATTTAAAAAAACAAACAAACAACTTTTTTTATAATGTTGGTTTTTTAAAAGATTTATTTATTTATTTTAGAGAGAGAGCGGTGGGGGGATTGGTTCAGAGGAGCAGCAGAGGGAAAGAAGCTCAAGCAGACTCCCTGCCGAGTGAGGAGCTAGATGATGCAGGGTTCCATCCTACGACCCTGAGGTCATGACCCTGCACCAAAATCAGGAGCTGGGTCGCTCAACCCACTGAGCCACCCAGGTGACCCCTTTTATTATATGGTGTCTTCTTGAATATCTCTGAATATCTTCTTGAATATCTCTGAAGATATAATAAGAAGTATTTTTTAAAGATCCCTCTATTGATGAGTTATCTGTTTTTCCTGGAGTCATTTTTGTTTATTTTGATCTTTTTCATTCATATTATAGGTTTCTTCCCCTCAGATTTTCGATGGTCCTTGCCTGTCCATTTATTTTTCAGAGGTAACAGAAAAGCTGAGTGAATGACTGCCCAAGGCAGTGAATGTGCTGGCAAGCTTTGTTTTAAGGTGTGTGGGTGGGGAACTGAACATTATCATTGGGACTCTAAAATGTCAGAGTTCCAACTCCCACACAAGCTGCCCTACTTCCTCCAAGCAGTGTTTTTAATTGTTACAGAGAAGATAATGACTGCTTTTACCCCTCCCTTCCTCCCTTCTTCCATCTACCCCCCCCCCCCCATTATTTCTTTCTCTTTTCCTTTCTTTCACTAAGAGCTGTGATGAGGGAAAATGCTAGGTGACAGACCTTTTGAGAAAGATATTCGGTGACAGAGGTGGGTGTGGACGGAGAAAACACCTTTTGTCTGAACTCTTTCAGTGAATCTCGACATTTTTAGCCTGTGCCTCACTTCTGCTCTCCACTGTAGGTGGCACTTCAAAGTTCTCAGTCCTCTGGATTCCACTGGGCAGATTAACTTCCTATATAGCCCTTTCTGTGTATATACCTTATAGCAATTTCCTTTACTTTATCAGTCATTGGTTCATTATCTCCTTTCAGTCTTCCCCAAATTTGTTGAAATCATTTGCGGGCTGTCCTGCTTTCATTCTCTTTTTCATTGCTGTTTATACCACTTTTGTATATACCTCTACTATTATTTCCACTGAGTCTTGAGAAAGAGAAGAGATAAACAGTTACATTGTCTTTCATCTGATTTTTTTTTCTTGTAATGATAGAAAGGTCCATTGACATTCATGACTTCATTTGCTCATACAATAAATATTTATTTATTTATTTAAAAGATTTTATTTATTTATTTGACAGATAGAGATCACAAGTAGGCAGAGAGGCAGGCAGAGAGAGAGGAGGAAGCAGGCTCCCTGCTGAGCAGAGAGCCCGATGCGGGGCTTGATCCCAGGACCCCGGGATCATGACCTGAGCTGAAGGCAAAGGCTTTAACCCACTGAGCCACCCAGGCGCCCCCAATAAATATTTATTAAGTACTTATTAATTCTATGCCATGTATTGAAAATAGAATGAAAAGCAAGACCACAGAGTGTTTCTATGCTCTTGGGGATACCAAAGGGGGCAGGTAAGAGAGGGCATCTGGCCTAATTTCAGGAGGCAGTTTCCTGAGAAAGTGAGTTTGAATTGAGAAACAAGGGATAACTGAGAATGAGGTAGATTACAATAGAGTGGGAGGAAGAATGTTCTTGGCAAAAAGCATCTGTTTTACAAAATTCCAAGAGAATGGTGCCTAGAACTGAGAGAATTCGTGTGGTTACAGCATGGGAGAGTTGGGTGACATGAGAGGGGTAAACAGGTACTGGCCAGATGAGGCTGGGGAAACGGGGCTTTCTTAGGTAGCTTCAGAGCTGAAACCTCCATCCCCAGGAGCCCTGGGAAGCCGCTGAAGGTTTTAAGAGGGTTTGTGGGGGTGGGAACAATGTGAAAACAAAACAAAACAAAAACAACAGTCTAGCTGTTAGGTGTTGAATTGAGTATAGGCAGTAGTGATGAAGGGAGATGAGTTTGGAAAGTATGATAATTGTCCTGGCCAGAAGTGTTGGCTGTTTGAAGTAGAACTTCAGGAGTGGAGGTGGACAGGAGTAAACAGACTTAAAAGTTATTTAGAAGCTAAATCAGTGATCTGGACAATGGATTAGATTTGCAATGAGACAGAGAGGCTGTTTTCAAGGATAACTTTCAAGTTTCATGGCACCATAGTCCAAACCAAGGAGAACTGCAGAAGAAGCAAGTTTTGGGGCAAAGATTAATGATGGTTCTGAACAATGTTGAGTTGAAATGCCCCTGAGAGGTGCAAGTAGACATTCTGAGTTGGCTTAAAAAAAAAAAATAAATAAAAGATTTTATTTATTTATTTGTCAGAGAGAGAGAGAAAACACAAGCAGGGGAAGTGATAAGCAGAGGGAGAAGCAGGCTCACTGCTGAGCAAAGAGCCTGATGTGGGACTCAATACCAGGACGCCTGGATTATGACCTGGGCTGAAGGCAGACACTTAACCAACTGAGCCACCCAAGCATCCTTCCCTAAGTTGGCTTTTGAATATATAGATATGAGAGCTTTATTACGGGTATTAACTTGAAGTCGATGGCATTTATCTAAGACTTTATTATAGAATGAGACTAATTAGGAAGAAAGATTGTAATGTGAGAAGAAATGAAGGCATAGAATTTTAGTTCTGATTAAGTGCTTTCAATATAGGATAGTAAGAGTAAGAAGCTTCTTCCTATTTAAAAATATGTGTTTGTAAGTCATAGTAATAATTATTATTAGAAAATAAGTGGAATATAAGTGGAAAATAAGTGTCTTCTATAAAGACAGAGTTACATATTAAAAATATTTACTCATAGGAGGTAGGGTAACTATTAATTTAGCTCACTTAACCACAATGATGCTATGAGACCCAAAAGGATATTTGCCAAACATTTTTGGTAATGAAGTTCAATTCTTTTCCCTTCTCTTTTGGTAATAAAACATTTAGGTTTGAAAGTTTTTATAACCTACCTTTCAGTTTTCCGGTCAGTCATACAGATTTTGCTTTTTTATGGAGAACTAAGGAGAGAGGCTTTTACTTGTTTAAACTATCTGTTGGTAACACAGTGTTACATTTAACTTAAAAAAATAGAGTTGGTTTAATGTTAAAGAAGATCTAGCTTTAGGCTCTCTAATTTACTAAGAGAAATTGGAGTTTATATTATATTCATGAAAAAAATTTTAAGTAATTTCAACTGTAAATATCCATGTTAGATTCCAACTGACATCTGACTTCATCATTGAAAATCATTGACTACTGAAAATCATGTCAGGCAGGTGAAAATAGTTTTCATTTTATAATTCATGGTGAGAGTGTTCAATCAGTACAAGTGGTTCAGGATAAATTTTACAAATTTCCTCTGGGTGGTGTACAAGGCACAGTTATGTTGAAAAATCAATAGACAATACATAAAGCCTTTCTATATTTAATTCTGCATTGGAATAAAACCAAATCTCTTTTATCTGTGCATTATAGTCTAATAATTGAGATGATATTGTTTCATATTTTTGAGATACTGGCATGTATATAATATTGTTTGAAGTATAATAAACTCAGGTGTGATTTTTTTCTTGGTATTGGAATAAAATTATTTTTTAGTTCTTAATTATGAAAACTTTGACATATCATATTTATTTCTTTCAGTTATTTCAAGTGAAGGATAAATATCCAACTATCAAAACCATCATCAACTATACAACTAGCAATGCAAAAAGAAACAAAGGTCTACATCCAAGTATTTAAGATTAGCTCTTGGAGGTATTGCTGCCATGCCTTTATATACATCAAACAATTCCCGTTTCTTCCGTAACATCTATGAAAGGAATAGGAGGTCTGATTGCAGCGGCATATACATTTTGGATTAGCTTTCCCCTATGCATGTTGCATAGGACAGACTTCACCACAAGAGGGCAGGGCAGGCTTTTTGTAGGAAATGGTAACGACAATGGATTGAGGAACACTGGATTGGTACAGTTGGACAGTATCATGTATTAGACATTCATATGAGTTTTAATGGTCTTTAAAACTTAGATTGCTTTTTAAAAATAAATATACATGTTCAAAAAACCTGAAGTCTTCCTTTATTAAAACTGAGTAATTATTTAAGGTTGTATTTTTTTCTTCTAAATCACTAATCAACTCAGAACTTTAAGACTATGGTATTTAATTAAAGTCCATGTTTCTCAAAATATTATCTTTTTTCTTCTCTTCATCATGGTAGATAATGCAGTGCATTTTTAGCAAATATAAGATATTCTTAATAGAATGATAAACATTTCTTGAGGACCCTGTGATTTCAGGTTCTACTATTTCAAGCAACACTTTTCTAAATCCCAAATATGTAGGGTAGACGATATGTAAAATACCTCTGGAGTTCAGAGTTCTGTTGAGACCTCATGTAAGAAGAAAGGTTTTAACATGGGCCTTGAAAAATGGGATGAACAAAGACTCAGAGGAAGAAATTCATTTCACTTTCTTTTCCCCTTCTGTTACTTCCTCTTCATTATCTTCTGAATCAATTTTAAATTATAAAAAGAAATGCATACCAATATAAAAGAAAGTAAAAAATTAAGAAATGTATAGTGTAAAAAACAAAATTCCCCCTCTGTCTCCAGCTCTAACACATTCTCTAGAGGCAGTTAGGGGTGGACATATGGATATTTTAATCCATAAGTATTTATATATTTTACACCATTAAGATATAACCACATGTCCATTCTACAAATTGCCCTTTTTTATTTTCTGCAGTTTACTAAAAGATTTAGTAAGTGAGCAAGGGGCTCTCTGAGAGAACCCTTCCTTGCCTCCAGATTCTGGTGTCTCCTGGAGTTCCTTGGTGCTGCTTCATGCCAATCTCTGGCTGTGTTTTCCTGTGTCCTTCTCCTTGTCCCCCTATGTCTTCTGTGCTTCTGTTTCCTATATGGATAACTGTCACTGGATTTAGGGCCCACCTGGACAATCCAGGAGGATCTCTTAGATCCTTAATTTTATCTGCAATAACCCATCTTCTAAGTAAAGAAAAAAATAAGACTATAGGATGACATCAGCACGTTATAACAATTCTACTCCTCTTTATACAACATCTATACCCTTCTTAAACTACCACCATCAATCAGCCTTCTATTCTAGTAAGAGTTGCATAATCTTTATATTCAATACTGCTTTTTCAGTGAATGCAGGGAGGATACCTCTGTTTTAAAAAATCTTTTTGTTTTGAAATAATTATATATTCATGGAAAGTGATAAAGGTATTATGTTCAGGGATGTTCCCTTCTCCTAAGTTAACATCCATAGTACAGTATCAATCAGGAGATTGACATTGGTAGAATCCATAGAACTAATTCCGATTTTAACAGTTGCATATGCACTTGTGCATGTGAGTATGTGTGCGTACTTCATGCAATTTGACCGTGTGTAGTTCCTACCACAATAAGGTTAGAACTGTTCCATTACCACAAGGCTCCCCTGTGCTACCCTCTTTATAGCTACAACCCTAATCCCTAACTCCTGGCAATCACTAATTTGCTCTTCAACTTTATACCTTTGTGATTTCATAATGTTATATAAATGGAATTAAATAGATGTAACCTTTTAAGATTGTCTTTTTAAAACTCATCATAATTCCATAGAGATTCATTGAAATAAGTGCAACAATTGATTTTTGTGCTTAACGTTGTATCAGAAGCATCTATGTTAATACATAGAGATCAATTACATATATTTACACACATGTAATATAATACATGTATTTACAAAAGCACAGTATGCCACTGTATAGATGCATCATAATTTATTTAGTCGGTTACTTATTTCCTATTTGACATTTGGGTTGTTTCCTAGGTATTATTTTTAATAGCACAACAATGTTTAATAAATAAATTTGTGCATATATATATATATATATATATATATATATATATGTGTGTGTGTATATATATATATTTGCTTTCTGGTGTTAAAGTATCCGTAGCACAAGTTCTTAGAGTTACAAGGGATGTCTTTTACATTTTTCTTAAAGATTTATTTATTTATTTTAGGGGCAGGAGGCACAGAGGGGGGAAAAGAGTCTTTTTTTTTTTTAATTTCAGCACAGACATACTTTTTTTTTTTTCAGTAAAGTCATTTATTACATGTAGCAATCCAGTGTTCATAATTATAATTATAAAATATTATAAAAAAGAAACAATATGATCCAATTTGAGGAAAAAAGTCTTAAGCAGACTCTGTGCTGAGTGTGGACCCTGACCCGGGGCTCAATGGGGTCGATTTCATGACCCAGAGATCATGACCTGAGCCAAAATCAGGAGTGAGTCATTCAACCAACTGCCCTACCCAGGTACCCTGCCTTTTACATTTTTTTGATAGAAATAGCCCTCCAAACACTGAAGTACTTTTTGTTGTTAAGGAATTAGGGTGCCTATTTTCCCAAAGGTGTTTATTAACACTTTTTAAAATTTTGTCTTTGCTTAGCTGCTGGATTAAAAATTGTATTTCACTGTTTAAATTAACATACCTTTAATTGTGACTAAAGATAAGCCCATTTAAAAAATACTATTAGTTGTTTGTATTTCACTTAGAAGAAAGAAATGTGAACATATATTCAGGAAACAATGGGCAAACTATTTGGAGCTGAGTCTTTGGGGATTAGAGATGTAGGGGTCAGACTGCGACAAAAGAATGTGGAATTTAGTCTAAAGACTGATGAATCACTGAAGAGTCTGTGAAAAGTCAGTATGTAGTGTGTCAAAACTGGGAAACTAGAAGTGGTAATTCACTTAAGGTGTTACTGTGGTACTTCAAAGTCTAAAATGATGAGGGTCTATGCTAGGCATGAGAGTAGTCCTGGAAAGATTGACCAGAGGGACATTTTCAAGGAGAATCAACAGGAGATACTCACGGAACAGATTTTGCAAGAGAGTGAACTCCAGATTGATGCTGTGATCTAGTGAGTGTGTGAGTGTGTGTGTGTGTGTGTGTGTGTGTGTAAAGTGCTATACTTTATAGAATAAAGAAAATTTGGATGCTAAGGACTGGATGGAGGTATTTCATTTTAGACATTGTAAGTGAAAAAAACAAATATTACTTGTAGTGATGACAATGCAGCGGGACCACAGACATGCTTTGATGTACAGTGATGCTGTAAGTACTTTAAGATTACTGGTATTTTGTACTATATCTAAAATAATTGCAATTTTGGAGAGAGTGATGGGAAGAAAAGGGTAAGATATGGATGTCATGGATTAAATAAGATATGAGAAAGTTAAGAGTTTCCAAGTCAGGCAGGCCTAGGTTTCAGTTCTGACTTCACATCTTTTGAGTTTTGTGATCTCAGGCAATGTTTAACTCCTAAGCTTTAGTTGTTTTTGCTCTAAAACAGAAACACCGTTGACCCTTGAACAACAGGGGTTTGAACTGCACAGGTCCACTTACACTAGGTTTTTTTAAAAAAAAAACGTTTTGTTGTTCTTGTCATTTTGCTGTGAAAAGCTTTATTTCCATTAGGCCCAGGGCCTGAAAGAGGGCTCCAGGGTCATTAAAAATCTGCCCAGGGGCGGAAGGGAGAGGCTCAGGCAGAAGCCCTAACACCAGGGGAATGCCAGAGGCACCCTTCAAGGCTTGCTGGCCTCTGGGGCCTCCTAATGCCTGCTTGACCTTGAGCCTTTCCAGAGACTGGCCCAGGCCAGCCTGCAGAGGAGAGTGAGGTGGCCGCCTCCTTCCTGAAGCTTTTCGCCTCTCCTCCGGGAAGTGGCTCGTCAGGGAGCCAGAGGTGGTGTCTGGCTGCCTGGGCGGAACCCAGGGCCTGCAGATCACCCACGCCTGGGCAGGTTCTCGTCCAGGACCGTGGCGACCACGGGGCGTCCTGGGTTTTACCACTTGTCTTGGGGCGGTGTGTGCAGGCCCGGGAAGAGGGCGCGGTTTCCGAGCTGGTTTTGCATTTGGGAGAGCTAGGAGGCCTCCTGCTTCTCCTCAGTCGATGCCAGAGGACGTGGCCAGAGACCTTCAGAGCCACTTCGTCACCAGGCAAATAGGCCCAGAGAGAGGCAGGTGTCAGGGCCCCGCAGATGAGTGTTGTCGCTGGAATAATTCCCGTGAATCTGGGGCTCATGATCGATGGCAGTGAGGCGCTAAGTGCACAAGAACAAAACAAAACAAAGAAAACAAAATACCAGTGTTGGCTTGTCCTGGCTGGAGGCAGAGGATGGCTGCGACGATGGCTCTGAAGATTGCGACTGGAAAAGAGGCTGGAGGGTGGTCCAAGGCTGCTGGAAGGGGTGGCCTCGGGTTTGTTCTATCCAAACACTGTTAAAGCAAGAGATCTCTGGGCCCACAGTGTGCGCTGCCTATATGTGGATTTTTTATGATACAGTACTGTAAATGAATTTTCCTTACAATTTTCTTAGGAACATTTTCTTTTCTCTAGCTTAATTTAAGAATAACAGTATATAATACATATACCATATAAAACGTGTTAATTGATGCTTTATGATATCTAAGGCTTCCCATCAATAGGAGCCTATTAGAAAATACTTAGGGAGTCAAAAGTTATGCGTGGGCTTTTGTCTGCATGTGATGGTGGCCCTTAACTGCTGTGTTGTTCTAGGGTCAACTATAATAGTAGTGATAGTAATTATCTCAAAGAACTGGTGCATCAAGTGAAATAGTATGTGTAAGAGTGCGCTGCCTCTAACCTCTTCGATATCAGCCACAGCAACTTCTTTCAAGATATGTCTCCAAAGGCAAAGGAAACAAAAGCGAAAATGAACTTTTGGGACTTCACTAAGATCAAAAACTTCTGCACAGCAAAGGAAATAGTCAACAAAACAAAGAGGCAACCCACGGAATGGGAGAAGATATTTGCAAATAACAATACAGACAAAAGGTTGATATCCAGCATCTATAAAGAACTCCTCAAACTCAACACACACAAAACAGACAATCCTATCAAAAAATGGGAAGAAGATATGAACAGACAATTCTCCAATGAAGACATACAAATGGCTATCAGACACATAAAAAAATGTTCATCATCACTAGCCATCAGGGAGATTCAAATTAAAACCACATTGAGATACCACCTTACACCAGTCAGAATGACCAAAATTAGCAAGACAGGAAACAACATGTGTTGGAGAGGATGTGGAGAAAGGGGAACCCTCTTACACTGTTGGTGGGAATGCAAGTTGGTGCAGCCACTTTGGAGAACAGTGGAGATTCCTTAAGAAACTAAAAATAGAGCTCCCCTATGACCCTGCAGTTGCACTACTGGATATTTATCCCAAAGATACAGATGTAGTGAAAAGAAGGGCCAACTGTACCCCAATGTTTATAGCAGCAATGGCCATGGTCACCAAACTGTGGAAAGAACCAAGATGCCTTTCAATGGACGAATGGATAAGGAAGATGTGGTCCATATACACTATGGAGTATTATGCCTCCATCAGAAAGGATGAATACCCAACTTTTGTAGCAATATGGACAGGTCTGGAAGAGATTATGCTGAGTGAAATAAATCAAGCAGAAAGAGTCAAGTATCATATGGTTTCTCTTATTTGTGGAGCATAACAAATAACATGGAGGACATAGGGAGATGGAGAGGAGAAGGGAGTTGAGGGAAATTGGAAGGGGAGGTGAACCATGAGAGACTATGGACTCTGAAAAACAATCTGAGGGTTTTGAAGGGGCGGAGGGTGGGAGGTTGGGGGAGCCAGGTGGTGGGTATTAAGGAGGGCACGTATTGCATGGAGCACTGGGTGTGGTGCAAAAACAATGAATTCTGTTATGCTGAAAAGAAATTAAAAAAAAAAGCATTTAAAAAAAAAAGAGTGCTCTGCCTCAGCCCTTGCATGTAGTAAACACTCAATATTTTAATTATTATGCTTATTATTATAATTATGATTGCACAAGATTGTGTAAATGTTCTTAGCCCTACCCCCTCTAATTTCCCTTGAAGAGGATTTCCCTTGAAGCTCACTTAGCTTCCTTGCCTTTACCACCTTTCAAAGGAATTCAGAGATTTCCAGAAAGGATATTACATTTTCGTAATGTCAAGTGAGGACAGTAGGTGCGGATATGGAAAAGAAAAAGTCAGTAGGCTGATCCATGGGGAGAAAAGTCATGGACATTCCAGATGATGTCTCTCAGGAACTCAGTCTGTGGCGAAGGTTTGGGAACATCAGGTGCAAAGGAAAATGAAAAGAGAAGAACCAAGAGGGAGAAGAGGCAGTAAAAAAAATCTTGGGTTCAGAAACCAGGGGTTTGGGGACTGAGAGTTTCTGGAAATCTGGTGGGAGCAGGGGAATTGAGAAGAAAAGGATTCTACTGTATTGTTGTGGACATGCATTTGGATCTTCCTTTCATGTTCTTTGATGGATTAAAATAAAATGTTCACGCCAGAAACTTACCTTTTGTTGTACGCTATGTCCCACCGATGTTACTGGTAGTGCCGCCAGGCAGGAGACAGTGAGGTGATTGGCAGAGAACTTCTTCCTTGCCCATTTGTGTAGTATTAACTAAGAACATACCTCCTGGCACATAGTATGTAGTAAGTAAGTGCTTATAAAGCTGAAAGAGTAGTGACATCAGGCTAAGCTCTGCTTTCTCTCTCTCTCTTTTTTTTAACAGCAATGCCATCATTGTTCAGATTCTTCCTCTACCCCCCAAGATAAAATTTTTGGTGTCATCTGTGAAATTTTCTTCCTTTTACTAACCTGGTACCAATCTATCATCCAATTCCATCTATGCTTATTCAGTAAAATTTTCTTTACTCCAGCTGTGATAATGCTGTTTCAGGGGTCACACTCAAGTATCTACTCAGGTTAGGAGGGTAACAGAGCTGTCTGGTGTGAGGCAATAGGGTGTTGGTTGGGCTTTGAGAGCCAGATAAGGGTTTGGAGAAGAGCAGTACATAACACCAACCTGCTTCTTTCCTTTGTATTCTGATTCAGTTGAGATAGACAAAGAAATCTAGCAGAGGAGGATCTAAATGCTTGTTTTATTATGGCCAGAATTGTTAGGACACTGGGGTATGTGACAAAGATACTGAACTCCTTCTATAGTGAATCCCATAAATAGACTTTCCCACTCACAGGCCTGTCTGGATTCTGGCAGGCCTCCTCCCCTGGGGCAGAGTTGTAACATTTCAGTTGTGTTAAGGATAGAGGATAATGTGTACTTTGTGCAGGCAAATTGTTCCCATAAAGGAGGAGGGGTGGGAAGGATCTCAGCTCTGCTTAAGTTCAGCTCTGCTTTTCTGGTTCCTTTTCCCAAATTCATCAATGAATACATGGAGTTTCCTGTTACCTCCATTTGCCAAATTCCATGGAGTTATTGTTTTTTTTTTTTTTTTTTTTTTTTTTTCTTTTAACCCTTGGGTTTAACTATTAAGCCTTCTATGGTTAGTCAGGAGTGTGGCTCTCCTTTCTAGGGGACCAGAGAAACTTTTGAAACCGCTTCCCTTTTCATGAGGCCACTCCCTACCAAGTGCTCTGCCTCTTACCACACTAGTTAATCAGTGTAGATGTAGCACCTAGAAGGCTTTGAAATAAATTGGACCAGTTCACTAATTAAAGTAGTATTTTGTAACCAAGGCTGACCATAATGTTCAAAATCCCTAGTCAGGTTTGCAGTAAGACTAAATGCAAACATTAAGACACTTTGGTAATAAACTGCCATCAGCACAAAGATGTCCCAAACTTGAATATAAATGTCTTCTAATTATAATATTTCAGGGAGTTTCCAAAGACTTGAAGTCTCAAATTATATTGCTAAAATTTAATTAAAATCAAAGGACTTTAAGTCTTCCCAAATTTCAAATTCTCTCTGTCTGGTGCCTGGGGAGAGTCAGGTTCTTTTAGCTTGTGTGGTCAGTTTTTCACTAAAATGCAGTTAGTTCCTTCAGTTGTATTACTTAGCTCTTTCATACCATTGCTTTTTAAAAAAGTGTCCAAGGATTTAATAGAACAAAAGATGATCTGAACATCCACCTAATTTAGAAAACAGGCCAAGTCTAATCTCACAGAGCAGAAATCCCAGTGAAAGTGTGTTCTGAGGACCCTGTATTTAGTGTTGCTAAAGTCCCAGTAGTATTTGAGAGAAAGAAGTTTGGTGGAGGCATTTTTCTCAGTTCAGACTTGCTGTGATTCCCATCCATGAATACATTTCTTTCAGATCTACGATCAGGGAACCTGAAAGCCTGAGATTTCTTCTAGCAAGAGTTAATTTTGGCACTATCCCATGAACAGAATTGGGGAAGGGAAGCTATCCATGTACTCTGTATTTATTTCCTCCAAGCTTAGAAATTATGGTGGTGGCAACCATGGTGGCACATGGGTCTCTTCTGAGGTGTTTTTCTTTTCCTTTTGCTTATTTATACCCTTTCAATTTCCAATTCAATTTTTCTATTTGAATCTTGTGCTTCAAGTCCAGAGCTTAATGAGTGTGGACGCTGTCTAGAGACATAGTCATCCAGTAGCTTGTGACATGCCTTTTTAGCCCTGTACCTGTTCTTTCCTTTTCCTACGAAGTGCCTAATACCAGTAGTTGCTATAGGAAAGTTATTCCTTAGCGCTAACCTGGGGGTTGCTCTGATAGATTTCTGAACTGAAGTTCCTTTTGGTAATTCTGAAAATTGTGTCCTTAGGGGCCTGCTGGTTAAGGCATTGTTCTTGGTTTTTCAATGTTCCAGGTCTTAAGTAAAATTATTTTCTCCCACATCATCTTCTGTAGCTGTAGGATATTTGTCTCTAGTTTCACTTTTCTCTATGCGTCTGTTAAATCTTCAGAGAAGCTCAATTGAATTTTTGATCAGCTTCTTAAATTGTTTCATTTCCTTCTCTTAGCACCTTTTGCTTGCTCTAAATGCTTTTTTTCCCCCTTTAACTCAATCTTTGTAATACTACCCTGTTCCTCCAGATTATGTGTCGATGCTGATAGGGGGATAATGGGATTCTGGGACTATCAAAACCTCTGCTTGTCAAATATATCTTGTCCATTTTACACATTTTGAGTTGGATAATCTCACGTGGGAGATGTTCTCCCATCTGGCCAACATGTAACTCAGACTCCATCTGCTTTTGTCCTGTCTGGCTCCACTGTGCTATGCCCCATCTTTGGTTTGCCATCCCTTAGAGTCCTAATTTCACCCCCATTTCAGGAGTGTACTTTCAGGGCACACTGTCTGCTCTGAAACTCACTTAATAATTCTTAACGTATTTTTATGCTGATCCTGACTTTCTCCCCTCAAATCTATGCAGATTTTTAACAACTTAGTCGTGGCTTTCCTAAGCCTATGGGGTTGTTTCCCAACAACTTTGACAACAGACTCTATATTTGCAGCTTGAGAAACCACCTGTTGATAGTTTCCAGGATCCTGGTCCCCCTTGGGGGAATCATTTCTTTTGTTTTTTTTTGAGATTTTACCTCTGTCTTCCTCTCTCAGATGTTGTTGAGCCCTAGTAGCCATTAGATCTCGGTCTCTACTTCTCCTTTTTTATTTTTTCCCAATGCATTCTTTAATAGCAAACAATCCTGGATACTCAGTGCATTTTTTTTTTCTTCTTTGTATTTCTACTGTGGCCTTCAGAATTTCGTTTTCTCCATTATATTTGTCTATCCTTATTTTCTGTATTTCGATTCTCGCTGGTCAAGATGTCTCCCTTCCTCTAGTTTAGATAGTCTCTCCTTTTACTTGTGTCCAATTTTCCACCAGGAAAATGAGTTTGAAGAGGCAAATTTGAGTCAGATTTTAGAGTGCCTTGAATATAAATCCTATCCTATAGATTCATGTGACTGCAGATTAGAATTACCTGGGGAACTTTAAAAATCCAATATTCAGACCCTGTGGGCCTTCGGTGGTCTCCTCTGCCAATGGGCTCAGTGGCCTACTCTCCCTATCCCTGCCACCTGTGATCACAGCCCGAGGCCTGCAGGGGGTCACCAGCCAGGTTTCTACCAGTCCACAAGTGACAACGCGGCAGCCATCCCCTCCAGGGGTTCACTCATTCTTCCCTCCCCCCATAGGATTGTTACTAGCACTGTCTGGGTTCCAATTCCTTTGACAGCTGCTGTGGAAGTGCGGAGTACCCTGGGGAAGCCATCCCTCACCAACCTGTCTCCACAAGGCCGACTGGAGTCACTGGTGGGCAAACTTCTTTTTGGGGGAAGTCCACTCTCCTGTTTGTGGCTACAGTGTTGGAGTCCCCAGAATGCTTGGAATCTTCCCAGGCCACCAGTGGCACTGTCAGTCACCTGTGAGTTGGCTCTGGAAGCCATGAGGAAGCAGCCTGGTGGCCTGCCTGGCAAAGCCAACACCAAGCCCCAATCCCGAGTGGCCACACTACCTGGCTTCAGGAGATGCTAGGCTTGCCTGAGCTCCTCCCCTCCACCCCCTGCCCTCCCCATAGACCAGGCAGACTGCTGCACACAGAAACAGTTGGGCTCTTTCATATGGAAACAGCAAAACACCAAACAGGAACTTGAGAGAACTCCATGTTTTGCTATCCAAGCCACACACAAAGCTTCCTATCACCCTGTAACTGCATGTTTTGTATGGAGTGGAAAATAAACTCCAAGCAGCCAGTAAAACAAAACAACACAACACATCACAACACAACACAACAACAACAAACAATGTTCAGGGCTCACTGTCAGGGATTCTGAATTAATTGATATAATGGAGACTGGACATGAGCGTTTTAAAATTCTAATTCTCAAGAACTGTGAAGGGTTTGAAATTTTACTCTGATAGCTAAAAAGTTAGTTTCAAGGATGCTGGTATAAAACATGAGATTCTTTTGTCAGAGATGAAGGACAGTTTATGACTGGTAGAAAATCAGAAGCCAGAATATCAGATTTTTTTTTTTTTTCTGGTTCCTTGAGTCCTAATTCCCATAGAGTGATAAAAAAAGACATCTGTTACACACAGCAGGTTGCATTATAGGAGAGGATCCCTGAGTTTAGGGGACCAGAATATTCTAGACTGGAAAGTAGCATGACTCTTTTTTGTTCCAGAGGGAGAGACATTGTATCTATCTTCCTTATAAACATTCTCGAAAATAATCTAAATCCAAGGGTAGTCAGTGCTTTGTTTCACACAATGAACAAAATGTGATAGGCCTGTGGGAAACTGACTCCCAAAAGAGTTGAGACTGTTTCTGTAAACAAAGGGGAATCCTAAAGTTGTTTTAAGTAGGTAAATAAAGGAAGTGCTTTAAGAAATATAGAGATTTTTACCAGGAAAGAATTAAAGCAGAGTAACAGTTTAGAAGCTATTGTACTAATTCAGGCAAAAGCCAAAAAAGGCTTTGGGTAGGTGGTGGTAGAAGACAGGGATTGAAATTTTAAAGAAAAATTGATAAGCATGGGATTGCTTAAAGAAAAATTGATAAGCATTATATACAAGGGGAGAAAGATTGTGACAGTGGAAAACAGTTTTCTTTGTGGAAAAGTTAATTTTTATTTCTTTGTTCAGGATCAGTTTCTTTTCAAGTGAGATTTGGTAGTTTCTAAGGAATTTATCCATTTCATCTAACTTGTTCAATTATCCAGACATATATAAAAATAATTGTCCATTGGTTTTAAACCAGTGAAAATATAAAAGATTCTTCTTCCCACTAATAATACTCTTTTTCTTTTCTCTTTCTTACTTCCTTTTTTTCTCTATCTCTTTCCTTCTTTCTTGTCTTACTACATCTTTGGAGGAGTACCATGGCATTGGGAGAAGTGCCTTCAACTTTGGAATTGTTTCAACTTCCCATCGTTATTTTTTGAACACCTACTGTGTGCTTGGCACTGTTTTGGAGCTGAGGGTACATTAGTGAATTATATGGTCTGCCCTGATTGAGATAATATTCAAGTGAATGAAGATACTATTAATCTCTGAACTCCAGTTTCATCATTTCTAAAATGGAACTTTCCTAAAATCAGGGTGTTGTTACTTAATGAGGTAATGAATGTTAAGTTCCTGGCACATAATATATAGTCAAGAAATGTTACCTATTATTATTATCATTATATTCTGTAACTAAGCTTTGCAATTTTTTTTTTTTTTTGAAATTTGCTGAATTCCAGGTAGAGTGGCCCCCAGTCTGAAGTTCCTTGGTAACATATACAGTTGTTTGCTGCTCATTAGTTGCTTATTTTTTAAAAGATTTTATTTACTCATTATTCTTTTGACAGAGAGAGAGGGCTCAAGTGGAGGGGAGGGACAGAGGGAGAGGGAGAAGCAGACTCCCCACTGAGCAGGGAGCCCAACCCTAGGACTGGAGATCATGACCTGAGCTGAAGATGCTTAACCATTTGAACCACCCAGTTGCCCCTCATTGGTTGCTTTCTTGAACTTCCCAAGCAGGAGACTCAAAATCACCTGTTGAAAATTGATTAGCTTTTTTAGAAGTTCTTTGAGGATGACATTGTTCTACTGAATGTATGAAAAACACATTTCCCTCTCTTTACTTCACTGCACCCATGGTCTTTTTGCCTCATTTGTCACATAGGTGACTTTGATAATGTTTCTGGTGTCTGTAGGTAATGTAGTTGGTAAAGTAGCCAGAAACCAGGTACAAGCTGTAAAATTTCTGTTTTAAGCCCCAGAATTTTACATGTGATTTCTATCCTGTGGTACATTCAAACCAAAGGGTGTTGTGAACTTGAGGAGAAGGCATAGGAAGAGGTTAGCATGTTGCAGATTTTTCTTTATTCGTCTATATTAATTTCACTTCATAATAGCAGTATGAATGCCAAACAAAATAATTTCTGTTGATTTATGCAGTTCTTGTGAATCACTTTGCTTTTGGAGCCTTACAACAGCTACCTGAGGTATGATCTATGATAACCACTCAGAAATGTGCTGCCTAGCAGGCTGCCATGCTTAAATAATCTAGTTTTGTTATTTCACTCAGCAGTAATGTGGCTTTGAGGGAGATTAATCCAGTGCCAAACACACTTTTCTAAAGTAAAGCAAAGTTCAGAGTCTTAAAGGAATAGACATTTCCCTTTAAGAGGCTTCTGATTATTGAATGTTATGTGGATTATCGCTGTCCCTGTATGATAAAGGAGCAACCAACATTTTTATTCTCTTATGATAATCAGAAGTAATTTTAGATTGAAAGTATATTCGAAGCCTTTTACTAAAATTGTCATGTGTGACTGGTTTTTAGTGACCAAATATATGACTATATTTGGACCTAATACATAGAGATAACTTCTGGGTTTTCGGAGGGACCACGAAGATTATTCAGGCTAGATAGTTCACTTGATGACAAATTGATTTCAATAAGGTCAGTATTACTTCTCTCTGTGTGCTAGTTAGTGTCACATAGAAACACATACTGTTCCTTGGACACAGGCTTTATTCAGGTCTCTGGAACAGCTGTTCCTTATATACTTACCAAAAATTGAAGATTGGTGTAAATACATTTATTAATGGAAATCAACTTGAAGTTGATTCTTGTGATAGTTCTTTGGAATTTCATCTGTGAAATCATCTTATCACTAAACTATCGCTTGTAGTAGGGAAATGTAGAAAATAAGAGAGTAAGTAAATACGTATTCAGTGAAGCACTGACTAGTTTGGGGAGTTTTCTACATTACTTAGAAGAGTTTGTTTGTTGTATGTACATCAGTGGTATTTACTAAATGTTTTCACAAGATAGCCTGTTAAAATGATTATGGAAGTATTTTCTCTCTAGCTATCAGTAAGTGCAATTAAATGAGCTTATAAAATCTTTTTAGTAAATGCAGTACATCACTGTGGAATTCACATATTTGGTTGATCATGTGAGTTATTTTCAGTAGCACTAATAACATAAGTGCTATGGAGAGAGAATGGGTTTTGGAGTAAGAAAAATTTGGGTTTGAATTCTTATTTCCCATTTGCCCACTGTCTGAGCCGTGATAGTCTTTTACTAATAGAAAGTCAATAATATATACTTCTTAATATTGCTGTAAATATTGTATTTAATGCCCTCAGCAACAAAATGGGAACATAGTAGTTGTTCAATAAATTGGGTTACTTCGCCTCCTGAAATTTTCAGAAGTATAGCAAGGGGGATTGACCTATGCCTGGGATTTTGGCTATTATCATGAATGTTAGTGAGATTAAAATTGTAAGAAATAAGATCTTCTATGCTTCTCTAATTTACTGATGGTGAAAACATCTAACAGAGACATAGTAATTTCTTTTTTCTTTTTTTTTTTTTAAAGATTTTATTTATTTATTTGACAGACAGAGATCACAAGTAGGTAGAGAGGCAGGCAGAGAGAGAGAGAGAGGAGGAAGCAGGCTCCCAGCAGAGGATGCGGGGCCCGATCCCAGGACCCTGGGATCATGACCCGAGCCAAAGGCAGAGGCTTTAACCCACTGAGCCACCCAGGTGCCCCCATAGTAATTTCTTTTTCTTTTTTTTTTTTTTTAAAGATTTTTATTTATTTATTTGACAGAGAGAAATCACAAGTAAGCAGAGAGGCAGGCAGAGAGAGAGGAGGAAGCAGGCTCCCTGCTGAGCAGAAAGCCTGATGTGGGGCTCGAACCCAGGACCTGGGATCATGACCTGAGCCGAAGGCAGCGGCTTAACCCACTGAGCCACCCAGGCGCCCCTCCCATAGTAATTTCTAATGTTGGTTGTAAATGTGAAGTATCTTACTTTCATTAGCTCAGAGATCTGTATCCTTTTTCCTCAAAGCAAAGCAAAGCAAAGTGAACAACTCTTCATTTTGTTAATTTTATTAAAAACTTTGCTATTTTTATCTCTATTTATTTTATTTAAAGATGAATACACAAAAGGATTTTAAACAAAAAGAGTACCCACTCAGTGTAACTGAGAAACCAAGTAAGCCTCAGCTTTATCTTTTTTGATATATTTCTGTTGAGGGCTTGGGGGGTTAGATATTTAAATTTTTATTCTTCCTGTCTCATTATTTATGTCTAGTCTTCTTGGGATTGCTATAGAAAATAGCAAAGAGAGAAGATAAGAATACATTGACCTGGATCCCTGAATCCTCATTCTCTCCTACAAAACATTTTTTTTCACCATCTTTTGATTTATTTCCATGTCAAGCATCCTTAATAAGTGCTTTGCACAAAAGCCATGCTAGCTTTGAAGTGCTTAAATTAGTGTTTTGGTTTTTAGTGGGAAAGGACAAAATTCATGTGGGTTGTTGCTGGAACAAGATGTGCATTTGAGACTTGGGAATTCCACGGTGATTATCTTTTTTTTTTTTTTTTTTTTGGTAACAACTATCAGAGTTGGCATATTGCATTTGTGCTGTCTGTTTAATTTATCTTTAAAAGGAATTGAAATTTGTACACAAAATGAGTTTTCAGTTTGTTAGAACATCAATGTTGGCGACTTAAAATATAGAATTTTTCTTTTGAAATAGTAATAAATCATTGCTTTACAATCTAATTAGTTCTGTGCTCCTGGGAAATCTTAAAGTTTCAACTTCGTATAAGAACAGCAGGAAACTTCTCCTTGATAGTAGGATTTCCCCAAGAACATTACAAAGGTGACAATGTTTTTGAGCTGTATCTATTTTTTTCATTTTGGTAGTTACTCAGCACAATTTAGATTCCTTATATCCTTCAAACTGGTGATATGTTATTTCTCTGTTGTTTGAATTTAATTTTTCTTTTCTTTTCTTTTTTTTTTTTTTTTTTTTTTTAGTGAATTGCTTCAGTAGCTATTATATTTCACCCTAGGAGTATCTCCGTTTTTCAGGTGAAAATGAATTATCTGTATCTTGTAAATGAAGCTCAGTATGAGGATAAGAAGAAGGCGTGGATGATAGGATGATACATATGTATGCTAAAGATCAGGCTACTGCTATTGTTAAATTTGATCTCAGCATGGGGACCACAGCTTAGGAATAAAGAAACTTGTGATAAATGAAACCTTGAGCTACAAGATGTGACATTTGGCTTCTTGTCTTAAATCTGCCATCAATTTTCTATATGATTCTGCGTATTTAACCTCTCTGAGTTCAGCTTCCTTATCTGTAAAATTACTGTGTGTTCTGCAAGATCCCCTCCCCCCTCCTTTAACATTATGATCTGGGTTTGATACTAGTATCATCAAATTACCTGGTGGAAATAAACCCAGAAACATCCCTGGCTACAAAAGATTTACTTTGAAACGCTGCTAGAAATGAGGATGGAAAGCAGAGTCAAGGTGTACTTGCATGTGGAAATCAGATACCCTGATAGGACTCAGGAGGGAACATAGGACCAAGGATAAGGTAAGCCAGAGGTTTCAAAGTCCGAGAAAGTCTGAACCTATGGGACTCACAAGAAATTAATTGTAGGGCAAGTGAATAGAAGGATAGATTCAAGGCAGTAACTACAAGAAAACTTCAATAGTTGAGGTCACACTTTGCCTCCCAATACCTTTTATACTCCCTGTTCAGGCAGTATTCAAGTCCAATTATGTCTGGTTTAGGAACTGAAGAAAGGCAAAGTACACTAGGAATATATTGCTGATCTGAACTGAATCTAGGTAAAGAAAAAGGCAGAATAATCCTTACGTATGTAGATCAAATCAGTTTTCTCTTTCATGTATGATTTTTAATAAAAAACACCCTCTTATATGTCATTGAATTTAGGCATGACTTGGTATCTAAGGTCACATAGTGTGACTTTTCCTGTGGTGATCACTTAATTTCTAAAAAGTACTGTTTTTTGAATGACGTAAATGTTTTGAGCCTCCACATTGCTGAAACAAGGAATATAAACTAGAAATTTGACATCTCCACAAGAATGGAAGGATTCATTCTCACTGAGTTTTCTTTTCTCTGGATCTATAGGTATGCAAAATATAATAGGTCATATATATGTGTGTGTGTGTATATATATATATACATATTATATATATATAAAACATATATATATAACATCTAACTTTTTTTCCACCCCTGTTGCCATCCTGATCAGCAACCTACCCATGCCCCCCAAGCTGCCATTACCTTCTTTTTTTTTAAAGACTTATTTATTTATTTATATGAGAGAAAGAGAGAGAGAGTAAGAGAGAGCCAAAGAGACAAGTGGGGGGGAGGGGCAGAGGAAGAGGGAAAAGCAGACTACCCTCCCCCTCACCTCCCACCTTGTGTTGAGCAGGGAGACTGACATGAGGCTTGATCCTAGGACTCTGAGGTCATGATCTGAGCCAAAGTCAGACACTTAACCTCAGACAAGTAATCGAACAGAGTCACTGTCACTGCCTTCTTAACTTCTTCTCACTATATTCTAATTCACTCGTAACTTCCATACATCTCTTTATTTTCTCATTCTGAGTTTTATGTTTTGAAAAGTTCTAATGATAAAATAAACTGCATTTGTAAGTGGGCCTGGTACTTAGTTAATTTATCTATATTTTATAAATCTAAGATATATAATATATAACTACAGTAAGAGTTTGATCCACGTGTAATAATCAGCATAACCACATCAAGCAAATATGTTCTTCAAACATCCTGTACAGTCCACCATTCATGAACCAGTCATCTTGGGGCTACAGGCTACATACCTCTGTTCTAATCCATTTGAGTAAAATACTAACTCCATTATATGGTTAGTATATATGTGAAATACATATATTTCATATATATATATATATATACTCTAGGGAGAGTATATATACTCTCATAATACATTGTTCAAACTGGAGCATTTTGGAAAGTTAAAGGGAGTGGTATCAGTAAAGATAATTAAGCTTGGACAGTGGTGTAAACTGGGACTGTCCTAGGAAAAGTGGGAAGTAAAATCATGTAAGATCATGTTGCTCCTTCTATAAGCTCAGTGTCTTCCACCACCTATGAAAAGAAATAAATCTTTTCTAACTTGGCATTCAGGAACTTCATATTAACTCTTTGTGTCTTTCTGGTGGGTGAATTCACTGATCCTGTGACATTCTTTGCTTAAACTTTTCTACCCTTGCACCTTTGCTCGTGTTACTCTCTTCCTGAAATGTCATCCCTACACCATTTCACCCATTTAATCCCTACACAACTTTGAAAGTAGAGTTTATCTCTCCAGTTTCCCACGAAGCTCCCCTACTTTAGTTATTGTGATGAACTACTCTTCTCTCTGAACTCGTAAGTACTGGTTGATCACTTGGTCCATACATGCAGGCTTGCACTGAAAAGATTTTTCGGTTTGATTATCTGATATCTTTCAAATGGACTTCAGATTCCCCAAAGGTACCTTTTATATCTTATACTTCCTTTTGGTACTTTAGGGTTTTCTTTTACCCCTTCTTCCCACTGTTATTGTCTAAACACTGGTTACCTCCAAGGAGCTCTGGAGGTGATGTCAAAATGAAGGAAGGGATTCTAGAGGCCAGAGACTGAAGAAAGAATTTTCCCGTGAGGTGAGAAATGTGGAGGCTGGAGAGGTAGACAAAACTACAAACTTCATGCACGCACCAGAGCTAACAGAAGGGGTTGGAGTGGGGTGCCATGAAAGGTGGGTCATGGAAAAGAGAAAGAGGTTGGGAACATCATGGGAGAAGTTGGGAGGCATGGCAGCAGGAGAATTCTGAAATTGTCTAGACTTGGAAATTTGGTGTTCAAAATGGTCCACAGTCCAGGAGCACTGGTATCAGCTGGGAGCTTATTAGGAATGTAGATCCATAGGCCCCACTCTAGACCTGCTGAGTCAGAAACTTCATATTAACACGATCCCTGGGAGATTCCTTTAAGAACCTCTGGCATGCAACGTGCACTTGTCTTTGCACATAGATTTTATCGTGTGGCTATGTCCTGGTGCATGAGTGGATCTCTCTGAGTTGAATATTGAAGGGCGACACTCAGGATATCCAGTAATAAAGATGGGTAGAGTAAGTGCTGGTTTGAAATCTAATTTATTTTTCTATTGGTTTCTTAATGCTTTAAATGACAGTGTAGTTTGTACAGACTTCCACAAAGGTGGGGATGAAGGAGATTTGAGCTCTGTGTGTATTAGAATAATATTTTTCAGATAACAAACTGTGACTTAATAAGAATTGGGTGGAGGAGGATAATTGAAATAATCTAATTATAGAAGAGCCAGAGTTTTCAAGTGTCTGTTCATGTCATTAGGATCTGTAAGGTTTTTGACCTCAAATATCTTCTTGCCAGTTTTAAGTGCTTTAGGACAGGAAAACAGTTGGCCATCTGGTTTTACTAAACACTTTCTCACGTACAAGGACAAAATGTATTACTTGGAGCAGCTGAGCAGTGCACTGTTGGAAGAATTTAGGACACTTCTCTATACAAACTATTTCTCAAGGATGAAGAGTTTGGCCTGTATCAAAAATGAAAGGAATTTCTGTGGGGAGTACATCTGATTCTTTCTTCCTATGTTTCAATTTTCCATAGATGTTGTCAAAACTAAGCATTTATTTAACCAGAGAAGGTATCTCACAGTATGAATTACACATAGCCACTTGCCCACCCTTCCTTTAATACAATACAAACCTTTGCTATCAAAAACTTTGTTAAGAGAATTCTGTTATATATTTTTCTTATTATTTTCATTATTGGATTAGAGATGACACTTGGCTAGTTAGAATTCTGTTTAAGAAAAAAATAAAATCACATACTGAAAAAGACAAGGATAAACCTCTGATAAAACATTAACTGTATTATTCTGTAGGAAAAAAGGCAACAGAAAATAACAAAATTCTGTATTCTAAACACACTATTTTCACCATAGATATAATATTCTCAGAAATACAAAAACCTTTCAACATTACTAATTTTATACTTTTTTGCTAATTTTATACTAAGTATACTTTTTATTTATCCCCCCCATGATTTGATCTAACTTGTCTCCAGCAAATGTTATTTTTTTTTGTTATTTTTATTTTTTTCCTTGTACACAGGGTGCTTTGTCAAAGAGAGTTTGGATCACAGTTAATGCCAACACAAAAATATAAGATCAAAACTATGAATTTATATGTAGGGAGGATAGATTCAAACAGATGTCTGCTAGCATATATATTTGTTCAGCAAAAGGCAAATATTTAGTAGATTGAGTTTCTTGATTTCTTTTGTATTTGGTCCATTTGTTTGTTTAATAATTTGCTCTTGAGGCAGCATCATATAGGCATTCGTCAAAATAGGAACCACTGCAATATATTAACCAATTCCTTAATTTTATGTATAATGCAACAGGAGGAGCAGGATATTTAAAGTGGGAATCAAGAGAACTGATGAATGTGAAGATAAGAGATAATGAAATAAAGAGGCAAAAAAAGCGAAACGTTTACAAAACCAAACATGTTTGCACATGGTACAGCCCAAAGCTTGTGTAGAGTGGGATTGTATGGCACTTCCCCATCCCTACTGCTGGTACCTGGGATACCCACCTTAACTCCTTTTCAGTTTCCTTGTCATGTGTCAGGCTGTTCTCAATGAGCCATGCAAATTAAGGGATGCACATTTCTTGAATAAGAGGGACCATTCTCACTTTGCCTATGGATCCTATGCCTCCTTGATAGGGTAGTGCACAGAAGGTAGGAGGATGGTCAACATTATTGCATTATAGTCAGATGTGTTGTTCTACATTAATTGTTGTTTACATTTCCCACATACTTTGGGTAAGACTGTACTTGTGTTGTGCACTTATAGTTTGAGAAGATTAGCAACATTTGGGTTAATCACTGGAAGTCAGTATCTATAGGCAGCATGAGGGATAATTCAGCATCATGAGTAATGATGCAAACAGCATTAGAGAACCTTGGGGACAAGAAGATATGAGTTGTTTCAGTTCACATGGGCTCCAAAGAACTATGGCATTGTGATGATAACATAGTCTCACAGTGAAAGATATCTGACAATGAAGAACAGAAAGAGAAAGTTCTTAGACCTGAACAGGAAGAGACGGCATCTGGACATTATGAAGAATCTTCACAAGAACTGATTAGACAATAAACAATTAAGTACATCTTTTCTATCTGTTATTCTAAATCATTATCAATAAGTTACTAATCTTCATAAGGACCATACATTTTGTAATGTATTTTAAGATCGAACACATTATATCGGTAACGACTCTGCAAAAATATTTTTCCCAGGGCCTTGCACTGCTAGAATAGCCCCCACTTGCATTAAGTACTTTCAATTGCAATTTCAGACTTTGTTGCTGAAGTTTTCATAAGTTCATTTTAACACTGAAGAGAGAATGATGAATAAAACAAAAATGAGAAAGGTCGACTTTGCTGAGCTTCCTTTACAGGACTTTTTAGCCAGAGTCGGGCTTTGGAGTTAGGGTTGGAACTTGAAGATGTAAGTGGAGTAGAGCCTTCATTTTCCTCTTTTTGTGTGACCCTTGGCAAGTCTCTCACTGCAGCAAGTCTGTTAATTTATCTCTAAAATGGAATGGTCACAGGATCTCTTTTCATAAGATTGTATATAAAGATAGAATAAAATAATTTTGTAAAAAATTAGCATCATGTTTGGCACAGAGTAAGAATTCAATTCTGCTTAGGTTATTTTTGCATATTTTTATTAAACAGAGAGGCTAATGCAGCAAGATTGAATGCTTAAGATAGTGTATGATTTATCAATAGTCTATTTTTATTATTTCTTACCAGAAAGCTAGACATTTGATTTTATATTTTGCCTGAAAAAAAAATTAAGGTTGGGCTTAATCTTCAGTAAGTCCATATTTGGTATTATGTTTGTTTAATATTTTATGCAGACTCATCCTTGGGGTTGACTCATTACTATAATTTCCCAAAGAATCAACTGATTTTCTTTAAAAGATTTTATTTATTTATTTGACAGAGAGAGAGATCACAAGTAGGCAGACAGGCAGGCAGAGAGAGAGAGGAGGAAGCAGGATCCCTGCTGAGCAGAGAGCCCAATGGCGAGGCTGGATCCCAGGATCCTGGGATCATGACCTGAGCCGAAGGCAGACGCTTTAACCCACTGAGCCACCGAGGCACCCCAGAATCAGCTGATTTTTTAAAAAAGATTTTAAAAATTTATTTATTTGAGAGAGAGCATGGCATGCACCAGCTGGGGGAGGGGTAGAGGGAGAGGGACAAGTAGACTCCCTGCTGAGGGGACCCCGAAGTGTAGGGCTCCGTCCCAGAACCCTGAAATCATGACCTGAGTCGAAGTCAGACACTTAACCAACTGATCCACCCAGGAGCCCCTCAACTGATATTCTAGAATAGCAGGTAGTGACTCAGATATAGTGGGAAAGTAGAAAGAGGTTTTCTGTCTTCTGCTCTTCTAAAATGTTTCAGGCTTATTTGAATGAAATCAACACTAAATGAATTCCACTCTCTCTTTCATTCAATTTGGGTTTCTTGTAATGGATATCTGCCTCATTTTTTTGAGGGACTGGAGGGCTGACCAACATCTGGAAAGATGTTCCTTCTTATATTTTTGGAATTTCCCTATAATTAGTCTTGGAGAAAAGCAGAGCCCATCTTGCATAAGGTAGAGGCTGAGAATGTTTGATGTTTGCTTTCCCAGGGACTCTTTTATCTAGGATCCCAGCATATAACCTACATTCGACCAAGCAGACAAGTGTGTCCTCCTCCAGCTTTGAATAAGAAGTTATTTTTTAAAAAAGATTTTATTTATTTATTTATTTATTTATTTATTTATTTATTTGAGAGAGAGAAAGAGAGAGAGAGAGGGAGAGCAAAAGCAGGTGAAGGGGCAGAGGGAGAAGGAGAAGCAGATTCCCCGCTAAGCAGGGAGCCCGAGTGGGGCTTAATTCTAGGACTCTGAGATCATGACCTGAGCCAAAGGCAGACGTTTAACCTACTGAGCCACCCAGGTTCTCCAGAAGTTACTGATTCAAAAGAGCAGACTCTGGAGAAGATCCATTTTGGTGATGGATGGTGGCAGCAGTAGTGGCAGTAAAACCAAATTTTTAGGGCCAACAATGGCTTTTAATATCCAGTGTGAGAAGCAGTGGCAGAGGAGCCCATGGTATTCAGCCTTAAGTATTAGGAAGCAACGGTGATTTCTCTGGGTTGGTTTTGTGAAATGTCTTGACCATGTTTCCTTGCCCTTATTTGTACTTGTTTTTTAACTCAGAGAAGTGCGAGTAACCTTTCCATTTTTCAACAAATTGTCTTTTTTCTAAAATCATGGTGAGTTTTTGTTTGAAATTATAAACCCTGATTGAAGAGTGTCCCATGCCCCTCTATTTATTCTATTTTGTTCTTATGCTGGAGCCCTTCCCTGATTTTTTTTTTCCCTTTAAGGCCTCCTTTGATGCCTCTCTTACCCTGACCTCCCTTTGTCCTCTTCTCTGATCTCCCCTCCTGGTGGGCGAAGGGAACAGACAGTGTGATAAGCTTTGCTGACACACATTTTTCCTTGAGCACTAGCCCTGCTGGCACTTGGATGTGACCATTTCTTGCATTTAGGTCATTGAATGATGTGTGAAGCAGAAGCCACTATATCTGAGTAGACAAAGCTTATCCACAGGTTTTGTGACGTTTCATTTACATTCTGTGACAGTTTCATTACTTGCTATGGGGAGATTTTGCCATGCAAATGGTGTGCATCTATTTTTAGGTAATTTCCTTTGTTGAACTGTTTCATGGTGCAGCTTCAATTGTTTAGAGACATGCAGTCCTAGAATGCTTTAATTTTATTGACATTTCCCCCGCTCCTTTGCCCGAAAATTTCTGGGAAATTAAGGATTGTTAATGTAAGAGGCCTGACTCCTGATGCTTTCAATTTTAGTACTTGTACTGGTTTGTTTCAACCAAAATTCTAACTAATTTAGAATTATGGAAAAGTTACTATGCTGACATTTAAACTCATTTGGTGGTAACTGTGGTAAGGCTCTCTTTAAATACCATGAGGAAGAAAAGTAGTAATGAAAATCATTTTATGGGTTTTCAGTTATTTTTTTTCTAAAGCGGTAATGGTGACACATTTTTGAATACTGAAAAACAGAACATAACCTTCAAAGTCAGACCCTAGGCAATTAGTTTGAGTAGTAACTCTTTTTCTAAACCCAGCAAAATATTGCTTTCTTTTTATTTATTTAGTTACATATTTTTTTTAACAATTTGTTTTCTTTTTACATCCGGATGCAGAGTTAGTAATGTATACTCTATTGTCATATGCAGAAATCATGGACTTCTACATAAAGAGACCCATTGGAGCAGTTATACAACTCATAGTGTGAAAATGAAGTAGCAACTCAGGGAGAAATTCACTCAAATATTCTTCTTTTTTTTTTTTTTTTAAAGAAAGTCATTATATAGGCCATAGAGTTGGCTCTTCAGTTATCTGGTGAAAAACCATGGTGAGAAGGGCATATTCGTTTTCTACTGCTGCTGTAACAAATCACCACAAATTTGGGGGCTTAAAACGACACAAATTATTATCTTGCAGGTCTATGGGGTAGAAGTCTGGCACAAGTCATGGGGCTAAAATCAAGTTGTCATCTGGGCTATGTTCCTTTCTGGAGGCTCAAGGGCAAAATCTGTTCCCTTGCCTTTTTTGTTTCTAGAGACTGTTCACATTCCTTAGATCCAGGCTCCGTCCTCCGTCTTCAAAGCCAGCAATACAGTATCTCCATAATACGTGACTCAGTAAGAGTCACATCTTTGACTCTGAGTTACGTTTCTATTTTTAAGAAATCTTGTGATTACGTTAGATCCACCTGGACAATGTCCCTATTTTAAGGTCAGCTGATGAACAAACTTACTCCATCTGCAAACTTAATTCCCCTTTGCCATATAATGTAATATTTCACAAGCTCCAGAGATTAGGACACAGACATCTTCGGGGAGGAGGCATACATAATTGTACGTACCATAGTGTGAGATGATGATATGTAATTATGAGTAAACAGGTGGAAATGCTAGAGCCGCATAAGTGTAATTCTTTGGGGGAACCCTAGAAATACAGTGAAGATGGCCCAGGGTCCTGCTACATGAAGGCTGCTCCCGGGAGCATCACCTGGAATGTGGTAGAGAGCAGACTTGTGGGCCCTACCACAGACCTGCTGATCCTGGACTTGCAGTTTACCAAGATCCTCCCGTGAGATTCACATGCATGTTTATGTGGGAGAAGCAAGGTTCTAGGAGAGGGGCTCTGTTTCCTTCCTTCAACTAGAGCAGTAGCTGTATCTGCTTTAGTTATTAGACTAGAGCTAAGTTTTCACTTGAAGAATTTGAAAGGGAACTGAAAGGAGTTTCAAAGTCATTGCTTGGGAGCCTGAGGATCCTCCTCTCAGTCATTGCTGCTATCACTCTAAGTCCATTATTGACCTCCTGCTTCCAGAAGAATCAGAATTTTGGAGGGAGAAGGGTAGGAGATGAAAAGTAACAGAAAATGTAGATTGTTTAATTTTCAGAAGATGAAAAGAAGGCTATTGAGAAGAATAGACCTCAAACGATAATCTCAGTCCCTAACAAAAGTGTCGAATGGAGTGGTAAAAAAATTGTGAGTACTTTGGAGAATTGTTACATCACAAAGCTTCAAAATGAGTTCACTGAGAACATGGCATAAAAAATTTTATGTCCTTTTGTAGCAGAGTGGCTAATATGGCAAACCAGGAGAATATCTGCACAACATATCTTAATTTTCCATTTGTGAATCAATTGATCAATGTAAGCTGAATGGTAGAAGCGATAAATTCCACGTACCTGGGTGGCTCAGTCACTTAAGCACCTGACTCTTGGTTTTAGCTCAGGTCATGATCTCAAGGTCATGCGACTGAGCCCTGCATCCTCCATCTTCAGAGCCCTCATTTGGGCTCTGTGCTCAGTCCCTCTCCTCCTACTCCTCCACCTGTGCTTTCTCTCTCATAAATAAATTAAAAAAAAAAAAAAGAAGTAATAAAATCTTATCCGGCTAAAAACATTGCATCTAAGGTGTGCTGCATGATGATTTACAGAGAGCAGAGAGTTAGAAGTCTCACTATAGGTATCTGTCCTTCACTGCGTTACTCATTTTTTTATAAAAGCCACCTGAGAAGATGAGAGAGCTAAGTTTTTTGCTCCCCTAATCTTTGCTTTAAAGGAATAACAAATAGAGTAAACAGTTTTGATAACCAGAATTAAAACTATCATTCCTAAAGGAAATGCTGTGATTAAAGTCAGTGAACATCCGTGTTAAAGGTCAGTTTCTCTACGCATCAGTAGATGGAGGTAGTGATCTGCTTGCAGAGACAAGAATGCAGAAGAGCTGGGATTTTAACTGATCATGTGCTTCCCATGAGCGAATAGTTTAATGCAGCCAAATGAGGGCAGGGGTTGCTTGATTTCTGAATCCCCAAGGCCTAGCCTAAACCAAGCGCTTAGTAGGTACTTGGTTAACTATTGGATTACAGAAAAGCTATCATCATGTTTGGTTGCAGTAATAGAAGGCTATAGAGTCTATAGTATAAGGCGATTCATTGCTAAAATATTACATTTGCTTCCGAATGACAAAATACAATGCAGGAGAAAAATGGGAAACCTGAAGAAAAAACGAAAACCGTGTCCTTTGGGGAACATTATAGTGGAACAAAGAAGAAAAAGGGAAGATTTTAAATAAGTATTACTTTAAAATCCTTATGTAGACATGAGGACAGTCTTGTTATTATAATAGGCTGGTAAAGAGTGAATGCAGGCAAACTACAAAGCTGTAAATTGTAGTTTACTAGTAAACTATAAGACTTTTCTAACCAACTAGGCTGTCAGCTGATGGAATGAGCCTCCTTTGACAGTGAGGCATTTCCTATCACTGGAGGCTAAATGACCATAAGTCAGGTAGACTGGATAAAGAAGTCTTCACAGCATGGAAGGATTCCTTTAAAAGATTCTGATTCTCAAGCTGTTTAGGGCATGGGCTGCAGATTTTTGTTTTTAATCTACTGTCCTATTCAGGAAATATTTATTGATGTGGCATTTATTAGCTTTTAAGGAGTTACTGTCTCTTCAGTTTGCTTCTGTAAATTCGAATGAGCCAAAGTAAGAGAAGATAAGGGGACCAGGGTATAAAGAATTGGAAGGAACAGGACTCTTCAAGTCATTTAGGAGGTCCAGGAATTTCTAGTTAACTCCTAGCTGCTAAATTTCTATGCTCTCCTCTTATTAATTTCTCTCCTACAGTGAATAAATGAAAAATTTAGAGATGCTAATGAAGCAGAACTTCTCTGGGTTTCTTTTAATTGTTAGTAATCAATAGATTTGTACGATTGGAAAACATGTTGTTCAGTCATATCTCTTACTCATATTCACTCATATTTCATTCACTGGTATCTCTTCCTTTGAGGAATAAGAGACATTTAAGACATATCCCCTAAAATATGATCACCCAAAACTTACCCTTGCAATAGAAAAGTAAATATTTTAAATTCATTCATATAAGAGTCACTGTTGTTAGCAGTGTTCTGTTGTTATTCAAGGACATGTTTTACTTTTGATGTGACTTGGTGATGAAAACATTACTTCTGCAACAGAATGATTTCCTGAAGGAGACATGTGGGTTCAGAGAGACTGGCAAGTATGATTACTGTCATGATGTCATGAGGGTCTTGTCATGCTGAGACCCTCAAGGAGTGGAGCAATAGTGACAAAAATCTCTTGAAAGGAGATGAGAAATAACGAGGTCCAGTTTTTCAAGGTACATTGCATCTCTAATCACTTTCATATTAAGTCAAAGAGTAAAGGTTTTGTACCACAGTCAGATAACAAAGTTCAGAAAGAATTCTTGGTGAAAAAATTGCTACAAAAATGCATAGAAAAACTAAACAAAAACACTTGAATTTATGTTTGTCATAACTTCTCTCCTCTTACTTGTCCCTGGTAAATTTGAGGACAAAGCCAGTGTTCTGGTTAAACAAAGAGATTGTTCTGGGCATGACAATGTGAAATAAAAGATTTTCTGTCTAATTCTTCCCATATGTTGGACAAACTAAGTTTATTGTTCAGAATACTTTGATGGGGAAAAAAAGTTAATGAAGTAAAAACAAGTAATGAATCCAGTAAATTCATTGTAATTCTGACTCTCCCACTGTCATCTGTTGCTATTAGTTCTTCCATTGCCCTTTCTCTATGGTAGGACTTACATGTTACGTTCACGTATAACTATACCCAATTTTTTTTTCAAAAAACAAAGTTTTTTTCCAGGTTGTCATTTTTTTTGAACATTTCCCCTTTATTTTCAGTTAAAAATTTGTCACCTGCTATGTTACAAGAATATATGTAACATATGTATATAAGTTCTAAGGTGTAATGATAGAACGCACACCAAGGAATCTGTCATTGAATTAAAAAATGTTACCCATGTTTTACATTTAAACTGGGCACTTGCCCAGTTGCTCCTGTCCACTTGGTTCCCCCACTATCCCTCTCTCCTGAGAGTCAACACAGAGATATATCATTATCTTGCCTTAAATTAAAAAAAATTATTATGTATGCCTAAACAATACGGTATCATTTTTGCTTGTTTGGAGCTACAAAATTTGTGTCATACTGTATGTAGCCTTCTGATGCTTGCTTTGTTCACTTGATTAAGTGTGTAAGAGGCACCTATGTTGTTGCCAGTCATAGTTTGCTTATCTGTACTGTTTTATTATTTCATGTGTGAACACATCACTATCTCTTTTCTTTTAGATGACCATTTGTTTTTTTTGCTGATTCTATTTATTTGTTACAAACATTGGTACTACATTGCTATTTTGTTATTACAAACGTTGCTAACCCTTTGGAGTACATGTATAAGAATTTCTCTAGTATATACATAAGAATTTCTCTAAGATTGGAAATTCTAGGGTATGGGATATGCACACATGCTGCTTTACAAGGTAACACCAAACTGTTTCCCCAGGTGGTTGTTACAGTTTACCCTCTCTTCATATTTTATCTGTTATAGTTGACCCTGACCCTATGTCAGACTTCTCAATTTTTTTCCATTCAAGTTTTCAGAGGTAAAGTATTTTATTATAAACATGAACATTCATAGATAATTTTTTTTTAATTTTATTTATTTGTTTGTCAGACAGATCACAAGTGGGCAGAGAGGCAGGCAGAGAGAGAGAGAGAGGAGGAAGCAGGCTCCCCGCTGAGCAGGGAGCCCGACGTGGGGCTCGATCCCAGGACCCTGGGACCATGACCGGAGCCGAAGGCAGACGCTTTAACCCACTGAGCCACCCAGGCGCCCCCATAGATAATTTTTTAAGCAAAAGGAGATAGTAATAAAATAGCAATCAGGACAAATGATGTTGTTTATTCATTCAGCAAGTACTTATTGAATGCCTACAGGGTGGCTATCACTATGAAAAAAGTGAGCATATAAAGAAAAGCTATAAAAAATGTTCTCACTTTAAGGAGATTACAATATATATAAAACTGAAGCACTCAAATACTAGTACAAGATAGCATTATCATTTTTCAGATTTCTTTCTCCTCTTCCTTCATATTCTTTGTCTCTATAACTTAGGACTTCTCAAGAAAGAAATTTCAGGGGCGCCTGGGTGGCTCAGTGGGTTAAGCCGCTGCCTTCGGCTCAGGTCATGATCCCAGGTCCTGGGTTCGAGCCCCACATCGGGCTTTCTGCTCAGCAGGGAGCCTGCTTCCTCCTCTCTCTCTGCCTGCCTCTCTGCTTACTTGTGATTTCTCTCTGTCAAATAAATAAATAAAATCTTTAAAAAAAAAAAAGAAAGAAATTTCAGTGTTTCTTACCTCGAAAGTAACCTTCAAGTGTCTGTTCTGTTTTATTCCTGCCATTTATTCCATCAGCTGACACTTGGACTGCTGCTACATTCTCTTAAGCAGAATGGATAGTTTAATGAATGAAGCTTTTTACATGAGTGGAAAGATATGTAAGGAAGTAGAAAAAAGTGGTGTAGGATCTTAGATGGTGGAATAAAACAATTTGAATTTTATCCTATAGACAAGGAGGAGCTAAAGGATTAAAAAATTATTTTTTCTCAGTTCCTCATTTACACTTAGAAGGGAATTACATTTAGAGGGGATTTGCTGAAGCTAAATGTACAGAGGAAAAAAGGACATATATGTAAATTCCAGGAATATGTCTTTTTCATGGAGGAAATAAGAATAAAGTATCATGTGGTACCAAAAAACCAGAAACTAAGACAATCTCTAAGCTAGCATCTTGCATAAGGACAGCAAGTTAACCAGACCACAGTATCCGGGGGGTGGGGGAATTCAACATTCTTTACTTATTACCTGACATCAGTTATTCTGGATAAATTTAATGCTTACCATGAAGTGGTATTCTCTTTCTACATAGTTGGTTGATTTATTTTTAAACTTTTGTTTTCTGTTGTTCTAATGTCAAACATGATTAGCTACTCTTCTAATTTGTATATAACACAAATTCCTACCAAACTCTGTAACTCAATATTCACTGATTTAGACTCTTAGTTTACATAGTCAAACATGATCTTGGAAAGACTATGAAGTTTAGCATGAAGATCCAGAGTCCAAATGAAGTGTGGAATGAATGAGAATCAGGCAGTGGGCTGAATGACACTCAGAATGTCCAACATCTCTTAGTACTTCTTTATAGCATAGTTTTTATGAGACTGTTTTCTCATGAAAATCTTAGTGAGTTTTGATGGCTTAGGGAGTGAAAAGCATTATTAATAAAGATAGTGAATTATAAATTCTGGGCACATATAATATTTTTAGGTATGATGAATTTTAAACTATTTTAAGGATGTTTTAGTAATCATGTATTTATCCTGTCAACAAATGAGTAACATTAAATTTGATTGCCAAACAAAACTGTTTGAAAGAAACTTTTTGACTTACAAGATGGACATTAATTCTTCTGTGAATAGAGGCCATTTGTGAGGTACTTATACCTAAGATGAAAGGAATAAAAACAACTGCTTCTCTTAAAATGAAATGATGCTTACTTTTCTTCTTTTTTGTTTCTACTCTTTCTATAAAGACCAAATTAACCTGTAATATTCTGAAGTTACTATCATATCGTTTGGGTATATACATCCCATTTTTACTTACTCCCTCAGGTTTAACTGGAATGGCAATTAGATGCACATTTAGAGTTGGTAGAACTTTAAAATTCTCTTATAAATATACATAAATGTAATAATAGTATTTTAAATCAGTTTTTGGTTATTTTTTTGAGGGGCCTTTCCATCATCCTGAGTTTCTTTTTTCTTTTCTTTTCTTTTCTTTTTTTAAAGATTTTATTTATTTATTTGACAGAGAGAGAGAGATGGTGAGAGCGGGAACACAAGCAGGGGGAATGGGAGAGGGAGAAGCAGGCTTTCCGCCGAGCAGGGAAGCTCCTCCATCCCAGGACCCTGGGATCATGACCTGGGCCAAAGGCAGATGTTTAATGACTGACCACCCAGGCACCCCATCATCCTGAGTTTCATAAGTAGATCCACCATGGTTCATAATTAACAATAGGAATAAAGGGAGAAGAACATTTTGTGGCAGAAAACTAGTCTGGAAACTTTCATGCTGTAGATGGAGTATGGCATTTTCTGTTGTTTCATTATGTAATGTTTATAAACTTAACTTGGAAAAGTAGATATTTACCTTTCAAAAATAAACAATGAAACCTAAACATACATAGAATCTTAAAATTACAATTTAGTTTGCCTTAATCAAGACTGGGACATATTTGCTAATGATTGAAGGAAGCAGTTTTATGCTTTTATGAGAACAGTTTATTTTTGTATTTATTCCTTTTTATCTCTACTATCTTTTCCATCCCCATATAATCAATAACTCTAGGGTTTTTGATGTGTATCTTTACATTTTGTATATAAAAGTATGTATGTTTGAAATATTTTATACAAGTTTCACTATTAAAGTGGATTTCTAGAACCAAACTATACTAATATTTGTACCTTACTTTCTCTGTTATATTATTCTTGATCTTCTGAAAAAAATCATAGCAAACTTTCCTTTCCTTATTATGTGGCTATTCTGTTTTTTTTTTTTTTCTTTTTATGCTTTATTTTTTTTTTAAATAAAAATGTGGAAAGTACTAATCAGGAAAGAGAATAGAAAAATAAATCACACATGATTCCACTGCCTTGGAGTGGCTGGTTAACATTTTGGCTTACTTCTTTCTAACCTTTAGAAATGTTAAAATAGTTTTTTAAAATTAGAGTTAAGAATCTTTTTACAAGGAATTTTGTGATTTTTTTCCCCCTTCATGTTCATTATAACATAAGCACTTAAGTCTTTTGGGCATAATTTTATTTGTTATATAATATTTCATTTATAGATGCATCATAATTCAATTATTTTCAAATATCAGACTTTATGTGTCTTAAATTTTTATTGTAAGTAAATTGTATTGAACATTGTTGTACATAGATATTGGTCTTATATTTTATTTACTTTTTTATGATAAGTTATTAGACGTGTAAATACATTGCCACGTTATCTTCAGATAGGTTCTCTCAGTTGTCTTACCAGCAGTGTATGAGGATGCTCATATTATTAAGCTCTTATAAGTATTAAAAATACTTTTTTCCTTATTTGGTGGATTGAAGTAACATCCCATTTTTACTTACTTTGCATTTTTCTTTATTAATACAATTGAACACTTTTTTCAAACATTTATTATCCATTTGCAGATTTATACATTGTCTACCCATTATCTTTGTTCACTTATTGAGTCTTAGAGTTATTATTTATAAGTATGAGCCCTTTGTTGTATTTGCAAAGTATTGTAAAAATTTTGTTCAGATTTTGTTTAGTTTTTCCATCTTTTGGGTTATTCAAAATTTTTAAACTTTTCTTTTTACTACTTTTATTACTTTTATTTTAGAAAATTTTCTTTCAGATTATGTATGTATATTTGACTAAATGTAACTCTAATCCATGTATAATTTATACTTACTGAATATCCAAAATGTGTATTTTCCAAAACTCAAGTTTCTCAGCCTTATCTCCTTATCTATGATTTATGGTGTCTCTTCTCTTGTATCTGAGATACATTATGGGGTTTTTCTACTCCTTTGATCTCTCTATTCTTAGTATACTGGTTAATTATGTGTTCTGTTATATATCTACCATGTTGCATGTATCTGATGGGACTTGCCCTGAAATCTTGGATTTTAGGAAACTTTGCCCAGTGGTCTGCCCCCAATTTTTGGGAATGTTTGGTCCCAAGACACTTCTTCACTGCTTCTTGCTCAGTACATGGATGTACTTTCATTGTGTTTCATCCAAGAACAATAGGCTAATAATACTCTGGTTACACCTTAGGAGCTAGAGGACTCTTGGCTATTAACCAAGGAAAGGAATCTACAAGGCAGCTGTGAGTAATTATAGCACAAGAAGAGGAAATCATGGACAGGCCCGAGGAGTAGGCAAGAATTACCTGCGGCCTCTGAGCCCTCTGTGAGGAAATAATGGGGGAAAAGAACTCAGAACAACATCTGGCCCATGACTCAGTTTGGAAGGAAAGGGACAATAAGGAAACATCCACAGAAATCTTAAGAGAGTTCTGTGAGTATGAAACTGTTGTGAAAAATAAAAAAAAAAAAATAAATATAGTTGTCTTCCCTTATTAAGAGGGCTTCAGGTGAGCTGGGGTGCTCTAAGCCTTTAATTCAGTATGAACTACCCAAGAGCAGTTTACTAAGTTATATGATTATTATACTCAGTTAGATGTGTGATGAAAAGTAAGATAGCTTCAGTTCCAGAAAGAACTGCATTTTGGATAATAGTTTGGAATAAGAAGTAAATGATCATCATGGGGCACTGTCACACATTATGCTTGTGAAAAGGAAGTAAGGAGAAAGAGGGTTTAATGTCATATCCCTGCATGTGCAAGCAAGCAGAATTGGAAGCTTAATTGGCACAGAAAAACATCTAAAGGCAAATACTCCTTTGGAGGGTGTAATACTGATTATTTTTGGCTGCCTAATGGAGGAGCCTTAATTTGAGGACTAAGACTGTGATTTCTCCAGAGGAAGGGCTAAGGGAACCCATGTTGTCACTGATACATGTCTTTGTACATGTACTGTACATGTCTTTATACCCAGGCTGCTTTTTACTAAGAATTCACTATCCTGAATACAAAGGTTTCTGTAGCTCTCTTTATCATTTCCCGTCTATCCTAAAGAGGGTCAGTGGAGAAGTGTGTGTGTGTGTGTGTGTGTGTGTGTGTGTGTGTATCTATATCGCTACCTCTATCTGTATGTATATCTCCCAATTTTCCATCCCTTACAAAACCTAGCCAGCAGGATACCGAGTGAATAAACAGAGCTGGAATTTTGAGAGTTCATTTATTTTTTTTTTTAGCGTTCTTAATTACCTAGAAAAGATTTTTTCATTATCTTAACAATTGACTTAGTACTGTTTCCCCGTAAAGCTGAAGGTTAAAGAGAATCAGTGGCATGGACTCCTCTTACCACAGCACTCCACGTCCTCCTTCCCACAATAAGAGGTATGTTTAAATTTTACCTTTTATAGCCGCCAGTTTTACCACTACACTAAGTCAAAAGCTCTCACTGACTAGCTGTGGTTTTATTTATGCACATAACTAATTATGTCACTAGCAGATGGTTGCTTGAGAGAATGATTCATAGTAAACCTTCTCAACAATCACATTATTGGGCTACAGAAGGGGTGGTCAGTACTTCCATAGGAAGATGGAAGTTAGTTTTAAGCAACCATTAACTAAAACAAGATATCTGGAGCAAGAGAATTTTTAAAATTTGAGGCTTACATGATTTTAAATCATGGATGGTCTTTAGATATTCTATCAGTCTCCCCCCAACTTTCCCCATAACAGAATCCATGGTATGAGGCCTCACTATGGTGTACACTAAATGAGAGTGGCTCTCGCTAATGCCAATGTTAGGAGTACTCAATTTTGATGTAAAAATACTAATCTCACCTAGTGTTTTTATAGAACCTTTTCCTGAAGAGCCAAAGGCTATATCAATACCATTTCATTGTGGTAGGCTTAGCTGCTTTTAGTTCATCAAGCATGTATCATCTATTAGCCAAATACTGTGCTTGGTGAGGGAGACAAGAGTTACATAAGATGTGAGCTTTGCAGTTCAGTGATTCTCAAACTTTGGTGTGCATAAGACTCATGTGGGGCCTTGTTAAAAATGTATTATTTCTAGTTTTTTCTTGATTCTGAATTCTTGAATTCAGAAGGGCTAGACTGGGCCCAGAGCCTATATTTTTATTATGTATTCCAGGTTATTATGGTGCAGACAGTTTTCAGGCATCACTTGATGAATGTTTAAGGCAGGACACAGACTTTGGGGTCAAATTACCTACATACTGGTTCCCCAGTTGCTATCTGTGTGATTAAATGAAAGCTCTTAGTTCCTGAAATCACCAAGTCTTAGTTTCCTTGGTAATTTCTACTTTATAGAATTACTGGGAAGATTGGATGGAAAGGTGTCTGGAAAGTCCTTAGCAAAGTGTCTCATCGGGAGTACAAATTCACTAAGTGAATGTCTTTGTTAGTATTAACAAGCAAATCTGGATCAACTTAACTACTTTTATGCAATCCAGTTGGGAAATGTTGAAACTAAGATTCTGTGGATAATTGAGGAGTCTAGGAGGATTTGACTTATGATGAAAGGCAGGAATGAGTCAGCATTTACAACTATAAATTTAAAAGACTTAAAGTGGTCCTGGGAAGAGACACAGCTGAAGAGCATAAAGACCCAAATGCAGAATGAAGTGATTAGAGTATTTGAAAGGGGAATTGCAACAGTCTTCATAATACCTAGCAGGGAGGATTACTGGCATTCCTGGAATGTTGGAAGAAACACTAATTTAAAATATTACTAATACACAATTTCACCAAGAGAAAAAGAAGCTGTTTACTTGTCCTTTGTTGATAAATAAAAAAGGAAAAAAAACACAACCTCTTAGGGAACTTTATTTCCAAGAGCAAAAAACAAAAAATTAAGGATTTAGTAAAGAATAGAGCTCATCAGATTAGATATTCAGATTCTGGGATTACTATTATTTTTCAAATGTCATGCATTTGGACTGAATAAAAAAAACATATATCTGCTTTTTGTAACATTTTGGTTGTCTTATTCATAATATAATTAAATCAAGTTATTTTATTGACCTGTTTTATCATGCATTTATTTTTAATGACACTTAACGCACAAACTTTCTATTAAGTGCTGAATGAGGAGTTTCTGAACAATGGAAAGAACCACTGATTTGTAAAAGCTTATGTAATTGGGGTGTAGGAGACAATAAAGGTAAATGAAAAATCATTACAAGTGAATTTACTGGAAAATAGCTTACACTTATGAATAACTTGTTTAAAACTTGAACCCTAAAGTGGAGGACCAGATGATTTTTTATTGAAACAAGAAAACTCATTTTGACCCTAACCAGCCTGGAAAGTTTTGTGTATCAGTGGATAGCATACCAATCTAAGGCTGCCAAAAGCCAATCATAAAATCTTCCTGTCCCACTTCCCCAGATCACACTGTAATAGAAAAATTCTTGTATAAAAAAAAATGACTAATCAAAGACTTTAAGATTTTTCCCCTTTCACTCTCCAAAATCCACTCTCCTTTCAAAGCCCTTTCAGCCTACCAAAACTAAATTGACAGTAGCTGACTTTTCTTTTTTTTTTTAATGAGATCAAGTCTGAATAAATAGCATTTTATTAATTCTCTATGTGGTTTTCATCCTTTTGACAATTTAAATAAGGGTTGATTTTTAGTGTTCCTCATTCATGGCCATACTGTGATATATATATCACTTGAGATCACAGAACTGGTATATGATTGTCCCCTCCATGTATAAACCCATCATGAAATATGCACACAGATTCTTTTAGCAAGCAGCTTCTCCCAAGAGAAGGGGGATATATAATCCTTCAGTGCTTTAGCAAATGAACTCCAGAGAAAGCATTTTTGTATTGGGAGGTTTAGTTCATTTTGGACATCTGTGTCATAACCTCCTGAATCTCAGATTGTTTCCCAATTTCCTGTTAGCCAACCTCTTGCCACCTTCTTCCCCCACAAGACATGGACCCTGAACTCACACCTTTATTTTCCATTGGTTTTGAGGAAGGGGGAAAGACTAAGGGACAAGAATAGGTCTTAGCTGTGAGAATTGAAAAAAGGTATAGTTAAATAAAGGGTAAAAAAAAAAAATCAAGTAATGGTTTGTAACTAAGCGGGTTAATACTTGTGCGAAACACTAAATGCTTTGTAAATATTTTAAAATAAATAAATTGGTAATTAAGAAGAATTATGTCGTTTATGCTCAAATTAAGCTAATGCCTTCTCCCTGGTGATTATAACATGGAATGGGTTGGGGGTGGGAGAGAGGGTACTTGCCAAACTAATCTTACTTATAATTGAGTCATTTCTCCATACTCAATGGCCATCATGACTAAAACTTGTAACACTGAAGGAATTGACATTTAGAGAATTCTGGTGAATTGATTGTATGCATTTTAGGAGCCCATTTAGAAATGTGAACATGCTATTTGGAAAGAATGACACATTTCATGTTAGTACCCATTAATCTTTAATACTGATTTGTTTATAGGATTAAGAGTTTAAAAAGGCATGATTCTGAGGGAGTGGGAGTAATTGCTCAAAGAGGGAAAAGATTGTAAAAGTGCTGTAGGTAAGGATGGAATGCAAAATTAAGTCAGGTTGAAATTTTGAATATGGCTGACAAAAGCATTTCTCAATGTTGTTAATTATACATAGCTTTTCCTTCTTTGAAAAATATTTGGAATCTCTTTCAACTTTCCTTCCCTCTTGCATTTCTTCTCTATTCCCTCCCTTCCTTCCTTCCCTCACTTTTTTCCTTTTACATTTACGTAGAGTGGAACCTTACAATTAACAGTCCTGTTAAGTGGTAAAATTGAATGTCCATTGGGATAGTTTATCATTCGTTGATCTGAAAGATCAAAATAGTTTCAAGAACTTTGGCAGACCTCACCAGAGAAAATGTAAGATGGGATGGTTGCCCAGCTCACCTCTGGAGAAGAGGTTTAGCACAAACATGACCTGAGAGGATGAGCAAGTCCCACCCAGATCACAGCAGGCCTGGCTGCAGACTTATTAAATGGCAAGCCAACTTGTCTGGGACCCAGGGCACAACCCATTAAATGAGGTCAGCATTTGTGAGAGAAGAAAGCTTGCAAAGGAAAATATCTCAAGTTTTGAGCATAGTTTAGTAGGTGCTGAGAATTAAAATACTGTAAGGGGAGCCCTAGAAATGGATTTATTAACAACAGATAACTCAGCGCTTGCACTATTGCAGGTACTGGTCTAAGAATTTACAAGTCTTAACTCATTTATTTCTTACAAGCACCCCATGAGGTAAGTATTAAATTTTATCCCCATGTTATAGATGAACGATTCATCAACATTAACAATAGTACAGTGACCCCTCTTTTCCCTGTCTCACAGTTGTCTGTGGGAAAGTTTTTCTGAGGTACATACTTAGGAGTGGAATTGCTGGGTCACAGGGAATGCACATCTTCACCTCACTAGGTAAGATCGAATTGTTCTCCTGAGTGATTGTAGCATTTTACCTCTGAGTCATACCTGAGATCTCCCATTACTTCATATTGTCAGGTTTTTAAACTTTTGCCAATTATGGGGTATGAAATTGCATCTTATTTAATTCTGATTACTAAGGCTTTAGCATAATTTCATAAGTTTATTGGCCATTCTGTTTTTCTTTTCTAGAAATTTACTTTTTTAAAATTCTTTGCTCATTTTTACTGAGTTGTACTTTTTTGTTGATTATACACGATTACGTACTTTGGCTACTAATATTCTGCTGATGATTTGCAGTGCAAATATCTTTTCCACAGCTTCCTTCTTCTCTTCTTCTCTCCCTCCCTCTTACTTTCTTTCTTTCATAGTGTCTTTTGCTGCACATTAGGTTAAAACTTTAATATAGTCAATTTATCAGTTTTTCCCCGGCAGTTTATTCTTCTAATCGTGAACACGTAAATATATTTTCTTATGCACAATAATCTTATTTTCATCATGTCCATTCCACATACATGCATGACTCTTATTTCTGGGATGTCTTTCTGACTTGTTTTTCTTAAATTCCTCTGCCAATACCACACCGTCTCAATTGCTTTTACTTTATAGTTAGCCAAGATATCAGTAGGGTGATTCTCCATACCTTATTATTTTTCCTTCAGTATTGTATTTATTTATCTTGACTCTTACTATTTTTCTCCAATATTATATTTAGTTTTCTTGGGTCTTTTCTCACTCTTATACGTTTGATAATAAGTTTTCTTAACTTGAATGAAGTGACGTTCCATCAGTTTGAATGTAACTGAATGATATAATAGATTAATTTGGGGTGAAGATTTTCATTTACTTAGATCTTCTTCAATGTTTTCCAATAATATTTTATCATTTCTTTGTGACATCTTTACATTTAACTCTTGTACCTTATTGCTGTTATAAATGGAAACTTAAAAAAATTTCACTTTTTGGCTGTTTTTAGTATATGGGAATGCAATTAATTTTCTTTTTTCTTTTTTTTTTTTAGATTTTATTTATTTATTTATTTGACAGATAGAGATCACAAGTAGGCAGAGAGGCAGGCAGAGGGAGAAGAGGAAGCAGGCTCCCTGGAGGGAGCCTGACGCGGGGCTCGATCCCAGGACCCTAGGATCATGACCTGAGCCGAAGGCAGAGGCTTTAACCCACTGAGCCACCCAGGCGCCCCTGCAATTAATTTTCTGCATTGGTTGTTACATTAGCCATTCATCTAGCAACATTGCTGAATCCTCTGATTACTTGTTATTTGGCTGCCAGTTCTCTTGGGAAAATGGCAGTTTTATTTTATTTCATATCTGTCTGTCTGTATTTCTCTCTCCCTCCCTCTCTCTCTCTCTCATCTTTTTGCTCTTGTCTTACAGAGCTAGCTAGGACCTCTGATACAATATTATATTGTATTGTTGATACTGGGCATCCTTAGCTTTATCCCAGGTAACATACTTCTGATGTTGACTATTTAGAGATATCTTTGCATTAGGCAAACAGGAAATTCACTCTTATTTTCAGATAGTCCGGGTTAGACTGTAATAATAAATGACCTTAACACTTGAGTGGTTTTCACAGAAAGGTTTATATGTGGCTCATATTTCCATACTTCTTTTCCCTTATGGGTCAGTCATGGTTCTGTTCACCTCACCTCTGCCTCTGTAACACAACAATTTACATGGCTGAAGGGAAGAGTTCATAGTGAACAGTGTCATGGCTCCTAAAGTTTCTTCCTGGAGGAGGGGCCACATCTCTCCTGCTTCTATTTCTTTGACCACGAGAAGTCTAATGGCCATACAAACTGAGAATATACAAATCTCCTTTAGGGATAGGGTATCATAAAGAGAAGCTGCAAATATCTTCAGCACTAATATAATTGCCCGCAATGGATATTTTCAACTTCTTTGATAGCTACATCTATTTAAATTTTATAAAACATTTTGTTCACAATTTTGAATTTATTGCTATGGAGTTATTTTATTCACTCTCTTTCTCCTTTCTAGACTTACCTGAATAAAGAAGTAAACTTCAAGAATTACCTGAATAAAAAAGTAAACTTCCCTAGTCTTAAAAAGTCTTATTTAAATAATCAATCTCTTTCTTCACCTCAAAGATAGCTTTTAGGGTGAGAAAAACTTCTCTTATGAAGATAACTTGTTGGTCTTCTCCTCTGTCTTCCGTCTGGTTATAACTATTGTGATGGATACAGGAAAGCGAAAAAATACACACCTTGGAGGTCCCTGGGTGGCTCAGTTGTTAAACATTTGCCTTTGGCTCAAGTCATGATCCCAGGATCCTGGGATTGAGCCCCGCATCAGACTCCCTGCTCGGCAGGAGGCCTGCTTCTCCCTCTCCCACTCACCCTGCTTGTGTTCCCTCTCTTGCTGTCTCTCTGTCAAATAAATAAAATCTTTTAAAAGATGAATACTTTTTTTTTATATAAAAGCCATGCCCCTGAACATTTTTATGTGAGGATATTGGGTATTGGATTATTATCTTCTAAGGTTGACATTATAATTGGGGAGGGTACTAGAGAATCTGGATTGGTTTAAGACTATGACTGATTTATTGTAGGAAATGATACATTTTTAAAAAAGATATAGGAAAACCAAAAAGGAAGCACTGGAAGACCCAATTTGTCAAAGAATATAGATTATAACTATGGAATGTGAAATAATATAATGATGGGAAACGGGTGTGTGTGCGTGGATAAAAAAGAGTTACAGAAGCAATTATAATTGTGGTCACTCATCTATGAAAATCTGGATGCCAGTTTTTTGCTATGTCAGGCTTAAGAGGAGTCCAAACTCCTTCCGTGGTGTTCCTGAGCATGATGTTCTTATTATGAAGAGAATAAAATTTTCTAAGATTTTGTGAGGAAGATTAATGTCAGTTATCTTTTCACAGCCCAGGTCTCTAAGGTACTGTGGTTGTGTAGAGGACTCCAGTATGGCTGGGTTATTGCCAACCAAAAGGTTTACATTTCAAAGACTGAGCTTAGTATTTTTCATGCTCTTCTTTCTCATCTGTTTTATTTCTTCCATCTTTTGAGTAAAAAAATGAGAACCAATTACTTTAGTTATATGTATTATATTAGATTTACAAAACTGTATAACTCATTCTGAGCATTTGCCTCAGAAGATTTACTTTTTAAAATTATGTTCAGGGGCGCCTGGGTGGCTCAGTGGGTTAAGCCACTGCCTTCGGCTCAGGTCATGATCCCAGGGTCCTGGGATCGAGTCCCACATTGGGCTCTCTGCTTGGCAGGGAGCCTGCTTCCCTCTCTCTCTCTCTGCCTGCCTGCCTCTCTGTCTACTTGTGATCTCTCTGTGTCAAATAAATAAATAAAATCTTAAAAAAAAATTATGTTCAGTTGGCCAACATATAGTACATTAGTTTTTGATTTAGTGTTCAACGATTCATTATTTGTGTACAACACCCAGTGCTCCTCACGACACATGCCCTTCTCAATACCCATCACCTGGTTACCCATTTCTCCAACCCCCTTCTCCTCTATAACCCTTAGTTTGTTTCCTGGAGTACAGAATCTCTCATGATTTACCTATTTTTTAAATAACATTCCAGATCTTTGAAAGACAAAAACTTCTTCAATTTTCAAACATTGTTAAGTAAAAATTATAAAAATAACTTAAGGCATAGTGGAAAGATTTCTGGAGTGTGAGTTAGAATAGTTGACCACAGCATCTTTCTAGTGGACTTAAGCAGATGGTGTAACATCTTTGGTTCTCCCTATTAACAGTGGTTAAAATAAGTGGGTAAGACCAGGTGAAATTCACAGAGTAGTTTTTCACTAGGGTTTTAAAAAAAAACCCATTTTTTGGTATGCATTTTCTTCGAGGTCAGCCTCCTTAGATATAAAAATGAGGGAGTAGGTGGCAAAGAGAAAAGAGTCCATTCTTACAACCAGTGACAATATTTTTGGGACAGTTAGCACAAGTCTATACTTGTGCTATATATATATTCCTTAGCTAAATATACAGGTTCTTCCATTGACTGACTTCTGCCTGTCTTTCCAATGTTGCCTTCTTTTCTCATGCTGAACTAGTGTACCTATAACTTTACCAAATAAACCTGTTTCAATCCCTCAAGACTTTATATACACTATTTTCTCTGCTTTGAAAGCTCATCTTTGCCTTATTTGCCTTGTGAGTCCTTAGTCTTTAACTCCCTAAACTTTCTCAGTCTTCTTCATGAGCTTATTAATTTCCTTTGTATCATAAGTATTGCCTAGTATATTATTCTAACATGACCTTTATCGTGGACTTACTTGTTTGTTGACAGGAGAATGCAGATAAAATCTTAAGTACACCTGGCACCTAAACTGTATTCAGTAAGTGCTGGTCATTATTATTAGGGTTATTGTTCAAGGGCTTCTTGAGGATAGCAATTATGCCTGGTCTATTTTACATTGCTAAGGCTCATGAAGAATCGGGTACATGGTAGGTGCTCAAAAAACATTTGTTAAATTAAGCAAGTTTTAAGAATCAAAATCTCTTCTTCATTAACCCTGTTCGTTCCTTTTCAACTTGTGTTTTTATATTTTTAAAGTTTCAATGTGAAAAGGAAATCATTAAGATTCATTTCTTACTTCATTTCTAAATCCACATACAAATTATTTCTAATTCCAATACAAATTATTTCTGTAATCACTGAAAATACATCTGTTACTTCATTAAAATAATAGCATCCCTATAGCAAGATGATTTCTGATGGTACTTTATTTTTTTTTAAGATTTTATTTATTTTCCAATGGTACTTTAAAAGAGGACAAAGTCTTTGCAAAGTTTTTGCTTTTTCCAGCATACTCATTTTCAATTGCTGTGTAGCAATTTACCACAAATTCAGTGCTTTAAGACATTTATTATTTTATAGTTATTGAAGGCAAAAATGTGAGCTCAGCTGGGTACTCTGCTCTCTCAAGACTGAAGTGCCTCAGCTAGGGGCAACTAGCTGAGGCTTTCATCTGGTGCCTCTGAAGGAGAGGCGGTCTGCTCCCAGGATCAATCGTTAACAGAATGTGGTGATGTTCTGCTCCTTGTGGTTGTAGGACTGAGGTCCCTGTTATCTTGCTGGCTACGGCTGGAGGTAGTTCTCAGCTTCTAGAGATTATCTGCATTTCTTGGCTCATGTATATTTCATCTTTAAAGTCAACAGTGACATGTAGAATCCTCTTGCCCTTCTGCCACTGGGTAGAAAAGTTCTTTTCTTTTGTGATTAGATTAGATTACATTCAGGCTTGTGTGATCTGCTATCTTAAGGTCAACGGTACTGTACAGAATTGTGTAATCATGGGAATGAGATGTCATTATTCACATTATTCACATATTCTGGAAGACCATATAGTTGTATCTCCTGGTTCACCCTCTGGCCCCATGAAGATTTATAACTGTTCCATCTGTAGAATACATTAACCGAATTTAAGCTCCTCGTAAGTCTTATTCCAGTACTACATCATCTCAAAATTCAAAGTCATATCATTTAAAGCATCTAAATCAATACAGACGTGGCTCCTAGGAATAATTCTTATCATCTGTGGATCTGCAATACTAAATAAAAATTTAATCTAAAGAAAATGGTGAGGCATCAAGAAGGTAAGAGTTACAGACATTATGGGGAGAAATGGAGAGAAAAAGAAAACAAAAGAGAGTTACTGGTTCAAATAAGTTTTGAAATTCATTTAGGCAGACTCCTTTAGGTTTCAAAGTGTGGGAATAATTCTCTGTGGCTTTCGGCTCTTCCCCTGAGCTCTCAGTTCCATTCTCTGGGCTCTTGACCCACTTTCTGCCAGTAGAATTTCAGGGGTCTAACAATCTTCTTTCATTTTGTAATCTCTTTCAGTCTATGCTGGCAGTATTTCTCAAGAATCTTGTGGGTCTCCTGTGGTACAGTAATTCATCCCATTAGACAGATCTCAAGGCCACAAATTATTTTGAGGTAATTCCTTCTCTGTGTTTAGCTTCTTTTGGAATGGCTGAGGGACATAGCACCCTCTAAGCTTCCTAGAAGCTCTCTGATTTGATTGAGAAGATGTATGAAATAATGTCACTTAAATTTTTGACCTTTTGATCTTTCCAAGATTTGAGCAAAGGCCACACACTCAGCCATACACTTAGCTTTTTCTCTGTGCTACACTTTCAGAAACAAGGTCTTTATTTTAGTAGCTTTCATCATCAGGACAGGCTGAGACTTCCCCAAATCATCAGGTCCTGGTTCCTTTCAGTTTAACTGTCTTCTATCAATTTGTCTCTCTCTTCTCACATTTCATTGTAAGCAGCAAATTAAAAATAGGCTCACAAGCTGTCGGTCTGTGGAGTAGCCAGGGTCTAGAACTGTGGTAATGAACATTGGCTCACATTACAAACACCTGGGAAAATAGAAAAATCCTGATATGCAGGTCACACCCCTGAACAATGAAGTTGGAATCTTTGGTACTGAGACCTAGGCTTCAGTGTTTCAAATCTCTCCCAGCATATACCACTGTGCAACTAGAGTTGAGAAACCACTGGTCAGAAGATTATTGTCCCTCATCATTGGCAAGGGCTGGTGGGTTCACTCCAGTGGTCTTTAGAATCACTTATAAACAAAGTCAAATTACTCCATTACAATAGACTGCAGCTGAGAAAACAAAATGTGCACCGCATTATTTAAATAAAAACCCAGCACACATAGGATATGTTTGGCTTCATAGATCCTCAGAAATGTTATTGTTTCTGAATCCTTGCATAATTTTGCTATTGAGTTCCTGCGTATAAGCACATTTTGGGAATAGTGGTTGAAATAAGAAAAATAAGCCGTGAAGTTTTTCCTTGCATGAGCCTGGAGTAATTGAAGGCTGATTTCTTCACATTGATTTGTCTGATCTTTTCAGGGCTCACAGAATTTCAAGGAGTGGAGCTTTGAGTGTTGGTTCTAACTTATCCTGGTCCATTCCCTGTGAAGTGAATTTATTATCAGTGTTATCCTTCTGATAACTAGGATTACCTCTGTTTCCCACATATGCAGAAAGTATCAATTTTTAGTCTATCAGTGACACTTAGAATTGCCTTCTTTTGCTTAAACTAATCACATCAGTTAATGTTCTTACTTGCAAGCAACTGAAAGGGAGTCTGAGTGAATTAAATATAAAAGGTGTTTGATAGGATAAAGGGAGCTCACAGGACCACGGGAGATCTGAAGAACCAGATTCAAGGCTAAATGTCCAGGAACAATGCCCCAAGCCATGTGGGAGATTTCTGCCTTGGCAAGGCAGGACTTAAATGGTGGGAAATTCCTCAGACATAGGAAGGGTATTCAGAGCATGCAGGGGCAATAGAGAAACATGTCAACTGTTTACCACTCTTCTTAGAGTCCTGTTTTTGTAAGTCAGGTTAGTATAAGCAGCATCAATTTTACTCTACTTCAGTAAGCATTATTCAGGGTCTACTGCATTCTCATGATGTAAGCAAGATGAAGATATATTGGTGTAGAAGAGTTTATAGTTTGTGAGGAAAAGTTTCACATGGATTATTTCAATATAGTGTTATAAAATGTAATGGATCGACAGATATATAGAGGACCTTAGTGTACAACTGAGAACAAAGTGGGAGAAATTAATATACCATTTCAAAGCTCATTTGCCTTTAAGTAAGGAATAATGAATTAGCTAATGTATATGTTTTCCTGTATTTTACTAAATGTTACATAAGTTCTTCAAAGGCAAGTATCTATCTTTGAAATTTTGTTACTATTCCAAATCTAGTACATGACTAGGCACATAATAAGTGTCCAAGTATTTTTTTGTTGAGTTGAATTATTTTGGAAATGTATAGTCACAGTACTCCCAAACATAGCTAACCCTACTATGTATATAATATTGTAGAAGAAAATATTATTTTAAGTCAGCTTGCTGTTTGACCATAGCACTGATAATTAACAGTTGTTGGACTGGGAATTGAAAGATTTAAGATTGTTATAGTTTTTTTTTTTAAGGATTTTATTTATTTATTTGACAGATGGAGATTACAAGTAGGCAGAGAGGCAAGCAGAGAGAGAGGGGGAAGCAGACTCCCTGCTGAGCAGAGAGCCCGATGTGGGGCTCAATCCCAGGACCCTGAGATCATGACCTGAGCCGAAGGCAGAGGCTTAACCCACTGAGCCACCCAGGCACCCCAAGATTGTTATAGTTTTCAGAAGATTAAGCCTTTCTAATTCAAACTGTAGCTAAGATAAGATTTATGTGAAAGTCTAAAAGTTGACATTAACATTGTCATGATAACTGTTCTTCTGTTTCTTATTATTGTTGTTATTTCATATTTAAAGGACCCTTTTCCAATACTAGGTTTGAGTATGTGACCAATTCATGACTGGGATGATGGAAATGTCTCAGAGTTTTCTTGTACATACTTGAGATAGCAGCAGGTCAAGAAGATGATTATAATATAGATAGGCAAAAATAATTTTCAGGAGAAAAAAGTATGCAAAACAATACAGTTTGCAAGTAGTAAGAAACCATTGGAAATAGCTTAAGCAAAAAGGAGAACCTATTAAAGGATACATAGTATCCTGTATTATCCAAAAATCGAAAGCTGGGACTCAAGAATGAACTAGAATTTGGGATTGGAAATCAAGAATTCAGAGAATTTCTCTTTCATTTATGCTTCTCTAGATGTTTATATAAGTCTCTGGCAGTGTTACTCTTCAATGATTTCAGTGTTTAAGTTCTGCTGGGTCATATTAAAAGTAATTCTGTCCTTCAGAAAGCCTTCATTTCTTCTTTGCTTCCCCATCCTGTTTTATTGAGATATAATTGACATGTAACATTGTATAAGTCTAAGGTGTACAACATGATGATTTGATATAGGGGTCTATTGTGAAATGATTACCACAATAAGATTAGTTAACATCTCTATCATGTCTTATAATTATCTTTTTTTTGGACGGGGAATGAGAACAGTTATGATCTTCCTTAGCAACTTTCAGATATCTAATATAGTGTTGTTAACTATAGTCACCACATTGTACATTCAGTCCCCAGAACTATTCGTTTTATAACTGGAAGTTTGTAACCTTGACCAACATCTCTTTTCTCCCACTCCCTAGCCTCTGGCAACCACCATTCTACTCTATGTTTCTGTGAGTTTGACTTTTTTAGATTCCTGTTGGCCAGAGATTTGACAGTTAAGGTATGACTTTTCCCAGTTATATCTTGAAGCCCATCTTTTCATCCTTGTCTGTATTCAACGTCTCAAAAATGCAAGGACCTCTCTACCTTTTCTCCCACTTCTGGTAGCCTTTTATGTTTTTCACTGTAGCTTCGGACTGCATTTATACAGTGTAAATTCAACATTTGCTTCCAGTCATGCTGCAGTTTGATGATTTAGCCCCCTTTCTAATAGTGGAATATTTAGATCTTTAGTTCCCAAGCACTTTTTTTTTCAGAGTTAACTTTTCTGAAAAGATCATATATTTTACTTTTTTCCCCCCTTGGAAGACTTATACAATATTATTTTAAAAATTCATCTTAAAACTAATTACATAAGTATTATGTGCTTTTAAAAAGTATAACGTCTAAACACATATAAGGAACATATTCATTATCATCTTCTACCAAACCACTCCTATCCATTATTATCCCTTGAGGTAATTGATATTAATAGAGTATATTCTTTAACAGCTATCTTCATGTTCATAAAAGCATGCACATACACAAAACAGTTTATTCTTTTTTACATTTTTCAAACTTAATATATCAGATAAATAGCTGTAGCACTAATTTTTTTTAATTTGTAAAATGTTGCATTGTAAGGTTGTGCTAAAATATATTCAGCCATTCCTCTATTATGAATATTCAGGTGGTTTCTAATGTTTTTACAATTAAAATAATGTTGTAACCTTCATATATACATATTCATTTTTCATGGTGTTTTTAACAGAAGTGGGATTCCTGGATATCTAGATTCTGTTGTTAACAATTATGCAACATCCTCCTCCCCATCACCATAAACGAAGTATATACATCCCCGTGATTGCTGTGTGACTTAGACCTCCCTGTGGTATTATTGAAATTACAGACAAAACTGTTCATAATATTTCCTTATCATCTTGATGTCTTCCGAATCTGTAGTGATGTCATTTTTTAAATTTATGGTGTTAATAATTTGCTTTTTGTCCTCTGGTTCTGTTGATTGTTTTATTTCTTGACAGTGCTTATTATTTTTTTCTCTTACTAAAAAGAAAATTCTGATCTTTAATAACATAGTACTCAGATATCTGTATGATCAAACATAATTCTGGGTGTTTCATCTAGGTGTTTTTTTTTTTTTTTTTCTTTTTGGTCAGTGTGTTTTTGCATGAGATTAACATTTAAGTCTGTGGGCTTTGGATCAACTGATGAGTGGATAAAGAAGATGTGAGATATATATAGATATATATATGGAATATTACTCAGCAATAAAAAAGAATGAAATCTTGCCATTTTCAACAGTGTGGATGGAACTAGAGTACATTTTGCTAAATGAAGTAAGTTAGTCAGAGACAAATATATGATTTCACTCATATGTGGAATTTAAGAAACAAAACAGATGAACATAGTTGAAGGGAAGGAGAAATAAACTAAGATTAAACAGAGTAAGGCAAACGATAAGAGACTTAGCTTTAGGAAATAAACTGAGGGTTGCTGGAGGGGAGGTGGATCAGGGAATGGGCTAAATGGGTGATGAACATTAAGGAAGGCACTTGTTGGAATGAGCACAGGTTATTGTATGGGGGTGATGAATTCAGGGTTCTGCTCTTGAAACCAGTGCTGCACTGTATGTTAACTAACTTGAAATTAAATTAAAAAAAATAAAAAATAAATCTGTGGGCTTTGGGTAAAGCAGATTGCTCTCCACAATGTGGTGGGCTTTGTCCAACTAGTTGAAGGCTTTGACAGAACAAAGACTGACCTTTCTTGAGCAAGAGGGTTCTGCCAGTAGACAGCATTCAGACTTGAACTCTGGTATCGACTCATCTTAGTCTCCAGCCTGATGGCCTTCAGATTTGAACTGTAATATCAGCTCTTTCATGGTCTCCAGCCTGCTGGGCTGCCCTGCAGATTTTGGACACACCAGCCTCCATAATCCCGTGAGCTAATTCTTAAAACAAATCTCTTTCTATAAATAAGCACACATGTCCTATTGTTTCCATTTCTCTGGAGAACACTGATGAACTCATGATTTTCAGTTGAATACCAGCCATTGTGTGAAGAACAGTAAAGGCTGAGAGAAATAATATTGATGTTTTAGAATGTGCATGCATATTTTTTTCTGCCAGTTTATTATTGTGGGAGTCAATATAATTAGTAGTTGCCCTGGGTTTAAGTTTTGTTGCTGTTATCATTATCCTTATTATATCTTAGGCCTCAAATTCTTCAGTGGTGTCCTGTCATTATCTTGTGCTTATTATGGAAGCTGAGGTAGAACATAGTTTATCTCAGTGTTCTTCCTTAACCCTGGGATTTGAACAGTCCTTGTACTTGGTCTTTTTGTCCAGCTTCAGTCTTAGGTAGAATGTATCTGGATCTTAAGAATGGGGACTTCTAGTATTCTTGATCCTCCTTACAGGGGCAGCTAAACTATTATATTTTTGTGAGGGAGGGATTTTGGGCAAGATAGAGTTTTCCTCCTCTTTCCCAGTGGAAGCAAACCTTTGTATTAGCACAGGATACTGCACTCAGATAGAAATAACTTTTGCTTCTATCCTTCTAGAAGCATTCAATTTTTGCTTGATTCTTTGGAGTGGGAGATAAGAATTCCTCAACTGCTTAGAAGCAGTGATCTGTGCCTGGGCTGTGGTGGCAAGAATTTTTGCTACTTCTTAATTAGTGTCTTAAGGTTTTGGCTCATGCAGGAATATGGAAGCAGCAGTGTTTTTTTTGCTTATACCTCAGGGTTGAATGATCACCACCCACAGAATGTCTCCTTTGATGGGTGTGATGCTCCATGGTCTTCTGCCCTGCCTGGAATCTTTCTTATGAGTACCTAGTAGAGGCTCATGAAAAAGAGTTTGTGAGCAACATTCTGTCTTAGGCTCTAAATTATTCTAAACTGTTACATGCCCACATTTGGCCTGTAGGAATTTGTTAAAGTGTTAGCTGATTTATTCTTGCCTACTTTATTTGGCAGCCGCATCTTCCTTCTGTGCTCTGCCAAAGATGAAAGAGTTCATCTCTTTTGAAGAGACTTGTCACACTTTGAAATTCAGTGCAGTTGGTTGCCTTGTTAACTTGAGGTCTCTGATGGTTCAAGAAAAATTTTTTGTAGATCGTTTTTTTTTTTTTTCCTATTGTTAGCATGGAAGTCGTGTTCTCTCACAGCTTTTTATACTTTAAGCAGTATATTTCTTTATTTCTTATTAATATTTTATTTATTTATTTGACACACAGAGAGAGAGAGCACAAGCAGAGGAATGGCAGGCAGAGGGAGAGGGAGAAGCAGGCTCCCCACCGAGTGGGGAACCTGATGCTCGATCCTAGGATCCCAGAACCATGACCTGAACTGAAGGCAGACAGTTAACTGACTGGGACACCCAGACGCCCCAGCATATTCATTACTTAAATAGTATATTGACTTTTAAAGAAATTAAGAAAAGAAAAATTTGCCTTTTATGTTTACCCACATATTTACTATTTTTACTTACTGCTTGTCATTTCTTTCTCTGTGAATTTCCACTAGGCAGCATTTCTGTTTAGTCTGAGGAAACTCTTTTAGCATTCCTTAGTTCTGCTGACAACAAACTCTGTCCAATCTTATGTATATAAAAGAACTTTATTTTGAATTTATTTTTTGAAAGACATTTCACTGGATACAGAGTCCTATATTGACAGGTTTTTTTTTTTCTTCTCCATTTCAGACCTTTAAAGATGTTATTCCATTATCTTCTGGCTTCAGTTATTATTATTATTTTTACTAGAAGTTACTTGCTGTTTTTATCAATGTTTCTGTTTATATAATGTATTTTTTTCCTTTGGCTTTTAAGATTACTCTTTCTTACCTTTATTTTTCAATAGTTTGATGATCAGGTAAGTATTTGTTCTTCCTGTTATCATGTAAGAGGTAGATTAAAAAAAAACTATTTTGTGTGGGATTTAGTGAGCTTATGGAGTCTGTCAGTTCTCTTCTTTTAAACTTGGAAAAACTTAGTTATTATTTCTTCAAATATTATTCTGCCTTTTTCTCCCTCTGGGACCCCAATGGCATTTGTGTTATACAGCTTAATATTCATATAGTTCATTTATTCAGTGTTTATTTTTACTGTTTTCTCTGTATTATTGATTAGTCTTTACATTCACAATTCCTTGCTTTTGCAGAGTTCAGTCTACTATTAAACCAATAAATTTTTGATTGCATGTATTGTATTTTTCAGTTCCAGAATTCCAAATTTTTTGGTTAAGAGTTAAAAATTCTCTCTTGAAATTCCTCATCACTTTGGTCATTACATCCATCTTGTCCTGTAATATCCTTAACATATTTCTGATATATAGTTCTTATTTACTAACTCTTTTAAGAAATTTTTACTTATTTTGAGAGACAGAGAGAGTGGATGAGCGGGGAGAGTGGCTGAGGGGGAGGGAAAGCGAGACAATCTGAAACAGATTCCGTATGAAGCATGAAGTCTCATGTGGGGCTCAATCTCGTGTCTCTGAGATCATGACGGAAGCCAAAACTAAGACTTGGACACCCAACCAACTGAGCCACCCAGGCTCCCCTCTTGTTTACTAATTCTGACATTTGGGTTGTTTGTGGCTCTACTTCTGTTGATACTTTGTTTTGATTATGGGTCAATGTTGCCTGCTTCTTTGCATACCTAATACTAAACATTATTGGTGATATGTTGTGGACAATTGATTTATCTGTTCTTTTGCTTTGAACAGTGTTGAATTTTAAAAGTAATTTAAATCACTGGCAAATAACTTGTATCTTTTGGAGAATTTGTTTAGGCTTTGTTATGGTGGTTTGTTTCCATTTTATTTTATTTTTAATCCAAGGATATAGCTCATAGTTTTGGGATATAGTCATTATTTGTAAAGATGATCTACTTGAATTCTGATGGGGTACTAATCTCTTTTGAGCTGGTTGGACTTGAGCTCCAAATTTGTCTTCCCAGAAGTAGACAACTACTGAAATCCATGCTAAACAATTTTAGTCTTCCATCTGAGTCCTTGAAATCTCAACTTATGTTCTAAAATTTAGAACTCATCCAAATATTTAACAGGTATTTGTATGCAGAGTATAGGGCTGACCCCTCTGTGGCTCCCTCATGTCTAGGATTTTTCTTTCAATTTCCATCTGCTCAGTCAACCCTGAACTTTGACTTATCACTCCTCAGCAAAATAAGACTATTACTTTCTGTCTGAGTGCAAACATGCATGCACAGAACAAACGGGGAGTGTCCTTAAGAGAAAAATCCAGTCAAATGTGGATTTCTCTTATTTTGCTTCTCTTCTGTAATGGGCCATTGTCTTTCTAGTTTCTCCTTGCTTTTGTAGGACTGACATTTTCAAAGCAGTTTTGAACAAATAGAGCAGTTTTGATATAATTGCAAAGCACAACCATTTCTTCCCTAAAATATGTAAAATAAGAACACAGTGCTAAACAAAGAACTTTTCTTCTATATGTGCTACCAAACCATTTCTTCTGCATTTTTCCTCAAAGCTTCTTAGGATGGGGGTTTTGTTCAGCCTGAACTTTCAAAGCTTACAATGATCTTCCTTTACTTGATTTTTGATACCATAAATAGTAGTATACATTATAATATTCATAACTGATTACTTTTTGGTGCTTAGTCTGTTCCAGGTACTATGGTGGGTGTTTTAAGATTATTATTTCCTTTATGTAAAGAATTAGGTACTGTTCTTCCCATCTTACATAGGAGGAACTGAGGCCTAATGAGATCCAGTACTTTGCCTAGGATCATAGAAAATGTGATAGGAACAGGAGGCAAGTCTAAGTCCATTATACCCTGAAACTCATGCTTGTAACTAATCAGCATGTTTGATAAAGTGAATAATTTGTTTATGATTTTATTATAATTTTTTGCAGTATGAAGACTTTTTTCCTATCTTAAAAGATTACATTTGCCTTGGAATTTACAGAAGTACAGACAAATATGAACCATAATGAGAAACTGTTATTTTATTTGATTAGGCAGAATAACTTACCTTATTTGTGGTTTAAGTGCATAATTTTTATTTAAAAGCTTTATTTTTGTCTGTTTTGGTTTCAGAGTCAAAATCTGAGAGGTAAAACTAATGGTGTAAAATGCAGAGTGGTTCAGGAAGAGGAGTAGCATTTACTTAGCATATGTCCAGATGATGACGGCTCAGCCGGAAGCAGGTCAAATTGCAAGGTGTCTTCATCTTTTAATAGCTACCATTACCTCACTAAGTGATAGTAAGGAACCACATTTTACTTACTTTACTAAATGATATGTTGCAACAAAATTATTTATGACAGGCAGCAAAATCCTTCATTTTTAGTGCATAAAAGCACTTTAAGGTTTCAGCACAGCTTCCAGGATCAACCTTTAATGAGAAGTCCAAAGGACTCTTGTAGAAGATACCCATGAAAGAATCATGCTTGTCGTTGGTTTCTCAAGGTTCTTCCATCATGAACCGAAACTACTACTCCAGCTAGCTACACACATTTGCCTTACTTTTTCTCCACTGTTCACCAAAACAAAGGATAAAATAGTTTTCCTTACTGATTAAAAAGAAAAATACTGTTGCTATTTGCCAAGGACCCATTCTTGGTCATTGATAATTCATTGATAATTTTCTCTCAGCCCCAGTTCTCATGATGATGTTTGCTCACTAGACTGACTATGGCTTGTTTCACCAGTAGATAATATTTAGTTAATAGTAAAATGCTTTAAAGTTGATCAAAATACAAGCATGCCTTAAGAATACAGTCACCAGTTTTAGACAGTTAACAAAATATTTATATCTTTGTTTTTGTAATTCAGCCATGAATCAGTTATGACAAAAGGCAGGTAGATATTAAAGAAAAGGGAAAATCAACTTGAATTTAAATAGCATTAGAAAGTTAGCTTTTGGAGGAGTCAAGATGGTGGAGAAGTAGCAGGCTGAGACTACTTCAGGTAGCGGGAGATCAGCTAGATAGTTTATCTAAAGATTGCAAACACTTACAAATCCAATGGGAGATGGAAGAGAAGAAGAACAGCAATTCTAGAAAGAGAAAATCAACCACTTTCTGAAAGGTAGGACTGGCGGAGAAGTGAATCCAAAGCGACGGGAAGATAGACCATGGGGGGAGGGGCCGGCAAGCGGAGGAGCAACGGAGCACAAAATCAGGACTTTTAAAAGTCTGTTCTGCTGAGGGACATCAGTCCAGAGGCTTAACTGGGGTGAAGCCCATGCGGGGTCAGTGTGGCCTCAGGTCCCCCAGGGTCACAGAAGGATCGGGGGTGTCTGAGTGTCGCAGAGCTTGCAGGTATTAGAATGGGGAAGCCGGCTACAGAGACAGAGCCGAGTACTGAGCTCACAGCTCGGGGTTACCTTGAACTGGTCGCAGGCTTGGTCAGCTCGGAGTGTGGCCGGAGGCCAGGGTGACGGGAGTAATTGGGCGCTGTTCTCTGAGGGCGCACTGAGGAGTGGGGCCCCGGGCTCTCGGCTCCTCCAGGCTGGAGACTGGGAGCCCGCCATCTTCATTCCCGTCCTCCGGAACTCTACGGAAAGCGCTCAGGGAACAAAAGCTCCGGAAAGCAAACCCGAGCGGATTACTCAGCCTGGCCCAGGTAAGGGCGGTGCAATTCCGCCTGGGGCAAAGACATTTGAGAATCACTACAACAGGACCCTCCCCCAGGAGATCAACAAGAAACCCAGCCAGGACCAAGTTCACCTACCAAGGAGTGCAGTTTCAATACCAAGGAGAGCAGTAGAATTCCACAGGAGGAGAAAGCAAAGCACGGAATTCATGGCTTTCTCCCTGTGATTCTTTAGCCTTGCAGTAAATTTAATTTTTTTTCTTTTTCATTTTTTTCTCTTCTTCTGCTAATTTTTTTTAACTTTTACCCCTTTCTTTTTAAACGTTTTTTAAATAGTTTATCTAATATATATATATATATATATGTATATATACATATATATATATATATATATATATATATATATATTCCTTTTTATATTTTTTCTTTATCGGTTTTCTTTTTTTAATTGTTTTTTTTTTTTTCTTTCTGAACCTCTTTTTATCCCCTTTATCCCCCCTCACAATTTGGGATCTCTTCTGATTTGGCTAAAGCATATTTTCCTGGGGTTGTTGCCACCCTTTTAGTATTTTACTTACTCCTTCATATACTCTTATCTGGACAAAATGACAAGGCGGAAAAATTCACCACAAAAAAAAGAACAAGAGGCAGTACCAAAGGCTAGGGACCTAATCAATACAGACATTGGTAATATGTCAGATCTAGAGTTCAGAATGATGATTCTCAAGGTTCTAGCCAGGCTCGAAAAAGGCATGGAAGATATTAGAGAAACCCTCTCGGGAGATATAAAAGCCCTTTCTGGAGAAATAAAAGAACTAAAATCTAACCAAGTTGAAATAAAAAAAGCTATTAATGAGGTGCAATCAAAAATGGAGGCTCTCACTGCTAGGATACATGAGGCAGAAGAAAGAATTAGCGATATAGAAGACCAAATGACAGAGAATAAAGAAGGTGAGCAAAAGAGGGACAAACAGCTACTGGACCACGAGGGGAGAATTCGAGAGATAAGTGACACCATAAGATGAAACAACATTAGAATAATTGGGATTCCAGAAGAAGAAGAATGAGAGAGGGAAGCAGAAGGTATATTGGAGAGAATTATTAGAGAGAATTTCCCCAATATGGCAAAGGGAACAAGCATCAGAATCCAGGAGGTTCAGAGAACCCACCTCAAAATCGATAAGAATAGGTCCACACCCCATCACCTAATAGTAAAATTTACAAGTCTTAGTGACAAAGAGAAAATCCTGAAAGCAGCCCGGGAAAAGAAGTCTGTAACGTACAATGATAAAAATATTAGATTGGCAGCAGACTTATCCACAGAGACCTGGCAGGCCAGAAAGAGCTGGCATGATATATTCAGAGCACTAAACGAGAAGAACATGCAGCCAAGAATACTATATCCAGCTAGGCTATCATTGAAAATAGGAGAGATTAAAAGCTTCCAGGACAAACAAAAACTGAAAGAATTTGCAAAAACCAAACCAGCTCTACAGGAAATATTGAAGGGGGTCCTCTAAGCAAAGAGAGACCCTAAAAGTAGTAGATCAGAAAGAAACAGAGACAATATACAATAACAGTCACCTTACAGGCAATACAATGGCACTAAATTCATATCTTTCCATAGTTACCTGAATGTTTATGGGCTAAATGCCCCAATCAAAAGACATAGGGTATCAGAATGGATAAAAAACCAAAACCCATCTATATGTTGCCTACAAGAAACTCATTTTAAACCCGAGGACACCTCCAGATTTAAAGTGAGGGGGTGGAAAAGAATTTACCATGCTAACGGACATCAGAAGAAAGCAGGAGTGGCAATCCTTATATCAGATCAATTAGATTTTAAGTCAAAGACTATAATAAGAGATGAGGAAGGACACTATATCATACTCAAAGGATCTGTCCAACAAGAAGATCTAACAATTTTAAATATCTATGCCCCTAACGTGGGAACAGCCGACTATATAAACCAATTAATAACAAAATCAAAGAAACACATCAACAATAATACAATAATAGTAGGGGACTTTAACACTCCGCTCACTGAAATGGACAGATCATCCAAGCAACAGATCAACAAGGAAATAAAGGCCTCAAATGACACACGGGACCAGATGGACATCACAGATATATACAGAACATTTCATCCCAAAGCAACAGAATACACATTCTTCTCTAGTGCACATGGAACATTCTCCAGAATGGATCACATCCTCGGTCCTAAATCAGGTCTCAACCGGTATCAAAAGATTGGGATCATTCCATGCATATTTTCAGACCACAATGCTCTGAAGCTAGAACTCAATCACAAGAGGAAATTTGGAAAGAACCCAAATACATGGAGACTAAACAGCATCCTTCTAAAGAATGAATGGGTCAACCAGGGAATTAAAGAAGAATTGAAAAAATTCATGGAAACAAATGAAAATGAAAACACAATGGTTCAAAACCTGTGGGACACAACAAAGGCAGTCCTGAGAGGAAAACATATAGCGGTACAAGCCTTTCTCAAGAAACAAGAAAGGTCTCAGGTACACAACCTAACCCTACACCTAAAGGAGCTGGAGAAAGAACAAGAAAGAAACCCTAAACCCAGCAGGAGAAGAGAAATCATAAAGATCAGAGCAGAAATCAATGAAATAGAAACCAAAAAAACAATAGAACAAATCAACGAAACTAGGAGCTGGTTCTTTGAAAGAATTAATAAGATTGATAAACCCCTGGCCAGACTTATCAAAAAGAAAAGAGAAAGGGCCCAAATAAATAAAATCATGAATGAAAGAGGAGAGATCACAATGAACACCAAAGAAATACAGACAATTATAAGAACATACTATGAGCACTCTATGCCAACAAATTTGACAATCTGGAAGAAATGGATGCATTCCTAGAGACATATAAACTACCACAACTGAACCAGGAAGAAATAGAAAGCCTCAACAGACCCATAACCAGTAAGGAGATTGAAACAGTCATCAAAAATCTCCAAACAAACAAAAGCCCAGGGCCAGATGGCTTCCCGGGGGAATTCTACCAAACATTTAAAGAAGAACTAATTCCTATTTTCCTGAAACTGTTCCAAAAAATAGAAATGGAAGGAAAACTTCCAAACTCATTTTATGAGGCCAGCATCACCTTGATCCCAAAACCAGACAAAGATCCCATCAAAAAAGAGAACTACAGACCAATATCCTTGATGAACACAGATGCAAAAATTCTCACCAAAATACTAGCCAGTAGGATTCAACAGTACATTAAAAGGATTATTCACCACGACCAAGTAGGATTTATTCCAGGGCTGCAAGGTTGGTTCAACATCCACAAATCAATCAATGTGATACAACACATTAATAAAAGAAAGAACAAGAACCATATGATACTCTCCATAGATGCTGAAAAAGCATTTGACAAAGTACAGCATCCCTTCCTGATCAAAACTCTTCAAAGTGTATGGATAGAGGGCACATACCTCAATATTATCAAAGCCATCTATGAAAAACCCCCCACAAATATCATTCTCAATGGAGAAAAACTGAAAGCTTTTCCGCTAAGGTCAGGAACACGGCAGGGATGTCCATTATCACCACTGCTATTCAACATAGTACTAGAAGTCCTAGCCTCAGCAATCAGACAACAAAAGGAAATTAAAGGCATCCAAATCAGCAAAGAGGAAGTCAAACTATCACTCTTCGCAGATGATATGATATTATATGTGGAAAACCCAAAAGACTCCACTCCAAAACTGCTAGAACTTGTACAGGAATTCAGTAAAGTGTCAGAATATAAAATCAATGCACAGAAATCAGTTGCATTTCTCTACACCAACAACAAGACAGAAGAAAGAGAAATTAAGGAGTCAGTCCCATTTACAATTGCACCCAACACTATAAGATACCTAGGAATAAACCTAACCAAGAGGCTAAGAATCTATACACAGAAAACTATAAAGTACTCATGAAAGAAATTGAGGAAGACACAAAGAAATGGAAAAATGTTCCATGCTCCTGGATTGGAAGAATAAATATTGTGAAAATGTCTATGCTACCTAAAGCAGTCTACACATTTAATGCAATTCCTATCAAAGTACCATCCATTTTTTTCAAAGAAATGGAACAAATAATCCTAAAATTTATATGGAACCAGAAAAGACCTCGAATAGCCAAAGGAATATTGAAAAAGAAAGCCAAAGTCGGTGGCATCACAATTCCGGACTTCAAGCTCTATTACAAAGCTGTCATCATCAAGACAGCATGGTACTGGCACAAAAACAGACACATAAATCAATGGAACAGAATAAAGAGCCCAGAAATAGACCCTCAACTCTATGGTCAACTAATCTTCAACAAAGCAGGAAAGAATGTCCAATGGAAAAAAGATAGTCTCTTCTATAAATGGTGTTGGGAAAATTGGACAGCCACATGCAGAAAAATGAAATTGGATCATTTCCTTACACCACACACGAAATTAGACTCAAAATGGATGAAGGATCTCAATGTGAGAAAAGAATCCATCAAAATCCTTGAGGAGAACACAGGCAGAAACCTCTTCGACCTCAGCCGCAGCAACATCTTCCTAGGAACATCGCCAAAGGCAAGGGAAGCAAGGGCAAAAATGAACTATTGGGATTTTATCAAGATCAAAAGCTTTTGCACAGCAAAGGAAACAGTGAACAAAACCAAAAGACAACTGACAGAATGGGAGAAGATATTTGCAAATGACATATCAGATAAAGGGCTAGTGTCCAAAATCTATAAAGAACTTAGCACACTCAACACCCAAAGAACAAATAATCCAATCAAGAAATGGCAGAGGACACGAACAGACATTTCTGCAAAGAAGACATCCAGATGGCCAACAGACACATGAAAAAGTGCTGCACATCACTTGGCATCAGGGAAATACAAATCAAAACCACCATGAGATATCACCTCACACCAGTCAGAATGGCTAAAATTAACAAGTCAGGAAATGACAGATGCTGGCCAGGATGCGGAGAAAGGGGAACCCTCCTACACTGTTGGTGGGAATGCAAGCTGGTGCAACCACTCTGGAAAACAGCATGGAGGTTCCTCAAAATGTTGAAAATAGAACTACCCTATGACCCAGCAATTGCACTGCTGGGTATTTACCCTAAAGATACAAACGTAGTGATCTGAAGGGGCATGTGCACCCGAATGTTTATAGCAGCAATGTCTACAATAGCCACACTATGGAAAGAACCTAGATGTCCATCAACAGACGAATGGATAAAGAAGTGGTATATATACACAATGGAATACTATGCAGCCATCAAAAGAAATGAAATCTTGCCATTTGCGATGATGTGGATGGAACTGAGGGTATCATGCTTAGCGAAAGAAGTCAATCGGAGAAAGACAACTATCATATGATCTCCCTGATATGAGGGAGAGGAGATGCACCATGGGGGGTTAAGGGGGGAGGAGAAGAGTAAATGAAACAAGATGGGATTGGGAGGGAGACAAACCATAAGTGACTCTTAATCTCACAAAACAAACTGAGGGTTGATGGGGGGAGGGGGGTTGGGAGAAGGGGGGTGGGGTTATGGACATTGGGGACGGTATGTGCTATGGTGAGTGCTGTGAAGTGTGTAAACCTGGCGATTCACAGACGTGTACCCCTGGGGATAAAAATATATTACATGTTTATAAAAAATAAAATTAAAAAAAAAATAAAAAAGAAAGTTAGCTTTTAAAGTTTAATGGTAATGTCAACTCTCAGAAGGGTATGTTATTTTGGTAGGAGAGTCTGCATTGGGTTTTTGTTTTTGGATTCCTCAGGAGAAGATTTATGTGGGGATCCAGACTCAAATAAAAGCAACTGGAAGGAAAGTAGCAAGCACAAAGCAGTTTATTATAGGGAAGGTGCAGTCGCAAGGTGGGAGAGTGGGCAGGTCCTGCAAGGTGGAACTGGCCTATGTTGTTTAGGAATTGAATATTTGTTGTAGTTTCTCTGGGCTGGGAGGAGCTATGATATACAATTGGGTGGTCTCTAATGGAGGCTGCTTCTAGTCATTTGGGGAACTCCTCCCACAGGTTGGGAGGGGGACTTTTTGACTCTGCAAGGTTTGTATCAGAATGTCATGGCTGCCTTTCTGTATCAGAGGGGCTATAACCACAATGCAAATTCATTATATTGAGGTTAGGGGTTACTCTGGGGCAGAGATAGGAGAGGAAGGAGAGTGTCCGCTTTGCACCTGTGGCCCTTGACTAGTCAGCCCCAAGGTCTTGGAAGACACATGATCTGGATGTTGTGTCTCTGGACTTTTAATACGTGGCTTATTTATCACTGTACTTGCCTCCAGCTCATTTTGCTATCGTTCCTCTTCAAGGACTTGGGACTCTGCCTTTGGCTGTTCCTTTCACTCCTCATATCTAGCTTCAACCTAACAGTTACATTGTTTGTTATAATCATTTTCAAATGGTTTTATTGTTTCATTGAAAATTTTGCTAGAATAGATACAATCTGATCTATATAAGAAAATTGTATTTGCTATTAGGTATTTATCTGTAATTTAGTTGTTAAGTATTGGCCGATACATTTTCATATATTTTATTAAATATCTCTAAATTGTCTTACTAGTTTGAAAGCTTTACAACCATATTGTCGTCTGTAATTAGAGTAAGTGTGGACTGTTAGCATATTAAAACCATGTTAGAAGACATTTTAGCAAAATTTATTCATAATCCCTAGAAGTTAGCGTGTTTTATCTTTACTTATCCTTTCTTGTTATAATACACATGTATACAAATATTTTAAAAGAATTACATGTAACTGTAGTAGATATGGACCAGTTTAGCAAACAGATTTTAACTGCTTATTTTTTATGAACATTTTGCATTTTGCATTTCATTCATCTCTGCTGTTCCAATGGGGCTGGAATTAGGTCATCTCTATCCCTCCTGGTGTTTCTTCTAACTGTCTTTGATTTATGCCAGAGTTCTGGGGTTTTACCCAGTGGTATGTGTGCATGTGTGTGTGTGAGAGAGAGAGAGAGAGAAAGAGAGAGAGCAATGACTTTATCTGTTCCAGAAATGACATCTTTTGTTCTCGGAAGTATGGCTCTTTTAGTTCTGGCAGCTTTCTGTCACTTCATTCCCAAACTGGAATGTCAGGATTGTTTGAAAGACTACATTTCTCTTTCTCTCTTTCTTTCTTTCTTTCTTTCTTTCTTTCTTTCTTTCTTTCTTTCTTTCTTTCTTTCTTTCTTTCTCTCTTTCTTTCGTTTTTTCTTCTTTCTCTTTCTTTCTTTTCTTTTTTCTTTTTTTTTTAGATTTTATTTATTTGACAGAGATCGCAAGTAGGCAGAGAGGCAGGCAGAGAGAGAGGGGGAAGCAGGCTCCCTGCTGAGCAGAGAGCCAGATGCGGAGCTTGATTCCAGGACCCTGGGATCACGACCTGAGCCGAAGGCAGAGGCTTTAACCCACTGAGTCCCCCAGGCACCCCAGAAAGGTGCATTTCTACTTATGTGTACCATAAAGCCATTTATTTCTTGAGTCTTGTTTTTCCCTGGTGTGGTCTTAAAGCAGAAAACATACTTTCTTTTCTCAGGACCTAAAACTTCTACTTCTTGCTTTTCTTTCCCTTTGCTGTAACCAGGGAGATTGAGAGGTTGGGAGGGAGGCTGAGTCTCATCCCCCAAATCAGTATTAGGTTGGAAGTCTTACTGGTAACAATGGGCAGTTGAGTGTTGAGTGTAGGCTAATGATTTCCATCTTCCTCTTCTGTGTCACCTGCATTTTAACTTCTACTGCATTTAACTTCTCTATGGTAGATCACAACTTAACTAGCCTTGTGCTTAAATGAGAATGGATAAGGGAAGCTCTTCCTGGGCAACAGCTAATGGAAGGGAAAGAAAAAGAGGTGGAAGAGGAGAGAAAGTTTCCAATTAATGGAATTGTGAGGGAAGATGGGAACTTGGAGAGTTTTTCTGTTCAGTCAGGCAGGGTGTGGTTTAATAATATTCTGTATATTCAAACATGCATGCATAGAAACGTAATAGAAACCTATTTGAGCATGAATTCCATCATGTTGCAGAATCTTTTCGAAGTACATCTGCAAATAATAAAACCTGAAAAATAGTGGCTGAGAGAGTAATACCTTACCAAATATCTGTGTGCTTTCTTGCACACAGAGATCATGTGTCTAATTCTGATCATGGGCAGAATTGATGCATGCAAATTTTAGGCCTGACCTGGAATAGTTCTTTACAACCTCTAGCTATGTTTTCTATTGCCACAGCAATCCTGGAGATGGAAAAAGCCAGAATCTCTGAGTTACCACAGGAAAGAGAGATGCTTTTAAGAGTTCCCTAACTAATATCAGGAGATGATTAAAAGAAAAAACCCAAACTTGGAAATGTTAGGGCACTAATACTTGGGGTTTATTTGCTATTGTAGCATTGGGTACCCCAATCTAGCTAATATAGTTTGGAAAGTAAGATGAATATTCTTTGCAACTGCCATTCTGGTGCATGGATCTTTGTATCATAAAAAATATTCACCACAAAAGTTCTTTTCTTTAAAAAAAGTAATATCTATTCTTTTGTTCTATAAGTATAAATCATTTACTTTAGGACAAGTTCTTGACAGAAAAACTGAAAGCCAAATTGTTACGCTTTTCTGCCAATTGAAGAATGACGGGATAAAGACAAAGCATGTTAGAAATTATAACAGTGGAGAAATATGATTCTATTAGGAAAAATAAAAGATTTAGGAATAGCATTTTGATGACATGTTTATTCCATAAAATAAGACTTTCTCAAAATCTGGAGTTCATTCAGATAGAGGTAGTTTTTTTGTCATTAAAAATTGATTTAAATGTTCTCTGTTATCTCAGTAAAGTTCAGCATCTAATATAAAGAAGTCTTGCATGAAAACCCATATTTTATTATTATCTGGTGTGGTTATTGCCCCAAACCTGAAAGATAGTTTATAGGATCTCAATGTTTTGGAATATAGAAAGCCTTAGAAGTTCCTTTAATCAGTTTATAAGTTACAAGAATTCAATTTAGAAAGTTAATATTTTTCTCTGAATAAGAATTTAGATTTTCTGGTTCCCCTTCTGCATCCCTCCTTTCCTTTCCTTCCCTTTCCCTTCCCTTTTCTTTTCCTTTCTTTTCCTCTCCTCTTTTCTTCTATATTTCTTTGATTCTAGAGAAGTTTATTCTCTCTTTTCATAAACATTTAAAATTAAGGTCCTACAAAATACCTTTAAAGTATTTAAAATAATTTTTTAAAATCCGTTTAGTTTTTCCCACTGAAATCATTTTGCAACATTGAAACAATGTTAGAAGTATATTCCTGGGTTCTTCCAGCTTGCAACACTGTTATTTCTGTGACTTCTGTTTTATTCGAAAAGGAATTTATTTACTTATTTAGAACTTTCTCAGACAATTGACTTGTGTTCTCTTATTTTAGTGAAGTCATATCATCTTTCCACACTTTATAATAAAATCTCATTACAACTCACAAAGATATTTAGAACAAATTGGAAAGCATACCTTTAAGATTATTCTTTAAGAAGAATTGTAGCTGTATTTTCACAGATACTGTAATTAGAATTTTGGGGATCCATGGAAAATACTGAGTGGGAATTTAAGCAAGAAGATTATTCTGTGACAACTGTGGAAAAAGGAATAAGCCAACTGTGGGTGACAAAATACAATTTAATGCCAGAATTTAATGCCTCTAATCTTCCCTTATAACTTGATCAGATGTACAGTATACATTTAGTGCCAGACATATTAATAGGAAGGAGTAGTGGTGGTGGTAGAATGTTAGTACTGAAGTTAGCCCTCGAAATGTAATCGCATATAGTCACAGTTACTTTTTTAAGGATCCTCAGATAGCCAATAAGTCATCAAGGCAATTGTTTTTGTTTAGTTTTCTTTGCATTTGGTATGACTTCCCTTTCCCTGGGATGATGAAGAACAAGGCTTTATTTATGTTGGGGGAACAAATTCAATATGGAGATCTCTCTCCCTCCCTCTTTTCCCTTTCCCCAACCCCCCACCCATCCCACTCTTTCTTTGACCTAATGCATTTCTCTGAGAAACATTTTTTTTTTAAATTATTTTTATTAACATATAATGTATTATTTGCCCCAGGGGTACAGGTCTGTGAATTATCAGACCTACACATTTCACAGCACTCACCATAGCACATACCCTCTCCGATGTCCGTAACCCAACTACCCTCGCCTGACCTCCCCACCCCTCAGCAACCCTGTTTGTTTTGTGAGAATAAGAGTCTCATGGTTTGTCTCCCTCCCCATCCCATCTTGTTTGATTTTTTCCTTCTCCAACCCCCAAAACCCTCCACCCTGCCTCACAAATTCCTCATATCAGAGAGATCGTATGATGGTCAACAAAAAGATCTGGGTTCCAGATGTCGGTGTGCAGGCAGCATGAAGAGAAACTGGCCATGAGCTTCACTTAACAGTCACAACTTTCATTTATTTATTCCTTCTCATAAGCTAAGCTGAAACTGTGAGCAAGCAAGGGAAATGGGGTGGACAGCTTACCCTTCTGGTCCAAGGATTGGTCAGTCTCTCTGTCTTGGCGTCTGTTCACTGCTAGCCAGTGTGTCTTATGACCTCTGCTCATGAGGTTTTACATCATATTGGTGTCACTTTATGTTCTGAAGCCAGCTCAACACACTCCAGAGAGATGTAGGGAGTTGATTCTCAGTTTCAATTTGGTGGACCAGGTTTGCATGCTGACTAAAGTCTTGAGTACTGTGACTATACAGTGGACACCATGACTACTACTGTCAGCAGTTAAATCAGCCATATTAAAACTGGTTACAATTAATGTTATACTCATTAAATGACTAGATATATAATCTTTTTTTTTTTAAGATTTTATTTATTTGACAGACAGAGATCACAAATAGGTATAGAGGCAGGCAGAGAGAGAGGAGGAAGCAGGCTCCCTGCTGAGCAGAAAGCCTGATGCAGGACTTGATCTCAGGACCCCGGGATCATGACCTGAGCCCAAGGCAGAGGCTTTAACCCACTGAGCCACCCAGGTGCCCCTAGATATATAACTTCTTATGAGTCATATAGTTCCAAGTTGATGCATTTCAGAACCTGTTGACATGTTCTGAAACATGTCTACAGGCTTTGAGGTAAACACTTTTGAAAGAAAAAAACATGCTTACCAGCAAGGAATATTTATGGCTAGAAACCCAGTTTTAAACACAACAGACACATTTATACTCTCACATTAAAATAAAAGATGAGAATCTTTTTTTTTTTTTAAAGATTTTATTTATTTATTTGACAGAGAGAGATCACAAGCAGGTAGAGAGGCAGGCAGAGAGAGAGGAGGAAGCAGGCTCCCTGCTGAGCAGAGAGCCCGATGCGGGGCTTGATCCCAGGACCCTGAGATCATGACCTGAGCCGAAGGCAGCGGCTTAACCCACTGAGCCACCCAGGCGCCCCAAGATGAGAATCTTTTATCAGCCTCCTTTTACACATAATCTAAGTAAAAACCATGCATGACATGACTGCTTTACTGGTCATCATGCTCTACTGCTATGAACCCAACAGAATTTCTTCAAAGGGGAATGTCTTGAAATCAAGTTTAACATATTTTCCTCTCCAAAATATAATTTGCCTCAAGTTCTGGAAACCTGGGATGCTTCCTTGGCTTGAGGAGATGCACTAAATCCTAACTTGCTATCACATTTTCTAGGTTACATTTATTTATCTCTCTGGCTTTGGGACTCCCTGGGTGTCTTAGTGCCTCCACCAAGACTTTCTTATATTGAATCACTGAAAGAATTAAGAAAAGAAAGAAAAGTTTTATCTGCATTTTCTTGGCAAAACTTTGTTAGCAGCTAGTTAACATTGTGTTACTTGAGTTCCTTAAGTTCCTATTCTTCCTACAAATTGAGGAAGGCTTTTTGTTCCTTTACTTTCCAGAAAAGGCATGGACAGGTTTTTTTTTGTTTTTGTTTTTGGCAATTTTGCTTTGAAATTGGCTCTCCTTCAATTTTGACAATATTTTAAAGACAATGAGAGGCAAAACTTCAGTTTATCTTTCCTTACTTGAGGTGCCATTTCTTTGACATTTCCCATTCTTTACATTCCCAATGACATATTCTTTTAAATGCTTTATTTTAAGCAAATCCAATAATCATTCACATTTGACTTTATTTGCTTTTTTTTCTGGGTTTCTCCTCTGTCCATCAATTTCTAAACTTTTTCAAGGCTTCATTTTTGTTCTTTTCTTGTTTTTATTCTTGTATTTGATCCTCATCAATCTTATATCTGCCTATCACTTAATATGCCAGCCATCTTTGTTTGAGTGCCTCTCAACGCATCTCATTCCAACATATTCAAAATCAAATTTATGATCTTTCCTAAGCATCCCACCATAACTAACTAACTAACTAACTAACTAACACAGACACTTTGACCATTTTTCAGGGTTCTGTGTCTCAGAGAATCAAGTATCATTTGCCAAGTTGTGCAAACCAGAAATCCAAGAAGTTTCTTTTTAAAAAATTTTTTTTAATTTAAATTCAACTAATTAACATATAGTGTATTGTTAGTTTGAGATAGAGTTCAGTGATTCATCAGTTGTATATAACACCCAGTGCTCATTACATTATGTGCCCTCCTTAATGAGCATCTCCCAGTTACTCCCCACCCCCCCCAGCAACCCTCAGTTTGTTCCCTATAGTTAAGAGTCTCTTACACTTTTTTCCCCTCTGATTTCATCTTGTTTTATTTTTCCCTCCCTCCCCCTATGATCCTCTGTTTTGTTTCTTAAATTCCTCATATTTGTGAAATCATATGATAATTATCTCTCTCTGATACACAAGAGCTTTCTTAATGTTGTCCTTTCTTTCATATTCATTTCTATTCCTATTCATCATTTTTGGCCTCACCTCTATTTTCACCACCACCTACCTCATCTCTTACCAGGATTTTTAAGTCAATGCCTTACCGTGATAGAGGTAATCCTCAGATCTCACTTTAAGAGAGAACCAACCATAAAGAGTACAATTAACTGCTGTTGACTCCAGGATTGACCTCTAGCAGCCTTGGCCAATGACTAATCATAGAAGGGGTGGTTGGACTTGTCTGTTATGACCAGTGTGCAGTGTGGAACTCCTCTGTGAGCAGTCCTTGCACTGAAAGTCTTTGTTGGTGTGAGTAAGACTTTGTCAAAGCAGCTTAGCAGTGTAAGTTTCTTCCTATCCAATCCTTCTTGCTGACATTTCTCTTTCACAGGTTTCAGACTTAAGTTGCAGTCCAAAATCTTTTTCTGGGTATTCCAGCTACCCCCCCTCCCCCCTTTTCCCACATGAATTACTCTCAATAAATTCCTTGTGTTTCTACGTCTATCTTGGCATGTTTCTTGGAGGACCTGAACTGATAGACTTTCAGACTGCTCTCCCTTTATCCATTCCTGATCCCCTTCAAATTTCATGATGCAGTCAGAAAATTGTTTTGTTACCCTGTCATTCCTTGGTTAAAACCTTTCATTGGCTTCCTGTTGTTCCTAAGACAGTGATTAAAATCATTAACATGGTGTATAAAGCCCTGACAATTCTGGCTCTACCTCCCACTCCAACCTTATTTTGTCCCAAGTTCCACACTGGTTTTCTTTCAGTTTCTTGAATGTTCCCTTCTTCTCCCATACAGTCCTACCACCTGCACACTCGTCTCCCCTCTGGTAACTTCCTTTAATTTTTCAAGATATAGCTGATACATTTCTCGCTTAGAGAAGTTCAATCTGTTATCATGGTCTGTATTATGTCTTCATGTTTTAAACTATCATAATGGTATGTATGTTTCCATCACAAAACCTATCAAAGCTCTGATTTAACATTTAGTCATAGCACTTTAATTAGAAATTACCCTCCCTGCCAATGAATTGAGAGCTTCATGATGACCATGGCTGTGCTTTTGCTTCCCACTTCATAAATGGCTGCCTTCTCATTGTGTCCTCACGTGGTAGAGGGGCAAGGGAGTTCTCTGGAGTCTTTTTTATGAGGACATTACTCCCATTCATGAATGCTCTGCCCTCATGACCTAATCATATCCCAAAGTCCCGCACCCTAACATCATCATATTGAAGGTTAGGTTTCATCATATGAATTTTGGGGCACACAAATATTCAGTCTATTATAATAACAAAGCTTTAATTGTAAACCTGAAATTATCTGTATTCTAATAACTCTTTAACTGGGCCTATACTTGAGTCCTATTAAATCTAGTACTAAGGACTAAATATGCAACCCATTTGTAATGCATTATATGGGTTTGATGAGATGGTTTTAATGGCAGAATTTTTATATTCCTAAATAGTGACCAAAATGTCAATAGTATATTCACAATTGGTTTTTGCTGTCCTTTCCTGAACTGACTGCTGGTTTAGAAATCACATCTCAAATTATATGCCCAAATATATATATTATCCTCAAAGGAAATAGTAAGTTTTAGAAAAAGGACTGAAATTTCTGGGTAGTCTTTAAACAAAGCTACAATCTATCTTTTTGAGAAGTCTCATTCAAGATCCAAAACATGTAATTAGGAGATGGGCTTCAATTTCCAGAAATAATCTTTAGTAACTGATTGAAGAATGTCTATTTGAAGAATATATAATAATTTGAAATTATAATTTGCTTAATATTGACTTCTTTGAACATGCAGCATATTACCAGCTTAGGTTCTAAATCCTATACAGATGTTCCCACACATTTTGTTTACAATTCAAGCCAGCCAGCCCCACTATTAACTCCTTGGCACTTTTGATGTGTTTATGTATATATGTACACATAAAAGGCATAGCTCAAATTTACATTTCCAATGAAAAATACGTCCAGATACCCATAATGTTTAGGTAAAAGAAGAAGTCATTATGTAAAATACGTTTTCTAGTAGAAATTAAAAAAAACCATAACTGCTTGGATATAATATAAAAGTGTATGTGATGGAAAATCTTAGTATCATAAGTTACCCCTAAATGCTAAATTATTGTTTATTCTTCCTGTGTAAGTGGTAGGATATATAATGATTAAGATCTAGGGTTGTAGAAATAGGCCAGTCTTGGTTAAAATCAATTGCTACTTATGTGACCTTGTGCAATTTACTTAATATCTTTGACTAACCTTTCTTATCTGAAAATGGGGATACTTAAGACTACTCTTATAGGGACGCCTGGGTGGCTCAGTTGGTTAAGCAGCTGCCTTCGGCTCAGGTCATGATCCCAGCATCCTGGGATCGAGTCCCACATCGGGCTCCTTGCTTGGCGGGGAGCCTGCTTCTCCCTCTGCCTCTGCCTGCCACTCTGTCTGCCTGTGCTCACTCTCGCTTCTCTCTCTATGACAAATAAATAAATAAAATCTTAAAAAAAAAAAAGACTACTCTTATAGAAATATAGTAGAGCTTAAATGGGACAATGTATGAAACTTAACTTAGATCCTGGAACATAATATGCTTGCAATTAATGTTATTACTATTTTTATTAACTCTTCAAAAAAGAGATTTCCAATCTTTGTCTAGAGTAATGATTACATTTATCATTCTGAAGCCTCAGGTTCCTCTAATTTTGCTCTAAATTCCTTTTTCTCTTCTATTTCATTAATTTACTTATAGGAACAGTATAAGTATATAGAGGATGGATTAAGTAGCTCAGAACAAACTAGAAGTTGATTATCTCTTATATAATTAGTCCAGAAGTAGGTGAATGGTCCAAGGCAGGAGTTAGCCCTGTTCAATGAGGTCATCTAGAAGTTTAATTTCTTTTCATTCTTTTGTCCACTGTCCTTTAGAATGATGTCTTCTCTAACATGGTTAGAGATGCTTTACTAGCACCTTGTCTGTGTCCTAGCTTAAGAAAAGGGAAGGAGAAAGTAGAGATCTAGCATCTTCCTTTTAGAGGTTGGCATGTTTCAGTTCCATCTATATCTCACTGATTGAATGTAGTCCTATGGGGACATCTGTCTCTAAGGAAAGATGTGAAAGATAGTCTCTAGTTGTGTGACCCTGTTCCAGGAAAAATGCAGGGGTTCTATTACTAAAGTGAAAGGGTCAGATAGTAGTCTTTGCCACAAATAATGTGATATAGGACAAAAGCTTTTGGACCAAGGGCCAACTGGGACTATGACATGAATCAATTCAAAGCAGCTTTATGACCTAGAGTTCCCATAGATCTCCACTTTCTCTAGGTTTCGCTATCTTACTGCTTTACACTGCCTAGGATATTCCTTCATCCTTCATTATATGACATGACAATAATTAACATTTATTGAGCCCATGCTATATGCTGGACACTAATCATAAATATTTTACATGTGTCAGCTCCTTTATGTATTCATATATTCCCAACAACTCTGTGAGATAGCTACTATTATTACTCTAAATTTACAAACAAGGGAACTGAAGCATGGAAAAGTCAAACAATTTGTACTGTTGGAATTTAATCTTGGGCTTCTTAATTCTAGAGCTCAAGTGTTGATGTGAAGAGTAGCAACTAATTCAGCCCCTGAATTGAAAGTATAATTTCTTATTTCTGTCATAGCGAATAACTACAAACTTGGGGGCTTAGTCACACACGTTTATTATCTTACAGTTTTGGAGGAAATATGAACTGGTCTAATGGGGCTAAAGTGAAGATGTTCACAGGGCTAGTTCCTTCTGGAGATTCTTGGGGAGAAGAGGTTTCCAGTTTCTAGAGGCCACTGGCATTTCTTTCTTGTGTGCCCCCTCATCCAACCCCAAGAGTGAGTGATCCCATCGCTCCAAACTCTGCTTCCATCATCACATCTCCCTCTTGCTTTCCTGCTTTCCTCTTAGACTTGTAAGGAACTGGTGATTCCATATAGGCCCACGTGGATACTGCAGGATAATCTTCCCATCTCAAAATCCTTAATCACATCTGCAAAATCTCTTTTGCCATGTAAGGTAACATTTTTACAAGTTATAAGAATTTAGATATGGACATCTTTTAGGATGTTATTCTGCTACCACAAATGCTTTTTTGAAGGATGTCATTGATTTATTAACAAATCCAATGGACTTCCTCAGACTTTACCACTTTTGACCTACCTGTAACATTTGATATTGTCTGTTACATACTCTCATACCCATCCTTAATTTCCTGAATTACAACTTACCTGAATTTCCTAATTACAACTTACCTTACCTTGCCTTTTTATTCCTTTTCTTGTCCTCTTCAATGTAGATGTTTCTCAAGGACCTGCTTTAAGTCTTTATTCTTCTGTGTATACCCTGCCTCATTATCCTCTTACATCCAATTTTATAAGAAACTGTAACCAATATAACACTTACATTTGTGTCCCCAACCCTGGTTTTGCTCTTGAATTTTAATGCAACATTTAACAAATGTCTGCTAGATATCTTTTCCTGACTTTTCTGACCTTTCAGATTCAGCTTTTCAAACTGAAATTATGGTCTACCTTCCCATATCTGATGTTCCCCTGTGTTTACTAATTTTGTTGATGCCTCTTTATCTTCACAGTCATTTGTCTCATGAACTCATGTTCTCTTTGACTCATCTAGTTCACTTGTTCCTCAAAATGTATGGATTCTATTTGTATAACATGTAATTCTCATTCCTCCCATTTGCTGCATTTCCACTGCCATTCTTACAGTTCTCTTGCCACATGTATTTCATCAGGATACCACTTTGTTTTATACATTGCCACCAGATTTACATGTCTAAAAGTGATCTCTAGTCTTTTACACCCTTGTTTACAGAGTCCAACTTTCCAGAACCTCCTTCCTCTACCTTCAACATTATCTATTCCTATATGCCTTTATATACTCTTTCTTTTTGGCAAATTGGATTCTTTGCTTCCTGTTCATCATGTACTTTTTTTTTTTTTAATCTCTGCCCTCCTGCTCATAATTTTATTATACTTGGAACATCTTACTTAACCATTTAAACGGTTTTTAAGAATTTAGGTTCTTTAGAATTTAGGTAAATATACTATTTCTATCTTGAAGTCTTCTGATAGTTTTTTAATTATCGAATAATTTACCCATCTTTTATTAAATTTAACACTTTTACTCATTTTATTTTTGAAAGTATCATTGAGTAGAAGATTGTATTTGGTCCATCACCCAAAAAGGTGTTTAAGAAATATTCCTAAAGGTATGAATCTATAATATAAGAAGGTAGGACAAGAGCCATGATTTTCATCCCAGAGAGTAAGGGAGAAGGGAGAAGTATCAGAATCTTACACATGGGGGAGCCTGGGTGGCTGAGTGGATTAAGCCTCTTCCTTCAGCTCAGGTCATGATCTGAGAGTCCTGGGGTCATGATCTGAGAGTCCTGGGATCGATCCCTGCATTGGTCTCTCTGCTCAGCGGGGAGCCTGCTTCCCCTGCCCCTCTCTGCCTGCTTCTCTGCCTACTTGTGCTCTCTCTCTCCCTGTCCAATAAATAAATAAAATCTTAAAAAAAAAAAGAATCTTGCACATGTGTAATTGTATCAAAAGGTATATTAAATCTTATAACATACTTGGAAAAATTAAAAACCTATTTTTAAAGTTGAAATATTGGGAGAGGACATATTTTTGGTTTTTACTGCCATATCTTGTAGCTAATGCCAGTCTGGACTTCGAAGCTGACTCCTTGGGTTTGGTTTCTGGCTAGGCCAGGAAATTAAGCAAGTTACTCAACCTCCCTGTTTCTCATATTCTTCCTCTGAAAGGCTGAGATATAAGAACTACCTTATAACACATACAGCTATATGTGGCATGTGGTAAGTTTCTAATACATATATCCACAATTATTAGTTATCATTATTATTTCTTAAAAATGATCATATCTTTAAAAGGTTGAGAAGTATGGACTAGGGGGTCTTATCATGACTGGATCCCTAGAATTCTATCATTTTCACACCAAAATAACTCTGCCTAATCTCAGTTATCATATGGCTTAATATTCAAATAGTCAAAATTATAGTTATTTCATCTTTATTCCTTATAAATATTTATAATATTATTAATATTATTAAGCATTATGAGTTTTGAGACTTACTCATTTTGAGTAGTTCTTATTGATTTTAGCTTTTTACAGTTTGTAGCATTAAGGTGTATAAAGAACAGAGGTAGGTTTATTATTATTATAATTATAATAATAATTATTATTATTAGGGCAAATTCTCCCTCTATTGTTAATCTAGTTTAGAGTATAGACCTGTTCTACAGTACTTGTTACTTTTATTGGTGTGTTTAGTGCATTAAGTTCGCACAAAATGTAAGTAATTATTCCATGCTTTATAGGTTGCTCACAGTTGAGAAGCTTACTTTTCTCCCTGTGCTGTTTTATTTTTTTTAAAGATTTTATTTATTTATTTGACAGAGAGAGATCACAAGTAGATGGAGAGGAAGGCAGAGAGAGAGAGAGAGAGAGGAAAGCACGATCCCAGGACCCTGAGATCATGACCTGAGCCGAAGGCAGCGGCTTAACCCACTGAGCCACCCAGGCGCCCCATCTCCCTGTGCTGTTTTATTTGCTACTTCGAGTGAAATAGTTTCATTTTTTGTAATTTTTACATCTGAGTTATGTATCAGCAGACTAAATAGACCATATGAGGATGGATACTCTAGGAAGAAGTAGAGAAACATCTGTTTACACTCTAAAAATAAGCCAATATTTGTTAGGTGAGCCCTGCATTGCAAATAGGAAATCATCTGCTAAAACTTTTCACTTTAATATTGAAGTTGCTAGTGAAAGATACTTATTTGTTACTATGTTTGCATATTCACACTATAAGTAAGAGTATCATTTTATCCATGCTGAAGTATCCATTTTATCCAAGCAACTAAGACATGCAGTTATAATACAAAAAATCTTTATATTCTGAATAATTATTATGGTATGAAGCAGTGAATAAAGAAATGTAAACCTGCAGTTATTTTTTAAAAAAGTAATAAACATTTGTGTTGATTCCTTGCTACCTAATCAAGATATGACACAGTCTCTGTAAATATTATCTTGTTATTGATTCAAATTCAAAATATAGAAAAGTAAAATGCTTACCTCTTTGGTCTATAATGACTTCTTTGCTTTCATTTTTCATGTCTCCCATGTTATCAGATTACAAATATAGAATTTTTTAGTCTTTATTACAATTTTGCCAAGGGTAACTTACTAAAGAATCAGGCTTACAGAAATCTCCCTATTTTTTAAGTGACAAACTAACAAATTTAAATGCCTAAACCAAATGATTGGGTATAGATTTGTCACTGGTGGTGTTGCTCGTAGTAAAAACAAATGTGATTTATTTTTTTTGACCCACTGTCAAAGTCTGTTAACAGCTACGAAAATGTTCATTTTATAAATAAATGTTTTCAACATAGACATAACTGAAAGGGAGTATACGGGGCATGATAAAGTTGTTATACCATTGATGAATATCATAACGAATTTTCAAATCATGAGCATGGTTGAAAGAATTCATCCATATTTTAATCTTCATTATGTTGTATAATAGAAACACACAACTAAATATATAACACTGGTTCTCAACTTTGGCCACACAATTGAATCATTTGGGAAGCTTTGGAAAAATTAACATCATAATCTCTAGGAATAAAGTTGAGATGTTTATGATTTTTTAACAGCTCCCAAGGAGATTCCAATGCTTATTCAGGTTTGAGAACCATTGGGATAAATACTTTGACTACCTACTGTGTTGACATATAGGAATGTACATACTACCTACATATATAAAATATACAAATTTATGTATACACTGAGAGATAATAAAGTAATAAATTCTGTTCATTACTTTTGCATGTGTAACTTTTACTATGATAAGGCTAACATTTAATGAGCTAAATGCCCATGACTGTTATTTATGTTATTATGTTACATATGTTATTATGAATTAAAAGAAAAAAGTTACAATACGCTTATGGCTTATGTATTTTCTTCACTTTAATGATGAAGAAACTGAGGCACAGGGTTGCCAAGTTACTTGTCCAGTGTCATACCAGTGAAGAATTTGAAGAGGAGCCCTCTGAGTACAGATTTTGTTCATCATTTTGCCACATTGCACTTAATATTAATTTATAAGTTACTAATTAGGCCATTATAAGAGGAAAACAGTTATTTGGATGATGATTAAGACTGCTGTGAAAATATGGATAATGTAATCAGAAATATTTATTGCTGTTTAAATGCCACTTGGTATAAGAAAATTTCTGAAATTATTTTAGGTTTTAAATACTTTAAAAAAGTTAGACGTAGCATGGTTTAAAAGATAAAGTCCAGCTAATATGAAGAAATTTTAGAGAGCATCCAGAAGGATTCTAACAGGGAGCTTTCTCATTTCTTCTTTTTTAGGGAATTATAGGCTCATGTATCAAATCTGTTCACCCATAGAGGCTCTTGGTCCTTTGATTTCAGAAAAATGTTCATAGAGTTAGGATAAAGTTCTTGGAAGCCTGTAGATGGCAGCAGCTTCCTACTGTTGGGTATTTGCTATTCGTAAGCACTTTCTGCTGAAAAGCAGATGGAAACTAGATGTGGAACTGCAACCTATGGTGGCTATGTACAGACGGATGCAAGTGGAGGTGTATCCTCTATTTGGCTTTCCAAAAGCAATTTTCCGTGACTGGTTTTGAAAAGCCATGCCACGCCTTTTATTTAAATAAGGATTGAATCACATTTTTCTGGATCTGAAAGGAAAAGCTAAAGCAAAGTCAGGGCATTGTCAGCAAAAGCAGTATCTGGGAGCATTTTGTTATCATTCTTTGACATTGCATTTAGGGTAACACCGTTTTTCTAAATACAGTGATCGGCATCATTTATGTGGAATTCCAAAAGCGATGATCCAGTAAATTTACTAACAGTTCCAGTATATTTGCTTTAGGAATCCCACATCTGATGATTGCCTTCTGCTCTTGGCATTTTCTGCCTAATATACCATGTAATATGGTTCAAATCGAGAGTTTTATTTTGTCAAATCATTCAGTGGAGAGGCTAGTGAAGCCTTTTACTGTGTATTAAACAATCAAAGCCACAGGTGATTTGGATTGCCTTGCTTTCGAAAGCTTTATTAGAGTTGTCAAGGAAAACAGTCATCCATACTCCTATTGCCCTTTAAACAAATTTACTTAAATATCTTGGATGCTCCTTATTTTTCTGTTAAATATTATAGAAGTATGAAGATTGCTATAATTATGGCAACTCCATGTGATCAACATCTCTCTCTAGATTGATGAACTGACATTGATGAGAAAGGATGACCCATTAATATGTTTCAGTAGAATTAGAACATTAGGTCTCTAGCCCACCAGATATTTGGAACTTTTGCAGTACTATTTGAGTTTAAAGAAACAGAGAGAAACATTTTGTGCATATTACCCTGTGTGAGTTGTCCTCCGATAGATAAGTTTTGGCATATCTGTGTTATGCAGACATGTTTCTGACATCTGTTTTTTGTTGTTGTTGTTGTTGTTTGTTTGTTTTGTTTTGTTTTGGTTTTGTTTTTGTTTTTTTGGTCAGTGGGCCAGAATCCTAATAAATACTTTTGGGAGCAGGATACCTTGTTCAAAAATGGACAAGTCCAAGTAAAGTAAATATTCATGTTCACTAAAACCAAATGCGAGGTGAGATGAGCCAAAAATATTTATGGGAGCTCATTTTCTTTATGTAATTGGTCCTGAAGGGAAGATGAAAGCTAAAGAGCTCCAGGGATTTGCCCCATAATTAGTTTTACACTGTCTTGGGTACAATGAACATAAATTGATGCACAATTTATATAATAAAATGCCTTTATAATTCTGACACATAAGGGCAAGCGAAGCATCTGCTTTCTTTTAATTTATTGAAGAAGTTTCTTTATATAACCATCTCCAGGGATATGATTAGCACCACAAAATCATTTTATGGTAAAATGCTTAATGGACTAACTCTATTCTATGATACAGCTGTCATCCAACCATTTTCAATTGTTTAAAATAAAGGAGACTATCAGGATAGTCAGTTTCTGTCATTTATTGAAGAGTTCAAAGAACCAGAGAAAACTATCCTCACTTTATACTTACTGGAATTGTGTTCAACGACAAAGTTGAAATAGTGAGTATTAGTGGTCTAGAGGAATTTGAATTTAGTGCAATAGATCAAAAGTTTTAAAGGCTATTTGTTAGAGCCATAAGAGATTATTCCCAGTTTCAACTGGGTATCAGAAACTTGAAATTCATGAATTCGTTTGATAAATATTTCCTTGATGCAGCAATAGACGAGTGATTAAGAGAGACATGTTTCTCACCCCTATGGAATCTGGGGTCTTCCAGTGGAGAGATTAAAAAACTAATTTTACAAAATAATTAAAAAAAATTAAATCCACAGTTTTCATATTGAAAATTAAATCTGTGGTTTTTATATTGAAAATTAAATCCATGGTTTTTGTATTTCAATGTATCATGAAGATAGTCAAATGAAAGGTCTACTGTAATGTGGGACTTAAAAGAAGAATCCTTTAGAGTTAATTTTTAATTCTTTATCTAAAATAAAATAGGATTTTGACATAGTTTGCCTATTTCCACTAATGAACGAAAACTCTACTTTTGCATAGTATGGTTATAGGACAACTCAAAGAGCAAAATATGCAGGAATTAGGAAAAAAGTTGATGTTCTCTGCTACCAAAAACATGTGCTGTGGGTTCTTTTTTTTTAATTTTTAATTTTTTATAAACATATAATATATTTTTATCCCCAGGGATACAGGTCTGTGAATTGCCAGGTTTACACACTTCACAGCACTCACCATATGTGCTGTGGGTTCTTAATAACAAATCTTTCACACATGTGAGATGGACATTTATTTATTTATTTATTTATTTTTAAAAAGATTTTATTTATTCATTTGTCAGAGAGAGAGAGAACGCACAAGCTGGCAGAGCATCAGGCAGAGGCAGAGAGAGAAGCAGGCTTCTCGCTGAGCAAGGAGCCCGATGTGGGAGTTGATGGGAGTTGACCCTGGGATCATGACCCGAGCCAAAGGCAGTCACTTAACCAGCTGAGCCACCCAGGCATCCCTGGACATTTATTTAAATGAGAGAGGATATATTTATGTTTTAGAAAAGAATAAGATAAATTACTTTGTAAGATGATTTGTAAGATGATCCACAGCAGAATCATACAAGTGGATTAACTTTTCCTGAAAATAGGCTGAAATTTAATGGAATATTTAATGGAATATTTTCTAGGAAACAGTATGTTGGATTTGAGTAAATATAAATCTGTAGAAAAACAAGTCAGGAAAATATGTGATGCTCAGTTCTGTGTACATATTTGCCTAATTCAGATAAAAATGAGATCAGACACATAAGGCATCAACACTTTATCCCAGAGCCTGAAGGAGACAAAAAGCTATTCACACTTTTTAGATTGAGTTCTTATAATTTCCAAAACACAAGGGATTGGTTAACAGTGATAGAATGTGATTTTAATAATGGAATAGTTTTTTTTTTTTTTAAAGATTTTATTTATTTGACAGACAGAGATCACAAGTGGGCAGAGAGGCAGGCAGATAAAGAGGAGGAAGCGGGCTCCCTGCTGAACAGAGAGCCCGATGCGGGCTCGATCCCAGGACTCTAGGATCACGACCTGAGCTGAAGGCAGAGGCTTTAACCCACTGAGCCACTCAGGCGTCCTGGAATAGTTTTTTTTTTTTTTAAAGCTCGAAGTTTTTGGAAATGTTTGAAAGTGAGAAAAAGAGAGGCTGTCAAAAACAAATTCAATGGGGGGAAAAGAAGCACACACACAAGAAGGAGAAACATAAAATGACAAACAATCAAAATGATAAAATTCAGTTCCTGAACATGCAGATAAGTAAATTGTCCTTTGATGCCAGAAATCTTTCACTCTTAAAATATATGCAAAAATGGACTAACTCTCCATGTTTCAGACACCATACTTTTTAGTAAAAATTTCTGTTTTTTCTACTCTGCCCATAATATATTCTCAAAACTTGTTAGCTAACTTAACAGCTTTCTGCTCATCAATCTTATCAAAGTTTCTTTGATGATGTGTGTTATTTTCCTATATAGAATTTTGTTTTGTTTCTTTAAAATATAAATCTCTATAATTTGTTCTGAAGTTAATATTAGCCTAGCTTATTTAGTCTAATGCTATTCAGATCCCACTTAATTCAAACATGAATAAAAAATATGGCAAAACTGATCTTTATTATTTTCATTTTTTTTTACTGAAGTTATTCTGCTGGTTACTTAAGAATTTTCTTGATTTGATTTGTATGTAGTTCCTAGAAATCTCTTTTTCAAAGAGATTTTCAAAGAAAGCACTTGTGGTCCTGCTGATGTGTGGTGTATACAGGTTCTTGCTTAAAATAGACAAATTTGAGGATGTTTTGTGCACATTAATGATGGACATATTTACTAGTTGATTACTGTATTCAAACATAGCGCTACTGATGATGTTTAATGTACTAGACCTATTTGTGGAGGTGAAGAAAATAATCAAGGAAAGATTTACTAAGTCTAAGAACCCATAAACCATTTTAAAAGTTATTATTATGCAAAGGATAGCAACCATCTGTTCACTATCTCCATTGAAGCCAGAACATGAGGAAATAAACTTAAATTGCAGTATGAGGTAGTTAGGTTAGAGTAATTCAGAAATTTCCTGACAGGGTTATTAAACATTAAAATGAATCAGGAAGAGAGGTTGTGAAATCTTAGATTCCTTTTTCCTTATTATTAAAAAAAAAAAGTCCTCCCTCTCTTTTATTCTGCTCGCTGGCTTGTAAGCTGATAGACTTCTCAAGATTTAGTTACCTCTACCTATGATTTCACAAATGTGTTTCTTTCTAGGGTTAGTGTCAGAGGGAGCACTGTGAAATACTAACAATAATCAAATAATAGCCAAGATTTGTTGGATTTTTATTATGTAGTAAGCTTTGTATGAATAACTTTGCTATCACTTTCCCATTCACATTCCCATTGCTATCATTTTCCCATTCAAATATGGTGATGAATAAGGTAGTTCAGTCTATGTGGATTCCTTGTATGTTCAGCATTCAAGTGTGATGGCTGCACACACACCGAAGAACTCATTCCTAGCAGCAGAACTTTTGCCTCTTAAATTTACTATAAAGATCAAAAAGACTGCAAAAGCAGCAGTAATTCCCTTTTCTGAGAGGGACAGAATGCAGTATGGGGAATGAGTTGGCCAGGTCGCTTTGGATGTGTTTATATGGCACAGAGCACGTATCAGTTTTGTGGAGCTGTATCAGGGAACTCATTATTTCCAAAGCGCCATGCTATCTCTGGATGATAACATGATGAAGAATGCTTGTGGGATGAGAGTGTGCCGTGATTAATTCAGTGAGCTGAAGATCATTGTGTTTTCCTTCCAAAAGGCAGAATGTATTTTTGTAGAAGAATAGACCCAAATGGCTGTCAGTATTCATAATATAGGAATGGCTCCAGACCTTTGAAGCCCAAATACCAACACCCATCTCATTGTCATCCCTTCCTTCTTTGCAACAAAATCTTCACTAAAGGTTTTCAGAATGGGTACGTCTCAGATCTTCCCTGAATTTGCCAGTCCTGTGTAATGAACTTAGTTTTTGCTTTTGTTCCTTTGATTGTGAACTTGAGCAACAGAAACAGGTCTTGATTTCACAATCTTGTAAGCATGTCCAACAGTTTAATCAGTGGGAAGCAGTAAGCCCCACTGAAAGATAAATATGGTGAAAACATGTAAGTTGGCAGACAGTTTGCTAGAATCCCATGAATTGATGAAAGGAAAGAACATTTTCCACTCTTGATAAGGCTTCCCAAATGCATTCATTTTCTTTAGCTATTCTTACACTTCTGTTGTTGTTTCCATCATTTCTTGCCTATGTTTCATGAATATTAGAAATTCCCAAGGGTGGGAGTGATTAACAAAAAGTCCAGAACACTGATTCTTTTTTTTTTTTATTAACATATAATGTATTATTTGCCCCAGGAGTACATGTCTGTGAATCATCAGGCTTATACATTTCAAAGCACTCACCATAGCACAGACCCTCCCCAATGTCCATAACCCAGCCACCTATCCCTACCCTCCCATCCCCCAGCAACCCTCAGTTTGTTTTGTGAGATTAAGAGTCTCTTATGGTTGTCCCAATCCCATCTTGTTTCACTTTTTTCCTCCTAACTTACCCCCTGCCCGATCCCATCTTGTTTCATTTTTTCCTTCCTTACCCCCCACAACCCCCTGCCCTGCCTCTCAAATTCCTCATATCAGAGAGATCATATAATAATTGTCTTTCTCTGATTGACTTACTTTGCTCAGCATAATACCCTCTAGCTCCATCCATGTCGTTGCAAATGGCAAGATTTCATTTCTTTTGATGGCTGCATAGTATTCCATTGTATATATATACCACTTCTTCTTTATCCATTCGTCTGTTGATGGGCATCTAGGTTCTTTCCATAGTTGGCTATTGTGGACATTGCTGCTATAAACATTCAGCTGCATAATCCCCTTCAGATCACTACTTTTCTATCTTTATGGTTAATACACAGGAGTGTGATTGCTGGGTCGTAGGGAGCTCTATTTTCAACTTTTTGAGAAACCTCCATGCTGTTTTCCAGAGTGGCTGGACCAGCTTGCATTCCTACAAATAGGAGGGAATGTTGTAGGAGGGTTCCCCTTTCTCCACATCCTCTCCAACATCTGTCATTTCCTGACTTGTTAATTTTAGCCATTCTGACTGGTGTGATGTGGTATCTCATTGTGGTTTTGATTTCTATTTCCCTGATTCCAAGTGATGTGGAGCACTTTTTCATGTGTCTATTGGCCACTTGGATGTCTTCTTTGCAGAAATGTCTGTTCATATACTCTGCCCATTTCTTGATTGGATTATTTGTTCTTTGGGTGTTGAGTTTGATTAGTTCTTTATAGATTTTGGATACTAGCCCTTTATCTTGTATGTTATTTGTGAATATCTTCTCCCATTCTGTCAGCTGTCTTTTGTTGACTGGTTTCTTTGCTGTGCAAAAGCTTTTGATCTTGATGAAATCCCAGTAGTTCATTTTTGCCCTTGCTTCCCTTGCCTTTGGTGATGTTTCTAGGAAGAAGTTGCTGTGGCTGAGGACGAAGAGGTTGCTGTCTGTGTTCTCCTCAAGGATTTTGATGGATTCCTGTCTCATGTTGAGGTCTTTCATCCATTTTGAGTCTACTTTTGTGTGTGGTGTAAAGAAATGGTCCAGTTCCATTCTTCTGTATGTGACTGTCTAATTTTCCCAACACCATTTGTTGAAGAGACTGTCTTTTTTCCATTGGACATTCTTTCCTGCATTGTCAAAGATTAGTTGACAATAGAGTTGAGGGTCTATTTCTGGGCTCTCTATTCTGTTCCATTGATCTATGTGTCTGTTTTTGTGTCAGTACCATACTGTTTTGATGATTACAACTTTGTAATAGAACTTGAAGTCTGGAATTGTGATGCCACCACTTTGACATTCTTTTTCAATATTCCTCTGGCTATTTGGGGTCTTTTCTGGTTCCATATACATTTTAGGATTATTTGTTCCATTTCTTTGGAAAAAAATTGATGGTTTTTTGATAGGGATTGTGTTAAATATTTAGATTGCTTTAGGCAGCATAGACATTTTCACAATGTTTGTTCTTCCAGTCCATGAGCATGGAATGTTTTCCATTTCTTTGTGTCTTCCTCAATTTCTTTCATGAGTACTTTATAATTTTCTGAGTATAGATTCTTTGCCTCTTTGGTTAGGTTTATTCCTAGGTATCTTATGGTTTTGGGTGCAGTTGTAAATGGGATTGACTCCTTAATTTTTCTTTCTTCTGTCCTGTAGTTGGTGTAAAGTAATGCAACTGATTTCTGTGCATTGGTTTTATATCTGATGCTTTACTGAATTCCTGTATGAGTTCTAGCAGTTTTGGAGTTGAGTCTTTTGAGTTTTTCACATAAAGTATCATATCATCTGCAAAGAGTGAGAGTTTGACTTCTTCTTTGCTGATTCAGATGCCTTTAAGTTCTTTTTGTTATCTGAATGCTGGGGCTTGGACTTCCAGTACTATGTTGAATAGCAGTGGTGACAATGGACAGCCCTGCTGTGTTCCTGACCTTAGGAGAAAAGCTCTGAGTTTTTCCCCATTAAGAATGATATTTACGGGCACCTGGGTGGCTCAGTGGGTTAAGCCACTGCCTTCGGCTCAGGTCATGATCTCAGGGTCCTGGGATCGAGGCCCGCATCGGGCTCTCTGCTCAGCAGGGAGCCTGCTTCCCTCTCTCTCTTTCTCTGCCTGCCTCTCCATCTGCTTGTGATCTCTCTCTGTCAAATAAATAAATAAAATCTTTAAAAAAAAAAAGAATGATATTTACTATGGATTTTTTCATAGACGGCATTTATGATATTGAGGTATGTACCCTCTATCCCTACACTTTGAAGAGTTTTAATCAAGAAAGGATGCTGTACTTTGTCAAATGCTTTTTCTGAATCTATTGAGAGTATCATATGGTTCTTGTCCTTTCTTTTATTAATATATTGTATCACATTGATTGATTTATGGATGTTAAACCAACCTTGCAGCCCAGGAATAAAGCCTACTTGGTCGTGGTGAACAATCCTTTTAATGTACTGTTGGGTCCAGTTGGCTAGTATTTTGGTGAGAATTTTTGCATCCATTTTCATCAAGGATATTGGCCTGTAATTCTCCTTTTTGATGGGGTCATTGTCTGGTTTTAGGAACAAGGTCATGCAGGCCTCATAAAATGAGTTTGGAAGTTTTCCTTCCATTTCTATTTTTTGGAACAGTTTCAGAAGAATAGGTATTAATTCTTCTTTAAAGGTTTGGTAAAATTCCCCTGGAAAGCCATCTGGCCCTGGGATCTTATTGCTGGGAGATTTTTTTTTTTTAAAGATTTTATTCTTTTATCGGACAGACAGAGATCACAAGTAGGCAAAGAAGCAGGCAGAGAGAGAGAGGAGGAAGCAGGCTCCCCTCTGAGCAGAGAGACTGATGCGGGGCTCGATCCCAGGACCCTGGAATCATGACCCGAGCCGAAGGCAGAGGCTTTAACCCACTGAACCACCCAGATGCCTCTGCTGGGAGATTTTTGATGACTGCTTCAATCTCCTTACTGGTTATGAGTCTGTTCAGGTTTTCTCTTTCTTTCTGGTTCAGTTTTGGTCTCTAGGAAAGCATCCATTTCTTCCAGATTGTCGAATTTGCTGGCGTATAGTTGCTCATAATATGTTCTTATAATTGTTTATAGTTCTTCAGTGTTGGTTGTTATCTCTCCTCTTTCATTCATGATTTTATTAATTTGGGTCCTTTCTCTTTTCTTTTTGATAAGTCTGGCCAGGGGTTTATCAATCTTATTAATTCTTCCAAGGAACCAGCTTCTAGTTTCATTGATTTGTTCTGCTATTCTTTTGGTTACTATTTCATTGATTTGTGCTCTGATCTTTATTATTTCTCTTCTCCTGCTGGGTTTAGGCTTTATTTGCTGTTCTTTTTCCAGCTCTTTTAGGTGTAGGGTTCGGTCATGTACTTGAGACCTTTCTTGTTTCTTGAGAAAGGCTTGTAACACTATTTAATTTCCTCTCAGAGCCGCCTTTGCTGTGTCCCAAAGATTTTGAACAGATATGTTTTCATTTTCACTTGTTTCCATGATTTTTTTTTTAAGATTTTATTTATTTATTTGACAGACAGAGATCACAAGTAGACAGAGAGGCAGGCAGAGAGAGAGGGGGAAGCAGGCTCCCTGTAGAGCAGAGAGCCCGATGCGGGGCTCGATCCCAGGACCCTGATAACATGACCGGAGCTGAAGGCAGAGGCCTAACCCCCTGAGCCACCCAGGCGCCCCTGTTTCCATGATTTTTAAAAGTTTTTCTTTAATTCCCTTGACCCATTCATTCTTTAGTAGGATGCTCTTTAGCCTCCATGTGTTTGAGTTCTTTCCAACTTTCCTCTTTTGATTGAGTTCTAGCTTCAGAGCATTGTGGTCTGAAAATATGCAGGGAATGATCCAATCTTTTGGTACCAGTTGAGACCTGATTTGTGACCCAGGATGTGATCTATTCTGGAGAATGTTCCATGTGCACTAGAGAAGAATGTGTATTCTGTTGCTTTGGAACAGAATGCTCTGAATATAGCTGTGATGTCCATCTGGTCCAGTGTATCATTTAAAGCCTGTATTTCTTTGTTGATCTTTTGCTTAGATGATTTGCCCATTTCAGTGAGGGGGGGTGTTAAAAGTCCCCTACTATTATTGTTTTATTGTCAATTTGTTTCTTTGATTTTGTTATTAATTGGTTTATATAAATGGCTGCTCCCATGTTAGGGGCATAGATATTTAAAATTGTTAGATCTTCTTGTTGGACAGACCCTTTAAGTATGATATAGTGTCCTTCATCTCTTATGTCTTTGGCTTAAAATCTAATTTATCTGATATAAGGATTGCTACCCCAGCTTTCTTTTGATGTCTGTTAGCATGGTAAATGGTTTTCCACCCCCTCACTTTATCTATCTATCTATCTGTTTATTTATTTATTTATTTATAATTTTATTATTTTTTTCAGTATTCCAAGATTCATCATTTATGCACCACACCCAGTGCTCCACGCAATACATGCCCTCCTTATCACCCACCACCTGGCTCACCTAACCTGCCACTCCCTCCCCTCCAAAACCCTGTTTGTTTCTCAGAGTCCACAGTCTCTCACAGTTTGTCTCCCCCTCTGATTTCCCCCAACTCACTTCTCTCCATCTCCCAATGTCTTCCGTGTTATTCTTTATGCCCCACAAGTAAGTGAAACCATATGATAACTGACTCTCTCTGCTTGCCTTATTTCACTCAGCATAATCTCCTCCAGTCTCATCTATGTTGATTCAAAAGTTGGGTATTCATCCTTTTCTGATGGAGGCATAATACTCCATTGTATATCTGGGCCATATCTTCTTTTATCCATTCATCTGTTGAAGGGCATCTTGGTTTTTTCCAGTTTGGTGGCTGTGGCCATTGCTGCTATGAACATTGGGATATAGGTGGCCCTTTTTTTCACTACATCTGTATCTTTGGGGGTAAATACCCGGCAGTGCAATTGCAGGGTCATAGGGTAGCTTTGTTTTCAATTTCTTAAGGAATCTCCACAGTGTTTTCCAAAGTGGCTGCAACAACTTGCATTCCCATCAACAGTGTAGAGGGTTCCCCTTCTCCACATCCTCTCCAACACTTGCTGTTTACGGTCTTGTTGATGTTGGCCATTCTAACTGGTGTAAGGTGGCATCTCAATGTGGTTTTGATTTGAATCTTCCTGATGGCTAATGATGAATACTTTTTCATATCTGTTAGCCATTTGTATGTCTTCTTTGGAGAAGTGTCTGTTCATGTCTTCTGCTCATTTTTTGACATGATTATCTGTTTTGTGTTGAGTTTGAGGAGTTCTTTATAGATGTTGGATATCAGCCCATTGTCCATAGTGTCATTTGCAAGTATCTTCTCCCATTCCATGGGTTGCCTCTTTGTTTTGTTGACTGTTTCCTTTGTTATGCAGAAGCTTTTGATCTTGATAAAGTCCCCAAAATTCATTTTCACTTTTGTTTCCTTTCCCTTTGGAGACATACCTTGAAAGAAGTTGTTGTGGCCGATGTAGAAGAGGTTACTGTCTATGTCCCCTCTAGGATTTTGATAGATTCCTGCCTCATGTTGAGGTTTTTTTTTTAATCTATTTCTAGTTTATCTTTGTGTATGGTGTAAGAGAATGGTCAAGTTTCATTCTTCTCTACTTGGCTGTCCAATTTTCCCAGCACCATTTATTGAAGAGACTTTTTTCCACTGTATGTTATGTATATGTATATGTATATGTATATGTAAATATGTAGGTATATATGTATGTATACACACACACACACACACACACACACACACACATATATATATATATATATATATATATATATATATATATATATTAGAAGAACGGGGTTAAAAACAGCATAGAGGTCTGAATAAAACCAGATATTTCCATGGCTTAGGAATTCACAGAATGCAAATTAAGCACCTTTAAAAGAATGAGTGAATAATTTTTTAAGTTTTGTCATGGCCTTCTTGGCTTTGTTTAAATTTTTTTCTTTTTACTTGTTTTTAAAATAGTTGCTAGAACTCTGTCCTCCTCATCTATATGGGCAAGAGGCCTTTAAACATTTTTGGCTTCCAAGATGGCAGTATAATATTGTGCACCCTTGTTTTGGTGCTATAGTTAGAGACTCCTATTAGCAGTGTGAATTTGGACAGGTTTATAACCTCCTTTTGCTTGACTATGAATATGGGGATAATACTGACACTTAGGGAGTTGTGAGGATCTGGTGAGATAATTCAGATGAAATCACAAACACAATTCTATCCCATATGCTATATTCCACGAATGTCATTTCTTTCCCTCCTCTTCTTACTTCTGCACTTTCTCCTCTTCCAAAGTCTTCTTTGAGTCCTAGAACCTTTTGAAAAACTTATGAGAGCTTTGAGTACAGAAGATGAGCAGATGTCTCTATATTTTGAGTTGGACCCAAATCATTCAAATTGTTCAAATAATTGATTCATAATGTAGGTGATATAGATAAGTGGTAGATAATTTTAATACTCGATATATTTCAAGTTTTTTTATTTTGGTTAAAAGATAAAATAAAGACTGTAGTTGCTTAGATATATTTCATCTTGTTTATCTTTAATTTTGTTTATTTATTTGACAGAGAGAGAGGTCACAAGTAGGCAGAGAATCAGGCAGAGAGAGGTGGGGGAAGCAGGTTCCCTGATGAGCGGAGAGCCCGATGTGGGGCTCGATCCCAGGACCCTGAGATCATGACCTGAGCCGAAGGCAGTGGCTTAATCCACTGAGCCACCCAGGTGCCCCTATCTTTAATTTTGTTTTATGATTTATATTTTTTAATTGTTTACTAAACTTTTTATTTTGGAATAACTTTAATTTATAAAAAAGTTGCAACAATAGTACAGAGAATTGTTGGAGGCCACGGCACGGTTGGAGTCATGGATCACACTGGGCCCTGACTTGTGTCTCCTTTAAAGTCCAGACGCCTTGATAAGGGGTTAAGGACAGGAAAGTTGAGTAACACTGAGAAATGGTCTGTGCTACGTGTCCTGCACTCGCCTACGTGACTTCCCACACGTTCTCCCTACAGAAGGGGACAATGTGGTTAGGTTCATAATTTTTAGTTGGTCTTTGTTATTCCTGTACTTCCAATAATCCACTCCCTGGTTGATTGTAACTTCTTGTATCAATAGTAGCCAATGGCATTAGCCGTGACTACCTGGCATCATGACATTTGTTTGTAGTTAATGTAAACTTGTTATAGGAACTTGCGGTTATCTGACTAGATACTGATGTATTACTCTTCCTATTGTGATCTGCCTTATAAATGCTTGTAAAATGTGGAATAAACTCGGCACTGTTGGACATCCTCCTCAGTGCTCCTCCTGCCCCCATCTCTTTGTCTCTTAATTTCTTTTCACCATCCTCTTACCCTCACGTCCCTGGTCAATTTGTCATGCCAGCCGTGACAGAGAATTCTTATATCTTTATTATCTGTGTTACCCTGTTGTTACTATTTTCCATAACTGTGGTACATTTGTCACAACTAAGAAACCAACACTGATACAGTTTTTATTCAGATTTAAGTTTTTTTTTCTCACTAATGCTTTTTGCTATTCTAGGATTCTGTCTTAGGATAGAAATTACATTTATTCAACATGTCTCTATAGTCTATTGTGGGTTGTGACATTGCTACTTAATTTTCATGACCTTAACAATTTTGAAGAATATTGGTCATTTTGTTGAATGTCCCTCAATTTGGGTTTGTTTAATATTTTCTCATAATTAGACTGGGGTTATGAGTTTTAGGGAAGAATACCAGAGTTGAAGTGCCATTCTCATACCCCATATCCATATCCCATACCCCATATAAGGAGGTATGTGCTATCAACAAGGCTTATCACTGTAGATATTGAAATTGATCACCTGGTAGAAGTAGTGTTTTTCAGGTTTCTCCATGGTAAAATTACTTTCCCTCCCTTTTCACATTCTATGCTTTGGAAGCAAATAATTAAACCCAGCCTACTTTCAAGGGATAGAGGATGTAATACTATTTTAAGATTATTCATTTGTTAATCAGCAGAACCGAAGGCATAATGTAATGCTTTGACTTTCTTAGGAAAAAAGGTCTTAATAAAATTGAATAAAACTGTGGATTTCTTGACCTTGATTGAGTCACTGTCCCATGATGGAGTATGACATTCAGAGTAGGAATAAGCTGTCATTATTTTCCTGTCCATCAGTTTGGATGAATGGGAGCAGAGCTGATCAAGGCCAGTTTTATGCTGACATGACAAAGTGAGTTAATCCACATCCTCATGAAGACATTGCACAAGATCTTAAAATAGTGATTCAATATGTCATTCTATCATGCTTGCCATATCCAGATTTGTAGCCCATTTTATGTTCAGTTTACACAAACCTTGGAAGAAATAACAATGATTTGACCAATGGATACAACCCTTGACTTGGACCATAACTAATTTCTCTCCCTCTATTAATTATTGAGCATTTATTATGTGCTTGAAGCTTTTCAGGCATTTTTAATACTTGAGACTGCTGATAAAATTATTTTATAAAATAGGTATTAAAAGCCTTATTTTGTAAGGAAATTGAGACTTACAGAGATAAATAACTTGACCATACCAGTAGTAAGAGTTGGCTCTAGAAGTTAATATAAGTTTCTTCCAAAGTGCATGATTGTTCCACTCTATGTGAATTACATATATATGAAATACAATTTAAAAGTTCTGTCATAACAGCAAAAAGTCTGGGAGTATGGTTTTTTGATAGTTAATTTAATAATATTATTAAGATTTTTGCTATTATAATTTAAGATTAATAGTATTTCATTTGGGTGTAGCAATATAAAAGTAATTTGGTGGACATGCTATCCCCAGATTCAAGTAAATTTTGAATATTATTGCATTGCCAAAATTCTCCAGGTGGATAAAAATTCATCACATTAAAAAACATTCAGCTGAAGGTGCTGCTCGGAGCAATTTTATTTCATTTTCCTCGGAGTGCACACTTGCTGCTAATTTTGTTTTTGTATTGAAGTCAGCATCAGAAATGTTTAACATTCAAAGTACAGGGGAAAATCAAATCAAAGATCTGTCTTGAATGGTGTTTGAAAGAAGTTAATCTTTAGGCATCCTGTTCCTAGTTCTCAAAGATACTTAAAAACATTAAAAGTCATTGAGAATGGAAAAATGCACAAACTCCTATAAAACTTAACAAAATTATTTTTCCTAGTAGCTGAACAAACAGCTGAATTATGCCCAAATATGCAGGTGAAAAGCCCATTCCCTGTACCCATTCGGATAAACCTCACTAGTAGAACATGAACCAGAATAATTGGTTACTTCTCTATTTCTGGTTTTCTTTTAGAAATGGTTTTATGGGGGCGCCTGGGTGGCTCAGTGGTTTAAGCCTCTGCCTTCGGCTCGGGTCATGGTCCCGGGGTCCTGGGATCGAGCCCCGCGTCGGGCTCTCTGCTCAGCGGGGAGCCTGCTTCCTCCTCTCTCTCTGCCTGCTCTCTGCCTACTTGTGTTCTCTCTCTGCCAAATAAATAAATAAAAATCTTAAAAAAAAAAAAAGAAATGGTTTTATGTAACCTGACATTATTCAGATTAATTATGGGCCACAATAAAGATTGCTATTTAATATTTAATTAATTTTATATTTAATTAATTTAAATATTTATTTATTTATTAAATAATTAATTTAGTATTTATTTAAGATAAATGATTTGAGGTACAAAGAAAAGGTGATTATTTCATATACCTGATGAAAAGTTTTGACAGAAGTAAAACAAATAAAAATAACTGAGGAGGCATGTTAGTGACATCTGTGGAAATCTTTAAAGGCACAATAGCTTCTCATTGGTTTTGTATGGTCCAGATTTTCGATGTCTTTTCCTAAATCCATCCATCTGGCATTCTGGAAAGAGCATAGGCAAAAGTTTAAAGTTGGTGACTTTTTTCAGGGGGCCACCTGGATGGCTCACTCACTTAAGCATCTGCCTTCAGCTCAGGTCATGATCCTGGGACCCTGGAATCTAGCTGTGTCAGGCTCCCCCCTTAGTGGGGAGTCTGCTTCTCCCTTTTCCTCTGTAATCGCCCACCCCTGCTTATGTGCCCTCCTTCTCAAATAATAAATAAATAAATAAACAAATAAATATTTTAAAAAAGCAGGTGACTTTTTAAAAATTCTTCCTTACCACCTTTGTTACAGTTTTTATTTTACCTCAATCACTTTCTGTTATTACCTAGGTCCTTCTTACAAAAATATAATCTTTAAAACCTTGGTGTGAGATGGAGTCCATATTTTTAAAAAGAAACCCTTAGCAGGAACCAGTGGCATCAGGATAGAAAACATTTTGGGTAATTAGACTATAAAATAATTCAAAATCTACTCATTTCTAATGTCTTTCTCTGATTTTTTAGTTTTTATTTAAATTCCAGTTAGTTAATGATATATAGTATAATAGTTTCAGGTGTACAATATAGTGATTCAACACTTCCATACAACACCTGGTGTTCATCACAACAGGTGCGCTCCTTAATCCCCATTACCTACTTAACCTATCTTTCCAAAGCAATCTACACATTTAATGCAATCCCTGTCAAAATATCAAAAGCATTTTTCACAGAACTAGAACAAATAACCCTAAAATTTGTATGGAACCACGAAAGACTTGAATAGCCAAAGCAACTTTGAAAAAGAAAAGCAAAGCTAGAGACATCACATATCCAGACTTCAAGTTATGATTGGTATTTTATTTATTTTTTAATGATACATATTTTTAAAGATTTTATTTATTGGAGAGAGAGAGTGTGCATGCACATGAGCATGGGGGAGGGGGAAGGGACAGAGAGAGAGGAAGAAGCATGCTCTGCACTGAGCAGGGAGCCCCATGTGATGGGGGGCTGGATCCCAGGATCCTTGGATTATTACCTGAGCCAAAGGCAGACACCTAACTGACTGAGCCATCCAGGCTCCCCTATGATTGATATTTTAAAAAGTAGCTACAAGAAACAAGGACAACTTATTCATTCAGTAATATTTATTATATACTTACTACGAGCCAGGCACTGGCTCACAATGCTCAAAATCGGGCTACTCTGGTAGAGTGGCCATGCTCATGTAGGATATTCTAGAAGGATGATGCAGTAATAAGAAAACACATATACACACACATCACCATACACAGAAGTGAATATTCGTGAAGTGGTAGTAAGTGGTAGGAAAATAAATTGTGCTTGTATAAAGTGATGGGATTGGCAGGAGGTTGATGGCAAAGATGACAACAACATTTTTTTCTCCTTTATTTCTTAGATCAGTTTTAGGTTCACAGCAAAATCGAATGGAAAGTACAGAGAGTTCCCATATAAGGCCTGGCCCCACATAAGCATAGCCTCTCCAATCCTATCAACATCCCATACAAGAGGGGAACATTTGTTACAATTGTCCAGGCTACACTGAGACATCATCACCTAAATTCTGCAGCTTACATTATGGCTCACACTTTATATTGTACATGCTGTGGGCCACCATTATGGTATCATATAGAATAGTTCCACTGCCCTGAAAATCCTCTCTTCTACATGTTTGTCCTTCTCCCCTCCCTAACTCCTTGCAATCTTTTGATCCTTTTACTGTCTTCATAGTTTTGTTTTTTCCAGAATGTCATATATTTGAAATCACACAGTAGGTAGCTTTTCAGCTTGGCTTTTTTTTTTTTTTTTCAGTTAGCAATTTGCATTTACATTTCCTCCAGGTCTCTTCATGGCTTGATAGGTCATTTATTTTTAGGGCTGAGTAATATTACATTATCTGGGTGCACTACAATTTATTTGTCCATTTACCTACTGAAGGACATCTTTGTTGTTTCTAAGTTTTGTCAATTATGAATAAAGCTGCTATAAATATCTTTGTGCAGGTTTTTGTGTGAACATAAAATTTCAGTTTATTTGGGTTAGTATCAAAGAGTGTGATTGCTGTTGTATGGTAAAAGTATGTTTAATTTTTTTTTTAAGATTTTATTTGTTTATTTGAGAGAGAGCAAGTGAGAGAGATCATTAATGAGAGAAGGGAGAGAGGGAGAAACAGACTCCCCTGCTGATCAGGGAGCCCAGTGCAGGATGCGGCCCTGGGATCATGACCTGAGCTAAAAGGCAGACACTTAACTGACTGAGCTGCCCGGGCACCCTGTACATTTAGTTTTGTAAGAGACTGACAAACTGTCTCCCAAAGCGGCTGTATCATTTTGCATTCCCACCAGCAACGAATGGGAGAGTTCCTGTTGTTCTCCATTCTCACCAGCATTTGCTATTGTCAGTGTTTTGGTTTATCACCATTCCTTTTTTTTTTTTTTTTTTTAATTTTTTTATTTTTTCAGCATAACAGTATTCATTATTTTTGCACCACACCCAGTGCTCCATGCAATCCCTGCCCTCTACAATACCCACCACCTGGTGCCCCCAACCTCCCACCCCCCACCCCTTCAAAATTCTCAGATCGTTTTTCAGAGTCCATAGTCTCTCATGGTTCACCTCCCCTTCCAATTTCCCTCAACTCCCTTCTCCTTTCCATCTCCCCTTGTCCTCCATGCTATTTGTTATGCTCCACAAATAAGTGAAACCATATGATAATTGACTCTCTCTGCTTGACTTATTTCACTCAGCATAATCTCTTCCAGTCCCGTCCATGTTGCTACAAAACTACTTGGGTATTCATCCTTTCTTTCTTTCTTTTTTTTTTTTTACAGCTTTATAAACATATATTTTTATCCCCAGGGGTACAGGTCTGCGAATCGCCAGGTTTACACACTTCACAACACTCACCATAGCACATACCCTCCCCAATATCCATAACCCCACCCCCTCTCCCAACCCCCTCCCCCCATCAACCCTCAGTTTGTTTTGTGAGATTAAGAGTCACTTATGGTTTGTCTCCCTCCCAATCCCATCTTGTTTCATTTACTCTTCTCCTACCCCCTCAACCCCCCATGTTGCATCTCCTCTCCCTCATATCAGGGAGATCATATGATAGTTGTCTTTCTCCGATTGACTTATTTTGCTAAGCATGATACCCTCTAGTTCCATCCACGTGCATTCCTAGAGACATATAAACTACCACAACTGAACCAGGAAGAAATAGAAAGCCTGAACAGACCCATAACCAGTAAGGAGATTGAAACAGTCATCAAAAATCTCCAAACAAACAAAAGCCCAGGGCCAGATGGCTTCCCAGGGGAATTCTACCAAACATTTAAAGAAGAACTAATTCCTATTTTCCTGAAACTGTTCCAAAAAATAGCAATAGAAGGAAAACTTCCAAACTCATTTTATGAGGCCAGCATCACCTTGATCCCAAAACCAGACAAGGATCCCAACAAAAAAGAGAACTACAGACCAATATCCTTGATGAACACAGATGCAAAAATTCTCACCAAAATACTAGCCAATAGGATTCAACAGTACATTAAAAGGATTATTCACCACGACCAAGTGGGATTTATTCCAGGGCTGCAAGGCTGGTTCAACATCCGCAAATCAATCAATGTGATACAACACATTAATAAAAGAAAGAACAAGAACCATATGATACTCTCCATAGATGCTGAAAAAGCATCCCTTCTTGATCAAAACTCTTTAAAGTGTAGGGATAGACGGCACATACCTCAATATTATCAAAGCCATCTATGAAAAACCCACCGCAAATATCATTCTCAATGGAGAAAAACTGAAAGCTTTTCCGCTAAGGTCAGGAACACGGCAGGGATGTCTGTTATCACCACTGTTATTCAACATAGTACTAGAAGTCCTAGCCTCAGCAATCAGACAACAAAAGGAAATTAAAGGCATCCAAATCGGCAAAGAAGAAGTCAAACTATCACTCTTCGCAGATGATATGATACTCTATGTGGAAAACCCAAAAGACTCCACTCCAAAACTGCTAGAACTTGTACAGGAATTCAGTAAAGTGTCAGGATATAAAATCAATGCACAGAAATCAGTTGCATTTCTCTACACCAACAACAAGACAGAAGAAAGAGAAATTAAGGAGTCCATCCCATTTACAATTGCACCCAAAACTATAAGATACCTAGGAATAAACCTAACCAAAGAGACTAAGAATCTATACACAGAAAACTATAAAGTACTCATGAAAGAAATTGAGGAAGACACAAAGAAATGGAAAAATGTTCCATGCTCCTGGATTGGAAGTTTTTTTTTGTTTTTGTTTTTTTTGATATCACCATTCTGATAGGGGTGTAGTGGCATTTCATTGTTTTAATTTTCAATTTTCTAATGATATACTATGTTGAAGATCTTTTCATATACTTATTTCTATCTTAATATCTTCTTTAGCAAGGTGTCTATTGAGGTCTTTTGCTTGTTTTAATTGGGTTGTTCATTTTCTTATTGTTGGGTTTAAGAGTTCTTTGCGTATTTGGATAATATTCCTTTATTAGCTATGTCTTTTGTGAATATTTTCTCTCAGTCTGTGGCTTGTGTTCTCATTCTCCTGACAGCATAAACTTTTACATATGGTAATATTAGAAAGATGAAATAAAAATTGCTTCATCTTAGGGATGTTCTTAACAGATTGAGGAAATAAACACTGTACATAGACTAATCTATGATATGCTCCATTTTTAAAAATCTCAGTTAATTTTCTAGTATCTTAAAAATACTGCCTTTTATATGCTAGGCAACATACAAGCACATTACACATGCTATTTCATTTAACTCTCACAACAATCCTATAATGTATATAAGATTACCCCCACTTTTGTTCTACAGATAAGGGAATTGAAACACCAACAGGTTAGACAGCTCATTTGGGATCACACAATCAGTAAATTGCAAAGACAAGATTACGATGCCAAGACTGTCTTACTCCATTGTACCTGCTTGTTTTTTTTCATTTCTGCTACATTGCAGTCTGTCAGCACCTATCTTTTTTCTTGTCCCCACCTCTCCAAGATTTGTAGTCTGACCATGATGGCTTCATTCAGAAGGATCACTCACTTCAGTTCCTAAACCAATATTGAAATAGGTAGGACCAAAATACAAACAATAATACTCTTTGAATATGTACAAATAAATAATTTGGAAAAGTCAAAGTATAGGACAAATATGTATATTATTTTGGAATTGGACATCTCTGGCATATATGTCTTTTTTTTGAGGTATAGTTCATTTTGAAAACAAATTACAAGGATAGAAAAACAAGTTAAGTGTTCAGGAAAGTCCAATATGTCAAGCATTCCATGGAAAACAGACCTGTTTTCTATAGTAAGTCAGACATCTGAGTAAAAACTGGAGGAGGAACCTCTCTGGATTAAAACAGATTTGAGAAAAATGACAACCAAATGTAATGCATGGGTGTTTGGATCTTGATTCAAACAAATCAACTTTGAAGAGATGTTATCAAGGAATGATTGCTGTTTTTGTTTGTGTGAGAATGATAGTATGATCATAGATTTCTATATATATTATTATTAGTATATATTACATATATTTATATATATATTAGACTTGAATACTAAATTATGTAAAATAGAAATGATACAATGTCTGGGATTATGTGGAAAACAAAAATGAAACAATGTAGAAAAATTGTGATAATTATGGGTATATAGGATTAATATATATATACCATATAATGGTATATATACCATATATACCATATAATGATGGGTATATAGGATTCATTGAGTCATTCTCTTTTAATTTGTTTATGAGGCAATATTTTCATAATAAAACTTAGAGCCCAAAACTAAAATGAAAATGTGCCATTGTATGTATTTCTTGAATGTGTAGAGCAAAAACATATTTAAGGAATCAGGTATATTTTCAGGAACTCCTGGATCATCAGCCTTATTATTTCTCCACTCATTTCTTTGATGTTCTGCCTACTATCTTTAAACTGAGCCTGCTGTTGTTTTATCACATAAAGACTCTGAGGAACATATTGTTCGGGGATCAGCTCTGGAAAATTTTAAGTCTGATGTACCTATTACTAAACAAATGATTTCTGCTAAGGTATTCAGTAAAGTTGATGGAAAAAATCACAGAAAAGGGATGAGATGATAGAAAAAGCAAAGAGGAGAATGATCCCAAACAATTAGATAACTTAGAAATGGAAGCACATATACACTTACTTACTTACTTACTATGTAGGTATTTTAACCATATATGTGTACATGCACACATATGTGCATGTGTACATGAATACACACACAGAAACACACAATTTTACTTTTTCCTCTCTAAGCTTTTTTTTCTCTAAGCAATCAATGTGGAGTGCACATTGTAAGAGTAAAGGTATATTACCATATACATAAATATTTACATGTATTCTGATGAATTTTTCCCATGCAGAATGCATAACTGGCTTCAAGATGCTTTTTTGATTCTACATTCTTTCCATTTATACTTAAGGTAGCACTCTGAGTTCTGCAAATTTAATAGAAATCAGAGTCTATTTCTAGAAGCAGTGACAACTGGGTGGGCATTTATTCTATTTGCCAATTTTTTCTAGAAGACTTTTGTTTTTAGAACAGCCATCAGAGTTTTATTGCCTTCATTAATTCATTCAACAAATATTTTTCCCTTTATGTGCTCAGTACTGGGTATATACCTTGTCAAGCATGGGGCAGAGAGAATTCTTAATATCATAGAACTTAGCACCTAGTAGGAAATATAGGTAAATCATTTCAACTGCTAAAGAGTATTAAGAAAGGTGAAGTACAGAGTTCAATCAGAATATCACAGGGCTGTAACATGGAACCGGTGGCCATAGAAAGACTCCTGGGGAGGTAGAGTTAAAGCCAACACAGCAGGAGTAGAAGTGAACCAATATAGTGCTGGAGGGATGCTGGATGATGGGGCAGCTGGGCTTGAGAGTAGGTAGAGATAAGTATTTCAGGGTTCTGGAGGCAAGGGAGACCATGATGAGTATGAGGAGCAGAAAAATTGGAAAAGCAGAAAAAGTTGGTAATGGAGAGGTGGTAGAGAGCCCTGATCCTCTTGTGCTTTGTAGTTCTCATTAAGATTTTGTTTCACTTTATCCTAAGAAAATGGGAAGTTAAATTTAATGGGGGTGGAAACATGACATAATAAAAAAATCAGTCACAGAGTGAGAAATGGATGGAATTGGGCATGATCAAGAGAAAGAGGATCAGGGGCGCCTGGGTGGCTCAGTGGGTTAAGCCGCTGCCTTCGGCTCAGGTCATGATCTCAGGGTCCTGGGATCGAGTCCCGCATCGGGCTCCCTGCTCAGCGGGGAGCCTGCTTCCCTCTCTCTCTCTCTCTCTGCCTGCCTTTCTGTCTACTTGTGTTCTCTCTCTGTCAAATAAATAAATAAAATCTTTAAAAAAAAAGAGAGAAAGAGGATCAGTCATGATGATATTGCAGAAATACGGGCTAGAGATCTTTAGCTTTGATGAGGATGGTAATGATGGTGATGGAGAGAAATGGAGGGTCAAGAGAAAGAGAAGGCAGCACTGACAAGATTGAGCGATAGTTTAAATATCCATTGTACTCAGGATATCTCTTTTTGGCCATGGTCATGGAAACAACATAAGAATTGAGGACATTACTGGGTATTAGAGAAGAAAGATATTTCTTAGGGAACAGTTATCCGAACACCATAGGGCAAGTAGGCAAAACATTCAACAGCTCTTGTCACAAGCACTGTATGTATGTAGAACAGCTCTAAATGAGCTGAACAACCTCATAGGCATTATCGAATTAACACCAGAACACCATTTTGAATGAAATGAAGTGCAATTATATTATTTGATGGCTTTCTAAAAACTACATTTTCTCCTGACTTTTGAGAGGAGAGGCTAACCTCTGGTCCACCCTGATATTACAGGAATTAAGTAAGTCCTACCGGCTAGGTAATTCCTCAGCTGCATCCTGGGTCCCAGTCCACTAGAATGTATAGAAGGCATGCACTTGGTTGTGGATTTGGAAGATATCTTGACTTAAAAAAGTGTCAACCTACACAGAAATATTGAAGAGTTTCTGAACAGCAGTATCGTTCCTGTTATGATGTATAAATCAAACTTTTTGGCAGTCTTTTGCCACCTTTTGCCAAAAACTTGATTTGGACATTGGCCTTCTTATTGACGTCACCTGTCTACTGGAGTGATCTGACAACTTCCCTCTGGGTAGTGCTGTACTCATTTCTGCAGAAAATACTTGCAGACAAGTGGATATGAGAAATTATATTCTCATGAAAATAAGCTCTGGCACAAATGGGCAGAGACGCAAATCTCATTAAAAAGTCGGTGAAAATCAAGCTACAGGCCAAAATATCTTAGTCATGGAACTAAAATAAGTGGAATAATCTTTGCTTTTCTTCCATTCTTTTGGGCATCTGTGTTCTTATAGCTATAAGGTATGGTCTCTTGGCTTAGTGATTTAAGAAGCAGTAACAGAAATGGGGAGATTGCCTCTGAGGAATAAAAATGTTTTTGAGATTTTGAATATAGGACACTAAAAATATTATGGTCTAAATGAAATTTTTGCAAAGCAGGTAAAATCTAGAAATGATTTACAACATTATTCTATATTATAGAATATTTGATATTTTATTGACCATTGATTCAAACATTTAATCTTACAGACTTCCTTCACTTAGCTGTGCTTACTTTCTCACAAGGTCAACAAACATGTAAAACATCCCACAGTTTATTTTCTGCAGGTATGTGGTTCAGTGAGGTGAAGGCAGACAGGTGAGTTCTTTATTTCAGCCAATTCAAACATATTGCTATTCTTATATTTTTGGGGGGACTACACTGAAGGTTTTTGTATTACTCTACTTGAGCAATTCTCATACAAAAAGTTAATGATGGGTGGACTGTAGCTATAGTTGTTTTACATAGCAATGGACTGAGAGACTTAGGAAGTAGTTTTTATAGATGTCAGAATAAAGCTGACCTAGAATAGTACTCTTCTGCTGACTCTTCAGCCCCACAGACATGTTAATGGCATTTACAGTGTCCCTTAATCACCATATTGTAACATCTACTTTAAATGGTTCATATTGGGAGCCTGGGTGGCTCAGTAGGTTAAGTCTCTGCCTTCAGCTCAGGTCATGATCTCAGGGTCCTGGGATTGAGTCCTGCATTGGGCTCTCTGCTCAGAGGGTAGCCTGCTTCCCCCTTTCTCTCTGCCTGCTGCTCTGCCTACTTGTGATCTCTCTCTCTCTCTCTGTCAAATAAATAAAAAAAAAATCTTTAAAAAAATTGTTCGTATATTGTTTTCACTAAGATGTTACACACTAAATATCAGCACATTAACAATGATTAATTTGTCTGATTACCTGTTGTCATTCATTACAAGCCTTAGGGTAGGTCATGAGAAAAAAAAATTAGTTTGGATTTGGCAGAGAATAGAAATATTAGAAACTAGAGTGCCATGATCTCATGATGGGGGGTGTGGTATGGGAGGCGTTGAACTGGACAGTGAGAGAGGAGCGTTCCAACACTTGAGGAATGGAATTCTAACAAAATATGGGTTGGGCAAAAATGGACCGAGGCAGGGGGTGTTATTGTAGCATAGTTGTTGAAGAGAACTGTGTTTGAAATCCAACATATCTGGGAAGCATCCCAGCTTTGTCACTTAGTAAATGTGTGGCCTTGGGAAAGTTACTTAACCTTTCTAAGACTTTATCTCCTCATCTATACAATAATCATAATAATGATACCTTTATCAAAGCATTGTCAAAAGGCATAAAATGCTATTATTTTAAACTGTTGGTATGATTATTTAGAAATTTGGGCTGTTTCTATTTAATAACAGGGAGTGGCAAAAACCACTGACCATCAAAGAGGTCTTTCTGAATGTGAGGAATCCATTTATGAGATGAATTAACAAGAGGAAAATGAGACACATTCCACGTAGGGCAGAATCTAAGACTTTTAATGGGTATTAAAGGTAGGACATAGATAATTGGGGACATATTTCTTTCATAAGCATCCTTTATTTTTTGTATCTCCAGGAAACACCGCAAGAACTAGTACACCGATAGCACTTGCCATTGTTCTCAGCTCTATTAGGGAACTAATGCCCATCATTCGGTTTTATGTGTAGGTGAAATCCAGTTCTGGTTGGGGTAACAGAAATTAAAAAAAAATTTGAGTCAGTAGAGTTGATTTTGAATCCTTGTCTTTAGCCACTTTGATAGATTTATTGTCTTGGAAAAATCACCTCAGTTTTTTAAATCTATAAAACAGGAATTGTAATACTTAGCTTTTATCATTGTTATGAGAGTAGAATGACATAAGAAATGGAACTAGCCTTTATAAGCTAAGAGGAAATAGAGAAATTTAGCTTTTAAAAATAATTTTGTAGGTAACCTGACTACATGGAGGAAAGTCACAGTAACCTATAAAGTATTGTAATTTTGCCAGCGCTTGGTAAAATTGGGATGTGTCATATCTTACCTTTCCAAACGTTACTCCTTCTAAGAGACCTGGCCACCCCAAAGGCCCATTTTGCTGATGTTTTCCCTTATGTATTAATTCAGGTCAGTTCAGTTGCAAGTAATAGCCTAATTCAAATTGGTTTAAGCAGTTGACTTACTCATATAACTAAAATGCCAAAGACAGGTGAAGATTGATCCAGTGGTTTATCAGATGCTGCCTAGGACTTAATTTCTTTCCATTTCTCTGTTCTGCATTCTGTGATGTTACTTCTATTTTTAGGACCTCCAAATGGATACCAGCAGCTCCCAGGACTGTATGTGTTTTTGTTCATGCCTAGCATGAAAATAAGTCTCTATCCCAGTATTCTACTATAAATATTGACACTTTCAGGTTTTGCCATTTGCCCATCTTTGGGCCATTCCTTATGGTCAAAGGAAAAAAAATGCACAAAATTTTGTGTCTTCAGTCATATGCTTCACCTTTCAGACTGAGAGGTGGAGTCAGTTTCATCAGAACCACATGAATCTATAAATTTAAATCAAGGACTACTCAAATAGGTGAAGAGAAAAATAAACAAAAGATGGCAACCTCAAAATGAACACCACATCTAGCTAAATAAAACCAGAGGGAATGGCCCTCTCAAGATAAAATTTCTGGGATTAATTGTAGGTGTGGTAGAGGAGATGTTAGAGACAGGTAAGATGAGGCTTTACTAATGTTATAATACCACACAAGAGGATAACAAGTATTTGTGAGATATGTTTGGTTATTTGTAGAGACCTCTGGCCTGACTGTTAATTTTAGGTTTGAATTGTGGCTCTGCTGCTTACTGTCTACGTGACCTTGGATAAATTGCTTATCCTCTGTAAGTTTCAATTTTCTGATCTGTAAAGTAGGGTTAGTAGTAATAATATATACAAGGCTGTGTTGAAGAATAAATGAGATAATGTACATAAAATGTTTAGTACAGTGCATGATACACTTAGATGTTTAGGGAGTTAATAAATGTTAAATTTTACTAGAATTATTTCCAGGCACTTTTACAGACATTCTTTGATATGCTCTAAGCCTAGATAATTAAAGTGACCATTTATGAAAACATTGAGCACTTTTCATCACAGTATTCAGAGAGTGATCCTTCTCTCTTTTTGCAAGATTAATTTTCTCCCAGAGACAGAATCATGATCATTTGGGAGTAAGGGTCTTATGCTATCTACCATTTTTGAGAACTACTGAAATCTGTCATATTTTGTGTGACCACATAATTTGTCATTCACACCAGGACATCTCTGAAAGTGAGGGAAGGTACTTAAAACAACTAACATGTAATAATTGATCTAGAAGAGGCGTACTTTGGAGCATCTCCAGTTAAGCTGTTTTAAGTTGAATCATATTGAATATTTGCACATAAGACAGAAAGCTTTAGAGCCAGATTGCCTAGGGGCCTAACACAAAGGCAAAGTAGTTCTGTTTTTTGTTTTTTGTTTTTTAATTTTTTTTAACTAAATAAGCTCCACACCCAACATGGGGCTTGAGCTCATGACCCTGACATCAAGAGTTGCGTGCTCTACCTACTGAGCCACCCCAGTGCCCCAAAGGCAAAGAATTCTAAAAAGAAAAAATATTTTCCCTCCCCTTTGCTTCTACACTGTCAGTGAAAACCATATCAGCATTAAGTATTTTGATTTATTTTGTTCTATGTAAAATATTGTTATAGTGATTCATTTATCCACACAAATATTATAGCAGATGTATTTTTTCTTAATTTGAGTTCATCTGTAAAAAGAAATTGAACTGGAGCCAAGAATACTGACTGGAGTAAAGACAGTCTTTCTCATAAATAGTGCTGGGTAATTGGATATTCACATGTAAAATAATGAAAATGGACCCATGTCTTCTACAACACACAATAACTCAGCATGGATTAAAGACTTAAATGTCTTTAAAGGCCTGAAACCATGAAACACCTAGAAGAAAGCATAAGAATAAAGCTCCTTGATAGGGGTCTTAGTAATGATTTTTTGAATATGACACCTAAAGCACAAGCAGTAAATTAAACAAATGGAGACACATCAAACCAAAAAGATGGTCTCATCAAAAGAAATCATAAATAAAGTGAAAAGAAAACCTATGGAATGGGAAAAATAATTCTAAATCATATATCTGATAGGGGTTAATATTTAAGATATATGGAAAACTTATACAACTCAATAGCAAAAAAAACCAAATAACTCAAATTAAAAATGGGCAAAGGACCTGAATAGACATTTCTCCAAAGAAGATATACAATAGGTACAGGAAAATTGATGTTAAACATCACTAATCATTAGAGAAATGCAAAATAAAACTACAATGAGGTATCACATCATGCCTGTTAAATGGCCATCATCAAAAAGACAAGTGATAACAAATACTGGTATGAATATGGAAAAAAGAGAACACTTGTGCACTCTTGGTAGGATTGTAAGTTGGTGCAGCCACTATGGAAAACAGTATGGAGGATCCTTAAGAAGTTAAAAATAGAACTACCATATGATCTAGCAATTCTCCTTCTGGAAATATATCTGAAGGAAACAAAAAACACTAGCTTTAAAAGATATTGGCACCCCCATGTTCATTACAGGATCATTTACAACAGCCAAGATATGGAAATAATCTAACTGTCCATGAATGGATGAATGGATATAAAGGTTGTGGTATGTATATATATTAGAATATTATTCAGCCATAAAAAATAAAATCCTACCATTTGTGACAACATGTATGGACCTTGAAGGCATTATTCTAAGTAAAATAAGTCAGAGAAAGACAAATACTATATGATCTCACTTATATGTGGAATTTTAAAAACAAAACAACCCCCCCCCCCAAACCCTTCCCATACCTCACCAAACTCATAGAAAAAGAGATCAGACTTGTGGTTACCAGAGGCAAAGTGTGGGGGGAGGAAAGATTAGAGAAGGGTGGTCAAAAGTGACAAACTACCAGTTAAAAGATTAATAAGTACTATGGCTGTAATGTACAATGTGATAATTGTAGCTAACACTGCTCTATGATACATAGAAAAGTTAAGAGAATGAATCCTAATAGTCATCATCAGGAGAAAAACTTTTCTCCCTTTCTTTTTATTTTATCTACATGAGAAGATGGGTGTTAGCTGAACCTGTTGTGGTAATTGTTTCATAATATATGTAAACCATACCATCATACTGTATGTCTTAAACTACTATAATTATTTCAGTTGTTTCTCAATAAAACTGGGGGAAAATGTTAAAAAGAAATTGAACTATCTGAAACCCATTTTTACGGCTATATTTAAATTTATCTACACTTCCAAAATAATAGAGTTGACTTTCATTCTGTTGACCAACTGACATGTTAGTCTGAACTTGGTCAGTGACATGCATTAATATCACATTTCTAATTTTGAACCATTAGACTTATTTGTGTTCTCATGTCTTTATTTCCTGTGAGTTAAATAGAATTTATACCACTGACAGCCAGGGACCCTATAAACATCTTTTTGATTATTGATTTTGATTATTGATCTCATAGAGTTAAGATGATAATATAATTATCATTCATACTCTGTTTGAATACTTGTATTACATTAGGTGGGAAACTAAAAATACCAACATTAGTATAATGTACTAATTAATTTAGAATTTGTGTTGTTCCACAGATAATTTAAGAAATAGTACAGGAATATCTACATTTAAAAAGATGACTGATTTAACATAAGCAAAAGGAAAATAAGACTAGGAAGAAAAGCTGACCTCTAGAATGATGTTAGAACATAAAACATAGGTCATGAATTTATATCTGCTTCTGGGAGGGGTATATAAATATGTCTTTAAGATTTACAAGCCAAAAAAAGGAGGAAAATGTAATCAGGTCCAATAGTCAGGAATGCCATCAGGTAAAAACAAAACCACTGGTCACAAAAAACACAATTTTTCTTATACAGAGAGTAGAGAAAAATTTCTTCCCTGAAATATGTATGTACTATGACTTCCTTTACATTTCTACAAGATATTATGTTTCCGTCTAATAAACCAGATAACATTATTTTCCCTTCCTTTAGTGAGTCAACACTAAAAATGAGTAATTTCCCTTATGTTTAACCTATTCATTCAAGTAGCTTGCTTGTTCTTGTAATGGTTTGATGTTTTAAATATATTCTTCCTCTATTTTATATAAAAATATGTATGCAGATTGCAATGTGAAGTAAATATTTATGAATTTTCATCAGATTGTTTAACATAAATGCACATGTGAAAGCACATTTTTAAAATGCAGGCTTTAGTTCTCCCCCACATAAGTACCTTTTTAAAAAAAAAAACAAAACTTTAGGCCATTCTAGCCTTCTTTCCTATGTTAGACATTATTTTTCTTATGTCAAGAGACTGAGACTGAAGAATAAGAAAACTGGTTCAGGGAGTGGTGTTCCACGATACATGATATTCTGAAGGGATTAAAAGAGGAAGTCTTCCATCTGTGAACATCAGGGTTACCTTTGCCAAGGCAAACCTACTTCTGTGAATATGAATATGGCATAAAGTGTACTTTTAATATGCATGCTAAAATCAAGACTTAGCAGTTTAAAAAATATGTAGCTCAAGTTGAATTGGAGAATGGGCATTCATCTGGCAAATTAAAAATGAAAATACTATTCATGGTGTTATGCTTTTGGAGCCCTGATTGTTGCCACAGGTCAAAGTGCATTCTTCTTATAAAAGGACATGAATTCTAATTGACGTGAGATGGATCTTGGCAATTGGGGGTTCATCCCCTCCTACCATGTCCTTGGAATGTACATGTCCTTGGAATCCACTTGCTTTCCCTACTCCCAGAGGCTTTCCCAAGGACATTCACTTGAAATACTGGTGTGTTGAATCCTCTGCACAATATGCATGACAGAACCTATGACAATAATCAGGGCTCCAAAAATGTAACACCATGAATTAAACTACAATAAGCTTGCTGTAGAGATAAATGACATGTGTCCTGAGAAGAGGGTATTCCAAAAAAGAGGATTCAAAAGAAATGAAGTTAGATTTGGCTTCATGTAATAGGAAACGCAAAATAACACAGGCTCAAAGAAATAAAAGTTAATTTTGCTCTTACATAAAAGAAGTCTGGAGGTAGCCTGGACCAAGAGCTGTATTGAGATGCTGTGGTCGTTAGGGACAGCTAGGGAGCTAGGTTAGGGAGTTAGGCCCCATTGTTGACTAGCTGTATGACTCTGGGAAGTTACTTCTTTTTGCAAGGCTCAGTTTTCTCATATGAGAATAAGTGCAGAGTTGCCTGCAACATGGAGATGTTGTTAAAATTAAACAAGATACAAGGTACAAGATACAAGATATACACCAGGGTAGGTGTAGCATGTATTTAACTTTCAGAGCTATAGATAAAAGTAAGAAAGTAAGCAGGCTCAAGATTTAAAAAAAAAAATACATAAAAGAAGCAAAGGTGAAACTACAGTTACAGAAAAAGCTGAGCAGTAGTTGCTACGAAATAGGAATGGTATGGGGTTGACCATAGAGGCATGTGGGCATTTTTTGGCATGATGGAACTGTTATATATCTTGATTTGGGTGGTGATTATGTAATTATATATATTCATCAAAACTCACAGAACTATACCCTTAAAAAGGTGAATTTGTTCTATGTAAATTATAGTTTATTTTAAAAAGTGGGAAAAACATAAAGTAGAGCCATAAAATGAAAAGTTTGATTCTTTTGATTTGTAGGCATACACTGATAATGTATACATATATACATTGGGCACAAAGGTGTACAGTGAATAGTTATATGTTTTATTTCTTGATCTGGAGATGAACAGGATTCACCTGGGAAAGAGAATCCTAAATTTTTAGATCTGAAAGAAAGCTTTTAAGTTGCATAGACTAACCTCATTAAAAACTAAGAAACTTGAAGCATGTCAAGATGATATGACTGGTAGGGAAAGGGCACAAAGCTATTCCTTGGTTGGTAGAGCGGCATTTGAAATATTATCTAATCTACAGTCCTGTGTATTCTGCAACATAAAAATTTCCTTTCTTTAAAGATTTTTTATTTTTGTCATAATTTCATTTTAATTAAAAATGTTGCTTTTTCTAAAATAGAAAAATGTTAATATCAGTATCTTAATTATTGGATACAGATATTAAAATATCTAGCACTATTCTCAACTATAAGCCAAATGGAAATTATAGAGAAATTTGAAGCTGATGTTGAAACTTCTATAGTCACACCAGAGTAGCTATGTAATTTTAACTGTATGTGGTTGCATGGCCACATATTCTTAAATAAGCTCTAGCTTGGGTATAAAAATTCTGGACCAGATGTCAAAGGACTAGGATTGAAAGAGGACTTCGGCTACCTCCATTTTGACCTGAAACTTTCTAGTTGGATTTTCTTTCCAGCTTGTCCCCGCGTTCAGGAGTAAGACCTTTAGGGCAAAATCTCCCCTGATGGGAACCGAATCTACTCCTCTCAAGCAACAAGGACTGCCCTGGGTCAGCGAAACCCCACCCCTGATTGACTCCCAAACTGATCTCTTTACCCTTCCCTGCCTATCTGCACACATCCACCCCCCTTTGGCACACATTTTCCTTATATAAACCTGGAAGTGGTCTTGGCATTTTGGAGAAGTCTTTGAGATGTTAGTCTGCTATCTTCCTGGTGTTGGCCTAACTGAAATAAATTCCTTTCCTTTTCACCACCACTTGTTTTCTTTTTTTGGATTTTATCAACAGCAAGTGGCCAAACTTGGTCTTTTGCCACCCCTGGAGCCATGGGTGCTCTCGCACCCCTGTGCACTGTCAACTGGAACACATCTTAGCTTCACCACCAATTAACTCTCTTTACATAAGTAAATCTCACTCTCTGGGCCTCTTACTTACCTCATCTGGTTTGGACTAGATTAGTGCTTTTCAAACTTGGGAGGCTCGTTTTAAAAATGAAATCTCAGACTGAACCTTAACATATTAAAAGGTGAAAGAAAACCTGCTTTGTTTCAAGGCAGTGTGTGTGGAGGTATGTGGTGACCCTGGTGCCTCCCACTGAGCCCCTTCCCCCTACCTGACTTCAGGCATACCATAAGCTACTTCTCTGGAGTTGTGGGTTACCAGATACACAGTTGAAAAATTCCGGGAAAAGATAGCCTTTAAGGTTTGTTTCCCTTTGACAATACTCTGATTTGTGAGGCTAAAGATGAAAGGAAAGGCTTTGCTCTCGTGGTTGTAAGAAAAATTGGAAAGCACAGATAATATTACATAAAATTTTTTGATGCCATTGTGCATTATCTCATTCAGACTTTAACATTTGCCTTTTTTTTTTTTAAGGATTAAAGAACAAAAGAGAAGAGTAATCTCTTTGTTTGCAATAAATCAAGGCTGGAGAACCTTATCAACAAAGCTTACATCAATGACAGAAATATGTGTGCCCTGGGGTTACTGTAACTTAGACTGACACCTGTAGCAACATGGCCACTACAGGTCTTATATAGCTAGCATTAGTTCAGTGGGAGAGCTTGGAAAGATCCATCAAATGTCAGAAAATTTGGTGACTATCAGTGAAATAATATCATTGCCAGATTGCCCTTGGTCAGATAGACGCATGCAAAGAATGCGTAATAAGAAGACGTAAAAATGTTTTATGATGATAATCAAAATGGCAGAAATAAGATTCAGTACAAGAATGAAGCTGCCTCTGTCTTCTCTGGCCGCCCTAGTAGTCTTTAAGCTTTAGCAAACACCCCTAGCCCTTGTGATTGATTAAACCTTTCTTTGTGTATATCCGTAGATCATGCATTCTTTCCTGCAAAGAACAGAATAACAGAGCACTTCTGCACATGACCAGATTTTCCAGCACTACTCCTGGGGGACCAAGGAATCCCAAACCTTTTGCATAATGTACCCCCCCATCCCACCTCTGCACCAAGGAACCAGACCCCCTTGCACACCCTTAACAAGCACTGCGATAACATCTCTAGCTGACACCACCAAGTCTGCACATAATTAAGAAATGTTGCAGACTACTGCACTCCCTTAATTGATTAATAGCCCTAAACCCCTTTAAAAATCTCTGGGCCAGACAGAAACCTTGGAGTTGGCTTTTGGTTAAGAGTCCACCCTTTCCCCCAGATGACTGGCAGACTGAATAAAGCCCAAATTCCTTTCTAGTCAAAACTCATCTCTTGAATATTGGCCTTTTGAGGATTGGGCAGCCAAACATGGGTTTAGTAACAAGAACAGTGAAGAAACATATAATGTTGATGGTATTCTGAAATAATAAAGCCATAGAGCTAACAGACTGGATGCACTAAGGTTGTTTAAGCACAATGGCTCAGGTGTATACCACAAAATAGCTTTTGCTTGCCAAAGAGGAAACACACTGACCCCATAATAGTCTTTTGCTACATATCTGGGCAAAACTGTAACCAGCAGCAATGTTTCAACACATTTGAAAGTAGTAAGAAAAAGGAGAAAGCTATAATTTGAATAATTGTCCATAATTTTTACATACAGGCAAGAGGCAATGACAAATCCCAAAACACAGTGGCTCAAACAAAATAGATATTTAATGTAGCTGACCAGAGGGAGGCTGATGACTCATTTAAGAACCCAGGTTCTTTCTATATTATTCTGCTATTCCCTGAGGCTGTCCTTGATTGCCTGGTGGGCACAAGCTTACCACTGTTTCATCTCTAGACTGTGAGAAATGGGATAGAGAAGTAGAAGGCAAATTATTTTCTCTCTCTCTCTCTTTTTAAAGATTTTACTTATTTATTTTAGAGAGAGAGAGAGTGGGGGAGAGAGAACATGGGAGTGGGGAAAGGGATAGAGGGAAAATGAAAGAATCTCAAGTAGAATCCATGCTGAGTTTGGAGCCCCCCAAACAGGGCTCAGTCTCACAACTCTGAGATCATGACCTGAGCTGAAACCAATAGTCAGATGCTTAACCTACTGAGCCCCCCAGATGTCTCAAGTTGTTTTCTCTTTAAAGAAATAAGGCTGAAGTTGCACTTGCTACTCCTGTTCCCATGCTGTTATCAAAGAGCCAATCACATGGGTAGACATAGCTGCAAGGAATATTGGGAAATGTAGTCTCTAGTTAAGTGACCACATCTTCAGGAGAAGAGTGTTCCTAAAAGGAAGGGAGAAAGGACGTTAGGGGATAGTTAAAAGTCTCTGCCACTGCATATAAACCCATTTATGTAATGAAGTTTCATTTTGTAATAGAAGATATGTTTTTATGATAAATTAATGGAATAAATGAAGGGGCTTTGACTGAGGAAAAAGCGAAATAGCTATTTATGAGAGGAAATTAGGTTTATTTACTTACTTTGTAGCATGATTGTTATAAATGGAGACATGGAGTCCTGATTCTGATATCATCTTGATGTAGAGCCCTTTTAAGTCATCTTCAGGATGCAAGACCCACTTCAACTTGAATTTTCTGGTAGTTTAAGAAGCAACTGGGTATAGTCCTTGAAGAATTTGACAAGGCCAAAGGAAATAAATTTGATCTTATTTTTACCAGACTTCTCTGAGGGAATGATAATTATGCAAACATATGTCAAATTGTTTCTTACGTGTTCCACTCTGTTCAAATTCCTACACATTCAACAACGATCCCTTTTGGAAAGATGACAAGGAATAAATCCAATCTATTGGAGAAAATCTGTGTGTTATCAGTATTTGCCTAGGATACCTGAGCATTATCGAGTTTAGGTTGAAAGACCAGAAGGTGTATATTCAGCTTGGCACTAAGGCAAGGTGGCCCCTTGAACAATTTGTTCCAAGTTTTCTCCTTAATTTTTTTTTGTAGCATAGCTAGTAATATGTATTTAATGTAGGAGAAGTTTTTGTAAATTAAATAAACTTAGTAAATCAGAAGTTTTATATGAGAGTTAAGTATCGTCATTACATGTGGACTTTAGCCACTTTTTTGGGTCAGATTTGCAAGGAATCATAAATATTACTAACATACCTCTCTCACAAAATTCCTTTCCCAAATTCCTGAGTAGATTCCTACAGAGTTATACTGTTTGTGTTTGAAAGATCATATCCTAGTATCTCGTATGGAGCCTTTGCTCTGAGTTTAGAAAATGTTTGCAGCTGGGGTGAACCTATAGCTTGCTGGGGAAAATCAACATGAAACAATTGATCATTCATCCAAAAATAAGAATTCTAACAGAAAGGGGCTGTAACTGCTGAAAAAGCATGCTGGCATCAGATAATAGATCATTTTGCTGATACACAATGGTTTTTAAATTTTTTGTTTGGGATCAATTTTGTTATTTTTTAAAATAAGAATTTTGTTTTCCTGAGTAAAAATGAATATTCATTTTTAAAGAGCTAATAATATCCTGGTCTTTGTTATCTATATCAAATTATTATATGAGATAGCATGGTATGCTATGCTGGAAAATGCATATGGGATTTCTTAGTTTAAGATCAAAGTCCTATGAATCAAAGTTAAAAAGAATACTTATTTTTCCTGTATGTAAAATCTGTATAATAGCAAATTTTACCTCAAGTTTCTATTAGGATTAAAAAATATGGGGCGCCTGGGTGGCTCAGTGGGTTAAGCCGCTGCCTTCGGCTCAGGTCATGATCCCAGGTCCTGGGTTCAAGCCCCACATCGGGCTTTCTGCTCAGCAGGGAGCCTGCTTCCTCCTCTCTCTCTGCCTGCCTCTATGCCTACTTGTGATTTCTCTCTGTCAAATAAATAAATAAAATCTTAAAAAAAAATATGTGTGTGTAGGGGGTGCCTGGGTGGCTCAGTTTATTAAGCGTCTGTCTTCTGCTCAGGTCATGATCCCGGGGTCCTGGGATGGAGCCCCCCATTGAGCTCCCTGCTCAGCGAGGAGCTTGTTTCTCCCTCTCCCTCTGCCTTCTGCTACTCCTGCCTGTGCTCTCTCTCTCTCTGTCAAATAAATAAATAAATAAATAAATGATAAAAATCTTTTTAAAAAGTATGTGTTAGAAAAAACAAGTTAAAAAGAGTAATTCTTAATACTTAAGCATCATATATTCATAGAAAATTTCCTAGTGATTGAATAATAGAACAATCACAAAAACCCAAGTGATCAGTAATTTTCCTGCATTTGGATGATTTTCAAAATATCTTCCATAATTTGATCCTCAACATAGACTAAATCTATGTCCTTTTTTGCATATTTGCACATGTATCAATTGATTGACTATAATTTTAAAAACATTGAAAATGGACTGCATTTGTCCTTTCTGCTTTACTGTTGGCATCCGGGGAACGGTTTTAGTTTAATTTTCACAAAAAAATGGCCTTGTGTTACTTTAGGTCAATCAGTAGTGAGTGAGAATATCTAGAATAAAATAGTAATTGAGTACTTAGGTTCTGGGGTTAGATTTAATGTCACCATTTTTAGTGTCATTTTTAGTGTCACCTATGAGACTTTGGGCAAATTACTTACCTCTGCTAAGCATCAGTTTCCTCATCTCTAAAATGCTAACAATGAGAGTCCGTGACTCATAAGGTTATGTTAAAGATTAAATTAAAATACAGTTAACTCTATACATAGTGCCTGACATGTACATAATCGTATGATTGATTAGTGATTGTTCTTATTTTAGATCCAGGTATTTCTAGAATATTGCTAATCAAGCTGTCTCATAATTCTGAAGCCTAATCCACATGCTGGATTTGAAATTCAGATAAAAGTAAAGCAAAGCATCATTTATTATGAAGATTATTTTGACTACTTCTAGTCTAGTATGTGTTAAATCAACGTGCTTTTGTAAAACAATGTCAGGTGGGCACCCTTAATTTGTTCTTCATGTGGCAAAAGTTCAGACAAAAGAACAACTTTTTCCTATTGTGTAAAATCCTTTTTTTTTAGTTGAAAAAGTATGTTTTTTAAAGAACATCTCTTTAAATTTCACTACCACCCATATGTATATTTTATTTACACAATATACATATATACACATATATATGTATATATAAGCACAAAATACATATACAAAATATAGAATGCAAAAGGTGTTGCTCCCTAAGGAAGAGAAATGAAAATAAAATGATTTTTTTTTTTAAAGATTTTATTTGTTTATTTGACAGAGAGAGATCACAAGTAGACAGAGAGGCAGGCAGAGAGAGAGAGAGGGAAGCAGGCTCCCTGCTGAGCAGAGAGCCCGATGCAGGACTCGATCCCAGGACCCTGAGATCATGACCTGAGCTGAAGGCAGCAGCTTAACCCACTGAGCCACCCAGGCGCCCAAAATGATTTCTACTTGAGACTTCCAAGACTCCTGACTTGGAGATATAAACTGTTAAGAATAGTTATTTCTACATGCACAATTTGTATTTTAATATTGAATGAAAATTGTATAAGCTAAAAGAGTTGTTTATAGAATGTGTTTCTAAAAACAGATTTTATTATGCTAGTACCTAATCAAATTATATCTCTAAATTACTGTTTTGATTTGTACATTCTCTATCAGCAGAAAGAATTGGGAGTCACAAATAGGGAAATAGAAACTTTTACCTCCCAGGAACCAGAGAACAAATTTGGGATGTGAAAAGCTATCAGTTTTTGGAAGAATGCCAAATCTGCTTTGTGTTTGAAGACACTATTTCAATCCTTTCAAAGAATTAATTTACTTTACTTTTGTTTTTGCTTATGCACTGAAATTTGACCTTTCCATAGAGCCATATATATTGCTCCTTTATGATTTCTCTTACTTACACTCTTAAGAGTGTCCTTCCTGTTCAGGGGTTATTAAAATGTGACTATTTTCTTCTATTTTATTTTAACATACTTTTTACCACTTGAAATTTTTTTGCTTTATGATATGAGAACATGATCTAAAATAATTTTCCCCCTGAATAGTTAATTATCTTAGAGCCATTTAGAGAGAGTTCTTTTCTTTTCTTGTTTTTTGACCTCTTTGGATTATTTAACATATTATTAAAATTCATATTAAGTATTTATTGTATCTTTTCTGTTTTATTATTTGTCTTTACATCAACATGAAACTTTTAATTACAGTAGCTTTATAGTATGGTTTAATTTAAGTTAGGGTTACTTCTATCATATTGCTCTTTTTTTTTAAGATTTATTTATTTATTGAGAGAAAGTAGAAGCAAGGCAGAGGGGCGGTGCAGTGGGACTCTGGGACACATGCAAACTCCCTGCTGAGCTAGAGCTGGATCTGGGGCTCTAATCCCAAGACCTTGACATCATGACCTGAGCCAAAATCAAGAGTCTATTTCTTAACCAACTGAGCCACCCAAGAGCCCCATCCTATGACTCTTTAAAGAGAAAGAGAAATTTATGTAAAACTTTTGTAGATACATGTTAACATGGAAAAACTATTGGCAGATTTTCCAAGTCAGCATCCCGACATATCTTACCATAGAGGTCCTCAGTCATAAGTATACTATAAAAGGTCCCTCTTGTGGTATCATTACTTTAGGGGTTCTCAGAAAGTTCTGCATCTGAATTGCTCCCCTAGTCTTGCCTGTGCTTTATTTTGTACTTTCTTCTTTTTATTTATTTATTTATTTATTTTTTAAGATTTTATTTATTTATTTGACAGACAGAGATCACAAGTAGGCAGAGAGGAAGGCAGAGAGAGAGGAGGAAGCAGGCTCCCCGCTGAGCAGAGAGCCCGATGTGGGACTCGATCCCAGGACACTGGGATCATGACCTGAGCTGAAGGCAGAGGCTTTAACCCGCTGAGCCACCCAGGCGCCCCTGTACTTTCTTCTTTTTAAAAATCAAAACCAACTTCCTATTTTTTGAGCCTCTTTTGGGACCTGCCAATTTATACTGCTTCAAACTCACCAAGACAGTTGTAGCCCACTCCTCGTCCTGAAGACCTAGACAAGTTCTATTTATTTTCACTATTATATAATGAGTGTAGGGTAGAAATGACTATGGATTGGGGGTAAAAATTGCTACCATATTAATAGTGATGATATTATTTAATAGATTTATCAATTGCTGCTCAGTGTTTAAATTTTCCTTTATCTATTTTATGGTGCAATCTACACTGTATTCTCATGCTTATGGGTGTTTTGCACTATACAAGGTAAACCACAAAGAAATATTCTTAGCTGCTCCTTTCTGGTACATTACTTCCAAATTTTACCAGTTAGTACCTAAATATGAAAACATACCTCCACACCCCTATACCTTCATTTCTGTGATGATTGTTTTTAGGTTTCCAAAAGTAAAAACTTTTAAAAAAAGATTTCATTTATTTGTTTGAGAGAGAGAGAGAGGGCACACATGGGAGGAGGGAGTGGCTGAGGGAGGGGAGAAGCAGACTCCCTGCTGAGCAGGGAGCCCCATGTGGAACTTTGTCCCAAAACCCTGGGAACATGACCTGAGCTGAAGGCATATGCTTAACTGACTGAGCCACCCAGGCATCCAAAAGTAAAAACTTCTAATACCGATTTACATGGCTAACACACAATCAACTTTTATTTCTTATGTTGAACTTTATTTAGATACCAAATAATATTCTCTATAAGGAGAAGGACATAGTATTTAAGTTAATATTCTGCATATGTAGTCTAATGAGGTACAGGAAACATAGATTTTGAAAACATTTACTTTATGCAATCTTAGTATGCAAAGACAACTGGTAACAATTGGACTTTTTAGCAGACAAGACTAAAGATCACAAACCATATGAGATAAAAATGTCTGTTTCACATAATCTTTAACAACTTAAAATGACAAATAATTATGTTAAAAAGTTTTAATTAATTTTGATGCGATAGGTATATACTTCTTTACTTTCCAGATGGGTATATTATAAAAATAAGGCACATGATAAAGTTTTGTGACCTTTAAAAGTTTGAAAACTTGGTTTATAGAAGGAATTTTCCTGACTAAAGTATGTATCTGAGAACAGTATTTATAAGTATTTCCTTATTTTCTTGAAAGCAGAGGTTCGTTTATTCTTAATGATAATAATTTTGATGATGGAGAAAGGAGAGCAAAAGTGTATGAAAGATCAATTTCTCAAAATTTTAAATTTAAATGTTGACCAAGTCAATGTATAGCATTATGACATGATCTTAGAAAGCATTCAAGATTTATCTAAGCCTTCATAGTAGAGGCCTGAGCACAGGATCTTTTCAATTATTTTTCTTCAAAGGTGACCTAATTGTTTTGTCTTAACCACACAAATGTTTACAGAGAAAAAATTGAAAATCTTTCATTACACATCTCACATGTAGATATTGCTTTAGCTATTAAAGTGAAATGCTCATATCTGTTATGAATTTTTAGCATATTCTGACAAGGAATTAAAAACAAATGTGTATTTCTTAACATGGTTCTTTGATTTCATATTGCTTCTTCCAGGGTGAAACTGAGCACACTACCAATCTGATCATTTATGATGAGAATAGAGCGCTGGTATCCCAGCCTTTGATTCTTAAGTGACCACATCTTTCCACATGTGTTATGTAATCTTTTTAAAAATTATATGGACTTTGAATCACTTTGTAAAAACAGACTGAAAAACATAGTCAGAGGAATGTGGTTTAGAAATGGACTTGGATTTTTGGAGCTAAATAATTAAAAAAGTACACAATACAAGAATGAATTCTTAAAACAATCCTTTGAATCTTCATAGGCTAATCTTATCTTCTGTTATTTGGAGATCTGTCTTAAGCTCTTTCATACAGCTCCCTGCTAACTTACACTGACACTAAAGTTTTAAAGCTGGAGATTTTTCTTAACTCTTTAAAAGCAAAATATAAAATATTATTTCAATTAAGTGGATGAACTCTGACAGATCTATGTAGCTTTCAAGCTTAGGAAGTTAAATAGTTCTAAGACTTAACAAATGCCTCATTAGGGAGGATGGAGGGTTGATATCACCTAATTAGTCCTGAAGGAACTTTGTTAAAGCTTGATTAGCTGCTCAATCATTAAAAATCGTTTGATTCTGAAATGTTCTTCTTGTTCAAATTCAGAAGAGTTGAGGCAGATTAAGAGAAACTACTACATAGTTATTATTGATCATTTAGTGCTATATGAATATGTTTCTTCATTTGGTGATAGATGATTTCTAGAAAATAGTAGAAGCATTTTATTTCACTGTTGTTTTATTAATGGTTGCATTCAAGTATTGTTTACAGATTTGAATTATTATGATTATTACCTTGACAATATTTAATTTCCCATAATTTGACCAAGAACCTCAGAAATATTTTGAATTTGTGTAACATTCCAGGATGGCCTTTCTGTAAAGCTCCTGGATTTTGAGCTTCCTGCCAAGTGTATGTCTCTGAGGCAATTAGCATTGTAGTCTAATCTCACATCTTACTAGTGCTCATTGAGCTAGGTCCCCAGATTTCTATTACTAGGAAAGATATCAGATGCAGTAGGGCACACTGGCATTTAAAAATGACACGTGAATATCAGTCAGGGAAATTTTGCCACTTTGAATCCCATGAGAAGAGTGAGAGAGTAGCAACCTGGGAAATCTTTAGTCATCCATTTTTAGAACCTCCAGTCTCCTTCCTCACTGTCATTCTACAATTTGTCTATAGTGACAAGCATAGCAGTACATTTATGAATTCTGCCAAATGAAGTAGTAGGCTCTGGTAGCTTGTGGAATATATATTTTTGAACTCATAAGCCAATCTTGAACAGCAGTTGCTCTTAATGTTTTGAATGTCTTATGTCTTTATTGAAAAATGAAGCTTAAGTACTCCTATAGTTTTTCTGTGATAATTTGAATTTTACTTATTTCCTAAGTTAAATTTCAGATACTTTGAGCCTCTTTGCTTGACAAATATTATTCTAGAAGAGCTTTTGCCTTGCTTTTGATTTAGAAATATCCAACATGCTTTTAATTATTTATAGGTTTTTGTTTAAGATATTTAAATATATATATATTTATAATAAATACTAGTTAATATTATGGAATCATTTATGCTTTCTTGATTATACATATATAAGGTTGGAAAGCAAAGGGAAATGGAGGTTTTTTTTCATATTTAAAATTTTCTCTCTGACAAAGGAGAATGATAAAACATAGAGTAGGAGTGGGCTCTAAAGTGGGCTGTTTGGAAAGTACCAACATTTCAACAAGAAGTAGTACTTCAAGTTAATCAATACAAGGCTCAAAGAAGCCCCACTGAGAAAACTCAGGCTTGATATGACACAAATATGTTAAGCCAGTGGAATAAGATAACTGTATACATAAAGCTTGAATGTTGGAGCAGGCATTATTACAGTTGGTAAAATTACCATAGCTGAAGTGATTAGAATGGATTATGGGCAGTCCAGAGAAATAAAATGAAAGAACTATAAACATTACACTTTAATTCTGTGGTTCTAAGTTTAAGCCAAAGTAGTAGCCAGGCAAAATTGTGGAACTGTTGTGGGGAAAAGTAATTTCTCTGAAATGTGTTTTTCCTCAGTACAAGCCCCAGAATAATAGATACTTTCCTTTTAATGGAAATAAGCCTGCCAATGGAGAATTGTTGACTTGAAAATAAAGATGCATACTTATTGTATAACCCATGAACATTGTAGATAGTGCATAATGTTGGAGTTACAGTTAACACTAGACAGTATTTGAGTTGTTCTAAAGATTTTTCTAGTTTGTATTTCAAAAGAACAGACATAGGCAAAAAAGTAGGAGGTGGACCTACCTAAATTTAAGTTTAGTCAACTTTGAAAAGAGTCTGTTAAGAAAGAAGGTTTAAGAGTCTTTGAAAAACATTATACTTATATTTAGAAATAGCTGCAATTTCAAGAGTATTCTGTTTCTTATTTTTGTTGAGTGTTTTCATCCTAGCAAAATGCATAAACCTGTGATCTAATAGCAAAGAGTTTCACTTGGAGTTATTTTCCTCATTATGTCTTCATGTTTTCTTATGTGTGAAACAAATTCTAAGATTAAGAGACACTTTGTTGTATAAGAGGAAGTTTGGTGAGAAAGAGCAATGGTAGGACTTTAGCAACTTATGTTTTCATCAAATATCTGCTGTTAACTATGTGTGATCTTGACAAAATGTTGGCCTTCTGCACCTCCATTTATTCATTTAAAAGTGTTTGATTGGATCTCTTAAGTGCTAAGTTTTTTTTTTTTGAAAGTTCTATTTCAATTTTTCATGATCTAGAATTGCTGACATTTCAATATAAGTATGAAGGTCTGAATATGGCACAAGAAAAAGAATTTTAGTTATTTGGAAGGTAATAAGAGAAAGCCTTTGAATATTTGGTATATCTTGCAAATTAGAGAAATAGTTTTTAATAATGCTTCATTACTTGGGGCGCCTGGGTGGCTCAGTGGGTTGAGAATCAGACTCTTGTTTACAGCTCAGGTTATGATCTGTGATCTCAGGATTGTGAGATAGAGCCCCATATCAGCTGCAAACTTAGTGTGCAGCCTACTTTAGATTCTCTGCCTCTCCCTTTTCCTCTGCCCCTCTTCCCACTCATGCACTCTTTCTTTCTCTTTCTAAAATAAATAAATAAAATCTTTAAAAAAGTAATTCTTCATTACTTTGTCTGTCTTTAGGTCTGTGATCCTTAACTGGACTTAACAGAAGCAAAGGATTAATTTAGAAACTAATTTATCTTTTTTTAAACAAAGATTCTATTTATTTATTTATTTGAGAAAGAGAATGAGAGAGGGAGAGAGACAGCATGAGAGAGGGTAGGCTCAGAGGAGAAGCAGACTCCCTGTTGAGCAGGAAGCCGGATGTGGGACTTGATCCTGGGACTCCAGGATCTTGACCTGAGCTGAAGGCAGTCGCTTAACCAACTGAGCCACTCAGGTGCCCTAAACTAATTTATCTTGATATCTATCTTTGAAACAGTTGATAAGAACATTGAAAAATGCATGATTTAGGAATTAAAATACAGGTGTGTCTTATTCTAAAAAAAAGTCAGGATTATTTGGCTTCTACCATTTGTAATCTCCAGACATATATTATAAGGGAATCTAGGTAAAGACTGTCAATGGGTTTAAGATTAGACATAATAGTTGTAAGAGGGTATAAAGGTCTAATGAATAGAAACAGATTTCAGTGCAAAATGATAGCCCTTCTGCCCCTTTGCTTGGGAACAAACAAACAAACAAACAAAAAAACTTATTTATATTATTTTCAGGTCAAGTATTAGGTAAAATATGTTCATAACAATTGAAAGACTATATTTTTGTTTTGAATTGGGTCAAGGAATAAAGTAAAGGAAATGAAAAGTCTGAGTTTGATTTCTGTGGGAAAGAGGACTGGTTCTGAGAGCCAAATTGAACTCAATGAGGGAAATGAAAGTATACATTTTCCTTCTGATTTATAGATTACTAAAACTTAGAAGAATAGCCAGTTGCTAGAAATAAAAGACTAAGCAAGAAAAAACTCCAAGTTTCATAAATTTTGAAACTGGTATTCTAATTGATCAAATCTCTTAGTATATAAAAGAGGCTATTTAGAGAGGATGAAAACCAAGAAAATTCTTACAAAATAACAGATAAATGTTGGCCAAGAAAGTGAGTGTTATTGAGAATAAAGAAAAAGACAAAGCCCATTAAAAATGTTAAACCTCAAAAGAAGTCAAGCCAGAATAGAATATAAAAATGGTTCCAAGCCATAAATAGGATATTCAAGAGAAAGTCTCAATAGTCTAGTGGGAATGATGAATTAAAAATTGACTAGTAAGATTTTCCTTTTTTCAGTTAAAGATAAAGACAATGATCCATGTGGCTGTTAGAATATTCTTGTAAGTAAATTTCCCAGTGTTTCAAAATTGCCACCTTGATTTACAACTAATAAAATTGTGATTTAGAGAAAGGCCCAGTTTCAGCAGTAAAAGTAAACAAATACTTTGAAATAAAGCATTCTTGGCACCTTCAAATTTGATTGGTTTATTTTTCGTGTATTGTGTCTGGGTTTTTCTAGATATTTTGAAAAAACAGCTGGACCTTTCAAGAATCATCTTTTTTCTGAGAAGAGGAATACAAATACCTTTTGGAAGACAAATCATATTTTTTATGCTTTACATACTATACTATTTCCCCCTGGTGATATGAGCCAGAACAGAAGGCAGTAAAGTTGAGGGATTGGTGAGAAAAGTAAAGACATAGAATAAGAAAAAATCTGTACTGTTATTACATTGTTCTCTCAAAGTACTTAATATTGTCTAATCCATCTTAAAATTCCAAAACAGAATGAAGGATCAAAAAGTTTTAACTGACTCAGGAAGTGGAGCTATCTCTTAAACTCTTTTCATTAAGTTTTTCTCTGTATTCAGGATTATTTGTAGTCCATTTTGCTAAATAGTCAGTTTCATGTGAATAGACTTTTAATCTGGATAATTGGATATTGGACAATTCTAATTCTGCAGATTTCTCAAGTGACAATATAAGTTTATTAAGTGTCAGTACTGGTGTTAGTTTAAGCATAGGCCCCTTTGGATCCTTATTACTTGATAACTACCTCTGAGAAGGACACAAATTTATGGTTCATAAGAACAGTTCTACAACATACCAAACTTAAGTGATGCAGCCAAAACAGTGCTGAGAGGGAAATGTGTAGCTCTAAATGCCTATTTAAAAAATGATCTAAAATCACTAATCTAGCATTCCATTTTAAGATAACAGAAAAAAAAAACAAATTAAATCAAACATAACAGAAGGAGGAAAATAATAAAGTTTAGAGAAGAAATAAATGAAATAGAGAATAGAAAAACAAAGAAGAAAAATCAACAAAAGCAAAAGTTGGTTCTTTGAAAAGGTCAATGAAGCTGACAAACTTTTAGCTAGAGAGACCAAGGAATAGGGAGATGACTCATATTACTGAAATCAGGACTAAAGAGGAAATACTGCTATTGACCTTACAGAAATAGGAAGGAGTCTAAGGGAATATTATGAACATTTATATGCCAACAAATGAGATTATTTAATTGAAATGGACAAATTCCTAGAAAGAAATAAATTACTGATACTAATTCAAGAAAAAAATAGAAAGTCTGAGTAGACCTGTAGCAAGTTAAGAGATTGAATTAGTAAAGAAAATTCTCACAAGAAAGTACAGGCACAACAAGTGGCAGATACAGAGAGTTTCCAGCAGGAGCAGTGTGGGAACCTGCTGCAGGAATCTGCTGGGTTTGGAGACTCCAAACAGGGTTGGGTACCAGATATAGAAATGCTAAGTCACAGGCCGGGTAAACATGGAGTATGGCAAGAGACCAGGGAGATGGGAGTGATTGACTGCTTTTCTCTGAGGGTACACTGAGGAATGGGGCCCTGGGCTCTTGGCTCCTCTAGGCCAGAGTTTGGGAGGTCACCATTTTCATTCAGGTCCTCCAGAGCTGTATGGAAAGCTTCCAGGGAACATTAACTACTGAGAGCAAATCTGAACAGATTACTTAGCCTGGCCCCTGGCAAGGGCTGTGCAGTTATTCCTGGGGCAAAGACATTTGCAAATCACTGCAACAGGCCCCTTCTCCAGACGATCAGCAAGAACATCCAGCCAAGACAAGTTAACAATCAATAAGAACCACAAAATACCAGTGCTAGGGGAATACAGCACAAAGAATTCATGGCTTTCTTCCCATGATTCTTTAGGCTTTCAAAGTTAATTTTTTTCTTTTTCTATTTCTTTCTTTTATTGAATTTTTCCCCTTTCCTTTTTCAAACAACTTATCAATTCCTTTTTTTAATTTTCATTTTTACAGACATATTCTATCCCTTCATTGTATTTACCCTTATTTTTGTGTGTATATGTGTATATATATATATATTTTTTTTTCTTTAAAACTTTGGGATGCATATTATTCTAACAGACCAAAATGTACCCTAAATCTAGTGTATAGCTTTGTTCTAGTCTCCTGCCTGATCATAGTCTCTCCTTTTTTAATTTTTAAAAAATTTTCTTCTTTCTTCTTACAACCAACTTACCAATTCCTTTTTAAAATCTTAAATTTTCATTTTTACAGTCATATTCCATCCCTTCATTGCATTTACCCTTATTTTTGTATATATATACATTTTTCTTCTTTAAAATTTTGGGAGGCAGTTTCTTCTAATGGACCAAAATACATCCAGAATCTAGTGTGTGGTTCTGTTCTATTCACCAGCCAAATCATATTCTCCTTCTCCTTCCCCTCCTCCTTCTTCTCTCTCTGCTTCCCTGCCCCCTCCTGCCCAGTTTGGGGTCTCTTCTGACTTGTTTAGGGTATATTTTTCTGGGGTTGTGGTTACCCTTTTAGCATTTTATTCTCTCATTCACTTATTCTTATCTGAACCAAATGAGAAAATGGAAAAACTAACCAAAGGAGGGTGTGGGGAAGAACAAGAGACAATACTAACTGCCAGAGAACTCATCAACATGAACATTAGTAAGATGTCAGAGCTAGAGTTCAGAATAATGATTACAAAGGTAGTAGTTGGGCTTGAAAAAGGCATTGAAGATACTAGAGAATCCCTTTCTGGAGAAATAAAGGCTAGCCAAGTCAAAATCAAAGAGGCTATTAATGAGGTGCAGTGAGAAAGTATATTGGAGCAAATTATAACAGAGAACTTTCCTAATTTGGGGAAGGAAACAGACATAAAAATCCAGGAGACACAGAGAGCGCCCCTCAAAACAATAAAAATTGATCAACACCTCAACATATAATAGTAAAACTTACAAATCTTAGGGACAAAGAGAAAATCCTGAAAGCAGCTTGGGACAAGAGGTCTGTAACCTACAATGGTAGAAACATTAGATTGGGAGCAGACCAATCCACAGTGACCTGGCAAGCCATAAAGGACTGGCATGATATATTCAGGGTATCAAGTGAGAAAAATATGCAGCCAAGAATACCATATCCATCTAGGCTGTCACTGAAAATAGGAGAAATAAAAAGCTTCCAGGACAAACAGGAACAAAAAAAATTTGTGATCACGAAACCAATTCTACAGGAAATATTGAAAAAGGTCATCTAAGCAAAGAGAGAGCCTAAAAGTAACATAGACCAGAAAGAAAAAGTGACAATGTACAGTAACAGTCACCTAACAGTCAATACAGTAGAACTAAATTCCTATCTTTCAGTAGTTACCCTGAATATAAATGGGCTAAATGCCCCAATCAAAAGACACAGGGTATCAGATTGGATAAAAAAACAAGACCCATCAATATGCTGTCTGCAAGAGACTCATTTTAGACTCAAAGACACCTCCAGACTTAAGGTAAGGGGGTGGAAAACCATTTATCATGCTAATGGACATCAAGAGAAAGCTGGGATGGCAATCCTTATATCAGACAAATAAAATTTTAAGCCAAAGACTGCAATAAGAGAAGAGGAAAGACTCTATATTATACTTGAAGGGTCTATCCAACAAGAAGATCTAACAATTATAAATATTTATAACCCTAACATGGGAGCAGCCAATTATATAAGCCACTTAATAACAAAATCAAAGAAACACATTGACAATAATACAGTAATAGTAGGGGACTTTAATACCCTCCTCACTGCAATGCACAGATCATCTAAGCAAAAGATCAACAAAGAAATAAGGGCTTCGAATGGCACACTGGAACAGATGGACTTCATGGATGTATTTAGAACATTGCACCCCAAAGCAACAGAATACACATTCTTCTCTAGTGCTCACAGAATATTCTCCAGAATAGATCACATCCTGGGTCACATATCAAGTCTCAACTGGTACCAAAAGATTGGGATCATTCCCTGTATATTTTGGAACACAATGCTTTGGAACTAGAACTCAATCATGAAAGGAAAGTTGGGAAGAACTCAAATACATGGAGACTAAAGAGCATCCTACTAAAGAATGAATGAGTCAACCAGGAAATTAAAGAATTAAAAAAAATCATGGAAAGAAATGAAAATGAAAACACAACTGTTCAAAATCTTTGGGAAGCAGCAAAGTTGTTCCTAAGAGAAAAGTATTATAGCAACACAAGCCTTTCTGAAGAAACAAGAAAGGTCTCGAATATACAACCTAACCCTACATCTAAAGGAGCTGGAAAAAGAAGCAAATGAAGCCTAAACCCATCAGGAGAAGAGAAATAATAAAGATCAGAGCACAAATCAATGAAATGGAAACCCAAAGAACAGTAGAATAAATCAATAAAACTAGGAGCTGTTCTTTGAAGGAATTAATAAGACTGATAAATCCCTGGCCAGACTTACCAAAAAGAAAAGAGAAAGGACACAAATAAACAAAATCATGAATGAAAGAGGAGGGATCATAACCAACACCAAAGAAATATAAACAGTTATAAGAACATATTTTGAGCATCAATATGCCAAAAAATTAGACAATCTGAAAAAAATGGATATATTCCTAGAAATGTGTAAACAACCAAAACCGAACCAGGAAGAAATAGAAAACCTGACCAGACCCATAACCAGTAAGGAGATTGAAGCAATCATCAAAAGTCTCCCAACAAACAAGAGGCCAGAGCCAGATGGCTTCCCAGGGGAATTCTACCAAACATTTAAAGAAGAATCAATACCTACTCTTCTGAAACTGTTCCAAAAAAATAGAAATGGAAGGAAACTTCCAAACTCATTTTATGAGGCCTGCATGACCTTGTTCCCCAAACCAGACAAAGACCCCATCAGAAAGGAGAAGTGCAGACCAATATTCTTGATGAACATGGTTGCAAAAATTCTCACCAAAATACTAGCCAATAGAATCCAACAACACATTAAAAGGATTATTCACCATGATGAAGTGGGATTTATTCCTGTGCTGCAAGGTTATTTCAACATCTACAAATCAATGTGATACACTACATTAATAAAAGAAAGGACAAGAACCATAGGATACTCTCAATAGATGCTGAAAAAGCATTTGGCAAAGTACAGGATTCTTTCTTGATCAAAACTCTTCAAAGTATAGGGAGAGAGGGTACATAAATCAATATCATAAATGCCATCTATGAAAAACTCATAGTGAATATCATTCTAAATGGGGAAAAACTGAGAGCTTTTCTCCTAACATCAGGAACACTGCAGGGCTGTCCACTGTCACCATGGCTATTCAACATAGTACTGGTAGTCCTAGTCCTAGCACTCAGACATCAAAAAGAAATTAAAGGCATCTGAATCAGCAAAGAAGTCAAACTCTCACTCTTTGCAGATGATATGATACTTTATGTGGAAAATCCAATAGACTCCACGAAAAACTGCTAGAACTCATACAGGAATTCAGTGATGTGTCAGAACATAAAATCAATGCACAGAAATAATTTGCACTTCTATACACCAACAACAAGACAGAAGAAAGAGAAATTAAGGAGTTGATTTCATTTGCAATTGCACCCAAAACCATAACATACCTAGGAATAATTCTAACCGAGGAGGCAGAAAACCATATGACACTCATGAAAGAAATTGAGGAAGACACGAGGAAATGGAAAATATTTCATGCTCATGGATTGGGAGAACAAGTATTGTTAAAATATATGCTACCTAGAAATGTAAAATGTATTGCTACCTAGAGCAATCTACACACTTAGTGCAATCCTTATCAAAATACCATCAGCATTTTTCATAGAGCTAGAACGAACAATCCTAAAATTTGTATGGAACCAGAAAAGACCCCAAATAGCCAGAGAAATGTTGAAAAAGAAAAACAAAGCTGGTGGCATCACAATCTGGACTTTAAGATCTATTATAAGGCTGTAATCCTCAATACAGTATGGTATTGGTGCAAAAACAGACACGCAGATCAATGGAACAGAATAGAGAGCCCAGAAATCGACCCTCAATTGTATGGTCAGCTAATCTTTGACAAAGGAGGAGAGAATATCTAATAGAAAAAAGACAGTCTCTTCAACAAATGGTATTGGGAAAATTGGACAGCCACATGCAGAAGAATGGAACTGGACCATTTTCTTACATTACACACAAAAGTAGATCAAAATGGATGAAAAGATCTCAACATGAGACAGGAGTCCATCAAAATCCTTGAGGAGAAAACAGGCAGCAACCTCTTTGATCTTAGCCACAGCAACTTCTTCATAGAAACATCATCAAAGGTAGGGGAAGCAAGGGCAAACATAAACTACTGGGACTTCATCAAGCTAAAAAGTTTTTGTACAGCAGAAGAAATAGTCAAGAAAACCAAGACAACTGACAGAATGGGAGAAGATTTGCAAATGACATATCAGATAAAGGACTAGGATCCAAAATCTATAAAGAACTTATCAAACTCAACACCCAAAGAACAAATAATCCAATCAAGAAATGGGCAGAAGACATGAACAGACATTTCTGCAAAGAAGACATCCAAATGGCCAACAGACACATAAAAAAGTGTTCAACATCAATCGACATCAAGGAAATACAAATCAAAACCACAATAGATATCACTTCACACCCAATTAACAAGTTAGGAAATGACAGATACTGGCAAGGATGTGGAGAAAGGGGAACCCTCCTACACTGTTAGTGGGAATGGAAGCTGATGCAGCCATTTTGGAAAACAGTATAGAGGTTCTTCAAAAAGTTGAAAATGAAGTTACCCTACGATTCAGCTTTTGCACTACTAGATATTTACTCCAAAGATAAAAATGTGGTGATCTGAAGAGGCACATACTCCCCAAAGTTTATAGTAGTAATGTCCATAAGAGCCAAACTATGAAATGAGCCTGATGTCCATCAACAGATGAAAGGATAAAGAAGATGTGGTGTATATATATACAATGGAATGCATATTTTACAGCCATCAAAATTGAAATCTTGCCATTTGCAACAATGTGGATGAACTAGAGGGTATTATCCTAAGTGAACAAGTCAGTCAGGGAAAGACAATTATCATATAATCTCACTGATATGTGGAACTTGAGAATCAAGGCAATGGGGGTAGAGAAGAAAAAATGAAACGGGATGAAAACAGAGAGGGAGACAAAGTGTAAATGACTCTTAATCTCAGGAAACAAACTGAGGTTTGCTGGAGTAGAGGGGTTGTGGGAGGGATGGTGGCTGGGTGATGGACATTGGGAACTGTATTTGCGATGATGAGTGCTGTAAATTATGTAAGACTGATGAATCACAGACCTGTACACCTGAAGTAAATAATACATGTTAATAAAAATATGCTGTGTAATGAAAAAAAATTAATTGAAAGGAATTAAGTAAGAAATAAATGAAAAGACACCCCATGTTTATGAATCAGAAGACTTCATATTGTTAAAATGGCAATATGCCCCAAATGATCCAAAGATTCAATATACTCTGTCAGAATTTCAGCTGCCCTTGTTGCAGAAATTGATACTAAAACTGATATGGAAGTTCAAGACCCAAATAGCCAAAATAATCTTGAAGAAGAAAAATAAATTTGGAAGACTCACAATTCTAATTTCAAAACCTACTGTAAACTACAGTAATTAAAAGAGTGTGGTGTTGGCATAAGCATAGACATTTTGATTAATGGAATAAAATCAGGAGTCCAGAAATAAACCTTTACACTTATAGCCAATTGCTTTTGACAAAGGTGCTGGGACAACTTAATGGAGAAAGAATAGTTTTTTTCACAAACTATGTAGGGACAAAAGGATATCCACTTGTAAAGGAATGAATTTGGACTCCTGTGTTACACCATATACAAAATTTAACTCAGTTTGTTTCTTAGACCTAAATGTAAGAACCACAATTAGGTGAAAAAGCAGGCATAAATATATGTGGGCTTGGATTGGCAACAATGTTTTAGATATGATACTAAAAGCACAATCAACAACAAAATAGATAAATTGAGCTTTATCATTTGTGAGTAGTATACAAAATATATAAAGAATTCTTATGACTCAACACTACTGCCATGGTCCTTAATGATCTATCACAAAGTGATGAGAATAGTAGATGCAAATTATAAACTTGTGATTTTTATGTTCAAAGATGTGCATGTAGGAATTATGGTATAGAAATCATTGATAAATGCTTTTCCTTTTGGTTAGAGTTACTGATGGATGTCTAATGAAATGCATATATCCTCTCTTTGGACCATTCTGTCTTCTGATCTTTGTGTAGGAGGGTTTTCCTCTTGTTTTACCTCAAATATTTCTTTCTCAGTGAGGTCTTTCATAATACTTCACCTAACGAAGGTCCCAGGTTCTCTTTAACTCACCATTTACTTTTATTTCATGCTTACCTACAATTATAAATACATAAAATTTTCTTTCTAATTTGCTTACCTGTTATTGTTTTCCCTGCCCTGACAACTTAAATAGTTTAAGCCCCATGATATCATGGATCTTGTCTGTCTTGTTCATTGCTGAACTTCTAGCACTAGAATTGTGTTCTGTAGAGACAGATGTTCAATAATTATCAAATAATTTCATGTTACTTCACTGAACCAAATCTAGTAAGGTTGACTAATTTATCCCAAAGCAGAACTTGTGAGGGGTAGAATTGGCAATTAAATCCACATTTCCTCCATTTCAACATTCATGTTTCTTACCAAGACCTTTGATTACTCTCAGACTACTTTTGGATTCTATCTAAAAATGGAAAAGAAAACAAAAGCCTCTCTATTCTTGGGTGTACCAATTCAGAGTCACACACTTTCCAACATTTTAGACAAAATTGTTATCCCTAAGACAGCCATTTATGTTTTCCAGATTCTCAGATTTATTACAGTTCTAATAATTTAATTAGTCATTAATGGGACATTCATTTCTTACCTTAGTTATTAGGAAACTTCAAGGAGATACTTTGAACTCTTTTCATATTCTGATCTAAGAGTGCAAGCAGTTTTTGGAATCCTCTGTTGTTTATTCATTCAGTAATCTAAAGCCTGTATAATACATTATAGTAGTTCATTGGTCTAAGAATTTTTGCACCTAGGTGTTTAAAACATACATTATCAGGTCTGACTATGACATTTTAATAATTTGTGAGGTAGCCATGCTTCTAGTATTTTAAAAATAACTTCTGATTTATTATTATGACAATCTAGGAGCTGGAATTTATTGGTATTATGTTTTCAACATCACTAGTACCAACATTCTATTACCCAAAGTATTAAGGTTTCAGTCCTTGAAGAAGAATGATGTTGGCATTTCCTTCCCTATAATTCATCCATGAATGAGCATCAACCATTTATGAGGAGAAGGAAGAATTTAGAAGTGTGATGACTTTTTCATTAATTGAGAAATGTATTTTATTGAGAAATGGAGAAAGATATATTTTTAAAACTTTCTTTTGTTTTAAAGATTTTATTTATTTATTTGACAGAGAGATCACAAGTAGGCAGAGAGACAGGCAGAGAGAGAGGGATCAGGTTCCCTGCTGAGCAGAGACCCCAATGTGGGGCTCAATCCCAGGACCCTGAGATCATGACCTGAACCAAAGGCAGAGGCTTTAACCCACTGAGTCACCTAGGAGCCCTGAGAAAGATATATTTTTAAAGGGATTTTAAGTAAGTACATTTGTTTTACATTTTACCAAGTTCCTTAAAAATAGAAGTTATGTTATAAAAATAATTTTATTTTGAAAGTCAATTTGATAGGTAAAGTAGAGGAGTTATTAATGCTTAGCTATAGATCTGTATAAAGAAATTAAACATAACAATTGAAGCAGTTTTGTCTATTTATTTATTTTTAAAAAGATTATTTATTTATTTGAGAGAGAGAGAGAGGGAGAGTGCAAGTGGGGGGGGGTAGAGGGGGAGGGAGAGGCAAAGGGAGAAAGAATCTGAAGTAGACTCTGCACTGAGTACTGGTACTGAAACTAAGGGTCTCATGCTCAATCAACTCAGTCACCCAGGCCCCTCTTAAAGCAGTTCTAAGCTATCTTTCTCATAATATTGGGCTGAAAAAAACTCAGAAAACATGTAATTTCAGCTATTCAACATTATATAAATGTTTCTAGTGGGGTAGGTAGAAAAAAATTTAAAATAATGTCTAGGAATTAAAAAAATGAATTTTTAATCTACTTTTCAGAACACTGATTGGTTATATATAAAAGTTACATAGAAAATATTTTCAGGTGCCTGGGTGGTTCAGTGGGTTATGCATTTGCCTTCTGCTCAGGTCATGATTCCAGGATCCTGGGATCAAGCCCAGCATGGCACTCATTGGGGATCCTGCTTCTCCCATTCTCTCTGCCTGCCACTCCCTGGCTTGTGCTTTCTCTGTCAAATAAATAAATAAGATCTTTAAAAAAAAGAAAATATTTTGGTTATGTTATTAGCTCACTGTTTTTACATAGCCTCTGGTTATTATTGGTAGACACTGTTAAGGAAGATGTGGGAAGATTTTAAGCTGAGGGCTATCTACAGGAAGTAAAAGAGCAAGAAATTAAAAGAAATTTCTACTTTAGCAAGACACTCAGAATCCTGGAACTATAGAGCATTCTAAAAGGTTAACTGGTAGTGTGATTTTCCTGAAAACATTATTTTTTAGATTGATTGACTGATTTAGAGAGTAGGGGGAGGGGTGGAGGGAGAATATCTTCAAGCTGACTCCCCACTGTGGAGGCTGGATCCTGATGCAGGGTGGGGGTTGGGGGCAATGGATCTCAGGACCCATGAGATCATGACCTGAGCCAAAACAAGAGTCACATGCTCAACTGACTGAGCCATCTAGGTGCTAAGCTCCAAATATTTTTTAAAAAATTCATATACATTTTAACTTTGTTAGATGAAACTAATGATCTATTGCCAAAAATGTATATAAATGAGAAGCATTTGAAATATAACTTTATGGTTGTGTATTAAAATATTAATATCGAATATTAATTAAAATATTCTGGGCTTATGTGGCTTTCTAAAATAATTTAAAATTCATTAACCTAATCTTACTGTGGAGATTTTTTACTTGAACCTGTAATCTCTGATTTTTCTAAAACAGATTGGAAAGGTCAATGTTACTACTTAGTGCCTGTAATTATATTTCAACATGGGGAAATTTGTCTCTTTGTGAGGTCAACAGTAATATTTTATGATTATTCCTCATGAAAATGTTATTTGGTTGTATTTTATTTGTTTTGTAAACTAGTAGCTTTTCCAATGTTAAGATGGTTTTAATTTATTTAAGAACAAGATGACGTAGTTTTTCCAGCATAAAAATGAAGAAATGCAAAGCCAGCCATCTGGGGCTAGTTTTAATAGCAGTGTGCTCATAGAAGGTATGGAAGACCCACTACCAACCAAAGTAATTCATTAGTTTTCTTGGCTCATCTGTATTTAAATAGTAGCCAAATAAACTTTGCGGATGTACTAAAAAAAATGCTAAGGCTTATATTGGTACCACCTCTTTCAAAACCTTCATTGATAATATAGGAGTTTCCAGGTTAATGGAATAAACTCGTTTAAGTTGCCCATCTTGAGAAGCTTACCCTCTTTAAGCCAAAAAGCCTATCTCTATGCCTATGACTGTCCGAATATCATGCTTTTTGCACTTACATTCTTAACACTCAATGTTAAATGTGTATATATTGAATTATTTCTCTATTGTGTCAGTAATATTTAGATATCAACTGTGAGTTCCTTTGAAGTTCTCTTAAATCGTAAAGGTGGTTGGGGGCAACACAGAACATAAGCTAGTTAGTTTTAATAAAAAGTTTAAACACTATAAATTTGATTCATTTTACTGATACATGAAATGATACATAAAGTGTATTATTTACAGCTTTCATTGAATTAAATATAGCTTTTCAGTGTTTACTTGTACTTTTTACAGAACCACAAGACATACCTAAATGAGGTAGAACAATAATGATATTAACTTATGATTCTCTGAATTTATTTTGCCTTGAGTCTACATACAATATATGGGAAAAGTGAATAATTGAGCTAAAAATAAAAAAAAAATAAGATAAAACTTTGATATTCAGGAAAATGCTGCTATCAGCAGTGATTTTTAAAAGGTAGGAGAAAATCAGAATCACTTATGGAAAATTTCATTGTTTTTCTCTATACACAAAGAGACTTTACCAGGAGCCGTAAATGTTTTGAGTATGGTCTTTGGAGAGAAACAGACGTGGTTTTGATTTTAAACCTTGTGCCTTACTAGAAATATAATCTTGACAATTTACTCAAAATTGGATCACAAATATAAATCTAAATGCCATGCCTACAGTGACCTGGCAAAACTGCAATGAGTGGAATTGTCAGGATGGGGGTTTGGTGATCTGAGTGTCTGTGCCTCATCCAAACTGGGTATCACTTGTTTCCATGTTCAGTATTATTAGATATTTTGATGTCTCAGAGAAGGTGGATATATAGTTTCTGTGTTCAGTCCTCTGTTTTTTAAATTTGGCAAGCAATTAAAGTATTCTAAAGATACTTCTGGCCAAGATTCAGACTGAGGATACCAGATTGTGAGACTACCTTTGTAGTAAGCATATAAACATGTATTTCCTCATAAGAAAGGTTTTTTTTTTTTTTGTAATGAAGATTAATGAGATAATGTCAAAGTACCTGGCATGTTGCAGATCTTTAATAAAGGTTCGTTCCCATTGACCTTTCCTACTCAATATTCAACTTCCCTTCCCTTATCAGTAGAAACAGACAATAAAACCTGCATCTACTCTGCAGCTTTTAGCTTTTGTGCTTATCACAAGATTTTGATTTAGCTTTTATATTAATGCATTGTGTTTATTTAAAACTATCAAATAGAAAACATAGTTACCTTATCAACTTTTTAAAAAAGATTTTAGTTACTTATTTGAGAAAGAGAGAGAGCAAGTGGGGGAGGAGCAGAGGGAGAAGGACAAGCAGACTCTGTGCTAAGCATGGAGCCCTGCTCCAGGCTCTGTCCCATGACCTGAGATCATGACCCGAGCCAAAATCAAGAGTTGGGTGCTTAACTGACTGAGCCACCAGGCACCTCCCTTATCAGCTTTGAAATATATTTTTACAAGGTGTTTACATAGATGGAAAAGTCATGGTTGGTATAGTTACTTAAGCTACTCTAAAGATCCATTAAGTATTCCCTGGCAGATACGTCCAGTCCATGGGGGTGATCAAAATAACCAGAATAGACGTTTCTGACTCATATGTTACATCATGGCAGTCTGCAGAGCTTTATCATAGGCTGTAGGAAGAGTTTCTAAGGTCTGATATATATTTTTTCTTATAGGAACTAAATGGAATAATGGAAACTTGAGATTTTATGTCAAATGAATCTGGGTTTGAATATTTATTCTGTCATAATCTTAGTTGTGAGGCTGGCCACATAATTTAATTTTTTTAAAAAGTGAGATAATACTTTTCTGGGAAAGGGTTTAGATGAGGGTTAGGTGAGATAATTTTTATTTAAAAGAGCCCAGTATATATCAATTAACCTTATTCTATCAATTCTACCTTTAATATAATATAGTTTTCATTTATTACATAATAATTGATTACTTCTTGGGTTATCTAATCCTAGATGTGTAAATATGACATTGTACCAGATCCTGGCTTGTTAATTAGCCAACTTTTGAAGGTAGATGAACATTTGATTCTGGCCACTTCCTCAGTCCTTGATAATTTTTGAGTTACTTACTATCTTTTGAGGTTATTTCACCTATAAAACAGTGAAGTTTTCCATGTTTTGTTTTGATTTTTGATTTTTAAATAGACATTAAATGTTCATTGGGTAAATGAGTAGGGTATCTTGCTAGAATATAACACTTAAAAAAATCTTGAGCATGTAAACAAGTAAATCAAAAAATCATATAACTCAGTAAATTCAGTTCCATAAAATATATTATTATCTGACTCTTCCACTGGGAGATTCCTTTGCCTTTTCCACTCTCTATCAGTAAATCTAACCTGATTTGTAGCAGACAACCATTACCTATAACACGTAAATGATTATAGACATTAAGTATGCAGTAAGAAATGACCTTCATTTGCTATTATAGTTTCAGTCACCTGAATGGATATAGGAGAAGTCACACTTAGACTAGTCTTATGTAAGGGTTAACAGAGTGATATGTACATTTTACTGTATAACATTATAATAAACTCTACTATATATGTGTTATTTAATAAATAGATGAGAGTTATATAAATGACAACTAATGTTAAAGCCACTGTTAAAGAAATGTATAAATAATATACTCCATAATATTTATAATGATTTTCCTGAATGGTGGGATTCAGATGACTTTTACTTTCTTTATGTTGTGTATATCTTTTGAAAGTTTTATTTTGGGTAAACATTATTTATAAAACTAGATAAACAATAATACTGCTTTCACTAAGATAAATATGATATGAAATGCTTTTAGGAAAATAGGACATTATATATTTTATATTTTTAACCAAAGTTTAATTCATTGTTACCTAAACTCAGCTATAGTAAAAAGAATTGAAGTAAAACTTAAGAAATTGTCGGAGTAGGATAAATATACTTTTAAGCAATCTTAATTCCAAAAATATGTATATAAAAGTAAAAATGTGTATTATATATTAATGAAGCTGTTTTTAGAAAGAAAAAAAAATAAGGTTATGCTATATTCAAGGGAACAACTGGACAGTGATTAGGCTGTAATAGTGAATCACTATGTATGATAAATATAACTATGACTTAACTCTGCTGATCAATTACATGAACTTCTTTTCAAGTGGTCCTCTCTTCTGAAATTTTTCTCATGACTACTACCCATAATATAGTTTTTAGATCTAGTGCCATCCTTTGCTACTTTATTATTTTTGGTTTCTTTCTTGCACATTTATCTTTACTGACCACTTACCTCTTGGTAATCCTGTCCTTTAACTTTCACCATGTAATAAGTCCTATTCCTTTTCCTTTTAACTCCATCTGTTCTTGTCAGGCTCACTGTCCTATAGACACATTCAAGTTTATTTTTATTTTAGGTTAGAGTTACACTATTTTTAACCATGGGCTACGTAAGATTTACAAAACAGCAACAAAACAAAAAACCGAGACTGATAACTTTTAAATTAATTATAGAAATTGAAAGAAAACATTTCAGGCCAAAAGATGAGCTAACATTTTAGAAATTACGTAGAAATGACTACATTAGTAGTTAATAAATTATTAATAGACACTTAATATTTGTTGAATAGATAAAAGGTTATATAAAAATGATGTTGTAAAAGTGAGAGATATTACCTGCTTTTATATTGTTTCATAATAAATACAATATAACATTTCCATCAGAGGGAACTTAGAATGGTATCTCACACATAGGAAGGAATAAAAAGTAGAACAGAATGTTTCTCTGGTCTACCAGCCTTTGGAATTCCTATGGTTTTTGTCTTTGATAACATTGACCATCTTTCCAAAATAAAAGGCTATAAAGCTTATCTGAATTGGGGAAGGGTAAAATTGATCAGTTAGAGTGTTCTGGTTCCATAGCTTTAAATGGTCTTATACCACTCTAAAACTGTAAAGTGCTGAAAATATGTTCAACATTTAGTGTATAGTTGTTGAATTTTTCTTATATTGATAGACTAGATGAAGACAGAAGGTCAGGAATGGAAAAGTTGATCAGGACATACATTCAACTAGAGTTGAGCTTGTGAGTAAGAAAATTGTGAAATAGAGGTAACTGTCATTTTAGAAGTGGATTCAGATTGAATTAATAATGAGAGCAAAATCTTAATCATGTCAAATTTAATATTATTTACAAATACATTTTTAAATTCAAATTCTCCTCTGGCTCACATATTCCTTTTTGGTCTTTTCTTAGTTAATTTAATCATTATGCTTCTCTTTGCTGCTTCTTGCAGAAGATTTTAATGAACAATCCAGCTCTGATTTACAGTGCACACTGTGCCCTTTAGAAAGGTTGGATTAATGTATCTTGTATTTTTATTTTTCCATCTCCTGGAGCTTACTATTTTAAAAGCTTTTACAGCTTGAGAATCTGATGATAAATCATCTTGTTTACAAGCAAAGTTTAACAAATGTTGGCTGGTAATAATAACCCATTAGTTATTCATTATAATAAGTAGACTATGTGTATTTATATCACAGATGCTTACTACATGGAGAATGATACAGCCCTGCAATTCTTATAACTGTATTTATTAATGTGTCAAGTAGTAAGAATCCCAGGATGGGGAATATATTACTTAATTCCATAAGAAGGTCAAATTGAATCACACAGTTTTGTATGGTCTAAAACATCTGTCATTAATAAAGGCTATAATAATTTTAACCACTTGTAGTAATCTATTACTTTTGGTTCTAAAAATTAATTAAATATCAAAAAGGAGATTTATATTGCCAGAAAAAAATTACGTTAATCAGTATCTAATGAAAATCTTTCATTCTTAAGTTCCAAAATATTTGAACCTAGAATAAGTGATTTTTAGCTGAGTAGATTATTTTCCAGTAATAAAATGTGTCAAATCATAAGTTGTGTTTGTTAATATAGCTTTTACTTTTATAAACCAGAATGAAGTCTATATATAATTGGCATATTTTGAAGACAAGTAATTTTAAAAGCTAAAAATAACTCTATAAACTGTGATTTGGAATTTAAATTGGATATTATTTCTTAGAGCCAAATGCACTTCATAAATTTTAGAATTTATTAAATAACTTGTTTAAAGTTGGACAGCTCTTTGTTTCTCTTTGGAGGAGAATCCAGATCTTAAAGTAATCTATGTGTTGGGAAAAAATGGAGTAGTTGAAACATTATGAAAGCTTTATGAAGGTTTATTTTCCAAGAGGAAGTAAGCAACTATAACCCTGTATATTTAGTTGGCTAGGGAATATTTAAAATAAATTTCCATCCCCACAAAGATGAGTCTTATTAGAAAGTCCAACTTTTTGACAATTAGCTTTCATTATAAAAATCCTGTCAATTCTGTTTTGCCTCTCAATGTTTTGATAATTTTAAGGAAATCCCAGGTTTGAGAATAAAGTAACTAATTTGAACCAAATTTCACATTTTATTACCATATATATATATATAGTATGTTGCTTTACTATTTCTTTCTGCTTATTTTGGATATAATTTGGTCTTCTATTATAGTTTCCTCAGGTGGAAGTTTAAATATAGATTTGAGACCTTTATTCTTTTTTTAAAATATATATATATATATATTTTAATTTTATTTTTTATAAATATATATTTTTATCCCCAGGGGTACAGGTCTGCGAATCGCCAGACTTACACACTTCACAGCACTCTCCATAGCACATACCCTCCCCAATGTCCATAACCCCACCCCCCCTCTCTCAACCCCCCTCCCCCCATCAACCCTCAGTTTGTTTTGTGAGATTAAGAGTCACTTATGGTTTGTCTCCCTCCCAATCCCATCTTGTTTCATTTACTCTTCTCCTACCCGCTTAACCCCCCATGGTGCATCTCCTCTCCCTCATATCAGGGAGATCATATGATAGTTGTCTTTCTCCGATTGACTTCTTTCGCTAAGCATGATACCCTCTAGTTCCATCCACATCATCGCAAATGGCAAGATTTCATTTCTTTTGATGGCTGCATAGTATTCCATTATGTATATATACCACTTCTTCTTTATCCATTCGTCTGTTGATGGACATCTAGGTTCTTTACATAGTTTGGCTATTGTAGACATTGCTGCTATAAACATTCGGGTGCACGTGCCCCTTCGGATCACTACGTTTGAATCTTTAGGGTAAATACCCAGCAGTGCAATTGCTGGGTCATAGGGTAGTTCTATTTTCAACATTTTGAGGAACCTCCGTGCTGTTTTCTAGAGTGGTTGCACCAGCTTGCATTCCCACCAACAGTGTAGGAGGGTTTCCCTTTCTCCACATCCTCGTCAGCATCTGTCATTTCCTGACTTGTTAATTTTGGCCATTCTGACTGGTGTGAGGTGATATCTCATTGTGGTTTTGATTAGTATTTCCCTGATGCCGAGTGATATGGAGCACTTTTTCATGTGTCTGTTGGCCATCTGGATGTCTTCTTTGCAGAAATGTCTGTTCATGTCTTCTGCCCATTTCTTGACTGGATTATTTGTTCTTTGGGTGTTGAGTGTGCTAAGTTCTTTATAGATTTTGGACACTAGCCCTTTATCTGATATGTCGTTTGAAAATATCTTCTCCCATTCTGTCAGTTGTCTTTTGGTTTTGTTCATTGTTTCCTTTGCTGTGCAAAAGCTTTTGATCTTGATGAAATCCCAATAGTTCATTTTTGCCCTTGCTTCCCTTGCCTTTGGTGATGTTCCTAGGAAGATGTTGCTGTGGCTGAGGTCGAAGAGGTTGCTGCCTGTGTTCTCCTCAAGGATGTTGATGGATTCCTTTCTCACATTGAGGTCCTTCATCCATTTTGAGTCTATTTTCATGTGTGGTGTAAGGAAATGGTCCAATTTCATTTTTCTGCATGTGGCTGTCCAATTTTCCCAACACCATTTATTGAAGAGGCTGTCTTTTTTCCATTGGACATCCTTTCCTGCTTTGTCGAAGATTAGTTGCCCATAGAGTTGAGGGTCTATTTCTGGGCTCTCTATTCTGTTCCATTGATCTATGTGTCTGTTTTTGTGCCAGTACCATGCTGTCTTGATGATGACAGCTTTGTAATAGAGCTTGAAGTCCGGAATTGTGATGCCACCGACTTTGGCTTTCTTTTTCAATATTCCTTTGGCTATTCGAGGTCTTTTCTGGTTCCATATAAATTTTAGGATTATTTGTTCCATTTCTTTGAAAAAAATGGATGGTATTTTGATAGGAATTGCATTAAATGTGTAGACTGCTTTAGGTAGCATAGACATTTTCACAATATTTATTCTTCCAATCCAGGAGCATGGAACATTTTTCCATTTCTTTGTGTCTTCCTCAATTTCTTTCATGAGTACTTTATAGTTTTCTGAGTATAGATTCTTAGTCTCTTTGGTTAGGTTTATTCCTAGGTAATATCTTATAGTTTTGGGTGCAGTTGTAAATGGGATTGACTCCTTAATTTCTCTTTCTTCTGTCTTGTTGTTGGTGTAGAGAAATGCAACTGATTTCTGTGCATTGATTTCATATCCTGACACTTTACTGAATTCCTGTATAAGATCTAGCAGTTTTGGAGTGGAGTCTTTTGGGTTTTCCACATGTAGTATCATATCATCTGCGAAGAGTGATAGTTTGACTTCTTCTTTGCTGATTTGGATGCCTTTAATTTCCTTTTGTTGTCTGATTGCTGAGGCTAGGACTTCTAGTACTATGTTGAATAGCAGTGGTGATAATGGACATCCCTGCCATGTTCCTGACCTTAGCGGAAAAGCTTTCAATTTTTTTCCATTGAAAATGATATTTGCGGTGGGTTTTTCATAGATGGCTTTGATAATATTGAGGTATGTGCCCTCTATCCCTACACTTTGAAGAGTTTGGATCAGGAAGGGATGCTGTACTTTGTCAAATGCTTTTTCAGCATCTATGGAGAGTATCATATGGTTCTTGTTCTTACTTTTATTAATGTGTTGTATCACATTGATTGATTTGTGGATGTTGAACCAACCTTGCAGCCCTGGAATAAATCCCACTTGGTCATGGTGAATAATCCTTTTAATGTACTGTTGAATCCTACTGGCTAGTATTTTGGTGAGAATTTTTGCATCTGTGTTCATCAAGGATATTGATCTGTAGTTCTCTTTTTTGATGGGATCCTTGTCTGGTGTTGGGATCAAGGTGATGCTGGCCTCATAAAATGAGTTTGGAAGTTTTCCTTCCATTTCTATTTTTTGGAACAGTTTCAGGAGAATAGGAAATAGTTCTTCTTTAAATGTTTGGTAGAATTCCCCCGGGAAGCCATCTGGCCCTGGGCTTTTGTTTGTTTGGAGATTTTTGATGACTGTTTCAATCTCCTTACTGGTTATGGGTCTGTTCAGGCTTTCTATTTCTTCCTGGTTCAGTTGTGGTAGTTTATGTCTCTAGGAATGCATCCATTTCTTCCAGATTGTCAAATTTGTTGGCATAGAGTTGCTCGTAGTATGTTCTTATAATTGTCTGTATTTCTTTGGTGTTGGTTGTGATCTCTCCTCTTTCATTCATGATTTTATTTATTTGGGTCCTCTCTCTTTTCTTTTTGATAAGTCTGGCCAGGGGTTTATCAATCTTACTAATTCTTTCAAAGAACCAGCTCCTAGTTTCGTTGATTTGTTCTATTGTTTTTTTGGTTTCTATTTCATTGATTTCTGCTCTGATCTTTATGATTTCTCTTCTCCTGCTGGGTTTAGGGTTTCTTTCTTGTTCTTTCTCCAGCTCCTTTAGGTGTAGGGTTAGGTTGTGTACCTGAGACCTTTCTTGTTTCTTGAGAAAGGCTTGTACCGCTATATATTTTCCTCTCAGGACTGCCTTAGTTGTGTCCCACAGATTTTGAACCTTTGTGTTTTCATTATCATTTGTTTCCATGAATTTTTTCAATTCTTCTTTAATTTCCTGGTTGACCCATTCATTCTTTAGAAGGATGCTGTTTAGTCTCCATGTATTTGGGTTCTTTCCAAATTTCCTCTTGTGATTGAGTTCTAGCTTCAGAGCATTGTGGTCTGAAAATATGCAGGGAATGATCCCAATCTTTCGATACTGGTTGAGACCTGATTTAGGACCAAGGATGTGATCCATTCTGGAGAATGTTCCATGTGCACTAGAGAAGAATGTGTATTCTGTTGCTTTGGGATGAAATGTTTTGAATATATCTGTGATGTCCATCTGGTCCAGTGTGTCATTTAAAGCCTTTATTTCCTTGTTGATCTTTTGCTTGGATGATCTGTCCATTTCAGTGAGGGGAGTGTTAAAGTCCCCTAATATTATTGTATTATTGTAGATGTATTTCTTTGATTTTGTTATTAATTGGTTTATATAGTTGGCTGCTCCCACGTTAGGGGCATAGATATTTAAAATTGTTAGATCTTCCTGTTGGACAGATCCTTTGAGTATGATATAGTGTCCTTCCTCATCTCTTATTATAGTCTTTGGCTTAAAATCTAATTGATCTGATATAAGGATTGCCACTCCTGCTTTCTTCTGATGTCCATTAGCATGGTAAATTCTTTTCCACCCACTCACTTTAAATCTGGAGGTGGTTTCGGGTTTAAAATGAGTTTCTTATAGGCAACATATAGATGGGTTTTGGTTTTTTATCCATTCTGATACCCTATGTCTTTTGATTGGGGCATTTAGCCCATTAACATTCAGGGTAACTATGGAGAGATATGAATTTAGTGCCATTGTATTGCCTGTAAGGTGACTGTTATTGTATATTGTCTCTGTTCCTTTCTGATCTACTACTTTTAGGGTCTCTCTTTGCTTAGAGGACCCCTTTCAATATTTACTGTAGAGCTGGTTTGGTGTTTGCAAATCTTTTAGTTTTTGTTTGTCCTGATAGCTTTTAATCTCTCCTTCTATTTTCAATGATAGCCTAGCTGGATATAGTATTCTTGGCTGCATGTTTTTCTCATTTAGTGCTCTGAATATATCATGCCAGCTCTTTCTGGCCTGCCAGGTCTCTGTGGATAAGTCTGCTGCCAATCTAATATTTCTACCATTGTATGCTACAGACTTTTTTTCCCGGGCTACTTTCAGGATTTTCTCTTTATCACTAAGACTTGTAAATTTTACTATTAGGTGATGGGGTGTGGACCTATTCTTATTGATTTTGAGGGGGGTTCTCTGAACCCCCTGGATTTTGATGCTTGTTCTCTTTGCCATTGGGGAAATTCTCTCCAATAATTCTCTCCAATATACCTTCTGCTCCCCTCTTTCTTTCTTCTTCTTCTGGAATCCCAATTATTCTAATGTTGTTTCATCTTATGGTGTCACTTTTCTCTCGAATTCTCCCCTCGTGGTCCAGTAGCTGTTTGTCCCTCTTTTGCTCACCTTCTTTATTCTCTGTCATTTGGTCTTCTATATCACTAATTCTTTCTTCTGCCTCATTTATCCTAGCAGTTAGAGCCTCCATTTTTGATTGCACCTCATTAATAGCTTTTTTGATTTCGACTTGGTTAGATTTTACTTCTTTTATTTCTCCAGAAATGGCTTTTATATTTCCTGAGAGGGTTTCTCTAATATCTTGCATGCCTTTTTTGAGCCTGGTTAGAACCTTGAGAATCGTCATTCTAAACTCTAGATCTGATATATTACCAATGTCTGTATTGATTATGTCCCTAGACTTTGGTACTGCCTCTTGTTCTTTTTTTTTTGTGGTGAATTTTTCCGCCTTGTCATTTTGTCCAGATAAGAGTATATGAAGGAGCAAGTAAAATACTAAAATGGTGGCCACAACCCCAGGAAAATATGCTTTAACCAATTCAGAAGAGATCCCAAATCGTGAGGGGGGAGAAAGGGGATAAAAAGAGGGTCAGAAAGAAAAAAAAAAAAAAGAAAGAAAGAAGCATTTAAAAAGAGAAAATGAACAAAGAAAAAATATAAAAAAGAAAAAAAAATATATAAGATAAACTAGTTAAAAAACTTTAAAAAAGAAAAGGGTAAAAGTTAAAAAAAATTTGGCATAAGAAGAAAAAAAATGAAAAAGAAAAAAAATTAAATTAACTGCAAGGCTAAAGAATCATGGAGAGAAAGCCACGAGTTCCGTACTTTACTTTTTCCTTCTCTGGAATTCTGCTGTTCTCCTTGGTATTGAAACTGCACTCCTTGGTAGGTGAACTTGGTCCTGGCTGGATTTCTTGTTGATCTTCTGGGGGAGGGGCCTATTGTAGTGATTCTCAAGAGTCTTTGCCCCCGGCGGTGTTGCACTGCCCTTATCCGGTGCCGGGCTGAATAATATGCTTGGGATGCTTTTGGGAGCTTTTGTTCCCTGAGTGCTTTCCGTAGAGTTCTGGAGGGTGGGAATGAAGATGGGGGCCTCCCAGTCTCTGGCCCAGAGAACTGAGAGCCCGGGGCCCCACTCCTCAGTGCACCCTCAGAGAACAGCGCCCAATTACTCCCGTCACCCTGGCCTCCAGCCGCGCTCCCAGTGGACCGAACCTGCTACTGGTTCAAGGTAACCCTGAGCTGAGAGCTCACTCCTCGGCTCTGTCTCTGTAGCCGGCTTCCCCGTTCTAATACCTGTAAGCTCTGCGACACTCATACACCCCTGATCCTTCTGTGACCCTGTGGGACCTGAGTCCATGCTGACCCCACATGGGCTTCACCCCGGTTAAGCCTCTGGAGCGATGTCCCTTAGCGGAACAGACTTTTTTTTTTTTTTTTTAAAGATTTTATTTATTTATTTGTCAGAGAGAGAGAGAGGGAGAGAGTGAGCAGGCAGACAGAATGGCAGGCAGAGGCAGAGGGAGAAGCAGGCTCCCTGACGAGCAAGGAGCCCGATGTGGGACTCGATCCCTGGACGCCGGGATCATGACCTGAGCCGAAGGCAGCTGCCCAACCAACTGAGCCACCCAGGCGTCCCGCGGAACAGACTTTTAAAAGTCCTGACTTTGTGCTCCTTTGCTCCGCCGCTTGCCAGGAGCTGGCCCCTCTCTATGCAGTCTATCTTCCCGTCGCTTTGGATTCACTTCTCCGCCAGTCCTACCTTTCAGAAAGTGGTTGATTTTCTGTTTCTAGAATTGCTGTTTTTCTTCTCTTTGATCTCCCGTTGGATTTGTAAGTGTTTGCAATCTTTAGATAAGCTACTAGCTGATCTCCTGCTACCTGAAGTAGTCTCAGCCTGCTACTTCTCTGCCATCTTGACTCCTCTCCCTTTATTCTTTTTTTTTAAATTTAAGCATTTATTGCTAGAAACTATGTTTTAGGTATTCCTTTAGCTTTATTTCACAGATTTCGATATATTGTGTTTTCTTTTTACTCAGTGCAAAATATTTTATAACTTCCTTTATGTTTTCTTCATTGGCCTGTGGTTATTTATAAGTGTTGCTTGACTTATAAACATTTCAGGATTTTCCAGGCATTTTTCTCATACTGATTTCTAGGTTAGTTCCATTGTAATTATAAAACATACTCTGTATGATTTAAACTTTTTAAATCGTTGATTTTTGTTTTATGTCCCACTATATCTTTGTGGAGTTTCCATGAGCATTTGCAAAAACTATCTATATCCCCACTTTTAGATGAAGAGTTGTACAAATGTCAGGTCAAGTTGCTTTATAGTATTGTTTCAGCCTTCTATATCTTTACTGATATGCTCTCTTACACTGTAATAGTGATTCAGAGACAAGTGAAGTCTAACAATAAATTTGTCTATTTCTCCTTTTAATTTCATCAATTTTTGATTTTTATAATTTAGAGCTCTGTCATTTGGTGTATATGTATTTAGATTAGTATGTCTTCTTGATGCCACTTCTATATCACTATGTATATCTTTTTTCTCCCTGATTTTTACTTTTGATGTTCATTTTGATATGATTTTAATAATTGCAACTTTGTTTTGACCAGTGTTGAATATTACATACTTTTCCTTCCTTTTACTTCTAACTTATTTGTGGCCAAAAAGGTTTCTTGTAGACAATATATAGTTGGCTATTTCCTTTTCATCCAGTTTGATGATGGCTGCCATTTAGTCGAAGTGTTTAGGCTATTTGCATTTAATATAACTATTAGTTTAATAATAGGACTGCTATTTATGTACCATCTTGCTATTTGTTTTCTATTGTCCTATCAATTTATTTCTCTTCTTTCACTTCTTTTTTTTCTTTTTTTTTTTGGACTATTTTATCTCCTTTATTGGCTTATTAACACTACCTTTTTTCTTTTTTTTTAAGTATTCAATCTGGGTAAGATGCCATTTACATCTTAATTTATCATAATTTACCTTCAAACAGTTTATTCCATTCCTCTATTTTATCTTTTATGTTATCATTATCATATATTTTACTTCCACATATACAAAAAATCCCACAGTACATTATTACTATTTTTGGTTTGGGCAGTCTTATATCTTTTAAAGTCATCAAAGGTAAGAAAAAAACCTTTATGTTTACCTTCATTTTTACTGTTTCTCGCATCTTCTTTTCTTTGTAAAAATTCACATTTTCATCTGATTTCGAACTCTTTCTGAATTTCTGATTTCCTTTAACATTTCTTGTAGTGAAGGTCTGCTGGCAATGACTTTTTTTTTTCCCTAAAAATTTTTATCTTAAACTTAGAAAAGTAGATGTATTTTTACTGAATATGCTGTTTTGAGAAGAATTTTTTCTTTCTTTTTTTTAATTAACGTATAATGTATTATTTGCCCCAGGAGTACACGTCTTTGAATTGTCAGGCTTACAAACTTCACAGCACTCACCATAGCACATACCTCCCCCAATGTCCATAACCCAACCACTCAAGAATTTTTTTTTCTATGAATTATGCTCAAAATGTCATTTCATTGTCTTTTGGTTTGTATCATCTGATGAGAACTCTGCTGTAATTTTTATCTTTATTCTTTGTAACTTTGGTTGTCTTCAAATATTTCTTTTATAAAGCTTTTATTCTTTTTCTGGGACACACATTTATAGTATTGCATTTGAGTATTGTCCTTTATCTCTTGAGTATTCTATTTGATTTCTCTCTTCTTTATTTCGGTTTGGATAATTTCTATTGACGTATCTTCAAGTTCCCTGTTTTTTTGGTTTTTGTTTTTTTGTTTATTTTTGCTTTTTATTTTCATAGCTGTGTCCAGTATGTTGATAAACATGTCAAAGGAATTCTCCATCTCTGATACTGTGCTTTAAAATTTACAGCATTTTTATTTGACTCTTATTTTATTGTTTCCATATCACTATGGAAATTTCCCATCTGTTTTTATCTATAGTTCACCTTTTCTAGAAGATCTGCTAACATATTAATGATACTTATAATGTTGCTGTTTGATAGTGCCACCATATGGACATCTCAGTCTAATTTTATTGATTGGTTTATCTTTTGACTGAGATTTTTCCTTTGTTTTTTTTTCATGTCTCATAATTTTTGACCAAATGACAGTTTCATGTACTGAAGAATACTAGTAAAGACTGGGGTAAAAATTATTTAATCTCAGAAATTAGCACATTTCTTCTGTCCGGTTGTTAGTATGGAGGGTTGAGTCAATATTGTTACTACTTGAGCTGGATTTTGGTTTGATTGTTGGTATTTAATCTTCATTGCACCACAGTCTTTGAATTCCTATAGTTGTAGGTTGTTTTTATCTTGCACGAGGAGTGGAGACTGGAGAGCTAGGGTTTCCTTCAGTGTTCCCCCTCTGCCTTCAGCTTTCAGCAGTCCCTCCATGCCTGCACTATAGAGGGGATCTCTGGGTATATTATTCCCCTGTCCCAGAAATAGCTTGCTATTGATTGCTGCTCATGTCAGGAGAGGAGGGTGCTCTATTATCCTGGTCTAGACTCATTTTTAGGTAAGCTCTCTGTTCCTGGGCCTTGGGGTTATAGCTCCCACAGACCTGGCTTTCTTCCTTGTGTCTGCCAAACCCTGCTTTGCATATTTTGAGAATCCCAGGTGGAAGAGTATTTCCTGCTTTTTTAACCAGTAGCAGACCTCTGCTATATATCAGTGTAGGATCTTAAGTCCAAGAGACTTATCTGCTTCTCCTTCAGGAGTAAAAAGATTTTGCCTCTTCTCTTTCTATTCATGCCTCAGGAATAGTGAATGTGGTTATGTCTTGGAGACAGGAGGGGTTCTTATTTATTACCGAGAAGCAGATGGGATTGTGCCGCTACTATACTCCAAGAAACAGGATTTTTACCTGAATCCTAGGAGTAGTGGCACTTTTTGCCTTTATTTCAACAACTTAATATTTTTCATCCTTTGATAAGAGAAGCATCTGAGAAAGTTTGTATAAGTTTTTTTATGTCTGTTCCTCAGAGATATCTGATCACCCATGTATCTGTGTTACTCAGGGAAGTTCTCCACAGTTTCCTGCCCTGATCTTAAATTTGCATGGGATAGGCTCATGGAAAAAAGATTGTGAGTGCAAAATATACTTCTTTCTAGGGATTTCAGTTTTTCCAAACTTATATAACAGTCAATTCTCAGACTTTAAGTATTTATTAAAATATAATGTAATTTATTCTTACCTACTTCTATGATAAATACTTCATCCTCTTATGCCTTGCCAAAGGTGAGATTTTTTATGTACTGTTAATTCAGTGTATTTGCTTGACTTATAACCTCAGGTCTCCTATAGACTAAAGAAATGTTTGATTTTGTAAATTATTTGACTTTTTCTTATTGTTAAGATGGTAGCAACATTCTCTTAGGTTTTCTGAATCCTAAGCAGACAAAAGACCTCCTTCAGTTTATAGCTGTTTTAAAGCCACCAATTAGAACAAATATATTAACTTAGTAGACTTAATCTTAACAGAAAAACAATGCAATATGATTCACTTAATTTGAGATTTAAAGAGTATAGTAGGCATGATTTTCAAAGAATTACAATATTGAAACATGACCAGTGAAACTATCAAGAAGTTGTACATGAGGCAACTTGATATTGGTGTCTGGAATTGTGAATGCAAATAATGGATAATGTGGTATTTCATAGATTTCTGTGGTTATATTCATCACAAAAATACTAACTTTAATTTATGCTGGTCAGATAACTTTCTTGGAGGAAGTAGAATGTAAATTTTGCCTTACAGTATGTGTAGCTTAAATTAGTAAAGAAAGAGGGATGGGCAGTCCAAGTCCAAGTGACAGAAACAGCAAATTCAACAATAAATTCAAAGGCATGAGGAGGAAAAATGAGTAAAAATTATGGTATATTGGAAAACAATAAAGATACCAGCTTTGTTTTGTTCAGAGGTTGGCAAAAATAGCTATAAGCCTCATCTAAAAGGTTGCTGTTTTTATATAGCAGTGAGCTAAGAATGGTTTTTACATTTTTAAAAGGTTGCTAACAAAGAAAAACAAGAAGGAGGAAGAGGAGAATTAGGAGGAAGAACAGGAGCAAGAAAAGGGGAGGAGGAAAAGGAGGAGAAGAATAGGAGATAAAGGAAACAGAAAATTACTAGGAGACCAAGCCCAAATATGACTTGTAGAAAGCCTAAATTATTTACTATCTAAACCTTCACAGAAAAATTTTTCCATCCCCTCATCTGTAGTTTTCTTGTTGTTATTCTATGTTAGAGGAAAAGAAATTCTCCCCAATTTTTCAAAATGTGTACTAAGATAAATGTAATTGTCATATAAATCTAATATCTCTTTCATTTGCTTTTAATTGACTTATCAAGTTAGACCTCATAATTATTCTTTGAACTATGTGTTTTTTTGCACAATCTATGATATTTTTTTCAGTTATGATTCATTAATGTGGACTTATAATTTACTAGATCACACATATTGCCACGTGGGTTTTATGCTGCCATTTCCTTTGTTTATTGTAACCCAGATACAACCATAATTTTGTTTTTCAAATTGCCATAAATCCATGACATAGTTAAGGAAACTGTGATGAGTTTGAGGGTTTGGGGGCTGATCAAGGAATAGACAGGACCATAAGATGACAATAATGTTAACAACTTTGGACAGCAGAAGACCTTCCTGAGATAGCAGCACAGGGCCACCATCTGGAAGGGGAAGAAGACAAGTGAGGACGCTGGGGAGTCTCTGGGTTAGAGAACTCAGAAAAAACAGTAGTTTGTGATGTTTTATAACCATGAAATTTGTTTTACCTTTGGCTCTCAGATGTTGAGTGCTGTTTCGTGGAGGATACAAAACAGCCTCTAAATTGCTAAAAATATGCTTACTTGGGCTATGTTTAAAACAATTGTCTGGATGCGTACGAATTTGATTTTGGGGCTGGTGCACTTGGCTTAATGGTCTTAACCTGCTGTGAAGAAATAAACATAGGGGCTAATACACAGGGATCATCTTTAACATATGTAGATACCAGTAACAAAATAAAACCCACTAAAGAGACCTCATGGAAGAAATACTCAACCCATCAATGGTGAAACACCAGGTTGACATTGTTTTTTTTCCATGAAGATAGTTTTGACTTTCTGATTTTTTTTATGCCTTTCCTTTTTTACTATTCTTTATTTTTTTTAAGATTATTTATTTATTTATTTGACAGAGAGAGAGCACAAGCAGGCAGAGAGGCAGGCAGAGAGAGAGGAGGAAGCAGGCTCCCTGCTGAGCAGAGAGCCCGATGCGGGGCTGGATCCCAGGACCCTGAGATCATGACCTGAGCCGAAGGCAGCGGCTTAACCCACTGAGCCACCCAGGCGCCCCCTTTTTTACTATTCTTATTTGACATATTTTGTCAGATGGTGGAGATAGCCACATGAGATAGAAAGAACTGATTATCTAAACCTCTTTCTTCTCTTTTTGCTTGACAGTGACAACATTTGGTATATCTTCAGATGTATGGCTTCAGGAAAACAAAAAAACTAAATCTGATATTCTGATTTTTTTTTTTTCTTTCAGATTTTAAAATGTAGGTTAGGGGTGCCTGGCTAGCTCAGTCAGAAGAATGTGAGAGGAGTTGTGAGTTTGAGTCCCATATTGAGTATAGAGATTACCTAAAAATAAAATCTTAAAAAAATAAATACAGATAAATAAAACATAGGTTAAACCTTAAGAGTGCACTTATCTTGATGAACACTGAGTAATATATGGAATTATTGAATCACTACATCATACACCTAAAACTAATAGAAACTGTATATTAACCACACTGGAATTAAAGTTAAAAAAAATTAAAAAATATATTTTTATTTATTTTTTAAAAGATTTATTTATTTGAGAGACAGAACATACACAGGGAGGAGGGGCAGAGGGGGAGGGAGAAGCAGACCTCCCCACTGAGCAGGAAGCCTGATGCAGGGCTTGATCCCAGGACACTGGGATCATGACCTGAGCTTGAGCAGAAGGCAGATGCTTAATCAACTGAGCCACCCAGGCAGCCCTCAAAATTAAAAAAAAAAAAAAAAATTAAAAAAGAATCAACCAAAAACAAAATTAAAAAAGAGAATGTCATTGGCTAAATTTGGGATTTAGTTTAAGCATTTTATACTTGTTTCCCATTTTTCCAGATAATCAATAACACTATTTAAAATAGCAAATGGTGTTTTCATAAATATTGTTTAAAATTTAATTTTTATCTGGTCAGGTCCTCAATCAAAAAAGTGTCATTAACTGGTAAAATATTTGATATCCTACAGTGTGCTTTAAACTTTTTCATCTGCATCCTCAAATATGCGAAGGAAATAATTTTTTTCATGGGGAAATTCAGTTTGTTATGTAAATTTGTTCAGGGCTTGGCATGCAGAAGGCAGAAAGGCCAGGTACATATTTTCTGACATCTGTTGCTCTCAGCAAATAGATATCAAACCACAACAGGGAGATATCTGTTTTTTTGTTTCAGATATCTTAGAAAACTGTTTATAAGTCCTAAAGTCAAATCTGATATTGTTTGGTCATAGATATAAGGATCAAAAGAAGAATGTAAAAGTCAAAGTAAGAATAAGGGCAAAAAGAAACATGAATTCATTTTTATTGGTCTTGTTTTATTAGTGGATTTGACAAAAGAATTTCATAACATGCTTTTTCTGCCAGTTCATTGCTTGACTCTGGCTTTGATGATTGCTGGCACCTCCATAAGCCCAGTGGACTTTATGGCGAGGAAAACGGACTCCTGTTGTTAAGTAAAATGTCAAGATAAACTCAGTGAGGGTTTTTAAGAGATCTAAGCCTTGGATTACAAACACAGCAGAAGTAAGGAAAACACATATTTTGACATTCAGCTTTCAGAGGTGAAGACCTCACCATTTTACTAGCAATGACCTGTTAACTAACAATCTTGGTCTCGAATATTTGAGACCCTCCAGCTTAGAAAATAACTAATATTTGCTTCTCAACCTTGGAGTCCACAGCAATACTACATAATTCCAGGCTTCATCATTTTCAATCAAGACACTAATTTATTTATTTAATTTTTACTACAGTCAAGAAGTATCATTAGCAAATGGTGTTGCATAATCCAAAAGATGATTTCCGAGAAACTTGATTGACTAATGTTATCAACTAAATTATGTCCCTTCACTGAAATTCATATGTGAAAACCCTAATCCCTAATGTGACCTATTATATGGAATAGGTTTATGGAATATGGAATCTTTAGGAGATAATTAAAGTTAAACCAGTTAGTAAGGATGGAGCCCTAATCTGATAGGACTGTGGCCTGAGAGGAGGAAGATTCTCTCTCTCTTACGGTCTCTCTATCTCTTTGTTTTTCTCCTGCCATGTGAGAACATAGTGAGAAGGCAGCCATCTGAAACCTGAAGGGAACTCTCACCAGAAACTGAATTCTGTGGACCTCCATCTTGGAATTTCCAGGCTCTAGAGCTGTGAGAGAACAAACTTCAGCTGTTTAAGCCATTCAGTCTAGGGTGTTTTGTAAGGGCTGCTTTAGCTAAGGAAGACAATTAATTTGCATTACGTAACTGTCTTAATTTTATGCAGGATATATGAGAATAACTACCTCCTTGAAATACTTTAAAAGTCTTTCCCCAAAGGAAAAACAAAAAAAGCAGCAAACAAAATAATAGACTAGAGATGTTGATAATTGATCCTGAAGTCAAATCACCCTTCACTTACCTTTTATAGTTAAGGATGAGCATAGCATGGCTTTCCTACTTTCAGCAGACCAGAACTTCTTAGAAAACATATTCCATTATTCAAAGGTTAAGGCTTTCTTTCAAGTTGTGTACTGTAGATGTTTAATTAGATAAAGACTCAGTATTATGTTGGTAAGATTATGTTAAGATACAAGCTCATAACTGAACTTTTCTTTCTTCTTTCTCTCTGCCTTTCACCCATGTAAACCTTGTTTGCTTCAAATAAAGTTTCTAATTGTTTATCTGATATTTGTATATGACTTTATGATAAAAAACCTTAATTTTCTATTTGTATTTTGCCTTTTTTGTTTTGTTTTGTTTTGTTTTTTGGACTGTGACAAGCCTCACCAAATTACCTGTGAAAAATAGTTACTCTTTGGCCAAAGAATTCATTTGCAGGGAAAAGAATGTTAGAAAATATTGGATTTAATGATATGAATAGAAAATAGCATACTGCTTTTTAGGCATATTGGGCCTTCTTCTAAGTCAATTTGAGTTTGTAATGATATCTGCATATGTTCAAATAATTTTTAGTTTTTAGTTATTAATTATGAAATTAGTGAGGTTATGTTTAAAATATATAACAAAAACTACCAGATGGAACTTATTTGTATAAAAAGTACATATGGAAGCTTCAGGCTGCAGCAGAGTCAACTTGGGAGTAAAGATTTGATACTGTTTAATCATTTTATCCTGGATAGTGAAAGGAGGGATGTCTCCTGTGTATGTGCTTATCACACAAGATCATGTTCTATGTGCCATAATGGAATGACGGTAGGAGTGGGGAGATCTCTCTTTTTGTTTGTTTTTTTTGCTAGGTTAGATTTTATTTAACTTTGACTGAACTTAAATGATTTTGATTACTGACAGGAGCCTAGTGGCTAAAAATTCAGGCATTTATAGAAAAACTCCAAATAATGTCTTTCCTTTGTCTCTGAACACTAACCGGGTGGAGAAGTTGTCTTTTGAAAGTAGCACTGACAGAATCTCGTCTTTCTTATTCCTGGACTCTACCTAGTGAGGCAACATATTCAAATGTTTGGATGTCTGTAATGGGCACACTAGATTTCTTATGCCTCCATTGTGTACTCCTTTATTGGGTTTTCCCTCTGTGCTAGGTCCTGGGGTTGAATCATGAATCTGTAATTTGAGAAGGGATATGAGAGGGAAGTCCTGGCAAAAAAAGAAAAAAAAAAAGGATAGGGGAATAAAAGAGATGAAAGAGAGAGTGGTCCTTTTCTTTAGGCCCTCATGGATTGAGGAGAGAGAAGGATGCAGAGATGGCAAAGAGTTCTTTTGTTGTGTACCTCTCCTGCCTGCTGGCCTCTTACCCTGCAAATCGACACTCAAGGGCAGAATAGGGGTTTGTAGAAACATCCAGGCAGATATATGGGGTCTCTAAGAAGACTGGGCGGAGCCGTAGTCCCATAGAAGAATCTCTAATAGCCATATCTCAGTCACCCATTCAGGGAGCAGACTCAAGTGGCCTCACCTCTGCAGATACCAGGCAGGAGTCCAGGATCCATTCTTGCTATATCAGGACCTACCCCAGACTATTATGGGGATGGTGCACATTCCCTCACTCAGTCAGATGACATTGGAAGAGAGGAGGGTGAGGGAACTCTCAAAGACCAAGCATTTCCCTAGGAACACTAAGCCATCCAAAAGAACTATTTAAACCAGAGCCAATATGGAGCCAAACTTTAAATAGACGGAGTATTTGAACTGAAGGAGACTATTCAATGTAGAAGAGATAGATTTTCTTAATCAAGAATTCCAATATTTCTTAGTACCTAGAGGAGTCAGGAAGATTGTTAGCTCCAGAAATTGAGGTAGTGTATTTATTTGCAGATCTCAGTACAATATGAGTATAATTGCACTTCTGATATACATGATTTGATTTTCATAAAATTATGAATGTCCCATGATGGTGGCATAGGTCACTTTTCTGGGTCATGTTTCATTTATAGTTGTTAAGCACGTGGTTGACTTAGCTTTAAACATATATTGGTCTTTGAAGCTCTCACAAATAGAGTTGTTTGCATTGACTGAATAATTTTTCATCTTTTCTTAACCCTAAATTTTTATGTGCTTGTATAATTGAGATGATTCTGAAAAACGCCTTCATCTTGTCAGATATTAAGAAACAATATAGTGGAGAGAAGACTGGACAATGAGTCAAAATAAACTCTGACTCAGTTAGGGAGGAAGTGTTTTTCTGAATGCCTGAATAAATCACTGTACTTCTTTGAGCCTCAGTGTTTTCACCTGTAAAAAATTCATTCCTTTATCCCATTTACTCTTAGAAATTTATTATTATAAAAGACAAAGTAATTCCCTCTATGGACTTAAAGAAGAAGAGGACTGAAACCTTCTCTTAAAGAACTCCAGAAGCCTGGGCAAAAAAGAATGATTTGTTGATGGAAATGAATCATTTCCATGATGGAAACTGAAAACAGAGTGCAAAGAGGTGGGAGGAAAACCGAGAGCATACACTATCATGAAAGCCAAAGGAAAAGCGTTTCAAGGAGCGGTGAATTGTTTTGGCTTTTACTGCTAAAGCTTAAGCACAATGAAAACTAAAAAGTAACTGTTGTGTTTAACAGTGTGGCGTACCCTGATGACTAGTCAAAGTGTGATGGGAGGGAGTGGTTGGAATAGAACCCAGACTGTAGAAACCAAAGAAAGTGATGAGGAAAGGGAAGTCATGAATATAAAGCAACACTTCTTAGAAAATTGGCTGTAAAGGGAAACAGGGCAGTAGTTAGCGGGGAATTGAGGGAAGGTTTTAAAGGCAAGAGAGATTTAAGGCTGTTTATAACACTGATGGAAAAGTGGGGCAAATGGAGAACACAGTACCTAAGAGACAGTTCCTGGTAAAGCAGCAGAGGATGGGCTCTGGTGCACAGGTTAGAGAGTGACCTTAGAAGAGAAGAGAATCACCTACTTTGCATCAATAGTCCAAGAGGGAAAGGTGGGAAAATTATGAGCCTGTATATAGATTCCCTGTGGGGCGTTTGAGTCCCTTTCCAATGGTGTGCATTTTCTTTACTATGTAAGAGACACTATCATTTGCTTACAATGAAATGAGAGATCTGGGATAGGTTATGGTAGAAATGGAAGATTCAGTTAGAGTAGAGGTAATTAAAAATGGTTGTAAATAATTAGCTGAGTAGCAAAAGCAGGCCAGGCTAAAGGGCCAATTAGGGTTGTTGGTTCATGCTTTATATAAAATTCTGTCTTCCTTATTGCAATACTCAGGTTTTGGAAGTTAAAAGTTTTTTTCCCCACACTTGTCTTATTCAGGCACCAATAAGCATATTTATATTTAACAATATATCCCCTCGTTAATAAAATGTAACATTTTACTTATCATTGGTGAGTTTCTCCAGTCTCATATTTTAAACTATTGAAACTATATCCTGTCTTACATTTTGTAGTAAAACAATTTAAGTACTAAAAGTGAGCTCTTAACTTTCAGGTGAAGGGATAGTTTCAAAACTATCTTTAGGACCTTTAAAGCTAAGTGAGAAACAAAACATCTTGCCCCCCCCCCGCCAAATTTGAATATTTTAAGCAACTGAAATGATACAAATCCTTTATTGTTTTCATGTCTCTTATTTTACACAAATGTTTTAGTTCCTTATGAAATTTGCTAAAATTACTGGAGCTAAACTTAATCCTTGAATTTCTCTTTGTAAAATGAGAAAGTAATGTAATTTTCTATACCTAGATTGGGGTCTAGCTCAATTAGTGGGATAATTTTAGATGTTATTGGGTGTTTGTATATGTAGGCCAGTGACTAATGATTTCAGTTTTTCCTATAATAACAGAGGATAACAGAGGATACTTAAAGACAATTAGCAGGGGAGCTATCTTAAATATTGTTTTTTTTTCCCCCGCTTATTTCAAATGAAATTTTCTGTTTAATTGTCCAGAAAGTAGGAGTATGTTTCTCTTTTTCTTGCTTGTAATAGATTTTAAAAGACAATTGCAGATGTCTTTTTAGTGGGTTTCTGTTTGGCCTGCTGATCTCTTTCTGCTCTATATCAATTTCATATTAAAGGAATATGAAATTCACTGGCTTTGTAACCAGTTTATTATAAAATTATCATCATCATCATCATCATCATCATCTCTTGCTTTCTCTTTCTCTCACATTCTTTTTAACCAATTTCTAGTATCTTTAAATCATCATACCTTTAGGCTCCTGTTATACTGTTGCTGGGCAAGATTTTTTTTCAGAGTGAACTAAAGTTTTCTAATGATTAGGTGGCTCAAATTCAGGTTTACTTTAAAAAAAAAAAGGATTTTTGTCACTTGGTAAAGATCATTTCAAGAGCTGGATCTTAATTTTAATTATTTTTGAATTTTTTTTTCTTTATTTTAGTCTCTTTTGATTTGATTTTCAAGATACCTCTAGGGGAATTTGACAATAGTGGTTCTTTTAGAGATGTGTCTTGGTTTCTAGCTTGGCTGATTGTGCTTTGATTTGAAGTTTCAAAGTGGTTTTCAAAGAATTTGGGGTTCTCTCAAACCCCAAATATGACTTGCATGTATCTTCTCTTTTTTATTTTTATTTTTTTTATAAAGACACTTGTAATATGAGTGAAATAGGATATCTTGGAATGTTTGCCCTCAAATAATTTAATAAGAACACATTTTGGTTTTCTTTAATGATACACATTTTCAAAATCCTTCATTTATTTTAGCCCAAATAGTATGCTATTTGCAGTGGGGTCAGAAGATGGATGCTTTTGGGATCAGATAGCTAATTTTCTCTCTCTCTGTCATTCAGTGGTTTTGGACTTCTTTTCACTTTCAAAGTAATTATGCAGGGCTGTTGATGTTGTTTATAATGAATCAGTTTCAGTCATGCACAGAAAATAAAGATGTGTGTGTGTGTGCGTGCGCGTCTGTGACAGCATTCTCACAATCACCAGTCATGTGTCACCAGGCTTTGCTCTCCGGGATCATAGTCTTCAACATTTGCCCAAATATTAAAGCTCTATCTTATTGTGTGGTCCTCCCTTCCTTTGAAAACTGGAGAAATTAGTTCTTTTATTTCTCTCAAATGATAAAGATTAAAAGTTATTATTCTATAGCTTCTCTATTTGAAGTGAGCTTATTTATATTTATATATTTTTTAAAATCCTACATTGTTCCTAAAATGGCTTGAGGATCCATGAATTGAATTTAAAGAAACTTGAGAAAACAGCTTTAATAGCAAGATGTGGAATGTAATTTATTATATTAAATAGAACTGTTACAGTGATAAAAGATTTGAGTGTTTTTTTCCTTTTTAATCTGATTTGGAAGAGGGTGATAAAAAATTCAACATGCCTGAAGTCATTCAGTGATATTTTTATACTGATTGAGAAATATGATACTAATTACAGAATTTAGGGCAAAAAACCCACAATGATTGAAGAACATGCCTCAGGCGCCTGTGTGGCTCAGTCCGTTGAGTCTGCGACTCCTGGTTTCAGCTGAGGTCATGATCTCAGAGTCGTGGGATCGAGCCTCATGTCTGGCTTTGTGCTTAGCGCAGAGTCTGTTTGTCCCTCTCCCCCAGTGCTCCCTCCCTCCCTCTCTCTCTCTCTCTTTCTCAAATAAATAAATAAATAAATTTTAAAGAAAGACAAAACTCATCATTATGCAGATTGAAGATTCAGACAGATTCATCTCATAGGAGCAAAAGACCACTTGATGAAACAGACCTTGTCATTGAGAGACCATCAGTTCATCATAAGAGTAAAAAATTAACAGCTTTTCCATTCTAGAAAGTAATACCTCTCTGAAATCAATGGTGAAATTTTATATTAGGTTTGATTTTTATCCTCAAATAAGAATTCACTTAAATGCTACTAAGTGAACTTAATTTACTACTTTGTTGTGTTTCATTTATTATTCTCTGTTTCATATCTGTTAGTCTCCTCAGCTGTTGGGTTAAGTCTCTGGAGGCAAGAACCCTGTTGCATTCATCTTTGTATTTCCTAAAATACTTCAGAGAAACTAGATAGTAGTCAGTATTCAAAAAATTGATTTATTTGGGCACCTGTGTGGCTCAGTTGGTTGAGTGTCCCACTTTTGATTTTGCCTCAGATCATGATCTCAGGGTCCTGGGATCAAGCATTGTGTCGGGCTCCATGCTCCATGACTCCATGCGGAGTCTGCTTGAGGATTCTCTCTCTCCCTCTGCCGTTCCCCCACACATGAGTATGCTCTCTTTCTCTAAAATAAATAAAACTTTAAAAAAATTATTTATTTAATAAGTAAAATGAATTGAGGAGAATGAAAGACCGCCTCTAGTTACTTGTTTTTCTGTTTTGGAGGCAAAATTTTGCCAGTGATTCTGTGTGTACACTCAGAACTTGGAACCCCGTGTTTTGAGCTGAATGAAAATGTAAGCTATCAAGTGGTAAGTAAAAACTCTGCTTTGATACCACAGAGGACCTCAGATGAATGCAGGCAGTTTCAATTACGGTGAGGAGATCTAGACTTTCTATCAGTCAGTGTTTCCTTACTTCTTATCAAAATACTCCCCACTGGATACTCTTAATAAATAATGGCTTGAGCTTTATACTTACTGAAAATGGCATGACATGTTTGCATTTAGTTTGTTGACTGATAGGGAGGAAATAGAAATGTGTAAGTTACCAGTGTGTTGTATTCCTTGTCATAAGACAAGTCATTCAAGTATAAAAGACAAAATTCATTGAAACTTTGCATTGCTTTTTTTCATTTGTGTTTCATTTTCCTGTATGTTCATGTTTCAGCATATCATACCTATTGTTTTTTTATATTTACATTTAATAAGCATTAAGCATGGGAAAAGTTTAGGTAATGAATGATAATACTGTGAAATTTAAACTTTACAATAAAGAAAAAAATGTTTAAAATTAAGGTATGTTTATTTTTTCACACTATAGAGTATCACTGTCAGTACACTCATTATAAAAATATTTTATGACAATTCACATGCTTATTTGATACTTTTCTTTCCCTTAAAATATTTATATAGAATGAAGATAAAACTTATCTTTAGAAGAGACCATCAAGGTTTCTTTCCTCAGGAGGGAGTCATTCTTAATTCCCAATTTCCTTTCTCATCCTACTACCTGGACACTTCCTTAAGATGTATTCCAGTGTTAATGTTTTATGATCATATTATGACTGTGGGACCATCTCACTTGATAGCAATTTACAGATTGCCACTGGTCAGAAAAATTTATAAAGCATTATTATGATGCAACAGTATTTGTGATTTCAAAAGAAAGATCCAGTAAGTTGAGAGAAAATATTTTAGTGGTGGAAAACTGGAAATTAAGAGTGAGTGCTTCAGAGTACAGAAATTACCTTCAAGAAAATAATCTGAAATATATTATCCCCACTCCACCTCATATAAAGTTATAAAGGACCATTAGACTCTTCCCATCAAAGCTAGAGAACTTTTACCCTTACTTTGATAAAGATTTTATAGTAATGAATGAAACATTTTCACTTTTCAGTAGTGTATGTGTCTTCCCTGAATTTTCAACATTTCATAATTTTATAGAATAAAAATGAAGACAAGAATAGAGCATTGGAAATATCTTTTGTATGGCTTGTTTAAATTTTAATTACCAAACTTTGAGGTTTTTAACAGAGAAGCTAGAGAATAGCAAAGATTTAGAATATTAATTTTGTTATCAGGAAGTATTAAGATCATTATATATCAGAATAGAATATTACTCAGTTCTGGAACAATGAAAGAAGGTGATATGGATGAGGACAAGATATTTCACTCAGTGTTTCTGATGCTTAAATTTTCAGAAGAAATGCCATTAGTTAATATCAGAATATTTTCATTGATTCCATATATTATTTCTAGTTTATGGTACATGTAAGGACTGTCAATGAACTGTTCATTATAAATATGGATTTGGGGTGCCTGGGTGGCTCAGTGGGTTAAAGCCTCTGCCTTCGGCTCAGGTCATGATCCCAGGGTCCTGGGATCGAGCCCCACATCGGGCTCTCTGCTCAGCGGGGAGCCTGCTTCCTCCTCTCTCTCTGCCTGCCTCTCTGCCTCCTTGTGATTTCTGTCTGTCAAATAAATAAATAAATCTTAAAAAAAAATAAATATGGGTTCAGTAAGCAATATATACCTTTGCTATCTTTAAAAAGTCTTGGACCATAGGAACCCATTAAGTATTTTGAAAAAGAAGAGATTGAACAGGTGGCCTTCATGGATATTTATAGTCACTATTCTGCTGTGATGGCAGTAATTTTCCTTTAAAATATGCTAGATAGGAACAAGTCTCAAGGTTTTAATCCTTACAAATGGGTATAGTTAAAGAAAACTGCCTAACTTATTAATTTTTAAAAATGATTTTTCTTGTTTCAGATATATGTAATATATTATTACATTTGCTAATAATTACTTTATTAAGAAGCAAAATGCAAGACCTATAAACAGCTATTATGCAGTCTCTTTGCCAGTCTACAAAGCAATAAAATACTATTAACCTCATTCAAGTAGCTTTAGTGATTATTTTTTATTCATATTTTTTATATCTTACATTGCTTTATTCATAATAGCAAATATTATTGACTCTTATTTCCTAGTCCTTAAATTAACAAATATTTAATTCATAATTTTTCAAGAAAAAAAACCCATCTCTTGTCTTGGAACATTTTTCTATTTTTAAGAATTGACAAGAAGGATTCTATTGCAAATAGCTTCACACATAAAGGATATATATAAAAAACATTTTCAGTGTTAATGATCTTACTGTTCTATTTATGTATATATGTATGTATGTATGTATTTATTTTGGAGAGAGGAGTTATAGATTGATAGGTTGTTTTTTCTTTCTTTTAGTACTTTATGATGTTTCTCCATCATCTTCTAGCTTGCATTGCTTCCAGTGAGAATTCTGCTATCATTTCTTACTTTTTTTTTTAAGATTATTTATTTACTATAGATTGTATGAGATAGTATTGACATCTTAACAATATTTATGTAATCAAAGACTTACTATTAATAAATAATATAAATAATATTAATAAATACGTTCCATGTTTTTCTGTCTTAAAAAAAAAAAGATTATTTATTTATTTATTTGACAGAGAGAGAGATCACAAGTAGGCAGAGAGGCAGGCAGAGAGAGAGGGGAAAGCAGGCTCCCCACTGAGCAGAGAGCCCGATGTGGGACTCAATCCCAGGACTCTGGGATCATGACCTGAGCCGAAGGCTTTAACCCACTGAGCTTTAACCCACTGAGCCACCCAGGCACCCCTCATTTCTTACCTTTGTTCTTTTTATGTTAGTGTATTTTTCTCCGGCTGTTTTTAACATTTTTCTCTTAGTAATTTAAAATAATCTGATGCTCTGATTTAGTGTAATTTTCTGCCATTTCTTGTGTTTGGGTTTTATTATGCTTCTTGGATGTATATATTAACAATTTTCATCATTTTTAACTTTCTACTTTATTTCTTTAAATATTTTTTCTGTCCATGCCCACCTATTCTCTTTCAAACACTTCAATTACATAAAGAATAAAGCACTAAAAATTTCTTTCATAGATCATTGGTGCTCTGTTTCTTTTTTTTCCACTCTTATTTTGTATCTGTATATCATTGTGAATACTTTCTATTGCTGTATCTTCAAGTTTACTGTTTCTTCTAAATTTTTTGTTGTTTACTCTATCCAGTGTATTTTTTTCATTTTAGATATTATAATTTGCATCTTTCAGAAGTTCATCTTGTGATTTTTAAAAATACCTTCTATTTCTACTTATTATGCCTAACCTTTCTTTAGTTTTCTAAAAATGTGGAATACCAGTAAATAATATCTATCATCCTGCCTACTAATTTTATCATCTGGTAATTTTGGGGTTGGTTTTTAGTCATTGATTTTTCTCTTCATTGTGAATTATGTAATATTGCTTCTTTATATGACTTCTAATTTGTTATTGGATGCCAGACATTATGACTTTTATCTTACTGTGGTCTGGATATTTTTGTATTCCTAAAAATATTCTTGAACTTTGTTATAGGATGCAGTTATACTACTTGAATATTTTGACTCTTTTTAATTTTGTTTTTAAGCTTTTGTTAAGCAGGACCAGAATAGTATTTAGTCTAGAGCTAAATTTTCCCTACCATAGAGGCAAAACCCTTCTGGGTGCTCTACCGAATTCCTGTAAATTATGAGAGTTTCTTCTTATTTTTCTGCTCCAGCTGGTATGAGCAGGGATGATTCCTGGTCCTGTGTGAGCTTCAAGGATTTCCCCTCTAATCCTTCCTCATGGTTTTTTTCTTGACTTCAGGTAGTAGAGTGTATGTGCTGGTCTTACCTTCTTCTGTCAAGGTGGCCTCTATATATTGCTGGAGTTCTCTTTCAGTGCAGCTGTCTCCTCTGTGGTGCTCTTTTCTGTGAATTCCAGTTGTTTAAGCTTCCCTCAACTCTCAGGTCCAGGTCGACTCTATGTGGAACCCTTTCTTGTACCACAGGTAGAAATTTCTTTGGACAGTCTGCTGGATGTTCAGAAGTTTCACCTTATTTGTTTCTGGTGTCTCAGGAATTACTGACCTTCACTGCTTGAGTCCAGTGTCTTTATAAGTATTCTTTCACAAAGTCTATCCCCGTGGGGGGATGTTATTCCATTTGATACAAGAGGAAGTCCTATCCTTTTACCTTAAATCTAGCTGAATTTATTTATTTAAAATTTATTTGTTATGGATAGTATTTATTTGGGTCTTTTTTTTTTTCAATTCAGTCTAATTATTTGTGCCTTTTGAGTATATATACCTGTGCTGTCAAATACTACATTAATTGGCCGCGTGTGGCTATTCACCCTTTGAAATGTATTTGGTCAGACCTCATAGATGCTGACAGTATGAAATACAAACTAGGCCTTCATTTCTTAGTACCAAAAAAAAAAAAAAAAGTAATGCACTCACTAATAAATTTTTCTGTTGATTTCACATTGAAATATTTTGAAAATTTTGAGTTAAGTAAATATGTTATTAAAATTATTTTCACCTGTTTTTACTTTTGAAAATGTGTCTATTAGAAAATTTTAAAGTATATGTATGGATTACTTTGTATTTCTATTAGACATACTATTCTAATAGTGTGTCTTTTTCTTTCTCATAGCAGCTTCTGTAGGAATTCTGTTGTGTCTCTTGCTTCTATGTATTATTCTTTGATCTCAGGACCAAACTATCCCATTTGATAAACCCTCCTTTTCCCCAACCCACTGCTTTGTCAAGTTATTGCCCAGCAAGTTTTAACAGCAAATAAATCACTTCAGTGAAAAAATTCTCCTTCTCTACTTTCCTAACAGTTAATATTGTCAAAATAGCTTCACAATAAAGGTAGTTCCAGTTACTTTTTATAAAGCATAAGGGCAGTGTTATGGTGTGATTGGTGATGCTTATTTACCAATGGGCATTATCATATATAAATTAGATTTAGTCTTAAAGGGTCAATTAAAAAGATATTATACCTTATCAAACTTATTGAAAATACTTTGTCTTGGAAATGTGAGAACTATAACTTTCCTAAGTTTTAGATAAAAACTTAGATAAAAGGAACACGCACCCATGCGCGCGCATGTGCGTGCGCGTGCACACACACACAAACACACATACACACGCAATCTTCTTTGTGTATTTCTGGACTCTGTCCCGATATAAAATACATCAGCTTCATGATTTACAGTTTTACAATGTACTAAGTCAATTCGAGGTCACAGAAGCAATAAGTTTATTGAGTCTGGTGCCAGATAGTTAATAAAATGAATGAAAAACAAGAACAAAGGGTAAAAAAAAAAAACCCAAAACTAACTGTACCAAAGAATGATAGCTTCATATTCTTGAGAAACTTTTTTTTTTTAATATTTCTAAATAGGTCAGATTTTCCTTCATGTAATACAACCCCTAAACCAAGTTGTCATCTTTTAAACCTGTGATTTTAGGGGCACCTGGGTGGCTCAGTCGTTGGGCATCTGCCTTCAGCTCAGCTTGTGATCCCAGGATCCTGGGATCCAGCCCCACATGGAGCCCCGCATGAAGCCCCGCATCACATTGGGCTCCCTACTCAGCAGGAAGCCTGCTTCTCCCTCTCCCACTCCTCCTGCTTGTGTTCCCTTTCTCCCTGTATCTCTCTGTCAAATAACTACAAAACCCTGTGATTTTACTTTTAAAGATCGTTTTGCTTCCTCACTTCTATCTTTAGGGAGGGAATGATTTCTACTGGGTGTGGTAATGAAGTACTATTGTTTTTTGAATAATTAGTCATCTCATTACTCACATATGTAAAATATTATCAGATTAGGTAACTACTCTGTTGTGGAGGGGATATGTTCTTATTTTAAGGTTAAAAATTTCTATTATATTGTAATAAAAAAAAGTCCAACAAGTAAAATTTTCCTTGTGAGAAAGAATTTACATGGGTATTTTAAAGATTGAAAATGGCATTAAAGATTGGAGGAGAATTAATCTTCCAAGGAGAGTAGTAGAAGCATATTTCTTTGTAATATGTGAAAAACAGGCAAGGCAGAACATTACAAAATCAGTGTTAGAAGATAATCTGGTATACTCAGGGATACGGAACGTAAAACCTAAGCTACCTATTTCAGCCTTCACCAAGTTTTACTGCTTATTATGCTTGTCGGAAAAAAGAGGAGAAAGAACTGTATCTCTTAAAATATTTTTCAATATAAATTTTGTCTCTTATGGTGGAGCTAAGGCATATAGAGCCATTTTCTTATTGTATAAGAGTGTGTTTCTGACAATCACAAATGACATATGCTTATACAAGACAACATTTGCTGGAGTAGATACATCATTTTAGAATATCATTTATAAATATATATCCAATGGAGAATCCTACTAGTGAACGTCCTACTTTATACCCACCATGAACTGCTGTGTTCCAGTACTTACATTTCTTTGAGTCCAATTAAGACAGGTTGTTCTGTAAACTGATCAGGGGATCTGTTAAGCAGTAATGACAAGATCTTCTATTGCTTCAGAGACTTTAAGTGGTGAGGACAGAATTAGTAGTTGAACAGTTGCTCAGGTCTTGGCAGTTTCATTTAACCTACAGTGAATTTTGCACATACATTTGTTGATACATTGAGGTATATATTAGAACAATGGTCTCAAAAGAGCTTGTTTGGATGCAACATTTTGGGATATGGGGTTAAAAAGGATTGTTATAACTATATTGTATCAGTTGAAATGTTAGATAAAGGAAAATATAAACAAGACCTTATGTATCTTTAAGAAATGAAAACTATAATGTCGAAAGGAAATGTACTGTAGTGCATTGACAGCAACTAGAAAATGCAGAGTAAAAAATTTTGATAGAATCATATTGAATCTATAGATCCCTTTGGGTAGTATTGCCATATGAACTATGTTAAATCTTCCAATGCATGAAAAAAAAGGATTATTTGTCTCTCAAACTTTTTATCCTTTCTTCAAATACCTAATCATCAACAGGTGATGTTTGCCTTTTACTTTGTCTTTTAGGGAATAATTTGTCTTTTAAGAAAAGACAAATTATCAAGTAAGTACCTACTCAACTTCTCTCCCCTCCACTTCTTTTTATTCCCCCCTCCTCCACTTCTGTATATATCTTTGATGTCACTCATCAGTTCCTTCTTTTCTATTTTAGAAGAATCTGTGTTTTAGGTTCTTTCCAAAGGCCTCAGAGGCAGTGGAACACAGTGGTTAAGCGAACAGTCTTTGATTCTCAGCTGCCTGGGCTATAATTTTCCCTCCCTGACTTGGACCAATTCAGTATTTCAGTTTTTCTTTCTCGAAGCTGGATATGATGAAGACATGTATCTCATAAGGTTCTGAAGCTGATTGTATTAATTAACATTAAAAACGTGAAGGGCACTGCCTGGTAGGTAGCAGGAACAATTACTATTACTATGAGTTATCACTTCCTGCCTCATGGGTCTCACTTCACAAATTACTTCCTCCATCCTGAGTCTTTAGTCACTTTTCCTCCACTGGTCTTCCTTCTTAAACTACCTATGCACTCACAACCCTAGAAAACTTTCCCTCAATTTGATCTATTATACTTTTACCATCTGTTCTTTCACTGCTAAACTGCTAAATCATTTTCTCATTATGTTCCCCAATTCTACTTCTCCAGCTAGTCTTCACTCTTCAATCCAGTACAATCTGACCTGTATTCCCACTGTTATGCTAAAACTGATCACCCTGACCTTCTGATTTTCAACCCCAGTGGTAGTTACGTTTCCAGGCATCATCCCATGTAATCAAACCTCCTATGGTATTTGACACTGTTGGCCATTGTGGAACTACTTTAGAAGTTCTTTTTCAGCATCTATGACATTACTCTTTCCTGTTCATTTGGACATTACTCTTCAATCTTTTCTGAATCTCCTATTTTACACACCATATATCACGATAATCTCCAGTATTTGATTATATGAATTTCTCTTATATCCTGTGCTGCCAAAATATATCCTCAAATGCATAATGCATATGTCTCCTTCTCTACATCCTAACAGGACTTGCCTTAAGTTAGGCTGTATACATTTTCAATAAATGTCATTCTAACTTCTTTTGTAGTAGCCATATAATTATTGGCCTTTCAGCCTCTACTCCCTTAAATCTGTTGTCTAATCTATTTCTAGATTTTTTTTCCTTCTAAAATCTCAATCTAATTATTTCTCTATGTGAATGCATAATTCCATCATATATTACAAGGTAAAAAAGCTTAAAAAAGCTCAAGGTAAAAAAGTTCTATGTTAATTGTTTGACAAACATTTACTTGGACCCTAAGTCTCGGTGCCAGTTTTATATCTTCTAGCATTTATTTAATTCTCCAGGTAATTAGAAACTACATATTTGCTTTCATAGAAATGTTTACTCTTATAGTCTTTTACAGACAGTGTAATTTATTCATTTACATGTCCATCTCTTGCCTAAATGATACATCATCCTTTTAGAATCTTTGGAATCTAACATCTCTAGAAAATAACATAAACCTAAGTGTATTTGTTGAACAACTACCTTTCCATAAAAGTATATAGTACCTTGGGATGTGGGGGATTTTAATTATATTTGACATTATATATATATATATATATATACACACACACATATGTATATATATATGTATATATATGATATAAATATATTTTAATTACATTTTCTTCTGTATTAAATAAGTAATATTATGTAACCTAAAAAATAATTTGTGAGATAGTATTTTTTCCATTTTGTTTGGTCTTATAACCCTCAAAACATAAAAGTAAACTATGTGTAGATAACTCATGTGTATACGAAAATCTTTGAGGAAATGGCCTGATTCATAAGATTCAGTGAACTTAACTATCTTCTTAGCATACTCTCTGGCTGTAAACGTAGTGTGTGCATTTAGTCTCATCTATTGTGTAGGTAGTATTGAAAATTTTTATTTCTAAAATACCTAATACAAGCACATTTACTATTCAAAAAAGACCTAGTAATAGTGTATATGCAATAAAATTTTCATTAAATGATAAAATCTTAAGCTTTGCATATAAAATATTAATATTGAATCAAGATGTTTTAACAATAGGAATGCTATTGAATTATATCATCAAAGAAACCTTAGGATTCTTAAAATATAACAAAAAAAGTCATTTCACGTAGTTGGTAAGATAGAAGCGAAGACAAAATCAATTCAAGACTCCTGGTAAATTCTGAAGAGCTCAGAACTCTGTTAATGCACCCTTAAATTATGAGCCAAAAGCATGTAGAACATTTCTGATATAGGCAAGGAAGGATAGATTTCAGAAGTTTAAGCTCCTAAGTCATTATTTTCCATTATTAAGATTCTTCTCTGATTATTTTAATCTATTCCAATGTGTGGAATACTAGGTAGGTATATACTAATGCATTAAATATTACATTCCATTTTAAGTGAAGAGCTGCATGCCCATTGAAAAGCCTTCCGCAGTGACCAAAACGTACATTTCTGAATTATTATCCCAGTAGGGATATTGAAGATTCTGATAATATTTTGAATATAATGTAGTGATTCATCAATTCTATACATTATATTATGCCCAGCACAAGTAAAGCTACCGTCTGTCACCATGAAATGCAATCCCTATGCTGTACCTATTCTTCCTGTGATTTATTTATTCCATAACTGAAAGCCTGTGTCTCCTACTCCCTTTCACCCATTTTGCCTACTCCCCCCCTCCTCTAGCAATCAGTTTGCTCTCTGTATTTATAAGTCTGATTCAGCTTTTTTTTTTTGTTTATTCATCTGCTTTTTAGATTCCACCTAAAAGTGCAATCATGTGGAATTTACCCTCTTTCTGACTTATTTCACTTAGTATAGGTAATACTCTCTAGGTCTATCCATGCTGTCATAAATAACAAGATCTCATCCATTTTTTTAAAGATTTTATTTATTTATTTGACAGAGATCAGAAGTAGTCAGAGAAGCAGGCAGAGAGAGAGAGGAGGAAGCAGGCTCCCTGCTGAGCAGAGAGCCTGATGTGGGTCTCAATCCCAGGACCCTGGGATCATGACCTGAGCCGAAGGCAGAGGCTTTAACCCACTGAGCCACCCAGGTACCCCAGATCTCATCCATTTTTATAAAAATGATTTTGAGTACTAAGTACTATTGCATCCTTTTTTAATGAGGAAACTGGGGCTCAGAAAAACTACTTTTCCAAGGTAAATTACTTATGCAGTAAGAGGCTGAGCAAGGATTCATATGTAAGTCTCCTTGACTCTGAAAGCTGTGCTTTTTAACTACTATAGTATGGCCAGTAAAGAAGGAGGATAACTGGGACTGCAGTAACAGAGCAAAGAAAATGTTTACAGGCAGAAGGAATGACCATTTGTGTTGCAAGCTGCTGAGGTACCAATTTATTTAAGAACAGAAAGGTGGCCATTGGGTTTACCAACATGAAGGTCATCGGTGACCTCCACAAGAGCAGTTCCAGTGATGTGGTGGGAGAAAATCTTGAGTGGATTTAAGAATTCGCAGAGACAACCTTTTGAGGAGTTTCCTCTAAAGGGAAGGAGGTGTTTGGGGGTATACTAGAGGTGAGGAAATGAGAAATGAGATGATCAGAGGATTTTTTGTTTCAGATGAGGGAATAACATTTTTATATGCTGATGAAACAATTCAGAAGGATAGAAGACTTGATGTTGAAGAAAAGAGAAGTGAGAATTGCTGAAGCTGTGTTCTTGTATTGGAGAAAGCAGAAGAGATTGGAATGCAAGTGGAGAGGCTGGCCATTGCTGACAGTTTACCCATTTTCACCAGAGGGAAGACAGAGTAGTTGGGAACAGATACAAGTGTATAGGGGATGTGGTGGTGATGGCTTGTGAATGTTGTCTTCTGCAGTTCTCAGTCATTGACTTATAGTGAGATATTGGTATATAATGTTACATTGAATTACACAATATCCAAATTAGGTAGGTACATTTCAGGTTTCTTTTTTTTTTAAATTTTATTTATTTATTTGACAGAGATCACAAGCAGGCAGAGAGGCAGACAGAGAGAGAGGAGGAAGCAGGTTCCCTGCTGAGCAGAGAGCCTGACGTGGGACTCGATCCCAGGACCCTGAGATCATGACCTGAGCCGAAAGCAGCGGCTTAACCCACTGAGCCACCCAGGCGCCCCACATTTCAGGTTTCTTGAACTGAAATTTATTTAATTAAAAACTATAGGCTAGAGTGTGGTATAAATTGAGAATAAAACATTTGAAGATTGTAGCAGATTCAAATCATGGCTTTTAGAAAGCTGTTTTTGTTTATTTTAATCATAAAAATGTATGTATATTCATAGAAAGAGCTAATGTTCTCTTTTTAGGTCTTTTTTCTTCAGAAACAAGGAGATGGTAGTTATCATTATCAAACTTACTGTTGAAGACTAAAGACAGCAATAAATAAAATATTCTTTAAGTGAGGGTTAAATCATCATAGGGTGAATGCATAATTTTTATTTTATGGTAAAATAAGTGACTTTTTCACAAATAAGTGAAATGAGTTTGTGGGAAAAAGAATGAAATGCACATTTGCTCATTGAAATTCTGGATTCCAACCATCTGATAACATTTCTTGTCAAACTATTCTAACAGCTCTTATTGCCTTTGAGAATGTTTAAATAAAATCTTAACAAAAATGAAGTAAACTTTCCCCTTTCTCTATACTTTGTGCCAGAAAAGGAAAAAAGGCTATATTTTACCTTTCTGTTAGCAGGTACCAAAAGAACTTATAATGTGGGATGTATCCAAGAGGAATATTCTCAAGGTTTGCTTTAAAAAAAGTAATTTAAAAATAGTCTACATTTAAGCTACATTTAGAATCTTCATCAAGCTTAAAAGGATGTTTGGAGTTAAGTTTAAAAACAGTGGGATTTAGTGTAATAGGTTTGGCAACAAAATCAGGGTAGTTCATACAACTGATGAATTGATGCAGACCCAGCTGACTAACACATACCATGTGTTTGCTTTGGCAAAGAATTTGGAAAAATAATTTGGAGAAAAAAATATATTTTTTAACAGATTTCACTTTTGTTGTTGTTTTGTGGGATAAAAAAAGCTAATCAAACGAGCAAAGGTAGAGTTCACAAAGATCTTCTCATTGACTGGAACCATATTTGGAAGTCTCATAGAAAAAACGAGATGGAAGAGGATAATTTCACTTAGTTCATCTTTCTCTTAATTACTCACTACTCACAAATAGATTTATGACTAGTTATTTCTCAGTTGATACCATGTTTGTGTATTTATTCTGTCTAAATACAATATTATAACATGCTGCTTATCAACATTTCTAATGTAAATCATAACATATAGAATCTTCTATTTAAACTTTGATGACCAAGAACCATATTCTCTTTTGCAGTTGTGATTAAGTATGCTATCCTAAGACTTTGTTGTTAACTCATAGATTTGCTTTTCTTGTTGTTCAGGCATAAGATTAAATAAAGCTTATTTCTTCTGTGAAGTATTTCATTATTGCTACAAGGTTTCAAAAGAGTTTGTTTGGCCATTATTAAAGTCTTGGAATTCTCACTGTTTACTAAAATTCAGACACATTAATGATGTGATGGACCCAAGGCTGGAATTAGCTCTATTTTATGGGTTGAAAAGTGCTCCATAGGCTATTTTCACCATCATAAGATAGATATGTTGAATATACTCTTAAATTTGTTTCAGGAACAAGACACACTATTTTCTACTATGGAGTAGCTTGACTTTATGGGCTGTGTCACTAAACCATGAAATTCAGGAGATAATGGGATATTTTCCTTAGTGAAGTATGAAAAATTCTTAAAGCTGGGATCAATTCAGTACAGCATGTATAAATGTGCAATGTTATTACATAGGAAAGAGCTACAGAATGATTAAATAGATAATTGATTTTCAAAAGTAACCAAAAAATTATTTGAAAATATTTCACCTCTATTTTTTGATGACCTTGGACAAGTTATTAACTACTATGAGATTCAGTTGGATTTGTATCTTAAATGGGGATACTGCTAACTATTTGATTTCCAAGGTTGTTATAAAAATAAATTGTGTACTATGTATTACATTTGGAACGTGATATGTTTCTTTTCCTCCCACTAGGTTATAACATTAAAAGTAAGATTTTGACCCATTTTGAGTCTATTTTTGTGTGTGGTGAAAAGCAGTGGTCCAGTTTCATTCTTTTGCATATGGCTGTCCAGATTTCCCAACACCGTTTGTGGAAGAGACAGTATTTCCCATTGTATATTCATTCTTCCTTTGTTGAAGATTATTTGACCAAATAATGATGGGTTTATTTCTGGATATTCTATTCTACTCTATTCTATTGATGTATAGAATATTTTATGCCATTTTTATGCTATTTTTATGCCAGTACCATACTATTTTAATTACTACCACTTTGTAATGTAACATGAATTCTAGAATTGTGATACCTCTAGTTTGGTTTTCTTTTTCAAGATTACTTTGACTATTCAAGGTCTTTTGTGGCTCTAAAAAATTTTAGGATTGTTTGTTCTGGTTCTCTTAAAAATGTTGATATTTTGATATGTGTTGCATTAAATCTGTAGATTGCTTTGGTTAGTATAGACATTTTAACAACATTTATTCTTCTAACCCATGAGCATGGAATATCTTTGCATTGTCTTGAATTTCTTTCATCAGCATTTTGTAATTTTTGGAGTATAGGTCTTTCATCTTTCTCGTTAAGTTTATTTCTATATATATATATTTTTTTTTGGTGCAGTTGTTAAGGGGATCATTTCCTTAATTTCACTTTCTGCTGGCTAAAATACAAAAACACTAATCCAAAGAGATACATGCCTTCCTATGTTTATTGTGGCATTATTTATAAAAGCCAAACAGCCCAGAGTACATCGATAGATGAATGGATAAAGAAAATGTATGTGTGTGTAATACTCTTCAGCCATAAAAAGAACAGACCCTCCCATTGCAACAACATGGATGAAGCTAGAGAGTATAATGCTAAGTGAAATAAGTTGGTCAGAAAAAGAAAAATACCATATGGCCTCACTCATATGTGGCATTTAAGAAACAAAACAAATGAGCAAAGGAAAAGAAAGAAAGAGAGAGACAAACCAAGAAAAGACTCTTAACTGTAGAGAACAAACTGGTGGTTACCAGAGGGGAGGTAATGGGGCAATAGGTGAAAAGGTGAAAATAGCTAGTGGCTTCCTATTCCTTCCTACTAATGAAGTGTTGTGTGTGAGGTGAAAATGGTGACATAGTTACCAGTAATGAAGAGGTTGGTCAAGCTTGGATGGAGAGGTTAAGTGCAGTTGTCAGTATATTCTCATAGATGTTGAGTGAATATTCAGGGGAGGAGAACTTAAAACTGCCAGACAATGGGAGAAGTGAAGTTTATCTGATCTATACAACTTTCTAGATTAGATTTATTATCTTTACTTTATTAATGAGGAAAGAGAAGATTGGAGAGTTAAGCCCATGGCTACATAGCTAGTAGTATATGAAGAAGCTGGAATTCACACTAGAATAATCTGCTTTTGATCCCCCTTTTATTTGCCTTTCAAAAACGTCTTTTTTTAGAGGTTTCCCACAGTAGTGGAAAGGGAGAACTAGCTTCTTCAAAAATTCATATGTATATGCCGTATATTCTCAAGAGGTATTCTCTCACTTAATTTTCAGAACAACACTATAAGAATGACATTATCTTTTTCATTTTACATAGAAAGAAACTGAGACCTGGAGATTAAGTAACATTTTTAAGGTCACACAGCTATTAATTTAGCAAGTGGTGATTCAAATCCATTTCTGTCCAGTACCAAACTCATGCTTTTGCTAGTACAACATACTGACTGGAAGTACAGGATCAACAAGAATGAGAAATGAGCACTTTGGTATAAGGAATTGGGGAATGTGTTTGGAATGTATGTTGAGAAAGAGAGGATGGGAGCAGAGATAAGAATCCAAGATTGAGCTTTTGGTGTAGGGGTCAGGGAACTTGACTTATGTTTCCTCTTCTCCCAAACTTCTAGACTCCTACTGCATTGCAAAACTGCTTTTTATTCCCTGAATTTCCCATGCTATTCCATGATTCTGTACCTTTGAACATGTATTTTCCTCTATCTAGAATATCTATTCACTCTTCTTTTCCTGGAAAACGTCTTTTTAACCTTGAAAATGCAGTTCAAAATTTATTTCTTTTGTCAATCTTTTCCTAGTCCAACCAATGTTGAATTAGATGTTCTTTTGAGATTCTTTAATCCAGTATACCTCAGAAGCATCTTTCTGTGACTCTGGAAGCACAAAATAGAGCTGCTAAGGATTGATGGTCCTGAAGATTTTCTAATCTTATATCTAACTATGGATTTGATAATCTTTGTAAGATTATTCTTTTTTTTTAAATATTTTATTTATTTATCACAAATAAGCAGAGAGGCAGGCAGAGAGAGAGAGAGAGAGAGAGAAGCAGGCTCCCTGCTGAGCAGAAAGCCCAATGCCGAACTCAATCCCAGGACCCTGAGATCATGACCTGAGTAGAAGGCAGCGGCTTAACCCACTGAGCCACCCAGGTGCCCCTTGTAAGATTATTCTTAATGTATAAACTCCTTAGATCTCAATATGAAAGAATTAGACACACATATACACAGACACACATACTCACACACACATTTGTTTGTTAGCTGAAAATATATATATATTTTTTTTACTTATTTCCTCATTTATTTAACTTACCCATGGTGGTTGTAATGATTTTGGCCTCTTCATTGCCTTTTTTTTAATAATTTTTTTTAATTTTTTATAAACATATATTTTTATCCCCAGGGGTACAGGTCTGCGAATCGCCAGGTTTACACACTTCACAGCACTCACCATAGCACATACCCTCCCCAATATACATAACCCCACCCCCCTCTCCCAACCCCCTCCCCCCATCAACCCTCAGTTTGTTTTGTGAGATTAAGAGTCACTTATGGTTTGTCTCCCTCCCGACCCCATCTTGTTTCATTTACTCTTCTCCTACCCCCTCAACCCCCCATGTTGCATCTCCTCTCCCTCATATCAGGGAGATCATATGATAGTTGTCTTTCTCCGATTGACTTATTTCGCTAAGCATGATACCCTCTAGTTCCATCCACGTCGTTGCAAATGGCAAGATTTCATTTCTTTTGATGACTGCATAGTATTCCATTGTGTATATATACCACATCTTCTTTATCCATTCATCTGTAGATGGACATCTAGGTTCTTTCCATAGTTTGGCTATTGTAGACATTGCTGCTATAAACATTCGGGTGCACGTGCCCCTTTGGATCACTACGTTTGTATCTTTAGGGTAAATACCCAGCAGTGCAATTGCAGGGTCATAGGGTAGTTCTATTTTCAACATTTTGAGGAACCTCCATGCTGTTTTCCAGAGTGGTTGCACCAGCTTGCATTCCCACCAACAGTGTAGGAGGGTTCCCCTTTCTCCGCATCCTCGCCAGCATCTGTCATTTCCTGACTTGGTAATTTTAGCCATTCTGACTGGTGTGAGGTGATATCTCATGGTGGTTTTGATTTGTATTTCCCTGATGCCGAGTGATATGGAGCACTTTTTCATGTGTCTGTTGGCCATCTGGATGTCTTCTTTGCAGAAATGTCTGTTCATGTCCTCTGCCCATTTCTTGATTGGATTATTTGTTCTTTGGGTGTTGAGTTTGCTAAGTTCTTTATAGATTTTGGACACTAGCCCTTTATCTGATATGTCATTTGCAAATATCTTCTCCCATTCTGTCAGTTGTCTTTTGGTTTTGTTCACTGTTTCCTTTGTGAAAATAGCTATGCTACCTAAAGCAATCTACACATTTAATGCAATTCCTATCAAAGTACCATCCATTTTTTTCAAAGAAATGGAACAAATAATCCTAAAATTTATATGGAACCAGAAAAGACCTCGAATAGCCAAAGGAATATTGAAAAAGAAAGCCAAAGTTGGTGGCATCACAATTCCGGACTTCAAGCTCTATTACAAAGCTGTCATCATCAAGACAGCATGGTACTGGCACAAAAACAGACACATAGATCAATGGAACAGAATAGAGAGCCCAGAAATAGACCCTCAACTCTATGGTCAACTCATCTTCGACAAAGCAGGAAAGAATGTCCAATGGAAAAAAGACAGCCTCTTCAATAAATGGTGTTGGGAAAATTGGACAGCCACATGCAGAAAAATGAAATTGGACCATTTCCTTACACCACACACAAAAATAGACTCAAAATGGATGAAGGATCTCAATGTGAGAAAGGAATCCATCAAAATCCTTGAGGAGAACACAGGCAGCAACCTCTTCGACCTCAGCCGCAGCAACATCTTCCTAGGAACATCACCAAAGGCAAGGGAAGCAAGGGCAAAAATGAACTATTGGGATTTTATCAAGCTGAAAATATTTTTAAAACTATTAGGGGATCATTCACATTCCCCTCTCCTTTATGCGCACACAGGCACACACACATATGTACATGCACACACACACACACACAGAGACATTTATCAATAATAGTGATATGTATCAGTGAAACATTGCATAGGATTCCCAGAGATCCCCACCAATGACCTCATACCACATGGTCTGTACTCTGGACATACCTATCTGATGTCCCTCACCAGGCTTTGTAAATAATAATGTACAAATATGGTTTGTTCATAAAAACAACTGGATTTCAGAGGAATTAGCACAATTGTGTGAATTAAGGAGAGATATGATCAAGATTAGGATGAAGTAGGCCCTTGAGGTGTGTGCACCCTTGCTGAGAAACAATGATTCTGTCGCACTGATTTTCAAGTCCAACATCTTATTTTCAATGCATATATAATCAACACCTTCATTATCTTTTCTTAAATAATTACTATTGTATCATAAATGTTTTCTTTTGGGTATAAAATTTTGATTCAGCAATAAAGTTAGATTTACTGATGCAGACAGCAAGGACTACTTTTTTTCTCTGCTCCGTACCAAGTCCATATAGTGTGTGTGGTAGAGTAGGGCAGTAGATATATATTGTTTTTTGAAGACCAGATTTTTCCAGTAAGACCTTCATTGGAAGTCATGAATTTTACAAGTAGGTTTATCACTAGTACAAAAATATGGTGATACATTCATTAAAGATTATTTTATTTTCTCTTCCATTCACTGAATTCCCATATGTACAGTCAGGGTCAGTTAAATAAAAAGAGAAAAAAGACTTATTAGTGTCAGAGAAGTAAAACATGAAATGCAGGGTTAGCAATTTGTTAGTAAATCTAGAATATTCTGGCAAAAATAAAAGTCTTGTTTGGCTATGTTCACTGCCCATTTTCTCAGATACTTATTGGCCCCTTACTTTACTTTGGGCTCTATTGATTAAGGATAAAAGTGAACCAAAGATCTATGGTTTGATTTGATCATTGGAAACAAAAATGTTTGTCTTTGAAATATAACTTGGGTCATGTTCTCATAGTTTTGTGGACTGCTACTAATGCTGAAAATTCAAGACTATTGCTTTTGTAATTCTTAGTCAATGGTCAATGCTTGGCTTGGGCACTGAAGTACTAAAAAGTGGGGTCATTAAATAACAAATACCTCTAAGTTGGATGAACAGAACAGCTTCAAAATGTGTATTTGGTCTGGCATTTCTGCATTATTTGTTAAACCCACAAAATGTAGATTTTTATCTCTAACTTCTGTTCATTCAGTTGTGGGTACTTTAGGAAGTTGTTTTCTTATTCTTCCACAGTGAGAACTGCAAGATCGTTGTTGGTACAACTTGGCCACTGCTTAACAGAAGCAGCTTGTTTATATTACTTTCTGTATTTTTTTAAAGACCAGTATTTATTATCCATTAAGAAGTCCTTAACAGCTTTCTTTCTTAGGGAGTTTTTTTCTTAAGGAATAAGTCATGGGCTCTGTTAGGTCCACAATTTCTTATCCATGATGCCATAATGAATTTTTCTCCACTCAATAGCATCTGGAGAAAATTACTCAGTATTTAGAGGGGGAAAATCAGGTTATAAGAAATCTTTGCTGGGAGGGTATATTTCTCAGATTCTTGCCTTAAAAAATCCATTTGGGTACTTTTAAATAATCCTTCATGTAATAAATTGAGGTTCTTTAGTTGAATCTACCTAGTCTTTTAGGAATGGAAGGTACTGAAAATTCTATTTTGGCAGAGTAACGAAATGTTAATAACCTGTCTAGTAGTTGAATTTAAGCATACCAGCTAGCAACTATGTTGCCAAAACAAATGAAAATTCATTGCCTGCTTTTGGAACCAATTTAGTTAGGTAACACTTCATTTTTCGGCATCATCAGGGGAATGAGTTATTCCAGTTAAGTGAATTTTCCACATAAATGCCTCAGAGTTATCTCTTGAAAATCAGGGAAATCGGGAAAACAGAAATCAGGGAAGGTTGGTTTCTTGCTGTAAACCTTCAGTGACTTCTCACTGTCCAAAGAACAATGCATTGCTTTATAATCTACCATTCCAGTTTCATCTCCATCCAATTCCCCTATCACCAATGATCCACCTCAATTTCCTTGCCATTCTCTAGATCTAGCATGCTCTTTTAACTCTTTGATTCCCAGGTCCCACTCCAAAGGGTCACAACTCCACATCAGTTTATTAGAACTCTTCTCTGTGTTTCCGTAGCCCCAGTGCATGTTTCCAACATAGAAACCATAGTGTAAATTGATTTTAAAATTTTGTGATGGCCTCCCTCACTACACTGAGAGCTAATTGTGGTCAGGGAACATGCCTCCCTCTACTTTTATTTTTTTAAGCTTCGTGTCTTTAGAGTTGCATATGGTGCCTGACACATGGTGATATTATACTTGTTTCCTATGGGTGCTGTAACAAATTGCCCAAAACCAGGTGGCTTAAAATGGTAGAAATTTATTTTCTAATACTTTTGGTTCCAGAAACCTGAAATTGAGGGTTTATTAGGGCCATATGCCCTTCAGAGACTTTGGGGATGAATCTGTTCCATGCCTCTTCTAGCTTCTGGGTACCTGCCAACAATCTTTGGTATTCCTTGGTTTGTACCCACATCCTGCAATCTTTGCTATCATCTTTACATTGCTTTCTCCTCTTTCTGTTTCCAAACTCTACCTACTTTCCCTAATGGATATACTTGTGATTGCATTTAGGTCCCACCTCAATAATGTGGGATAAGTTTCAATTCTCAAGACCCTTAACTGAATCATGTATTTTGGCGCATAAGGTAACACCCACAGGTTCTAGGCATCAGACCATGGAAATATCTTTGGGAGCCACTATCAGTCTATTGCAGATACTTAATGTATTTTTAAATTGAATTACCTCTTCAAATACTAAGACTTTCAAAATATTAAAACATATTTGAAGAAAATATTACTAAGGCATATCTCATGCTTAATTGCTTCTTTAATTAGAGTATAGTATTCAGACCATAATTTCATATTTTCTTAATATCAGTGTTTTCTGATTTTCAAAATTAAACTGTACTTCCAGTCAGATTAATCTTAGGCTCCTAGAGAGCTTAAGAGAGTTCTTTCACTGCTCTCTAAATATGTTTAGAGTTCAGTAGTTATTGAAAAGAGTTATACATACAAATAAGATTCAGTTTCTTTTTCAAATAAATTACTGATTAGTGTGAAAAATAGATATGGATGCAGAACTAGACCAATAAAATATGCATCTGTTGTGTGGTTGAAGGGCAGACCAAACCTTTCTGTCTTATGTATGAGAAGTTGACATTTGGTTAATTTTCTAATTTTGTCCTCCTGGAAACCTGGTAAAAATGACATATCAAATATATTTTTGACATTAGTTATGGCAAAAATGTCCCTTAATTAGCAAATTGCATCTAGACTTGGAAGAAGTATGAATGATCTTTATTAATATGTGAACTATACATAATTGATGGGGATGCCATAACAGGATTGCCAGCCAGTGCTAAGGGTCTAGTTGGCATTGGAGATGAGAATTTATGTAGATCTAAGCTACAGGATCATGTGAGTTTTCTTTAGAAGAGTCTAGTCACCAAGGGTGTATTACAATGAAGATGAGTGTGTAGTATTCTACCAGGTTAGGGTTTTGTCTGATTAGTCTCAGTGGAATAATTTGGGTGTTAGGGACTTGGAGATGCTGGCTAGAGCAGTTCTAGTGATAAACCTTGGGCTCTTGAGATGAAAAGTGGATGGAAAGGGATTAATAGGTTGGAAGGGAATGGAGGCCTCAAGGACCTTTGTCCTTGGTAGAAAAGATGTCAGTAAGGGCATGAGAAAACCAAAAGGAAAGGAAACAGTGGTTAAAGTAGAATTGTCTGAATGAAAGAAAACAAACATGGGACAATTCCTTGGGGTGAAAAGGACTTGCTCTGGGAGGGGGTGATTGATGCAGAGAGAAGGTTGAAAGTAGCTGAAGCAAAAATGTTCAGAAATTATAATGCTACCGTGTAGGATAGATCATCTGTCTGGGTGTTCAGATGACTGAAGATGACAAAAGCACCAGAGGGTGGAGACAACAGCATGAGACAAATAGAAAATCCCCAAAGAATTGGAGAAGTTACCCAGAGGTCAGTAGATGATAGCGGCCAGGGGATGGAGGAGACTCAAGGAACAATGAGTTGTTGCATAAAGTAGAAGATAGTTGGGGGACTGGAGGCAGGGGCACTGTGTGAGAGGCTGGTTTGCATATGACAGTAAAGAAAACAGTTTCAGAAGGGGATGATGATGTTTATAGTCAAACAGAGATTCCAGAAGGCCCTGTGGCATGAATTTGAGTTGTAGGAGAAGAACAATGGGGAGAGAGTCAATTGATTATGTAGAAGTTGTGAAGAAAGCATAAGGTAGTTAGATGATGAAAGTAAAAGAGAAAAAATCCAAGTTCAGGAAAAAGGAGTAACAAAGAATTAGAAGTAAGATGCATGGCCAGAATTGATAACCTGAAATATGCCAATTTTGAAGTCCGTCATTCCAGTTTAGGGCCCTCAGAGGTAACTCGCTTGGTTTCAGCAGAGCAGATGAAAAGCATCACAAGGTGGTGAAGAACCCAGCTTCAGCCCAAGGTGAGTGGCAAGGATTTAACACAGCAGTCACTTCTCACTGCTGTCAATGGTAAAAGATGTTTCCTTATTGTTAATTGTCACCTTCAAACCTACTGCTTTTAATCTATTTTTAAGACTAAAATTGGATTTTTTTCCCTAAAATTGGAGACCTTCTGTTCAGCAACATTCATTTAAAAATAGTCCTTCACTTGTTCTGCTGTTCTACCTATGATTTTAGAATATTGGAAAGCTAGGATATTTTCATACCAAGATTTTAAATATAAAATCTAGTTCCTTTCATAACATGCTATATAACTTTCTTCTATATTGAATATAAATGCTTTCTTTATTAATTTGGTGGATGAAATTATTTAATAATGTTTTAAAATGTTAAATATTAATGGTTATCTGCTCAAGGTAAAGTACTTAGTTTGTGGGAGGAGGTAGTAAGTCAAACATTCATTAGTTTTATAGCTAAAATCTAGTTAATTTACCCATGTTTTATTAACAATAAAATAGTAAGTTTGAATTTGAAGTTTTTCTTTTTCTTTTTTCCCCCTGCTTTTCTAATCTTTCCAGTGAGGAGAAGTCAAGCCCAGGAATCATCTCTCTGTGACCCAGGCTGTTCTAGTCTAACATTCCAACTCAGAGCCTCACAAGCACTTGTCTCCCCTTGACATGTTTATATTCTCACAATTTGGAAGGGCAGTAATAACTTCTAGGTCCAACATTTCCAACATTTTGAGATTTGATGGTTTAGAATACTTGGTTTAGACTTAAGGACATTTTCATACTCACAGAGAAATTCTTTTTCTTATAGATCATTAAAGATATTTTTCTTTGACTTGAGTTAATTTTCCCAGGTAATTTCATTACATTCTGGGCACCATAAATTCATAATTTAAATTGTGTTAAACTGAAATCTGTGGCATATTAACATTTTTAAAGTAGATCTGCTTACTTTTGGCTTGTTTATCCCTTATATTAACTTTCTCAGTTCAGTGATGTTAAACATAGATAATAAATATAATATTGAGATTATAAAATATTTTTTAATCTATCAAGATTTTCCAAGAAACAATCTTGAAAGCAAGGATCACGTTACTTTTAGGAGTTACAGAACTTTTGCCCCAAATTTATTGAGGAATAATTGACAAATATAATTGTATATATTTAAAGTATATAATGTGACAATTTGTGTATATATAATATATACTTATATATAATTAATATATAATATAAAATTATTATATAATATATTAACAACATAATATACATGTATTATATATAATATTTAGTATTTTATATATATGTATATATATATGTATGAATGATTACTAAGACCAAGATAATTAACACATCCATTACCTCACACTGATAACTATTTTTTTTTCTGGTGAGAATGCTTAAGATCTACTCTCAGCAACTTTGAAATATTTAACATTATTATCTGCATTGTTATTGATGATATATGATATATTAACTGTAATGTTATTAACTATAGTCACCATACTGTACATTTTACATGCTATTTTATAGGAAGCATTTTTAATTCCTCTAGAAGTTTGGAAACAAAATATGTTTAAGTTTTAGATTCCATTCCAAACTATATTAATGTATTTAAAATAATTTTGGTTCTTAGGCAATAAATCATAACTGAGAAAATGAACTAGTTTTCTCATTTTTACTTTTTTTATAAATGTTTTTCTATGCAAGCATGATTATTATACATGAGGAAGTTAAAGTTCCTTGAATCAAAAATTATCTTTTCTCATTTCCTTTATCAATTTTATGAAGTTAAATGAGAATTATTCTTCATTCTACACAAAATTTGAAGATAAATGATTATTGTTCTTTCTCTCTCAGACCTAGAAAAGTTTATTTTGATCGAAACTTTAAATTAAACTGAGAGAATACAGTGACTCGTAAGTAGATAAAAATAATGTCCCTTAGCTTATTCTTAGAGTTGTTCTCTGTTATTCTTGGATATTTGTTGGAATTTTATATATATATAAATATATATGTATATATGTATATTTTATATCTGTTACACCTTTCTTTTAATTAGTGAAGTTATCAGCATTAACTATAACTTTTATTATGGAAATGACTGCAATAGAATATGGCAGATGATATTACTTTTTTTAATCATTTTTTAAAATTTATTTTCAACATAACAGTATTCATTGTTCTTGTACCACACCCAGTGCTCCATGCAGTCCATGCCCTCTCCAATACCCACCACCTGGTTCCCCCAACCACCCACCCCCCCACCTCTTCAAACCCTTCAGATTGTTTTTCAGAGTCTATAGTCTCTCATTGTTCACCTCCCCTTCCAATTTCCCCCAACTCCCTTCTCCTAACTCCCCATGTCCTCCATGCTATTTGTTATGCTCCACAAATAAGTGAAACCATATGATAATTGACTCTCTCTGCTTGATTTATTTCACTCAGCATAATCTCTTCCAGTCCTGTCCATGTTGCTTACAAAAGTTGGGTATTCATCCTTTCTGATGGAGGCATAATACTCCATAGTGTATATGGACCACATCTTCCTTATCCATTCGTCCGTTGAAGGGCATCTTGGTTCTTTCACAGTTTGGCAACTGTGGCCATTGCTGCTATAAACATTGGGGTACAAATGGCCCTTCTTTTCACTACATCTGTATCTTTGGGGTAAATACCCAGTAGTGCAATGGCAGGGTCCTAGGGAAGCTCTATTTTTAATTTCTTGAGGAATCTCCACACTGTTCTCCAAAGAGGCTGCACCAACTTGCATTCCCACCAACAGTGTAAGAGGGTTCCCCTTTCTCCACATCCCCTCGAACACATGTTGTTTCCTGTCTTGCTAATTTTGGCCATTCTAACTGGTGTAAGGTGGTATCTCAATGTGGTTTTAATTTGAATCTCCCTGATGGCTAGTGATGATGAACATTTTTCAATGAAAATACAGAAAGGGAAATTAGAGAATCGATTCCATTTACTGTAGCACCAAGAACCATAAGATACCTGGGAATAAACCTAACCAAAGAGGTAAAGGATCTGTACTCGAGGAACTACAGAACACTCATGAAAGAAACTGAAGAAGACACAAAAAGATGGAAGACCATTCCATGCTCTTGGATCGGAAGAATAAACATTGTTAAAATGTCTATACTGCCTAGAGCAATCTATACTTTTAATGCCATTCCAATCAAAATTCCACCGGTATTCTTCAAAGAGCTGGAGCAAATAATCTTAAAATTTGTATGGAATCAGAAGAGACCCCGAATCGCTAAGGAAATGTTGAAAAACAAAAATAAAACTGGGGGCATCACGTTACCTGATTTCAAGCTTTACTACAAAGCTGTGATCACCAAGACAGCATGGTACTGGCATAAAAACAGACACATAGACCAGTGGAACAGAGTAGAGAGCCCAGATATGGACCCTCAACTCTATGGTCAGTTAATCTTTGACAAAACAGGAAAAAATATACAGTGGAAAAAAGACAGTCTCTTCAATAAATGGTGCTGGGAAAACTGGGCAGCTATATTTAGAAGAATGAAACTCGACCATTCTCTTACACCGTACACAAAGATAAACTCAAAATGGATAAAAGACCTCAACGTGAGACAGGAATCCATCAGAATCCTAGAGGAGAACATAGGCAGTAACCTCTTCGATATCAGCCACAGCAACTTCTTTCAAGATATGTCTCCAAAGGCAAAGGAAACAAAAGCCAAAATAAACTTTTGGGACTTCATCAAAATCAAAAGCTTCTGCACAGCAAAGCAAAGAGTCAAGAAAACAAAGAGGCAACCCATGGAATGGGAGAAGATATTTGCAAATGACAGTACAGACAAAAGATTGATAACCAGGATCTATAAAGAACTCCTCAAACTCAACACACACAAAACAGATAATCATATCAATAAATGGGCAGAAGATATGGACAGACACTTCTCCAATGAAGACATACAAATGGCTATCAGACACATGATATTACCTTTTTATAAGAAACGAATGTAGGATTTGAATATAAGAGACTCTGAGATTGCTCACCAGAGTGAAAATTATGCAAGAAGTTTATATTCTCCCAAATAACACAGTGCCTTAAAGGAGCATTCCTCAAACCTTGCAAATGTTTAGTTATCTAATGATCCAAATTGGTTTGAATTTCAAACCAGTTTGAAATTAACATGAGAAAAGTGATAGCTTGAAATTCAAACCAGTTTGGATCTAATTTAACTGAACTCTTTAATAACGTTTTCTTTAAATCATTAAGAGGGAACATTTTCTCTGCAAATGCTAATTCTGATTCTTTGGCTTTGCTATCAAGTAGGCTCTGCTTTAGGGTTGGCTTGACATTTCACTTCTAATTCCTGGGCAAAGATGGCTGCAGTTTAGCTTGTGTAGAAAGGCACATGTTTGTTTGTTTGTTTGTTTGCTTGTTTTCCCCTGTTGACATTTCACTTGGTCATTTTCTTTTTGAAAAAGTGACCTCCCAACTTTGCTTTTATCTCTTCTCTCTGTCAATTTCTGCCTCCCTCAGTCTCTTTCCCCTGGAAGTTCTTTTATCAACAAACACAGCCCTTCCCAGCTAGCAAACTAATTGTAATCTAAGGGAGAAGAGTATTAAAGCTTTTAAGTCCACCAAGTCTGGAATTATTCTAGCTATTATCTGGTGTTGCAAGCTAAACCACACAATATTTGCCCCAGAGGAAGACATTATCTTTATTACTCTGGTCAGGAAACAAATCGCCCCTGCCCTGGAGTGAGAAACTAACTTCCTGAGTGCTCAGTAAATTGAATGGAGCTTGTCCTTACAGATGGACTTAATTGATACAACTGATTTTCTGCTTAGATTTTCCTGTCTAGGATGAATTTCTGCCCCAAGCGTAGTCTCCTTGTCTGAAGCCATTATATTTTACTTGGTTTTGCAAATCTCTTTCAACAAGATACATATCTTTTCCTTGTTCCACAATTATCTCTGCCTTGTGTCCTTTTGTGATTGAGCTAGGGACACAGACCCCAGACCCTATGGATCTGAATTTGAATCAGATTTAGATATTAATATGTGCAAACATGAACAAAGCACAACTTGATCACACCTCTCTGGGACTTTGTCAGACTGTCCAGTGGCCCTCACAATCTACTTCATTTAGATGTTTCCTTAGATACTTCTGTGGAGGTGAGGGGTGGCAATTCTCCATGGCATTTTTATATGACTGTGACAGTTTTGGCCCCCAGCTGTCTTTTAAAGGTGTTTGTATATCATGCGGTCTTAGTATCCATACCCCCTATAGAGGTAAAGGGCAGATTTCATTCCTGACCAGGATAGTACAAGTATTCTCTCTTTCTTGGACAACAAATGACAATGTTAGCTAGCTTTACCCTTTATAGATTGAGGGGTTTCTTAAAACACAGGCCTTATAAAATGTGACCAAACCCACTGTGTGCCAAGCATGTACTGGGCCTTTCTACATGGCCCCCATAAGGTTTAGGAGTGGGGGAGAGCAAATTTAAACATGAAGCTCATGCTGTTTGCTGTGCAATGAGTAATAAAGCCCTTTGTCTCTGACCCAGGAGTCTCGTGTCTTCTGCTAGCATGTATGAAAGTGTGACAGGCTAAAATCTCAGATCCTTCACAGTTCTTGCAACCAGTCCACTCTGTTTTGGTGAAACCTAAAGAATGCATATTTTAGAATAACTTGTATCAGAATTCCAATTCTCTCACTTACTTGCTTTGTGATCTCATACAAATTAATAGCCTCTGTCTCAGTCTCCTCATTCATAGCTTGGGCTCACGTTGAGAATTAAAAAATGAATGTATATAGACTGGGATTTGCGTATTCCTTTTTTAAATTTTTTATTTTATTATGTTATGTTAGTCACCATACAGTACACCATTAGTTTTTGATGTAGTGTTCCATGATTCATTGTTTGCATATAACACCCAGTGCTCCATGCAACACATGTCCTCCTTATTACCCATCACTGGGCTAACCCATCCCTCCACCCCTCTCCCTTCTAAAACCCTCAGTTTGTTTCCCATAGTCCATATTCTCTCATGGTTTTTCTTTACCTCTGATTTACTCCCCACTTCAGTTTTCCCTTCCTTCTCCTAATGTCCTCCGTACTATTCCTTATGTTCCACAAATAAGTGAAACCATATGATAATTGTCTTTCTCTGATTGACTTATTTCACTTAGCATAATCCCCTCCAGTTCCATCCATGGCTGAGTAATATTCTATTGTATATATGGACCACATCTTCTTTATCTATTCATTTGTTGAAGGGCATTTTGGTTCCCTCCACAGTTTGGCATATTTCACGGATAATAAGAATAATGTCTTAAGCCAGGACATCTGGTCCTCAAAGCCATGTTCTTTACACTATACCACATGGATCTGATAGGAAATGCCATTTGATATATATTGTCTAGCCTCTTCTTCTTTCTCCTATTTCACTAATTTCAGACATAACTATTATAAATAAACTTCTGGTGTCTCTAGTTAACTTTTCATTAAATATTTTTAGGAAAGAAAGGGGTGCTATACTAGTTAGGAGTATTGGTTGAATTGAAGATCTTACCTCTTGGAAAATATGACATTTTGTATATATTACACATTTCCTCTCAAAATTTAAAGAACTGACTCCTTTAAAAAGTTTACCCTTTCCTTTTTTTTTTTTTTTAATGTCACAGAAGATACCTGAATAGATTTTGCATTTGACTTTGACTGGCTCAAATTGTCAAAGTATTGTTCAGTTCCTATCCAAATATTCCCACTGTACAATCATTCACTTAGCCCTAAGACCTTCCTCAAAACTACAGAGCAAACTACCACATACATTGTTTGCCTAACTGAACCTCTTCAAACCTAGTAATGTTTTCAGAGAAAACTGTTTTGCACATTCAGGAAGCCATGTGATCCATAGGGTTGCATATTGGTAGTATGATGCCATTTTAGAGACATGTGAAAAAGTTAATTACATTGCTCATTCAGCATTAAAGCACAATATGTCTATAATAAAGATCAAATTGGAAAATATTTCTATCATCTACTTTATTTAGCTTGGATCTCCTTTAGAGTTCTATTGTTATTACCCTCCCTACCTCTGAGTCTTCTCTTTTAAAGAAAATTGTGAAGGCAACACTTGCCTTTCCTTGAATTATTAAACCTTCTTTCTTTTTTCAAGGGATTTTGAAATTTATTTCTTTGTCTGGCTAGGACTTGGGAAAGTAAGTATATTTCCTTAGATTTGCCTCTGACAACATGGAAATGAGCAATTTCCATGACTTCTATTACTATTCCACCATGTCATTTATATGTAAATAATAGTGACATATTTGTCTATCAATTCATATAATGATTCTGGTTCAATAGTTTGCATAATGTTTTGCTCCACTACCCTGCTGTGTTGATTATTCTTCAATAACTAAAATAATGCTCATTTAATTTCAACTTTCCTTTATTTATTTAGAAACTGTTCCAAAAAAGGGATTAATGTTATTTATAAAGATATATATGCTCAAATTAAATATGAAATAATAGGGATGCCTCGGTAGCTCAGTCTGCCTTCTGCTCAAGTCATGTTATTAGGGTCCTGGGATCTAGCCCCACCTCGGGCTCCCTGCTCAGTGGGGAGCCTGCTTCTCCCTCTGCCTGCCACTCCCCCAGCTTGTGCTCTCTTTCTCTTTGTCAAATAAATAAATAAAATCTTAAAAGAATAAATATGAAATAATAAATGAGGAAATGGGGACAAAGAGAAAAGAGTTACATAGTTGCCTATAAGATTTCAAGAAGCAAAACAAATTGAACATGAAGATTCATGTTCAGTTTGATGTTCATGAGATAATAAAATTTTATCATTGCAAAATAAAATTTTCTTTGTTAATATGGACTTTACAATGTAATTAACAAGGTTCTCAGCCGTATCTTTATGGCAGCTATTATTAGTCTGCTCTGGCTGCCATAACAAAATACCGCATACTGGGTGACTTAAAAAACAGTATTTATTTCTTACAGTTTCTTCCCATCCCCCAATGGGAAGTCCAAGATAAAGATGTTGGCTGATTTGGTTCTTGGTGAGGTTTCTCATTTTTGGCTTGCAGAGGGCTGCCTTCTCCCTGTGCCCTGTTATGGTGGGGAGAGAGAACACCCTGGTATCTCTTCCTCTTTTTATAGGAGCATCGGCCCTATTTGATTAGGACTCTGCCCTTAGACTCCTATAGCCTTTATCACTTCCTTACTTTCTAGGCTCTTTTTTCAAATATATTCACCCTAGGAGTTAGAGCTTTAACATATGAATTTGGGTGAGCACAAACATTTAGTCCATAATAGTTATAATGATATTTCATAGGATTGTTTTGTTTTTACAAAATCCTTCAGTAGAAGCCAATGGCACTATCCCAAGTACATTTGGGTAAAGGCATAACATGCTCATTTCCATAATAGCTACATTTAAATTTGGAAACAATGTAAATATTTACAAGCAAAATATTTATTAAAGAAATTTTGTTATTTTCATATAATAAATTTTATGTAAGTATTAAAACTGTCTTCAAAGCATCCTGAATGAGTGGATAGTCGTGAAATAAATTTTAGTGACAGAGGATACAAACTCCCATATTCCAATAATAATAATGAGTCTATCGAGGAAATGCAAGAAGATTAATGGCGACTAACTCTGGGAAGATTTAAAGTGATTTTATTTTCTTATATTTTAAAAAGTTTCCACTTACAGTGATTACACATAATGTTTATAATAATCATTGATGGAATAATCATTGATGGAAAACTCAGTGGATGTTAAAAATAAACTGGGCAGTTCATGGACTGGATGATTCAAGTGTGTGGAGGAGCAGGTGTTTCCCAGGATTACCCTCTGGCTAACTCATATGCCCTAATGAGAACTCTGCGCCTAGCAGATGGGCCCAGTGAAGCCCACCTGTCAGCAATCTCAGCCATGGAGCTGTGGGACCAAGCCTGAGGCATGAGCTCCAACGTAGAGAAGGTGGTGATGTCTCATCTGTAGTCATACTATTGAGCTGCAGCATTTGCACTTCATTCTGGGTTTGCACCAGTTTGAGCATTGGATTAATTACTCACTTTCAGTCAAGATTTGAGCATCTGGGGGCGCCTGGGTGGCTCAGTGGGTTAAGCTGCTGCCTTCAGCTCGAGTCATGATCTCAAGGTCCTACGATCGAGCTCCGCATCAGGCTCTCTGCTCAGCGGGGAACCTGCTTCTCCCTCCTCTCTCTTCCTGCCTCTCTGCCTATTTGTGATCTCTGTCTGTCAAATAAATAAATAAAATCTTTAAAAAAAAGATTTGAGCATCTGTTTTGATCAGTGGGTTTTATAATTTTAAGGGTCACATGGGTTTAAGTTAAATAAGAATTCTACAGCTGTGATGTCTATTACCTAAGTGTTTAGCATTTATTTTTAAAACACTCAACTTGTAAAGAGATAATGAAGTAAATTGGAGAGCTAAGACATAGGTGTAAACATATTCTCACTTTTTGATTCTCAGGAATTTTTCCATTTAAATAAATATTCAAGAAATCATTGCTCTGTAAACAAAACAAACAACTCAGACCACGGTGCAAATCATGACATTAGGGCTTCTGGACAGTGCAGAAGAAAGGGTTGGAAGGTGTGGCTACTCAAAGAATGACTTTATCAGACCATGAAAGAAATCCAGCTACTGGCACAACTCCATGACCTATTTCTTTTTTCTTTTTTTTCCTTTTCTGTTTTTTTTTTTGTTTTGTTTTGTCTTTTTGTTTTGTTTTAATTTTTGTAATTTCAGGAGTAATTTAGTGTAGTAATTTAGTAATTTAGTGATTCATCAGTTGCATATGACACCCAATACTCATTATGTCAAGTGCCCTCCTTAATGCCAGTCAGCCAGTTACCCCATCTCCATCCACCTCCCCTCCAGCAAACCTCAGTTTCTTTCCTATAGTTAAGAGTCTCTTATGGTGGGACGCCTGGGTGGCTCAGTTGGTTGGACGACTGCCTTCGGCTCAGGTCATGATCCTGGAGTCCCGGGATCGAGTCCCGCATCGGGCTCCCAGCTCCACGGGGAGTCTGCTTCTCTCTCTGACCTTCTCCTCGCTCATGCTCTCTCTCACTGTCTCTCTCTCAAATAAATAAATAAAATCTTAAAAAAAAAAAAAAAGAGTCTCTTATGGTGTCTCCCTCTCTGTTTTTGTCCTTTCTGGCTTTCCTTTATCTTCATAAAACCCACACCCTGGCCAAACTAGACTTCTTGCTGTTAGGTGAATAGGTATTCATGCTTCTTTACCTCTGCTCCTGCTGTTAGCTTTGCTTCCACCTGTTAACTCTAGCCTCCACCTCTAATTGCCAAATTCTGTTTAGTCATGTGCTCCTCATTCTCCACCAACTTAATGTAGTTGTTTTTACTTCCTCAAATAATCCCTTGAACACATCCTTCCTATAGATTCCTAAATTACTTTTGGCTTTTTGTGGCAGTAATCACCTTACAAGAAAACATTATTCACGTAAATGAACTTTTTTCTCCCTTTCAACTCATAGTCCCTGAAAACCAATCTTTCCTGTTCACTTTGTGTCCTTCACTGTGCCTAACATAGAGCAGATGTTTCTGTTATCTATTGCCTTACAACAGACCACCCCGAACCTAGTAACTTAACACAACAACTATTTCATTTTTTCTCTGGGACTTTACCTGGGCACTCATTCTACTCCATAGGATGCTGGCTGGGATGGTAGTCACCTGAGGATTCAAATGGGATGGACAGACAATGTGACTCTATCAAAATCTTGGTTGTTCAACCTGGCAATCAGCCGGAAGCTCAGCAAGATTGGTGTACCATAGTAGTCTGGACTCTTCACAGCCTGGTGGCTGGGTTGCAGGAGGAAGCACGCCAAAAATTAGGTTCTCAGGATCAGGAAGTAAAAACTGCCAATCTTCTTCTTCTTTTAAATTCATTCATTCATTCATTCATTCATTTGAGAGAGGGAGACAGAGAGAGTGTGAGCAAGAGAAAGGAGAGGGAGGGACACACAGAGAGGGAGAAAGAAAATTTTAAACAGACTCTTACTGAGCAGGGAGCCCCACACAGGGCTCGATTTCACGACCCTGATATCATGACCTGAGCTGAGATCATGACCTGAGCCGAAATCAAGAGTCAGACACTTAACCAACTGAGCGACCCAGGCGCCCCCAAAGTGTCAGTCTTCTTAAAGGCTAGGCCTGGAATTGTCATAGCACATTTCTGATACATTCTGTTGGTCAAGGTAGTCAGAGAGCCAGCCTAGACTCAAGGAAAGGGGAGGTAAGTGCCACTTGTCAATGAGGTAAGTGAACAAGCATTTGCAGCCATATTGAGTAATCACAGCAGATTAACATGCTCATTTATTCAACCCAAATTATGGAGTACCTATTATGAGCATTATTTTAGGCACTGGGGTTATAACCATGAGGGGGAAAAAAAGCAACCGATAAACCTTCTGTGCGTTGTAAAGCTTTCATTTTACTGGGAAAAGAAAAGAAATAAAAAGTAAAATATATAGGATATTAGAAGATGATAGGTGTTAACAGTGAGGTGACCTTGGGGGTGCCTGGGTGGCTCAGTGGGTTAAGCCTCTGCCTTCTGCTCAGTTCATGATCCCGGGGTCCTGGGATTAAATAAATAAAATCCTAAAAACAAGAAAGAGTGAGGTGACCCTGTTACCTGCCTGTCCCACTGTGAATTCTAACAGCATCCCTTTTCATTCACAAAAAATGTCTTGGTTTCAACGAAAACTTATTTGGCCATTGTTAACTGGTAGAAGATGAAGCAGAGAAGGGCATAGGGAGTGTAGGGTGTTGGGGGTTATGTATATAAGTAAGATAATCAGTAAAAATATCACTGAGAAAGTGAACCAAGTAAAGATCTAAAAGTAGAAAAGCAAGCTGTATGATTTTATTTATATGCTTCAGTGAAGTTTTTGAAATTTAAACATAAAAATGAGAAAAAATTTTGTTGGTGTCTATTACCATGAATATAGAATTCACAGGCCTCTGCTTCTTCTAAAGTAGTATGCTCTACAATTAAATTGATTAATCCATGGGGCGCCTGGGTGGCTCAGTGGGTTAAGCCACTGCCTTCGGCTCAGGTCATGATCTCAGAGTCCTGGGATCGAGCCCCGCATTGGGCTCTCTGCTCAGCAGGGAGCCTGCTTCCTCCTCTCTCTCTGCCTGCCTCTCTGCCTGCTTGTGATCTCTCTGTCAAATAAATAAAATCTTTTAAAAAAAAATTGATTAATCCAAAATACCCAGTCCTTTTTCTTATTTGTTTCTGTAAGTGGAATTTGCATGTTATATAGTACTCACTTTGGTGTTGGGACAGCTTCTGAGATGAAGCAAATCAATTTGGGCATATTCTTACATACAAAAACAAAAAACAGAGGAACTACTTCCAAAAGCCACTTAGCATATTACCTATATTATTTTGGAGAAAATTGTAAAATATAAGATATTCACCAGAGGGTGCTATAGCCATCTGAAACAAAGTACAGCAGCAGAGATGATCTTTAGGTACTCTCAAGGCTTAGACTTTTGCTTTGGGAAACAGTTTGGAAAATGTTCTCCTTCCTTTGATTTCTCCTCTCCTTTCTATTCTCTTCATATTACCTTCACCCACTCCATCAAACTTGAATGATAGCAGATACCAACTAAAATTAAATCAGTTGATAGTCACCATGAATCATGAACACACAGGTAGTTCACAGAAATAATGCTGGTGTATGTAAGCCATGGTTGATATTACTGAAGTTCATTTCCTGTCTAAAACTTAGTTTCATGTTTTGTCATGGAAACCACTAACATCTGGTTATTATACAATGCCCTCTGAATGAATAAATGCATTATTATATAAATAATAAGCTTATTTATAATGATAGTATGCCTTTTGCCCATGGAATTAAAAGTCTATATTCAGATAGGGAAATAAAAAGATCTTGACACCATAAAGTATGATAAAGTAGAACTAATGAGCTACTTTTCCATATAAACCTGATTTTACTGTTTGTAAATATAGGTAATAGTAATACCTATTTCAAGAGATGGATTATATAGGTAATTCACGTGACACCCCCAACACAGTTCTTGGTACTTCATAAGCTCTTTTTTATTGTTAGTTTTTGGAGATTCGGAGTTGGACTATCTGGGTTCAAATCCTGGCTATATCACTTACTATCTGAGTAACATTGGCTAAGTTATTTAATCACTCTGTGCCTTGGTTTTCTCATATTTAAAATGGAGATAACCATAACATTTACCTCACAGGTTTGTTGAACCAATGAATTTAAATGAACCAATACACATATTGCAGTGCCTTTCTCAGCAAACACTCCCTGATTGTTATTACCAAAGGGCTATACCATTTGATGAATTACAGCATCTTCTAGCTTTCTAAGATTTTCCTGTGTTCTGTTTCTTTTTTTAGTTAATTTATTTAAGAGAGAGAGAGAGTGTGCAAATGAGCACAACCAGGGGAAGAGCAGAGGGAGAGAATCTCAAGCAGACTTCCTGCTGAGCACAGACCTGGGGCTCTACATGGGGCCGGGGTTTGGGTGATGAGAGAGGCAGCTCCAAAGGCAGGGGTGGGTCTGGCTCTTCAGGGGGCTCCATCTCATGACGCTGGCATCAGGACCTGATCCAAAGTTAAGAATCAATCAGTTAAGGGACTGAGGTGTCACTTCTGTGCTCTTTTAAAATACTCAGCCATGTTCTGTGATGTTGACTTTTCTTTGCTGGGGTCTAAATTGTTCTTTCTTTGCTTGCCCACTGTTGGGATTCCTTTCCAACCAAAAGATACGCTATCCACCACTTGAAATACAGGCATAGATGTTTCCCAAGTGTCCTTGGACAGCTTCTGAATGGTACTAAACCATGTGGGTTCTAAAATATCTTCCCTTCGGTATTTACTGCTATTTTTCTTAATTATCAAAGTAACTATTTCCATTAGAGAATGATTTGGAAAACTCACTGATGGGCAACGGAGTAGAAAAAAAAGGGCATCCATTATTTTGAAAGTATAGATGTTGCTGTGCAACTTGCTTACTATGGGACCTTGGATCATACACTGCTTTTAAAGCCTGGGCTCCTTCCCAAGCCTCATGGCCACTGCAGGCACCAGCTTACTGCCTTTAGCAAATTCTTATATGAATTTCTTTATATCTATCCAAGCATGCATCCATAGGTAAAATCAGCATCTGTTTACCCTTCTCTCATAAAGACTTTGCTTATAAATCTAAGTGAGGTCTAAGAGGGCCAAAAAAGAGTTTACTTTGGCAAATGCAATTTTAAAATTGAATATTGGGAATTCCTTAAAGATCCTGGGTGATTTCCTCATGTTATTTGTCTCTCTCCTACTTTCCTTCCTCCTCTCTCTTCTCAACTCCATTTCTCCCAGGAGAGAACAAAAACAAATCCCCCCACTTTCTCTGGTCTCATCAAACATATTGATTTTTCTATGTCACATTACTTTTTCTATTTAACTTTATGTTATGGGTATTTTCTCATATAATCAAAAACTTTGTGAACAACGTTTTTTAATTATACATATTCTATTATATTGGAATACATAATTTTCTTAATCAAAAATGCTCTGAACACTAAAATGTTTCTGATTTTTTACTATTACAAATTTGATCTGAAGTTAACAGTTCTTTTGAATACATTTTTGTGTACATCTCAGAGTATCTTAGGAATACTTAGACTAGTCGCTACTCAAAAGCTTGATAAAAATGAGTTTTTTGTTGAGGAAATAGTCTTTAGTCATATAAAATACAGTTATTAAAAACTTGGAAAAGTTTTACACTTGGAGCATTTAATTTTTGTTTCTTCCCTTTTATTTCAAAATTGGTTTCCACTTGTGTTGGTATTTCCAGAAAAATTGGCTCAGGTTATATCTCACCTATGGAAGTTTGCATAACCTGTGATGCCTATAAACCAGCAGGTACTATTAGCAAATACAGAACACTGTATTTGTACTGTTTCCTTACCCTCTGTGATATTATCATCCTTCCTCCTTTGAAGCAAAACATGTTGAAACCCACAGGTTGAAAAAATGCCCACAACCCATTTGGTCCCCCTCTCAAGCATTCCCCACCCATCAACTCTATCTCCAGGCAGAAGAAAGCCATTCTCAGTATCCTCTACCAAGAGCTGCGGCAGCAGTGGACTTTCTGGACAGGACACTTCTCTTTCCTTTTCCACAGGAGCAGTAAAGAACAGCATCTATACCCAGGGGGAGTAGTGGCTTATCATGGTGTGCCTGAAGCAGGCTGTGAGTGGAGGACACATGGGTCTCCTACCTACTCACACTGCTTTCCTGTTAGTGCTCAGGGGGATGGAGGATGGTGGCAAAATTCTATTTGAAGTGACTGCAAAGTTACTTATGCTCATGTGTAAGAGTTAACAAAGTTAAACAATTTTGCATTTTCTTTGATGAATGATTTCTCTTGGTTGGTGACAGCTTGATGCCTGGACGGTGATTCCTGTCAACTGTCATAGCGTAGGGTAAAAATGGCACTGAAATGGCAGGAGGTAAATTATACTAGAAGTGAAGGTGTGCTTCTATTGGCAAGTCACTTATTTGGCTTCTATTGCCCTTGCTTTCTGCTCTGTACCTTACATTCAAGGAAATAAATAAGGAGGCAGAAAATAATACTAATTTGCAATTCAAATGTAATGCACATAAGGGCTAATATGAATAAATGTTTTTTGCATTCTCCTTTGGGAACACAGAAAGGAAGAGTCATTCTTCCTTGTACTCCATTTTGTCTATGTGGTACATAAAATGTTGAAAGGAACAAAATATTCAGATCCCTGGAGACCTCCTACATTAAAATAAACGTGTTCACCTAAATGGGCACGTGAGAAGAATAACATGATTTTTCAGACCTTCACAGTGTTCGTGCAGATGGATAGTGTTAAATTTAATAGGCAACACTGTTAACTTCTCAACATCTCCCCTGAGGGTCTCTTCTGTGTTGGCCTTTGCCTTCTATCAGAATCAGTATGTTGCTAGACTAAGAACCATGGTTCATTTCGTGTATACTGGTCACTCTTTACACTGGCAATGGAGGCTCTGGCTAGAAAGTTTGTTAAATTTAGAGATTGATGATGGTTGAAAGTGGGAGTCCGAGTTTTACAAATGCTTTGTAGGTCTCAGTTCTAAAGCCTAAGGAGGGAAGTATTCCTTCGGCCCCTGCTGCTAGATGACACAGCATCTAAAAGAGATTCGTACTTAAACAAAAACCATTTTGGTCTGTGTTCTAGGGATTGATTCAAACAGTTTGGGAACGGGCAGACTTTTTGTTTGAATCAAATCCAATAATTTTGTTTAGATTTGGAAAAGCTCTCCGAATTTCTCTTTTAATACTTAGTGGGCATGTTAGAAACACTAGTAACGTTTATTAGAGGGAGCCTTTCACATTAGCTCGAATGTGGCTATTGTCGGGAGCTAACATTCAGCTAACCACAGGGGCTTTCTGGTACAGATCCGTGGTTGCCTGCCTCACCTAGCAGTGGCTGGCATTGTAACTGCTAAACGCTAATGATCAGAATTGCATCTCCAACACTTGTCTGAAAGCTTCCTGTGAGCTATCCCGCTTATAAGAATAGAAATAAAGGTAATGGAATTTTAGAGCAATGAGTAGCTATTCTGTGCCAAGCAATGCTCGTTTGCTTTACATGTATAAGCTTACTTAATCTTCATGACATTCCACAGAGTAACTCATCATATTATTCTTATTTTTTGAATAGAAGAAGAAACAGATTTAGACAGATTTAACAATTTATCCCAACTTACTAACACAAGGCAGAATGAGAATTCCATTTCACGTCTCTGATTCCAAAGACTGTGCTTTTTACCCCTGTGTTCTATTACTTAAATTTACCTAAATTGATTTTACGATGAACTATAGTAATTGAAAGTTTGAAATTCCTAAAACTTCATATTAGTTATAGATTTAAATGTTTGCTGCTATGCGAATTTTCAAAACCTCTAAAACATTTGACTGAGTGTCAGCCTTCTCTTGTTTTCCATGTGTTACAATAGCTCAAATCTGAGAAGAGGGAAATAGCACAAGGCCAGTGCTATACACAGACTAGATAAACGTTGCTGGCCTCTAGCGATAGGCTTGAGAGAAAACAGTATTAATAATTTTTGTTTCATAATGAGTTAAATATATATGTATACATATATATTTAATATTTTATTTATTTATTTGACAGAAAGCACAAGCAGGGGGAGAAGCAGGCAGAGGGAGAGGGAGAAACAGGCTCCCTACAGAGCAGGGAGCAGGGAGCCTGATGTCGGTGTCGGGCTTGATCTTAGGATCCTGGGATCATGACCTGAGCCGAAGTTAGACACTTAACTGACTGAGCCACCCAGGCACCCTCAGTTAAATTATATTTTTAATAAACTAAAAATGACCAAAATATCTTTCCTAATACTTGTATTACCATAATGCCTTTTGAGGACCGAAGATGTAAGAAGGATTTGGTTTTGGCACTGATGCCAGTTTAACCAAGTCATTCTGAATATTCAGCCTATAAATTTGAAAGTATAAACTGAAAAGTGTCTAGTGTATTGTGAAACTCTAGTGTAGAGGTACATCTAGACTTCTTTGCATTTGTTTTTTATGTACTTCACTAATGAAGGAAGAGAGACTTACTCTTAGGAGCTTCTGAGGGTGTCACTGAATTTCACATTTGGATATTTAGCAAAGATGTCAGGAAAAGGTTGTCTAAAAGAAATGGTGGATTCTTACTGGATTGCATTACAGCATCCAGTTGGCTCCTGTCTCCATACCCTCTGTCCCCAGAATTAATAATCCTTCTCTACAGTTTCAGCCCCACTTCAGGTTTATGTCTTGAAACAGGGAGGAATTAAGAGTTTGGTTTTCTTTGTTTTCTCTGCAACTAATACTTTGGTACATGTATCTGTCTTACCTTCAGTGCCAGGTTTCCAAGTGCCAGGCTTCCTTCCCACGAGTTCCCTGTTTTCTTTGTGGGAAGCCCATTACTTATGCCCTGACCCCCTATCAGTGTGATATCATGTACAAATCATCCAAACATGTGTGGGTCCCATAGAAAGTGTCTCATATTCCTCCGCTCCTCCTGCCCTGGCCTTACCTTTTGGGTATTGGCTGTATCTTTTGGGCTTGTACTCTATAAAAATGTCTATATTCTTTACCGAGTCTTTAGCCAGCAGCACAGAATACTTGGACTCCTAAGGTTAGTTGTCCAAAGTCTAAATTACACATCCCCTATGCCTTTACTATTTCACTATGCATTTGTAAAGATTTCTATTTAAAAAAAATCCAGAGAAAATGGTGTAATTTGTCTTTCAGTTAGATTGTAAATGTTTTTTGGTAGGCTTCATTTTTTTTAGTTATTTTTTTTGCCACTTCTTGATGAAAGTTAAATGGAACACTGACTGTAAGCTATGTATTTATGTGTAATCATGATAAAATCCTTTGGTTTTGGTTATAATTATTTTACAGCACTCTTCCTCAACATGAGGTAAAATGAGGACTTTCATTTCTAATTAGGACTTTGGAAAAATTCTGTGCAAGAACCTAAGAATTATTTTGAGTCTTAGTCTCCTGCTTTCTAATCATCTTTCTCTTAATCATACTGTTGCTTTTGTGTTATTTTCCTATTGCTTTGAATTTTATGGAAAACAAAAATCACTTATGTGAAAGTTTAACTGTTTGAAGGAAAGTTTGTTCAAAGGGTCTGATGACCATTTTTGGGTGGCATTGATAGCTTATATCTTAGGGATAAAAAGGAAAGGACCCTTACTTTTATTGGGCATGCTGGTGACAAGGCAACTAACTACTTGAGGGTGACAGATTATCTTACAGGTATGGAGATCTAAAAATTAATTTAAAAAATTTAAATAACACTGTAGACATGTAGGAAAGGAAAAACTGGTTTCCTAGTGTTAGAGGACTTATAAATCATGGAAGAATCAGGTAGTTAGTATTTTCATGTGTAAAAATTTATTTTTTTAAAATCTACCATGTTTTTACACAAAAATTGGTTTTATAAAAATTTAAGGAGAAATTTTATTCAACTATTTATTTATGTGACACAAAGATGATCTGATTTGGCATCTTCCTTTTTAAAACAAAAACAAAAACAAACAAAAACAGGACTCAAGAGAAGTATTGCCAGGTGATATAGGAAGAAAAATGGCCTGAGAGAAGATGTGAATTTGAACTCAAGGTAAATGAATTTTGGCAAATTATATACCCCTCTAGCTTCAGGATTTCAGTTTCCTCATCTGCAAAACTGGAAAGATTGGGCCAGAGATTATTCTAGTTTATTTTTCTATATTTCTATGTAGATGTTTGAACTCATAATACACTTCTGCAAATGATGGATGATGAATGACATACATTTAGGTTAATATATAAATGTATTTATTGGTCTAACACACTTGTAAAAATTGAGAATTGTTCATGTTTTAAATTGTGAGCTTTTTCTTAAATCACTAATTTGCCTGCTCCATTCTCACTGTATTGTTAGAAAACCAACAAGCATCCATAAACCTAGAGGGAAGAAGACATGTTTTTTGTAATTGTTTCTCCTTTTCAGTAATGAAAAGCAAAATTGTTCCTAGTATCTTCAGGGTATTCAATAAGAAATAGTTAAAATATTCTCTGAAGAGAACTTTGAAGTTGGAAAGCACGATGCAATGCAGAATTTTATTATTATTCTTTGGCTGTCAACAATGATTTTCCCAAGTGTTTTGCTGGACTTAAAAAAAAAAAAATTCATTGCACTTCTGTTGTCCAGTTCCCTCTCTGAAAACCCATTATTATTATTATTTTTTATTTTATAAACATATATTTTTATCCCCAGGGATACAGGTCTGTAAATCGCCAGGTTTAATCACTTCACAGCACTCACCATAGCACATACCCTCCCCAATATCCATAACCCCACCCCCCCTCTCCCAACCCCCCTCCCCCCATCAACCCTCAGTTTGTTTTGTGAGATTAAGAGTCACTTATGGTTTGTCTCCCTCCCAATCCCATCTTGTTTCATTTATTCTTCTCCTACCCCCTCAACCCCCCATGTTGCATCTCCTCTCCCTCATATCAGGGAGATCATATGATAGTTGTCTTTCTCTGATTGACTTATTTCACTAAGCATGATACCCTCTAGTTCCATCCACGTCGTCGCAAATGGCAAGATTTCATTTCTTTTGATGACTGCATAGTATTCCATTGTGTATATATGCCACATCTTCTTTATCCATTCATCTGTTGATGGACATCTAGGTTCTTTCCATAGTTTGGCTATTTGTAGACATTGCTGCTATAAACATTCGGGTGCATGTGCCCCTTCGGATCACTACGTTTGTATCTTTAGGGTAAATACCCAGCAGTGCAATTGCTGGGTCAGAAAGGAATCCATCAAAATCCTTGAGAACACAGGCAGCAACCTCTTCGACCTCAGCCGCAGCAACATCTTCCTAGGAACATCACCAAAGGCAAGGGAAGCAAGGGCAAAAATGAACTATTGGGATTTTATCAAGATCAAAAGCTTTTGCACAGCAAAGGAAACAGTGAACAAAACCAAAAGACAACTGACAGAATGGGAGAAGATATTTGCAAATGACATATCAGATAAAGGACTAGTGTCCAAAATCTATAAAGAACTTAGCAAACTCAACACCCAAAGAACAAATAATCCAATCAAGAAATGGGCAGAGGACATGAACAGACATTTCTGCAAAGAAGACATCCAGATGGCCAACAGACACATGAAAAAGTGCTCCATATCACTCGGCATCAGGGAAATAAAAATCAAAACCACAATGAGATATCACCTCACACCAGTCAGAATGGCTAAAATTAACAAGTCAGGAAATGACAGATGCTGGCGAGGATGCGGAGAAAGGGGAACCCTCCTACACTGTTGGTGGGAATGCAAGCTGGTGCAACCACTCTGGAAAAGAGCATGGAGGTTCCTCAAAATGTTGAAAACCCATTATTTTTAGCTGGCTAACAGCTTTTTGTCCTTTAGGATAAAATTGTTTAGCTCAACAAAGTCTCAGCCAAAAAAACTGTGAAATAGACAAATATTTCCAAGTGTGTGACTTGTCACTATCTTATCCAGTACTTCTTCACAAATTTTAGAAAAAAAAATGATTTTATTATTGATATAATAACAGTATATGAAAAATATAAGCAAAATGGAGATCAATGAAGATAAAACACAATATCACCATAAATTTTATAGTCTCAAAAAAACCCCCATCATTAGCTTTAGATAAATATTATTTCAGACTGGGGCGCTTGGGTGGCTCTGTGGGTTAAGCCTCTGCCTTCAGCTCAGGTCATGATCTCAGGATCCTAGGGTTGAGCCCCGCATCAGGCTCTCTGCTCAGTGGGGAGCCTGCTTCCTCTTCTCTCTCTGCCTGCTGCTCTGCCTCTGCTCTCTTTCTGTGTCAAATAAATAAATAAAATCTTTAAAAAATATTATTTCAGACAATTTGCTATACTTCAGTTCCCATAGAGAGATGTATACTCATCAACACAAATACACACAGATAGTAATAATTTTTATTAAATGAGGTTTTACAATAATTCTAGTTTAGTACTATTAACTAATGACTCAACACAAAGAAAAATTAAATGGATTTTGTAGTTTTGAAAATAACTTTTAGTACAAAATTTCATAAAAATCCCATTAAAGTTAAGAAAAAAATTATAAAAACATCAATATATCAAAAATTCTAAGTTTAATTTTATGTAGTATTATATGACTTATTTTTGTGAAAATAAGAAAGTGAGTCCTTATATTGTTTCCAACTTCCTTACTTGACCTTCAGTGTTTTTGTTATTTATATGATTCCTTTTACTTTGTCAAATATTAGAGTAGCATTCTGTTTTTATAACATGAATGTCACTGATGTTTAGTTTTATTTTTCCTGCATGTAGGTGGATTCAGTACCCTTCAGGCAGCACATTTTTTTGTTGTTGTTGTTGTTTTAACATTGTTTCTATTGAGATCTTTCTTTTGGTTTATTTTCTGGCTGATTGAACTTTTTGGTTCTCTGGGAAGTCTCATCCATTTTATATTTCAGAACTTGATAACGTTTCAGTCCGCCATTTTAGTTCTTTCATTAATTTAGGAAATTTTTATATTATGTCTTTGGACATAATGTCTGTGCAATTTGTTGCATGTGGCACACCACATGTACTTATTTCCTTGACCTGGATCCTCTTTTCCTTCTACATGTACCACATTTTCTCTACTTGACTAAATTGTTAGTTTATGTCCTTTTTAGGCACTTAATAATCTCATGCTTTTTGGTATGTCTGTGGCTTGATGTTTATAAATTATTTATTGGTTTGCAAATGGTATTTGAGATCTCTGTTTCTTTCGCTCTGGAGTTTCTCTCTCTTTTTTCATTTGGTTGTTTATCTTAGCTTTAAGCTTTTATGTTACTAAATTTTTTAAGTTCTTTCATAGCATGATGTGTTTGTAGGAATGATACTCTTTTCATTAGGTTTGTTTGATTATTTATTTTTCCCAAAATAAATTCTTTATCTGGCTGTTGAATGCCATAATCTCCCTGAAATTTTTTTTTCCTTTATTTTCTTTTGGTGTAGTGTGTGTGTATATGTAGTTACTTTCACTTTTTAAGGGTTCTTTTTGCAGTCTCTGTCTGTAGTAAGCATGTTTTTATCTATTTATTTTTATTGATTTATTTTTTTAAAGGAGGCTGCACACCCAACATGATGCTTAAACTCATAACCCTGAGATCAAGAGTCGCGTGCTCCATGGACGGAGCCAGGCAGGATCTCATAGTTATTTTTTATTTAGCTTTTGCTAAATAGGAGCAGCTGTAAACTGAATTAAAATTGGAACTGATTCAGAGAGTGGGTGGTTGCAATTTGCCTCTACCATAGTTGAGAACTATTCCTCCCCGTGATCTTAGTTTTAGGGCTGTGTTATGTGAGTTCTAGCCACTTTTTCAGAGCTGCTGATAGGGATAGGATGGGAAAGAGGTGATCTTATTAAGGCCTGATTGCAGCATATATTGGATAACCTGACCCCTGTTTTCTCTTCTTAGATTTTGTCCATAACTAGTTGCAGTTGTACCCTTAGTCCTGTGGCAGTATAATCTAGGGTTTCATATCATTTTCTCTATTCAGAGTAAAGCCCTGTAAAATGGAAAGCCCTGAAGTTTTTGTGCATTTGCTGAAGGCCCAAGACCCAGCCTCTAATAGTTTGGGCACCTACTCTTGAGCATTTTGCTGGCTTTCTCTATTTTCATGTCTCTACAGATTATATGGTATTGGTGAGATCTGTTAGAATTTGATAGATTTTCCTTCATCCCCCTGGACGGCTTCTGAGGCCCTGTTTAAGAGTCCTGTTGTGCTAACCAGAATCCTAGTGCTTTCCTTGGCTATTAACTTTTCAAAGTTCATGGAATGAAGTTGGATTTTTTTTTTTTCGGTGTATGGTTGCTACTGGTGATTTTCAAAGCTCCCCCCCATGCTTGTGCATTCTGACATTCCATCACTCTTTTGCAGATGATGAGTCTGCAGCCTGACTTGTTTCCCATCTCCACCTTGGAGTCTCCATTTTTTTACATTTCAACCATCGTTAGAGTTCTGAACACTCCGAGAAAAGAAATGACACTTTGCCTGTTTCTAGAGACAAAAGCTGACTGTGGACCTTTACACAAACCTCCAAAGACCTGACTATTTTTTTTGCCTTTACCTGCCTGATACAACTTTTGTTCTCTTGGAACTGCTGGTTGTTGTTGTTGTTGTTGTTTTTCTGTTTGTTTGGATTATCAAGTCTGGTGTTCTAGTTTGGAAACAGTTACATCAAATATCAGATTAATATACCCATTGGCTTTTCATAAATATCTAGCTGATTAATTTGGTTAATATTATAACAAATTTCAATAATCTAGGACTTTATGGAGCCAAGCCATTAAATATTCATGTATCTGTTGCACAAGAAAGTTGTTTCTGTGGTTGGAATGGATGCTACTTTATTAAATTCAGAATTCAAATTGAGATATGATTTGCAATTTTAGATTGCTATCCTTACTTATGTGGTAATTACATGTTTTAGTATTTAAGAATTAAGATATTGTTTTTATTTTTAACTTTTTAAGGATCAGTTTAAGACAATGACAATGATATCCTTTTCTTAGATGATATCTGGTTTTTATGATCTAGCAAGTTTGGAAGAGAAGGATTGTTAGATTAAAATACGTTCTACTCCATTTAATAGAATGAGTGATTCACAGTATTATTGTTTAACTGGTGAATTCTGGTTTGGGCTGAATCTGAATTTAAGAGTATGAAGTTCTGTCCTCAAACTTAGATTGCAGAGGAAAACAAGAGTTGTAATAGGAATATAATTTGTACTTTTTGTTTGTTTACCTGAAGCGAAGAATTTCCAGGGCTTAGAGATACCCCAAAACTGTATATCCAAGAAAATATATTCCAAAGGTATATACAAGTTTGGGTCTAACTGGCAGTGTTTTAGAGAAACTGAGACTTATGATATGATATAATAAAATAACAGTTTTGGGGAAGAGTATATGTACATATGTAATTTCCCTGTTTGTGTATGTTACAGATTTTGAGGAGACAAATAGCATGTAATATGCCTTTATTTCATGATTTATATACTCTTTAGAGGGTACATAGCTCTCCTCCCTATTTCTGCTATCACAGAACCTATGTATAAGGAACCTGACAAGACTGACACCACATTCCCACCCAATTCTATCTGCCTTATGCTACACAGGTGCCTCTTCCATTTTTCTCTTTATAAATAAAATCACTCACTCTCTGCCACCTTTCTAAATGACCCCATTTCTCTCCTTGCTCACGTTATATTTAATAAGAACCCGTTTTCTCTTTTGATTATCATAATACTATTTTCCCCCATCATCAGTATTTTTTTAAATTTTTAAATTTACATATAATGTATTACTAGCCCCAGGGGTACAGGTCTGTGAATCACCAGGTTTACACTTCACAGCATTCACCATAGCACGTATCTTCCCCATTGTCCATAACCCCACCACCCTCTCCCTACCCATCATCAGTATTTTTACACAGCAGTAGAATTCTTCCAAGTTCAGGTCTAAAAATGTCAAAAGTCACTATTTGCCCAGTTTACATATATCCTATATCATATGCCACCTTAATATATAATTACTGACTTTTTATTTTCTTCTATGACATCTTTGAAAGCTTGAACAAATAAAAGTGTTTCTCCTTTCAGCTCTGTTGGGTCTGGATAAGATGTGTTCAAATATTTATAGTTAGAAACCTTGCAGTGAAACCACAGCTTCTTTTTCTTAATCTTTCCCAATACCTAGAAGTGATATTTCAACAGTGAAGTCATTCACTGAGTGTTCTCTCTTTAACTTTTATGTTTCTTAACACTCTTATGCAACAAAACGGGAAAGAAAATAGCAGCAGTTATGTTGTGAGAGAAATAAAAATACCTATGGATGAAGGAATTGAAGTAGTGTTTATATTTTCTATTCTTACTTTAAAGGTAAACACAGTATTAGCACAATTTTAAATATCCAAATGTAAACAAAGTCAGTTCTTTTCTAAGTTTAGTTGAAGCCCTTCCTGATGCAGCACTGTTACAGTGACCACCTTATAGACTGGATTATATGTGGAAGTTAACATTTATATTTGACTTCGACATCTCATCGATATTAACATGTTGATACTATTAGTAACAAGAATTGTTTTAGGGTTCTGAAATTCTTTATATCAAATCAAAGACTCCTGGTCTCTCCTGAAGAGAAGGGATACAATAGGAAAGAAATAGTCAATTTTCTCTTGAAATTCTAAGTGTGGAGCTGCTTAATAGAACATGGTATGTCTAGCAGTAAAATAAATGGATAGCCAAGAATTTATTGTTTATTTTCTACAAAGAGCTCAAGAAAGGATGGTCAGGAGATTGAGAGCAGTTGCCTTAATTAAAAGGCTTGATCCCTGGTCTTCAAACAGTTTCACAGTGGGATTCCATTGACTGAAAGAGAGGCCGGATGCCAGATCCTCAAGAGGAAGGACCCTGTAGCACCATGACGATGTACTGAGTAATATGTCCTCAGTTGTTTCCCCAAAGGGACCTGTGGCCATTTAGTAAGGTAACTATAGAACTTGGAAAGAGGAATGCCCAAACATTTTGAGAGCTCTTAGGTATAGGGTCCAGGTTGCCATCACCATGCCCTGTTAGAGTGGGGACATAATAGGAGCTTAGGCCCGGCTCCAAAGTGGTCATTTGCCCAGTTTCTGATTGTATAATTTGAATAGACATGCTTTATATTTGGCACATTCCCCAGTCTTTGGTCTTTGGGATAAGAACTATTGTAGTAGGAAGAATTAAATAGAATTATCTAACTCTACCTGCCAGCTCCTGACCAAATAGTAAATCACAATATTGTTTCTGAGGAGGAATGACAGTGATTAACACCAACCTTACAGACATAAAAAAAATCCAAGATGGTGGTTGCCATTGTATTTCTATTTACTAGTCTGGCCCCTGCAAAAACCCGATGGATCCTAGAAGATGAGAGCAAATTGCCACAAACTCAACCAAGTAGTAGCCAGGTTTAGCTTCTGTGTTGGATAGGCTCTTGTTGCTAGAAAAGATTAAAACAAACTTGGATGCATTGTTTAAGATTATTAATCTGGGAAAAGTGTTCTTTCCATTCTGATAAAAAAAGAGGATTAGAAATAGTTTGTATTCATATGGAACAGATTATAGAATATTTTTACATTTTGCCCAAGGATATGTAAATTCTCATACTGTCTGCTAACCACACTTAGCCTACATAGCACTTCTCATTGCCCATTATCAGCCCCTTTAATTTATTTTCAACATTTTAGCATCTTAACTTCTGTTACTTATTAGCACTGTGACCTTCTGTATGATAGATATATAACTTCTTTAGGCTTCATTTCTTAGGTTATAAATGGGAATAATAATTATGCCCCAGTATTAGTATGAGGACTAAATAGGATAAATTTTGTATTAAAAGTTAGGTGAAGATAGATAGGAGGAATTGATTCTGAATTTGTGAAATATAATCAAGATTTGTCTTTGCTTGGGCTGCTATACCAAAATGCCATACATTAAGTGACTTATCAATAATAGAGATTTATTTTTCATAGTTCTGGAGGCTAGAAGTTCAAGATCATGGTGCCAGCATGGTTGGGTTTTGGTGAGGCCCTCTTTTGGATTGCAGATTGCTAACTTCTTGTATCCTCACATGTATTAAGAACATGCTAGCTCTCTCTCTTCTTCTTCTTGGGACACTAATCCCATTCATGAGGGTTCTACCCTCATGATCAAATTACCTCACAAAGGCCCACCTTCAACTACCATCCCATTGGGATTAGGGTTTCAACATATGAATTTTGGAGGCCACAAATATTCAGTCCACAGCAGGATCTAACCAGAAAAGTGAATACACTTCAAATAACCTGCAGAGGAAATGTAATGCAGAGAGTTGGTTATGTAGGTGATGGTAGAGATGAGAACCAAACAAAGAACATTGGACATCCAGAAATTGGCAGCAGCAAAAGTGCCTAGGCTTGAAAGTCAAAGGAATTACTATTAGGCTTGAAAGACAAAGGAATGAAATAAGTTGATGTTATTCGAGCCCAGGGTTGGGTTGACCTGATGGAAACTAGAACTATGTTGGACTTGTATGATGGGAGCTGAAGTCAAAGAGGAAATTGAGCCTTTTTCAAAAGAGCTGACAAAAAGAAAGACTGGAGAGAGAAATACTAGGCTTATTCTATTTTTCCTACTCTCCAATATCTTGCCTTTCATTGGCCAGAATTCAGTTGAAATTAAGCCAAGGAAACACCACTTGCAGTCATTCCAGAGCACAGGAAGTATTTGAAGCCAACAGTATTTTCATTTGTAGGAGATTATGACATCAGGCCATATCAGGAGCAGGGTTTTCCATAGTTGGGTAACTACTTCCACTACCAGCTCTTCTGGAATTAGGTTAATCCTGATTTTGGAAGTGAAGAACTAAAAAGGCAAACTAATAGAATACTAATCAGTGCTAGAGAACAAACTCCTGACACTTGCAGAAACATGGTTGGAATCTCAATGTAGGATGCTGAGTGAAAGATGCTAGACACAAAGAATATATACTGTTTGATTTCATTTATATAAAATTCTAGACAAGACAAAGCAATAGTGATAGAAAGTGGATTAGTGGGGCGCCGGGGTAGCTCAGTGGGTTAAAGCCTCTGCTTTTGGCTCAGGTTGTGGTCCCAGGGTCCTGGGATCGAGCCCCACATCGGGCTCTCTGCTCAGCAGGGAGCCCGCTTCCTCCTCTCTCTCTGCCTGCCTCTCTGCCTACTTCTGATCTCTCTCTCTGTGTCAAATAAATAAATAAAAATAAAATCTTAAAAAAAAAAAGTGGATTAGTGATTTCCATTGGCTGGGGTTTTGGGTAGCGGGGAAGAGGATTACTGCAAACTGGTACAAGGAAAATTTTTTAGGGTGATGAAATTATTCTATATCACAATTGTGGTGGTTGCATAACTGCATATATATTTGATAACTTACTTAATAGCACATTTAAACTTGATGAATTATATTTAATGTAAATTACAACTCAATAATATTTACCAAATCAAATCAAATAGTTATACACAAATGTTCATATATATTTTTAAGTGGGGGTTGATTGATTATTCAAGCATGAACACTCTTCCAAATTTACTATCATTTTCAGGTTTTACAAATTCAGCAGATGGATTACTATTTTATGGGAGACTAATTCTCTAACTCAGCATTTGATGTTAGGGAAATCAAAGCCAAATTTCTCTAAAATTACATTTAAACCTTTGATTCTAACAATAGACACTTATTTGAATGATTGAGCAGATTTTCCACTTTTCATTCAGCTTTTTATTACAAAAGCACGGAGTATATGGTTCACATGAGGCACATGTTTAACATTGACATTAGGTGCTTAAATGATTAATTTTCTACAATATCTAAACAACAAGGCAAGTTAGATGGAAAATGACTCTGTCAAGAACTCTGGATTCCACATGAAAGGCTGGTTTTGGGAAATTATTTCCAGAATCAAGAAACTATATAACTCCATGACCTTCCTGGGAGGGAGGGGGACTTGAAGTACTCTTGCCTAAAATAGCAAAATTAGATTTCTAAATTATGGAAAATGACAAACACATTGAAAATCTGGAAGAAACTTCTTGGGAGATTAAGACAAACATCACAAAGTGCAGTTCATAGAAGAGAGCTGATTAAACTTAATATCATTATGAAAAAGATGGGTGGTACAATTTGAAAACCTAATAATGTCATGGACTGACTGGAATTTTGGAAACACGACTTCATGGAATTTTGGCAAAACTGATGGAGGAGTTGACTGCAATATAATGTCATATGGAATTTACTTCCAAATACCAGTACTGTAGATAAGGTCCATAACGCTGGACAAAAAACTCTGTGACTAGAGAAAATCATTGTAGGGAGAGACTTGAACTCCTGATGTGGGAGAGGCTCTCTTGTGAGAGGGAAAAATTCTTGTCTGTTTGGAGCTAAGCCTGGAGATGCAGTCTTGGAGGGGGAGCTGCCTGAAATACCAAACAGGGCATAGTTATTGCTTCCTGTCTAATTGTCAGGAACACAAGATCTGCTTATCTCTTTGGACATATTGAAGGCACACAAAGACTGCTGGGGAGGAGGCCTGTTGACATCACACAGACTCTAATCTTGCCTCTGAAATAAATTCAAAGGAACTTTTCTGTTTCTTAGAACTGAAGCATTGGTATGAAGATGTGTGCTAACCTTACTTTAACTATTTAGTATTGTTATAATCTTTCAGGAATCTTCATGCTCTTCATAACTTATCTCAGTCTTAATGGATAGAATTAGCAATTTGTATCATAGAGTTTTAGCCATTTAAAATATATAACTAAATGCATTAATGAATATGAAGGGTGAGCTTTATGCATTAATAATGCTCAATAGTATATTTTTAATTGCACCTGAGTATCTAGCATTATGAAAATATTTTCCAGTGTCATTTTTTTTAAAGATTTTATTTATTTATTTGACAGAGAGAGATCACAAGTAGGCAGGCAAGCAGGCAGAGAGAGAGGAGGAAGCAGGGTCCCTGCCGAGCAGAAAGCCCAATGTGGGGTTCGATCCCAGGATGCTGGGATCGTGACCTGAGCCGAAGGCAGAGGCTTTAACCTACTGAGCTACCCAGACGCCCCTTTCCAGTGTCATTTTGGGTCTTAAAGCTGTACTTACTAAGGAGAGTTGGACTTTGCCAATGGAGTTTATAGAACTTTGTTATAACATTGGGGTGGTGATACAATGGAGAGGTAAAATGTCATTTCTCAAGCTGTAATACAGAAACTTAATAGGTATGAAATTTTATCATCCAGAAATATGTCTTTGGTTAATCAGACTATAACTTTAATCTCAGTGCCATGATAATAGAATTTTAAATCAGTAAGTTATTCATCACTCACAATAGGTCTCATTGATTAGGGAAGACATAGGAAATCTTGCTCATTGTATTCTTATTTCAAAGACATCTATCATTGGATTGTGATTTTAAGTGCATTATGTTTTATGTCATCATATTCTATATAGCTCTGGTTTTTTTGAACACAAATATTATACAGCAGGCTATCAGACTAAAAGACAGAATGAAACTTGGGAGGTATTGGGGGAAAACCTATGCTGGGAAGCTGAACAGATATACAGACTGCATTTCAATCCCTCAGGGCTCTTCAGATGTCAGTTGGCTTATGTTTCTGGCCACTAGCTGTCAGATCACATTGAGCTATCTCGCTTTTATATTCCTGGGGATTGATTTTATTAATGAAGAATGTGCCAAAAGCCAGGGTTATCTGGAATGAAAGGTGACTTCTTCAGGCCTTGTGAGCTGAAAGATGACTGGATGACCATTTCTCTCAAATGGAAGAAATTAAAGCTCGGGGCTGTGGTGCGAAGGTTCTTAACAGCAAGCTGAAAAAACAGCTGGACACACTTCAGAACTTGCTGGCAAGTGTTTACAATCAACTGGAACCTTTTCAGGGTACATTAGGAAGAGGAGGAGGCCTGGACTGCCGCTGTGAGAATGTTGTCCACAGAGTTCTCATCTTACAGCAAGTAAAGGCCAAACATTCTCCTGCCTATAAGGAGAATGATGTTGGGTTGAGTAAATGCTTAGAGTCAAAGCTATGTATTACAGAAATAACAAATAGGAGATATGACTAGGAAGTAATATCATATTCTGATCTGGGTTGTGAACTTTATGTTCAAACCTCTTACGTTTTGTGTGCTTAAGGAAGTCAGACTTTAAATCCACCTATTCTATTAGAATTTAATTTCCAAGTTATCACTCAAAAACAAGGCTCATGCCCAGTCAAAATGGGAATCATGGCTTACTTAAATAGAGACCTAGGGTAAAATATGTTGCCTGAAATTTTGTTCTGTTTAAATTAATTAGCCAGACTAGTCTGGCTAATACATGCAATAATAATGTCCTCCCCACCCCTCAAATAATACACACACACACACACACACACACACACACACACACACACGGTAACTACGTGAGGCGATGGGTATGTTAATTAATTTGATGATGGTAATCCCATTTCAAGGTTCCCTGATGTGAAGGACTAAGTCTAACTTGATTTCTTCCTAATAACTTCTCAGAGATTGTTCCTGAATATTTACTGCAGAGTGTCTTTTGACATACCTAAATGGCCATCTTGGGCTTGGAACAGGAAGCCCTATGGGATACCATGGGGTCCACTTCACTTACTTCCTTTCTGTTCCTCATAGTGGTAGTTTAGACTTTCCCCACCTTTCTCTTCTATACTCTTTTTTCCCCCATTCTATTTTCCTCTTCTTCAAAACAATACTGAAGAAGATTAGCAAGTCTACTTCACAAGCTAAAGTCCAAGTGATGTGGAGAACAAAGGCAAAAGAAATGTAGATAAATTCAATTTCCTTATAATCTGCAGCCCTTTGGTAAATATTTGAGACAGGCTGATGATGACATTCCTTGAGTAACTCCCAACTGTTTCAATGCTTTGCTAGAGGGAAAAAACATCCTTAGTTTGACAATAGCTAGGCCTACAGGATCCTCTTAGTCTTCTTTAACATATGAAAATCCTTTTGGAAATTTTCTTCATCTTTACCTTCCGCAATGCCAAAGTATATAATCAATTGCTCCTCACAATCCCAGTGCAGCTCTTTCTGCCCAGGGGTCTGTCCCTGTGCTTTGATAAAAACATCTTTTTTATTTTGATGAAGTCCCAAAAGTTCATTTATGCTTTTGTTTCCTTTGCCTTTGGAGACATATCTTGAAAGAAGTTGCTGTGGCTGATATCGAAGAGGTTACTGCCTATATTCTCCTCTAGGATTCTGATGGATTCCTGTCTTACGTTGAGATCTTTTATCCATTTTGAGTTTATCTTTGTGTACGGTGTAAGAGAATGGTCGAGTTTCATTCTTCTGCATATAGCTGCCCAGTTTTCCCAGCACCATTTATTGAAGAGACTGTCTTTTTTCCACTGTATATTTTTTCCTGTTTTGTCAAAGATTAACTGACCATAGAGTTGAGGGTCCATATCTGGGCTCTCTACTCTGTTCCACGGGTCTATGTGTCTGTTTTTATGCCAGTACCATGCTGTCTTGGTGATCACAGCTTTGTAGTAAAGCTTGAAATCAGGTAACGTGATGCCCCCAGTTTTATTTTTGTTTTTCAACATTTCCTTAGTGATTTGGGGTCTCTTCTGGTTCCATACAAATTTTAAGATTATTTGCTCCAGCTCTTTGAAGAATACCGGTGGAATTTTGATTGGAATGGCATTAAAAGTATAGATTGCTCTAGGCAGTATAGACATTTTAACAATGTTTATTCTTCCGATCCAAGAGCATGGAATGGTCTTCCATCTTTTTGTGTCTTCTTCAGTTTCTTTCATGAGTGTTCTGTAGTTCCTCGAGTACAGATCCTTTACCTCTTTGGTTAGGTTTATTCCCAGGTATCTTATGGTTCTTGGTACTATTGTAAATGGAAATCAAAAGCTTCTGCACAGCAAAGGAAACAGTCAACAAAATAAAAAGGCAACCCATGGAATGGGAGGAGATATTTGCAAATGACAGTACAGACAAAAGGTTGATATCCAGGATCTATAAAGAACTCCTCAAACTCAACACACACAAAACAGACAATCATATAAAAAAAATGGGCAGAAGATATGAACAGACACTTCTCCAATGAAGACATACAAATGGCTATCAGACACATGAAAACATGTTCATCATCACTAGCCATCAGGGAGATTCAAATTAAAACCACATTGAGATACCACCTTACACCAGTTAGAATGGCCAAAATTAGCAAGACAGGAAACAACATGTGTTGGAGAGGATGTGGAGAAAGGGGAACCCTCTTACACTGTTGGTGGGAATGCAAGTTGGTGCAGCCTCTTTGGAGAACAGTGTGGAGACTCCTCAAGAAATTAAAAATAGAGCTTCCCTAGGACCCTGCCATTGCACTACTGGGTATTTACCCCAAAGATACAGATGTAGTGAAAAGAAGGGCCATCTGTACCCCAATGTTTATAGCAGCAATGGCCATGGTCGCCAAACTGTGGAAAGAATCAAGATACCCTTCAACGGACGAATGGATAAGGAAGATGTGGTCCATATACACTATGGAGTATTATGCCTCCATCAGAAAGGATGAATACCCAACTTTTGTAGCAACATGGACAGGACTGGAAGAGATTATGCTGAGTGAAATAAGTCAAGCAGAGAGAGTCAATTATCATATGGTTTCACTTATTTGTGGAGCATAACAAATAGCATGGAGGACAAGGGGAGATGGAGAGGAGAAGGGAGTTGAGGGAAATTAGAAGGGGAGGTGAACCATGAGAGACTATGGACTCTGAAAAACAATCTGAGGGTTTTGAAGGGGTGCGGGGTGGGAGGTTGGGGGAACCAGGTAGTGGGTATTGGAGAGGGCACGTATTGCATGGAGCACTGGGTGTGGTGCAAAAACAATGAATACTGTTACGCTGAAAATAAATTAAAAAAAAAGATTTTAAAAAACCCATCTTTTTGTACTGAGAACATCTCAAAAATTCTTTTTTTGACTGTTGGCTCAGGACCCTACTTCAAAGCACCTCACAAGTAGGAATGAAATACCAGTTTCTTCCTTCCTTCTTTCCATTCCTTCCTTCCTTCCTCCCTCTCCCTTGCTTTTCTTTCTTCTTTCTCTTTCTCCTGTCTTATTTTAGGGTCCTCTCTGAGTAACTGTCTTGACTCCCACCATTTCCCCAAATTGGCACTGGGGAAGGGAGGGAACGACAATAATCCTTTCCTACAACTCCAACAATTCTATTCCCCTTCTCTCTCTCCATCTCTGCCCATGTAGGTAAAGGGAGGGACTTGTGGTATTTACTAAGGAGAGTAGTGGGTCAGCTGCCATTTAATAACCCCATGGAGGAAGGATCCCAATTATTTGAAGTTCTCTTTAGATTGGTTAGGATAGGATATCTCTTTGTACCTTAGACTTGGATCTTAGCCACCAATTCCACGGCAACAAAAACATCCCATTGATCATGTTGCTGCACTTAATAGCCCAGTCACTTTTATACTATAGCTTTATATACGTAAAGCATTATAAGTATACCTATGAGTGGCTATGCTTATGTTCACTTGTACTTCCATGTTGTTAGTGAAAAAAAAAATGATTGTAAACTTTTAGAAATTATCCAGGGATGTGTTGTCTGCCTACGCTTCCTTCCTTCCTTCCTTCCTTCCTTCCTTCCTTTCTTCCTTCCACTTTTTCTTTTTTCATGGCTCTGACTTCTTTCTCCCTCAGCCCACAATCTCCTCCACATCTAACACTAATGGTGATTAACCACATTCTCCATGAAACTTGCTTTCATTATTTTGAGGACCTAGATGTAATACCTTCCAAACTCTCTTTAAATTTTTCTCATAGAGCCACTCTTTAATGAAAAATGGATATCCCTTCTTCCTGACTGTCATGGCTTACCATTCTAGGCTAATTCCTGCAAACCTAAATTGCAACAGTACCCTCCAGTTTGACTCCAATACACATTGCATGTATTAGCTAGACTAGTCTGTCCAATTTAATTTAAACAGAACTTTCTCAAGAGTTTTTACCTACTTCATTATCGTCTTTCAATATTTACCTCATAGACAAACTGCAACAACACTTTCAAGGCTTCAGTGGTGCTGCCTTGGAGTTAGATGCACTATTATTGCACCACAAGTCCTCAATGGTGCTGACTTACCACACCTATCCACACTTATTTTTTCAGCCTTCTTCAATGCACAATCTTTACTTGAGGCATACCTATGTCTCAGTGCCTCAGAAACACATACCTCGTCCTATTTCTGTGGTTTAGCAAATACTTCCTCTCTCTCTAATCACAGAAAGACAATTATCATATGGATCTCCCTGATATGAGGAAGTTGAGAGGCAATGTGGGGAATTTAGGGGGTAGGAAAGGAATAAATGAAACAAGATGGGATCGGAAGGGACACAAACCATAAGAGACTCTTAATTTCACAAAACAAACTGAGAGTTGCCAGGGAGAGGGGGGGTAAGGAAAGGGTGGTTGGGTTATGGACATTGGGGAAGGTATGTGCTATGGTGAGTGCTATGAAGTATAAACCTGGCGATTCACAGACCTGTACCCCTGGGGCTAATAATATATGTTAATAAAAAATTTTTAAAAATGTCTCCTAACTTCACTTGCCTGCCCAAATAATGAGTTTTAAATATTACCTTCTTCCATGGAATATTTCTGGAATGCACCAGCTCGCATATAGCCTTTCTCAATTTCTATATATAGTAGGTAACTTTATTTTGTGTAGCTTTTCATTCAAAAGCCTCCTGCTGTGTTTGTTCCTCCTTGGGTTCACATGTTTTGACTCAATAATACATTAATACTTATTAAGGTTGGTGACCATATCTTAGATTTTTTTGTATGCCCTAAAAGAGCTAGCATAGCATTTGATGGGTAGATGACATTTAAAAAATATGGTTTATCAGGGGCGCCTGGGTGGCTCAGTGGGTTAAAGCCTCTGCCTTCAGCTCAGGTCATGATCTCAGGGTCTTGGGATCGAGCCTCGCATCGGGCTCTCTCCTTAGCGGGGAGCCTGCTTCCTCCTCTCTCTCTCTCTGCCTGCCTCTCTGCCTACTTGTGATCTCTGTCTGCCAAAAAAATAAAAAATAAAAAAAATAAAAAAAAATATGGTTTATCAGTAAATATATAACGCAGCAGAATGAGCTCTGGGCCAATCAGAATAGTGTTGTGGTTTTAGGAAATATTGCTTAACTTAATTCTCAGTTCTTTCGTCTGTAAAATAGGAAAGTAATGTCATTTCCATCCACATTAAAAGATTGTTAGGCGTTACAAGTAGGATAAATCTGAAATCTGAAAATGATGTTTTATCTAATATTTCAGATATAATTAGAAAGTCCATTTACTCTTTAAGTTCTATATAAAGAAAACCACAGGAGTTGGATCAAAAGGAGATTTTTTATTTTCCACACTCAGAAGGACAAGTTGCTTACATATTTTTCAATGGAAAAATTTTTTCAGATTTGTTTGGGGAAATAAATGTATTTCATCTGTTTAGTAGGTAAGGGTGTTGAGGCACAGAAAAATTTTGTATCTGATATAAGACCAATGGCAGAACTAGAAATATAATATAAATCTTCCAGTTCTTGGAGTCTAAATATCTCCATAAGTATCCTATATCATTGTAAAATTAAGAAAACAATTAAAATTTGAAGAAAAATTAGTATTGAAATGTGGGGTTTTATACTTTATGAAGTCTAAAATCTGTGATTTTTCTGCATATAAAAATAATGTGCTCTAGAGTTTTCCTTCCCATGATTGGAAGATGAAGAGGAAGTTGATGGATAGTAAAAAAGCAATGCAGGACATTCTACCATGATATTTCTCTATGGATTCTCTTTTACATGGAATTGTTCAAGAATGTTTCAAAGTCTACATTTAGGGAGATCAACTCCCATTGTATCTTCTAGGTTTATGACTTTATGAAAATTAACCGAAACATTTGGAGGGAATTATGTATACTTTCTTCTCCTGTGACTAATAATTCAATTTAAAATGTGGAGAGAAGTGTACACCCAGAATTGTAACTACATAAATTAGATCAAGTAGAATTTTTATTTGCTCAACATTCCTCCTTGTTCTGTTGAGGCTTGTCACGCAATTCTCTGCAGAGGAACAAAAAAGTGCCAGCATATCCACATAGCATCATAGCAAAATGGAAAAGAATGCACTTTATTTCACAACCTCTCCATCATGTAAAGCAACACTGTGATCAAGGTAAGGAAATGCTGACTCAGGTATCCCCATTCTAGAATTTTAATAGCAGCATCATAGTTCTTCCTACACCCTTGCAAGAGAAAATTACTTTATTTGGCATAAATAATTTAAGTACAGCTTACTGCTAAATTAGTATTCACTTCTAGATTCTTCAATATGTTTACCACAAACACTTTGCTCCTTCCAGATTAAATAATATATTACTTTAGGGACTAATTCTGTGGCTTTTACTGAGGCAACACAGTTCCAGAAGTCAATTCTAGGCTTTAAATTTGCTCCAATCCCATCATTTTCCCAAATTTTAGTGGTATTTTCAGACCAAGTTAATAAAGAAAATTTGTTGGAAGGGCCCTAGAGGTGATTTTCTTCTTAAATGAAATTTGGAATTTAGTTTGTTAACTATAATTTCTGGATTAGTTTCCTAAATATATTTTTCTCAACACATTTTTAGGCAGAATTTTTAAAATTTAATTTTTTTACAATAGCTGATTTTTTATATTGAGGAAAGAAATTGATGGCCCACTTTCTGAATAAATTACTTACTTATTTTTGCTGTAATCTGAGTACTTTGAAAAAATACAGATTATACCCATTAGAAAGTTAGTTAAAACCACTTTCTATTTTGAAAAAAAAATGCTTTATCAAAACTTTAGGTGTATAGATAATCTTTGAATTTTGTGTTTTAATTTTCCCGATCTATATCTACAACATTTCCATGTCCTTTAACTTATTGCTTTAACTTATATTGCTTTTATCCCCATCATGTCTGACTTCAAATCTCATCATTTCTTTCATATTGAACACCATTTGTTGAAGATTATCTTTTTCCCATTGTTTATTCATTCTTCCTTTGTTGAAGGTTAATTGACCATATAACTTTGAGTTTATTTCAGAGTTTTCTGTTTATTCTATTAATCTATGTGTTTATTTTTATGCCAGTACCATACTGTTTTAATTACTACCATTCTACAATATAACTTAAAATCTGGAATTGTGATACCTCCAATTTTGTTTTTTCTTTTTCAAGATTGCTTTGGTTATTCATGGTCTTTAAGGTTCCATAAAATTTAAGGATTGTTTGTTCTAGTTCTGTGGAAAATTGTTGTTGGTATTTTGATAGGTATTGCATTAAATCTGTAGATTGCTCTGGGTAGTACAGACATGTTAACAATATTTGTTGATTCAACTCATGGATGTGGAATGTCTTTCCTTTCTTTGGGTTGGTTTGAATTTCTTTCATCAGTATTTTATAACGTTCAGGGTTCAGGTCTTTCACCTGATTGGTTGTTTTTTCCTAGATATTTTGTTGTCTTTGGTGCAATTGTAAATAGGATCGTTTTCTTAATTTCACTTTCTTTTTGGTGTAGTCTTTTGGGTTTTCTATATGTAGTATCATGTCATCTGCAAATATGAGACTTTTACTTCTTTCTTACCTAGATGCTTTTTATTTCTTTATATTGTCTAATTGCTGTGGCTAGGACTTCCAGGACTATGTTGAATAAAATTGGTGAGAGTGGACATCCTTCTCTTGTTCCTGATCTTACAGGAAAAGGTCTCAGTTTTTCCCCATTGAGGGTGATGTTAGCTGTGGGTTTGTCATAGATTCTCTTTATTATCTTGGGGTATGTTCCCTAACCTGCTTTGTTGAGGGTTTTTATCATGAATGGATGATGTATTTTAGCAAATAATTTTTCTGCATCTATTAAAATGATCACATGGTTTTTATCCTTCCTCTTATTGATATAATATATCACATTGATTATTTTGTAAATATTGAACCATCCTTGCATCCCAGGAATAAATTCCACTTGATCATGTGTTGGTTTTTCTTTTTGTTTTTGTTTTTTAATGTATTGTTGGATTTGGTTTGCTAATATTTTGATGAGGATTTTGGATCTATATTGATGTAAAATATTGATTAGTTCTCTTTTTTGTGGTGTCTTTATCTGGCTTTGCTATCAGGGCAATACTGGTTTCATAGAATTAATTTGGAAATTTTCCTTCCCCTTGTATTTTTTGGAATTGTTTGAGAATAGGTGTTAACTCTTTTTTTTTTTTTAATTTTTTAAAGATTTTTTTTATATATTTATTTGAAAGAGAGAAAGACACAGTGAAAGAGGGAATGCAAGCAGAGGTAAGGGGAGAGGGAGAAGCAGGCTTCCTGCCAAGCAGGGAGCCTGATGCGGGGCTCTATCCCAGAACCCTGGAATCATGACCTGAGCAGAAGGCAGCCGCTTAACTGACTGAGCCACCCAGGTGCCCCAGTAATAACTCTTCTTTAAATGTTTGATAGTATTTACCTGTGTAGCCATCTGGTCCTGAACTTTGTTTTTTGGGAGTTTTTTGTTTTTGTTTTTGTTTTTTTAATTAGATTCAATTTCATTGCTGATAATTAGTTTGTTCAAATTTTCTATTTCTTTTCTAGGAATTTATCTATTTCTTCTATGTTGTCCAAGTTGTTGGCATACAGGTTTTCACAATATCCTGTTTCAATTGTATTTCTGTGGTGTTTGTTATTTTTCCTCATTCATTAGTGCTTGTATTTATTTGATTCCTCTCTCATTCTGTCTCTCTTTTTTAAAATGAGTCATGCTAGAGGTTTATCAGTTTTGTTGGTCTTTTCAAAGAAATAGCTCTTGATTTCATAGATCTGTTCTATTGTTTTTTTTTATTTAATTTAATTTATTTATTTATTTGACAGATGGAGATCACAAGTAGGCAGAGAGACAGGCGGAGAGAGGAGGAAGCAGGCTCCCCGGTAAGCAGAGAGCCCAATGCGGGGCTCGATCCCGGGACCCTGGGATCATGACCTGAGCGGAAGGCAGAGGCTTTAACCCACTGAGCCACCCAGGCGTCCCTCTGTTCTATTGTTTATTTTGGTTTCTATATTACTTATTTCAGCTCTAATCTTTATTATTTCCTTCCTTTTGCTGGTTTTAGGTTTTGTTTGTTCTTCTTTTTCTAGTTCCTTTAGGTGTAAGGTTATGCTGTTTATTTGAAAATTTTCTTGCTTCTTGAGATAGGCCTGTATTGCTATAGATGCAAGACTCGTCTATATGCTGCCTACAAAATAATCTTCTCAGACTGGATGACACTTGCAGATTGAAAGTGAGGTATAGAGAAACATTTGTCATGCAAATGGGTGTCAAATGAAAGGTGGGATGACAATACTTATATTGGAGAAAAATAGACTTTAAAACAAAGACTGTAACAAGACACAAAAAAGGACATTATATAACAATAAAGGAAACAACCTAACAGGAGGATATTACAATTATAAATATTTATGATGAACTCAACATGGCAACAGCCAAATACATAAAATAGTTAATAACAAACATGAAGGATATTTCCTATAGTAAAACAATAATAGTAAGGGACTCCAACACCTACTTGTATCGACAGACAGATCATCCAAACAGAAAATCAACAAGGAAGCGGTGGCTATGAATGACACACTAGACCGGACGAATTTAACAAACATATTCAGAACTTCTATCCTAAAACAGATGAATACACATTCTTCTCAGGAGTATTCTTCTCCAGAATAGATTACATATTAGGCTACAAAACAAATCTCAACAAATTCAAAAGAATCAAAATCATACCATGCATCTTTCCTGACCACAACATTATAAAACTGGAAAGCAGACCAAATACATGGAGGTTATATAACATGCTATGTAGTAATGAATGGCTCAACCAAGAAATCAAAGAAGAAATTAAATATTTTCTATTTCTTAATAGACTGTTTTTTCTACAGTTTCTACAATGAACCACATATTTTTGTTGTACATTTAATTATTCATATATATGTGTATATATATGAAATATATCTATTTTGTGTATTTCTGAAGTTAGTCACCATTATTGAACTCTTATTCTTTTTTAAAAGATATTTATTTATTTAGATTTTATTTATTTATTTGACAGAGGGAGACACAGTAATAGAGGGAACACAAGCAGGGGGAATGGGAGAGGGAGAAGCAGGCTTCCCACTGAGTAGGGAGCCTGAAGCAGGGCTCCATCCCAGGAGTCTTCACCTTCTGAATCATGTTATTACAAGGAAGCAGCTGGCTTTCTATTCTCTTTTCCCTTTTTGCTGACTGTGATTGGGCAGTGGGGTCTGCTGCATCAGGTCCATGACAGAAGCCACTTCTGAGGATGTAGTGACAACTAAATCACTGTGTCCTCTGTGTCCAAAGCTGCACATTTCACACCTTAATCTGTACTTCCCTTTCCCTTGCATCTTCTCTTCTCTGGAGCTCCCCATTGTTATGATATGGACTTGACTTATCACACATAATCCATCCAGCAAATCTGTCCTCATATTTTCATAATACATAGCCAACCCAGTCAGTTTTTAACATCTGTCTTTCTAGACTGAACTTATCTGATATACTCCTAACTGTTCTCCAATTTTCTTTTCTTTTTTTTTTTAATTTATTTGTCAGAGAGAGAAGGAGAGAGAGCGAGCACAGGCGGACAGAATGGCAGGCAGAGGCAGAGGGAGAAGCAGGCTCCTCGCCAAGCAAGGAGCCTGATGTGGGACTCGATCCCAGGACGATGGGATCATGACCTGAGCCGAAGGCAGCTGCTTAACCAACTGAGCCACCCAGGCGTCCCCTCCAATTTTTTTTTTTCTTATGGTTTTAATATGTTCCCCACAGACTAGAGTGCCTTTTTAAAAATGGAAAATAAATTACATCACTTCTGCTTAAAAATCTCCAGTTAGCATCCTTTAAGAGTTAAAATAAAATCCTGGCAAGAAAGTTCCTGAGAGATCTGGCCTCTGTCTTCTTCTCTGGCTGCAGAGCAAATCATTTTCTTTCTACCCCATTCTTATTTATCAATATTGGCTTTCCTACTGCCACCAGGAAACACCATCCTCATTTTCACTCTGGGGATTTTACATTTGTTGTTTGCCTGCAGAGTTCTTCTTTTGGACTCTCTTAACAAACTCCTTTGCATCATCTAATTTTCTCTAAGAAGTTTTTTCTCACTTGCCTTCTAAAACAGATGCTTCTTTATTTGACACTTTTCCCTCATCCTTTTACACTTTTGATCATAGCACTTAGTATTACTTGAAACTATAGTATATGTTCTTTTAATTAATATTTAGTACCATTCTCTTTCACTAAAATGTAAGTTAAATGATGGTATGGATGTTGTATTGCTCATCTTGTATCTCCAGAACTTAAACAGTGCCTGACACATAATATATGCTAAAAAAATTTTGTTTAATAAACCAATATTAGTATTACATGAAATTGTCAATTTTATATTTTATCTGTTGGCATAATTAGTTTATTAATAGATTTGTTATTATCCACTTATTCCTCGACTAAACCCTTCTTGATCATGCTTCAATTAGTTTGGTGTTTGATAATTTTTTCTAGTATTTTTATTGATAAGATGAGACTAATCTATAGATTTTTGTGTTATTCCTAAAAGCTTTTTAAAATGAACTGCAACCTTCCACCTTTTCTTATGCCTCAGCATTCTATAGAAGGAATATTATCTCTTCCTTATAAATATGAAAAAAAATCATCCATGAAATTATTAAAACAAGATTAGTTACTTGAATAATTGTTTTATGGCTTTTAAAATCTTTTCATTATTAAGAGAGCAGCCAGGTAGTTGATTTCTTATTTTCAATAACATTTCATTTTTTTTCCCTAGAAAAATATTAATTCCATTGGAAGTTTCAAGTTTAATAGCAAAGACATATAATTTTATGATAGTTTTAATATATATCTTCTGTAGTCTTATTCCCTTCTTATTCCCAGTTGTGTATGTGTGTGTTTGATAGTTTAGATTAGTCAAAAGTTAATTCTGCCTGGAAAAACCAGTTTTTCTCATATTACCTCTCTCTTTTTCTTGACCGGATACCTCCTTTTTGACTCAGTTTAAATAGAACTTCCTTCAGGAGGTCACTCTGATTGTTTCAGTTCAATGAGATTTCAACTGCATTCCATGGTATCTTTTTTTTTTTTTAATCATTTTTTAAAATTTATTTTCAGCATAACAGTATTCATTGTTTTTTGTACCACACCCAGTGCTCCATGCAATCCATGCCCTCTCCAATACCCACCACCTGGTTCCCCCAACCTCCCACACCCCCACCTCTTCAAACCCTTCAGATTGTTTTTCAGAGTCCATAGTCTCTCATTGTTCACCTCTCCTTCCAATTTCCCCCAACTCCCTTCTCCTCTCTAACTCCCCTTGTCCTCCATGCTATTTGTAGAACTTCCCTATGACCCTGCAATTACACTACTGGGTATTTACCCCAAAGATACAGATGTAGTGAAAAGAAGGGCCATCTGTACCCCAATGTTCATAGTGGCAATGGCCACAGTTGCCAAACTGTGGAAAGAACCAAGATGCCCTTCAACAGACGAATGGATAAGGAAGATGTGGTCCATATACACTATGGAGTATTATGCCTCCATCAGAAAGGATGAATACCCAACTTTTGTAGCAACATGGACGGGACTGGAAGAGATTATGCTGAGTGAAATAAGTCAAGCAGAGAGAGTCAATTATCATATGGTTTCACTTATTTGTGGAGCATTCCATGGTATCTTATCTTTATTGTTAACTTTAGTTAACTATAAACACTTATTGGAAAAAAAACAAACAAATAAGAAACAAGATAAAACATAGTATCTACATATATATGTGGTTTGGAAGAGGACTGTGTGGGATTTCTGGGGAGCAGGCAACTTTTTATTTCTTAATTTGGTGATGTTAAATGAATATTTATTTATTTATTTATTTATTTGACAGATACAGATCACAAGTAGGCAGAGAGGCAGGCAGAGAGAGAGGGGGAAGCAGGCTCCCCCCTGAGTAGAGAGCCTGATGTGGGCTTGATCCCAGGACCCTGGGATCACAACCCAAGCTGAAGGTAGAGGCTTTAACCCACTTAGCCACCCAGGCACTCCTAAATGAATTTTTGCTTAGAGATAATTTGTTGAAGTGTAAATTATTTTTACACAAACTGTAAACTGATGATGCTATATTTCACAGTTCAATTATATTTAAAGCTCATTATACCATTCTTATTTTTCTCATTTTTTTGGTGAGAACTTTACCACAGACCTGGCCACTCACTGTCTAAAGACGACCATTTAGGCACCATTGCTGCATTAATTTAGAGTTACCAAAATATCTTAAGTGAGAAAGTGAGAGTAAAATTTAAGAAGAATGAATCTGGAAGTGGGAAACTTCTAGTTATGAAGCTGTTTCAATAGTTTCCTTGAGATTTTGCTTCTGGAAAAGATGGAATTATCGGGGCCATATTTTGTTTCATGGCGATTCAACCAAATCACAGGCACAATATGCAAGATAATGGTTTTTTAAGTCATTGTATAACAGGTGATACATAACAGTGATTCCTGAGAGATGGGAGACAAATACAGTGAGAGCTAGAATGTCACAAATTAACTCCTTGACAGCAAGTCCAAGACCTGTGTAGGCAAGAATACAGGTAGAGCACTGCAGACTCCTTAAGTTGCCAAGATGGAGCTGACCATTTGGGGACACCAAGACAGGTAGAGTTTACAGGACAAAGCACTGGAGAGAAAGTAGCTACATGGAGAGAAAACTTCAGAGTTATGCAGAAAGTCACCTTTTAGTACTCAGCCAAGTACTTACCAGCTTGTGCATGTAAGGAAACTATCTGAATAATCCATAAGGATTAGAGAGAACAGTGTCTAATATTCATACAGAACCCTAAATAGTTCCTGTGCCTACTGGCCCCACTAGAAAACTTACCATATATGAGGCTCTGGGTAGGGCATCCAGGGGTTTTGATTCATTAGTGGGAAATAATTAGCCACAAACTAAAAGCTGCTCTAGTCCTTTCTAACAAAGCTTAAAAGCAAGGCACAATAGGATCTGTTTATAAATAACTTGTATCTCAGAAAAAAAAATTCAAGAATATTTATCATAACACAAAAATTTTTGGCACTCAATAAGGTAAGATTTGTAATATCTAGCATCCAACTGAAAATTAGCAGATGTTCAAAGAAGCTGGAAAATGTGACCCATAAGTAGAAAAAGAATCAATTAAAATATACCTAAAATCTAAGCAGATATTAGAATTAGCAGACAAGGACATCAAAAGGTATACCTATATTCTGTATGTTCAAAATGTTATGCAGAAATGTAAAAGCTTTAAAGAGATTCAAATAAATCTCCCCCAAATGAAAATTACAGTGTCTTAGATAAGAACACACTGGATGAAATGTTCATAACAGCAATGTCCACAATAGCCAAGCTGTGGAAGGAGATGAGATGCCCTTGAACAGATGAATGGATAAAGAAGATGTGATTCATATACACAAAGGAATATTACTTAGCCATCAGAAAGGATGAATATCCACTATATCCACCATTTACATCAACATCGATGTTATTAGAGGAGATTATGTTAAGATCAGAGCAGAGAAAATCAAGCAGAGAAATCAAGCAGAGAAAGACAATTATTATATGATTTCACTCATATGTGGAATATAAGGAATAGCACAGAGGACCACAGGAGAAGGAAAGGAAAACTGAATGGGAAGAAATCAGAAAGGGAGACAAACCATGAGAGACTCTGGATCCAGAAACCAAACTGAGGGTGAGAGAAAGGGGTGTGGGGTTAGGGTGGGGTAACCGGGTGATGGGTATTAAGGAGGGCACATGTGGTGATGAGCACTAAGTATTATACACAACTAATGAATCATTGAACACTACATCAAAAACAATGATGTACTGTATGCTGGCTAATCAAACAAAATAATAAAATAAATAAATAAATATAAAATAAAAACAAAAAAGAATACACTGGGTAGGATTAATAGCAAATTAGATTTTGAAGAAATAAAAATTAAGATTGAATTTTAATATATAACAGTAAAAAATTTCTGGAAAGAAAAAGGAAAGACATTCAGAATATCAGTGATTAATAAGACAACTTCAAGAGACCCACTATATGCATAATGGAGACCCCAAAGGAGAAAAAAGAGAGGAGAAACAAACAAAATTTTTTTGAAATCATGTCTGAAAATTTTCCAAATTTTAAGAAAATCTATAAATCCACAGTTCCAAAAAGCTCAACAAACCCCAAGTACAGGAAACATGAATAAATGTAAGCAATACATACAACAATTAAAGTGCTAAACATCTGTGATATAGAGAAAAATCTTAAAAGAATCTGAAGAAAAAAGATACATTACATAGAGAGGAAAAAAGTCAAATATGTGAGGACATTTTTCTTCAAAAAGAATGTAAGAAGACAATAAAACATCTTTAAAGTACTGAGAGAGAAAAAAAAAAACCCTCTAAAACTAGAATACTATACCAAATGAAATATCTTTCAAAAAAGGTGACTTTTTTTATATGTATAAGATCTGAGACTTTAATATCAGCGGACTCACACTAAGAACATATCTTTAGAAGTTCTTCATGTAGAAGGAAAATTATAACTCTCCATTTATTTAAGTACTCTTTAATTTCTTAATCGGTTTAATTTTTAAATTTCTAATCCGTATCTTTCACATATTTATAGATAATTATTCATGTGTCTGGTGCTGTTATAAATGACATTTGTCTTAAACACTTTAATTTCTAATTTTTCGATGAAATATAATTAATTTGTGTATATTGCTCTTATATCCCACAATCTTGCAGTAACTTATGGGTATGGGGAATTACATTAGCTAATTTTCAAATCGGACTAGAGCTTTTATTTTATTATTTTTTATAGATTTATTTATTTATTTTAGAGAGAGGGAGAGTTCAGGGGGAGCAGCAAAGGGAAAGAGAATCTCAAACAGACCCCCTGCTGAGCATAGAGGCCAATGAGGAGCTAGATAGATCCCACAGTCCTGAAATCATGATCTAAGCCAAAATAAAGAGTCTGACACTTAACTGACTGCGACTCCCAGGTTCTCAATGGTTTTGGAGGTCATTGCACCACAGTGATAATGGGCCAAATAGGCCAGACCTCAAAGTCTGATGTAAGGATGTCAGTCTGAGCTGAGGTTGCCTTAATTTGATTTTTTTAGAAAATCAAGAAATAAACCACTTGAAAGATATGCCAGATTTCAAGGACAGCGACAGCCCAAGGAAGTACACTTCCCCCACAAACTTACTTGCATAAAAAAGCATACTCTCAGTTCAGTGGTCCCAGCAGCCAGGGTAGATAGAGAGTCCATAATCATGGGGTGATTCCTGTCTTTTATTATTTTTTATCTTGGAGGTTGTCTGAGAGGGTACTATTTCAATTCACTTCATGTCATCTGGTCCTGATGTCTACATCTGGGTTATTTTAATTGCTTCAGTAGGGTACATATCTTAATTTATTCTGTGGTTGACGTTGTGCTGCACAACTGAGCCTACCATTCAAGGTCTAGTTATGATTTACCATAATAAGCTGATACTCAGTACATGCAGAGAAGTTCTGGTAATCATGCAAAGTTAAATAACATATCAGAAACATACATTTTCTTCAGGGATGAAAGAAGTACATAAGTAATCACAAAAAAAATGTTACATGCAATGAAAATGATAAAAGTCAAAGGAGAAAATGTTGGAAAAACTGGGTCTTTTTTTCTAATGATTGTTTTTAAATATTGAGAGGATTGCTGCATAGGATAAGGAGTACATTAGTTTTGTTATATTCGAATGGCAAAACTAAGAGTAATGGGCAGAAATATTAGGAAAGGAAGATTTAAATAGCCAGTGTAAGGAAGAACTTTAGAACAATTAGAGCTGTACAAAATAGAATAACCCATTTTTTAAATTTTTAAAATTTTTAATTAACATATGATGTATTATTAGCCCCAAGCATACATGTCTGTGAATCGCCAGGTTTACACACTTCATAGCACATACCTTCCCCAGTGCCCATAACCTCACTACCCTCTCCTTACCCCCTTCCCCCGGCAACCCTCAGTTTGTTTTGTGAGATTAAGAGTCTCTTATGCTTTGTCTCCCTCCCGATCCCATCTTGTTTCATTTGTAGGATAACCTATTTTTTAAGGTAATGAACTCCCTCTTATTGATAGTATCAGGCAGAGTTAGAAAGGACATGTATCAGGGATACTTTCAGTAAAATTTCTGAACTGGTGGGATTTTGTGAAAAAGTGATTTCTAAGGCTCCCCGCCCAAAAAGAGCCTATTGAAGTAGGTCACCAAAAATATTTTTAGAAGGGAGAAAACACTACCTTGGAGACAGAAAACTTTAAATCTCTGTCAGACTAAAGAGGCACAAGAACTTTGTGTCCAAACAAGCATTTTGAGAAATCTCAGTCCTGTCAATGAAGGAAAATTTCCGTAGAACCCTATTTAATTAGAATATTAGGATCAGGCTATTTTGTTTCTCTGAGAATAATGGAGATGTACTCCCTTTTCTTGTCCTTTCGTAGTATTCCAGAATGTTTGTCCAAAGAATAGCTGTTTACAAAAATTAGCATATTGCTTTTTTGTCCCTTGTAAATTAGCATCCCTAAGTGGCTAAAAGATTTTTCCAGGCTTCCAAGGGCCTCTATAGCATTCATCAGAGTAACTCAAGCTGAATACATTTTTTTGCTTAAACAAATTTGTTGCTAAGCAGAAAATTTGGTACATCTAATTATGTAATGCCACTTATCCTTCTCCCTAGGAAACACCCCAATTTTTACCACGTTAGAGAGCCCCAAACTCAGCCAAAGCATGCTTTGTGCTTCTTCCTGGATACTGGGCAACAGGATAGACTATGGGATGAAAAAAAAAAGGATTCATTACCTCTGTTAGGAGAACACTGAACTTAAATAAAAGTCCCCTAAAAATAAGCAGTTTCTGTCAATCATGAAGTATTTAATGGCACCAGTTTTAAATGTCTTTATTTTAAAGAACATGTAATATGTTTTCTGCTAATTAAATATGCTGATAAAACTTATATTAAAGACTTCAGAATACTTAGAAATGGATCTCAAACAATATTCTTAAACTGCCACTCTATCAACTTTGCTACAAATGTATGTCCTTCATATTCTCTGGCAGTCTTAATAGAATATGCATTTATGATCTGCTTTGGCATCCTATTTGATTTTGGGTCTACAAGAGATGCCTCCAGGTAGGGGTACTTCACCCGTGAGAACCACAAGTCATTGCTTAGCTCACCCCTGCCTCCTTACAGCATAATAATGATAGCATTATATACAACCTTCATCTCTTTCTGTTGGTGCTCTCCTCTTACTTAGGAGTCTAATTTTTAACCAGCCAGTTGGATTAGAATAATCTTTTTGTCTTTCTTATTGATTATAGCAGCAGATTCTCATTCTCTTACAATAAGACAGCATGGTCTTATTGTAGAAGGATCTATGTAAGTTTCTTGAAGACACCCTGAACTCCCTGCTTTGTATTTCTTAGCTTGAACCAAATAAAGATATTTAATATCTTCTTTCATTAAAGATTATTTTAATATTGTCACTTGTAATTTTTACAGTGGTACATGTGAAATGTAGTTTTCATGTTTTACGAATGTTATTAAAAATGTTTGAAGAATGTTATTAAGATTAATATCAAATTAATTTGTATGTCCATGAACTCAAGTTTGTCAACAAGTTGTTATCTGTGGTTATTGCCTTATTACATTCATAAATTTGAACAAAGACATTAGGCTGGTTAACTTAGTAAGTAATATATATTTATGTGTGTTGGGGGTTGTAGGGAATTGGTATTTTATGCCTAATCTAGCAGTTATTACTTTGCCATCAATTCCAGTATCAGAGAACATTAACTAAGTGTGACATCCAAGGGGAGCAAATCCTGGATTTTTCCAATATACAGTCATACAAACTAGACAGGAATCTGTATGCTATAATAAAGATACTGAAAGGAATTTATGATCTCGTTTGACTTACTGCAGTTAAGAAAAATCCTTTACGTATTTTTGAATTCAGAGGATAAAATTAGTACCACCAAAAAGTTGATGTCAGAGTTGTGTCTCCCCTTGTTTGGCATGTCCAAAGACCTTTTCCATTGGTTCCAGGATGGATGGAAGTATACAAGACAATTCCTTTATGAAACAAGTCAATTTATACTGGAATGAATGTTGGAAAAGGCTAATTTGCATGCAAAATATATAAACTTTATGGAGGTAAATTTACTCTTCTTGCCATTCCTGATGTTCTTTGGGTGCTGAACTTGAAGCTTCACTGAGTTTGAACTTGACAATCAAATGGTTGAACTTTGATTTGTCAAATTCTTCTCCATCAAAGTGGATCTCTTCAGGTTTAGACTTCACTTTGAAGAATTCATCTTCAATAGGGAAACTGGTGATATCAATAAAGTGTCTTCCAGTGATGAAATTATTATTTGACTCTTTACAGCAATATTTTTGTCCAAGTAAAATAAGAAATATCAGGGAGAATCAGCTCTTTCCTGATTCGGACTTATTAAAGAAAGGACACTTCTTTTATCTATAGAGAAGAAAGAACAATTTTATATAAATCATAAATAACAAGGAGACATGATTGAATATTTAAAATAGAATGAATGATACAAAATTTTAAATTGTGAAGAATTAGTATATATATTTTTTATGGTCTATTTTCAAGCCTACCAGTGTTTAATGCCATACAATTATATAGTTTTTCAGGCTTTCCCTTCTTTATCCACATTTGGATTAATGAGGATAATTCAAATCAGTATTTAGGTTTGGATACTGATCTAGTTCTTTGTTTTCTAGTTCTGAATTTTCCTATATACAGATCCAATGTCTTAGTAATAAGTAGTAAAATGTTTAGTGGAAACTCAATTGAAGGTCATTTTGTCTTGTTCCATTATAGCAGAACCACAAAATACCACACTTGGTGAGATTTGACTTTCCATATAATTTTCTACCCAATTATATAATCTCTTTATAATTTCCTTCTTTTCTGAGCCAGTTTCCTTATTAGCAAAATGTCTATTTGGCAGTAATATATTTGTCCTTTTAAAAATGTGGGAAAAAACTTTATCCACATTTTAATTATCAGCAGATTTAGTACATAATGAATGGCAAATGGCTGATGAATTTGCAGTTTTGGTTTTGTTTGACTCACTACTATTTGTCCAACTAAGAGACCTTAGCAGATGTGGGGAAATGTACTAGGTGTTGAAGGACATGCAGAAAGAGAAAGGAAAAAATATCAAAAGCAAGGACAATAGGTGATAATCACTTAAATTCTTCATGGTGTTGATTTAGCACATCCTGAAAGCTGGGCACTTTAATATTTCCCCTTTCTTTGTGGAAATTATGATGAGAAAAAGAATATAATGTGCCAAAAGTATGTATAAAAATGAGATGAAAACAAAGTATTGAAACAAACTCATTTCATTTTCTATATAAAACGACAAAGGAAGAGGAGTCTTCTCATTTTGTCCAAATGTCATTTTCTGTTATTTCCTTTTGGGTGTCTTTTTTTTCAAGGAAATCTAGATTTTTTTTTTACTTTGGATTTCTTTGTGGCTATGAGTATTATAGTTAAAATTTTTGATACTTACTAGGAATTATCAATGGCAACAAGATTTGAGTGCCAGAAATTATAGGCAGTAAACATGAACTGATATGAGAAAAGTTATGAGAAATGTTTCACAGAAATGTAAATTATTGCATCTTTAGTATTAATAATAATGTTAAATACATTTTGTCATTTACTTGGACATTATTTTTTTAAGTTAAAGCTTTGTAATTAAAAGAATTTCTAAGATCTTCAGTCTTTCTTGAATTTTACTATATATTAAAATTACCCTTTTTAAGATGCAACTTTATTTACTCCTTAGCTGATGCAATGCTTAAACCTGAATTTTATTCACCAAGGTACAAGTGAGGAGAAAATAATTTTTCCTCATGTTTAACTGGTTTTTGTACTGTCTTGAAATATGCATACTACATTTCTGGCATTTAATAATTGCTACATATTTTGATAACTATTTTTTACAGAAATCTGATTTATTTCTTCTCAAAGAAGATTGGGTTTTTAAAATATTATGAACATTTGAAACCTTGAGATAAGATTACACATGAATAGAAATAATAGTAAAATACAGAGAAGCAATGACACAGTAATACAGAAAAAATTACATTAAAAAAGAAAAAATGCATTTAGTTTTGGATTATGTTCTATGCTTAGAGTTAACAACATCATAATTGATATTCTATGAACTAAAGTAATTCCAACAAAATAATGGGTGAGACAGAAGGTTTGTCTCAAGATGTATTAGGAAGCAGCTTAATTTTCAATTCAGTATCTTATTATCTATAATTTTATGGGGAATACTCAAATTGGTTGCCTTTGTCACCTTAATTAATATAAAACATTGGCTATTTGCTCATCTTATCTCATCGTATTGTGTTTCTCTGGGACTGCAGAAATAAATGAATAAGTGAGACATTATAATTTTTAAGACATACAGTTTAGCAACTCAACAGCTGTCTAAATGTAGACAAGTAAATATAGTTGAGGATAATGATTCAATAAGAACCATTACAAAGAAAAGAGGTGATAACCCAGCTAGAAAAATTTAGAATATATAGTGAAGAGACCTGGATTTACCCATGGATTTACAACTAATATCTTTTTTCAATTTGCCTTTCTGAGTCTTAGTTTTCCTACCTACAAAATGAAGCTTAGAGTTTCTCTTACTTCAAGTGTTTTTAAAAAGAGGTAGTACATAAGCTATAGTGCAACAGCCATAATAGCAAGATAACCTTTCCATAGATAGCTTACTGGCTTGTTGAATGAATAAATTGAACAGTATAGATCTTTATGAACTATAAAGCGCTAAACAAATACTATTTTTAATAACAAAAAGGGTAACTGGAGAATGTTGAGTGACAGACTATAGGTTTGGTCTGTAACCTCTGGTAAAGAGAATCATGACTCTAAAGCTTGTTGTACTGTGAAGAGGGTATGGTGAAAGAATAGGGACCTGTTCAAAGCAGACAGGATTGGTTATAATGGGATACCTGTAGGGTTAGTCCTTGATTTATACCGGTATAGTCATGTACCTTAAATATTGCAGAGTGCTTGCATAAACATGACTTAATTTAATTTGCTCAGTCTTTGCAAGGTGGGTATGTTATAACCCAAATAACAGGTGAAGAGACTGAAAGACCTAGTGGTTAAACGGCTTAGTCAAGGTTACAAAGCTAATAAATGTCAGGGCTAGCATCAGATCCTTAGACTTTATCTTCTAAGGTAGAGTGGTTTTTGCCACATTGTCAGTAATGGTTTGGATTTTAGATGATAAATTAATGAATATGGAAAAAAATGCCTAGACCAAATATGTTTTTTTTTGAATATATCGTTTCCTGCCAAGAGAGCTCTGAAGCCAGGAAACTCCTCTCACAGTGGGAATTAGAGGAAGAAACCACTTGAATCACATCTTAAACATTCAGCCCAGTGAAAGTGACCTTCAAGAGCTAACAAGTAACCACAGTTTTGAGAGTCCATGCAAGTAAGCCAATATATCATGGTATTTATTAAATGTCCCATTAAAACAACATTAAGATCTAGCTCTTTGCCTAAATGATTCCAAAGTTGCCAAACTTAAAGATGATAAAGAGGTAACAAATAGCAAAATACCCAGAACATCTAGGAAGAACAAAAAAAGGGGTGGACCATCCTTTCCCTGAGAAACTGTGATTTATTTATACTGTTAAATCCTATTAGGGAAATATTATGAAGAAAATCTTTAGATAATGACAAATTTCAAGTTTTCTATTTTACGAAATGTTTAATGCCATAAAATCATGGTTTAGTAGAATAATTTGGATACCTCTGGAGAGTGTTGTATGTGCTTTGACCTGCATATTAAAATGCTTGTTTTCAAAGGGCGCCCGTATTCAAGGGGTGCCTGAGTAACTAATTCGGTTAAGTGATTTTTGGTCTAGGCTCAGATCATGATCTCAGGGTCATGAGATCGAGCCCTGAATCGGGCTCTGCATGGAATATGGAACCTACTTAAGATTCTCTCTCTCTTTCTCTCTCTGCCCCTCCCCACTGCTCGAGATCTCACTCTTTCAAAAATAAATCAAATAAATTAAAACACTTGTATTTGAAAAGTTTAGATTTATATGTTTTATCTTTTCCCTTTTCCATGTTTTTTTTTTATCTGTAGATGTTCGTTGAATATTGATGTGCCATGTTTTAGTAACTATTAAGTACATCAGTGTATCACATTGAAAATTTGTATTTGATGTTTATATAAAATTATAAACTAATAAATAATAATAATAATAATAAATTATAAACTAATTTCAGTTAAATAAGTTTGTGAAATAAATGATGGTGGCTAGAAGATGATCCATGTCTGTAGGCTCTGCTTCATATGCTAGCATTTGGAAGACAGTATAATCTCAATAAATATTAGTTGAATGATTAAAAAATAGATGGGGATTATCTCTGAATCATAGCTTTCTCTTATATAGAAGGATAGTGTTGTTTTTAATGAGGAAATTTATGCATAATTCCTGTAGTAGTGCCTGGAATACAACAGCTGCTTAAAAATGGTAGGGGTTATATGAACATCAGTTACTTCTTATACTTCCTGCTTTTTTTCTTTTAGATTCATTTTAGATGGAAATCTTTCTAGAGTACTATGCACACTTTTCTTAAAGTGAAAGTATCTAAAGTAATTTTGATGTTATGGTAATAGCATTTACTGAGTTTTACAGTTTTATAAGACTCATATTTATTATTATTCTGTTCTTAAATATGGGGAAACAAAAGCTCAAATAGGAAAAACAGGATCTGCAAAGCCATGTGGTCATTAAATGGAGGAACGGGGATTTGAAACGGAGCATTTGGACCCCCTAATTCCCATACTTAGTCCTGATGCCATAATGCCATGGTTATGTATTTCAAGTCTCAAATTGCTTGTTTGTCCTACACTGAATATTCTAATTACATGCATACGAATGTGCATTTACAAGTTCAGGCTATTTTTCTTGACCATTTTTCAGTCTTATTATTTTACTGCTGTCTCCTTAAGTCATTTCCCCCTTCATAGTCCAGGAGAGTGCTTTTATTTCACTGCACTTATATTCTGTAGGTTGAGAAATCATATAACCACATTTTTTAAGAATTTTAGTAAAACAAAGGTAAATATACCTGAGGAATTCTTCTCTCATTAAAGGTATAATATTTAGGTCCTGAGGTTTTGAGACAAACTTATTAATCCAACAAATACTTATTAAATATTTGATATGAGGTGACTTATAAAATTGGGAAACCTAAAAAAAAAATTAAAAAAAAGGGAAACCTTACTTCATAGACCTTACAATCAAATCATAGAACATATTATTATATGTTATAATATTATAATATTATAAGCACATAAAAAACTTCAAAATGGGTTGTGTTTAAATCAGGGAATAATATATTTTTGAGTGGAAGAAAAGATAATATAAAATTTATGAACACATTTGAAACAGAGTCAGTATCAGTAAATATTCTTTAGGTTGAATTGAATAGAGGAGCTAACACTGTTTTCCAAGATCTTAAATGTCTTAATGAATATAAAGAGCAGATAATAAAGGATAGCACATACATGGACAAAAATTAAACATTAGGAAAGCTTATGTTCTGAATAAATGTCTTCTGAATAATGTTTTAACTCAATTCTTGAGCTGGGAATATAGAGGTAAAATGAATTGTTTCTTTCTGTGCCTCCCACCTTACCCAACACCTGCCCCATTTCATGCTCTGCTGAAATTGACTAGTAGCTATTTCTGTAGTATTTACTAGTTTGGCAGATTGTGTATTCCAAAGATGGCTGCAACAGTATTTCCCATCACATATGCTCTTCAGCAAGGCAACAATGGAACACATTTCTAGGCAGCAGAAGGCAGATGGATGTGAAGGGCTGATTAAACAGAACAAAAGAAAATATGGTCCAGAGCACTCTGTGTCAGGGCTACAAGGGAGGAAGAAGCTAATATTCTAGTGAAAAACTTGGGGGTGAGGAGTGGAGTTGAAATCAGAACCATTAAGGTTACTTTCCTTCTGGTCCTTCCCCTTCCACCTGCTCATGCCTATAATGCTAATGACAGTAAATTGGGATTTACTCACATGCAAAAATTACAGCAAAAGTCTTTCTCTAGAGCAATTGAACAAATTTTCTGAGGAGCCACTGAGGTTGCCTGAGGTAGATTTTGGTATCTATTTTAAAGCCCTCTTTATGTTGATATTAGGGGACCCAGACCTCCAGGCAGACTTCTCATCTGTCCTCTCTAATTTCAAGTGTGCTCTTTGACAGGCTCTGCCTAGTGACTGAGAGCTCTTTCTTCCTTCCTTTTCAAAAATAGATGTATAAGTTCAGCAGCAGAGGAAGCCACCCAGCTACTTTGAATCATCAGTGTAGTCACTCGTTATTAAAAATAAAGAGACATGTAGAGATCATTAGGCATGTGAGTAAAACCAGCAGCATGTAAGAGAAAGGTTATAATTAATGAAACAAAACCCAGAGCAAGCAGAAATAATTTGGGGAACAGAAGAGAATATTAAAATTTATATTAATTTTTATTTTTAGAGAAATCCAAAAGATACTTATATAACCAGAAGAAGAATAAAAAAGAATGACTAGAGAAAACAAAAGAAACCTGTGGAAATTTAAAGAACAGAAAGATTGCCAAAATATGGTACAATGAAGAGCTAGAAGACAAAATTGGTGAAGTCTTCCAATATATAAGAAATCAAAGAGGACATATGAAAAAAAAAAGAGAGAAAGAGAAATAGAGGATTACTGAACATCTCACTAGATAGGAGTCCCAAAAGAGAAAAAAAAAATGTAAAAGGGAGCAAATAATCTAAAAATAATATAATGAAATTTCCCAGAGCTGAAGAAACAAAATTTCTTGTGACTAAAAATGCTAACCCTAGGCTGGCCAGGATATATGAAAATCACATCATCATGAACTTTCCACACAAAAAGAATAAATACAAAATTCTGAAATTTACCAGATAGATGATGAGGATAGAAAGAATAGAAGGAGAAAATAGAGGTCCAAAAAACGAAAATGACGAACTCTGCTTTGAGTCAGTGGGAGTGGTGGAGGGATGCCTCTGAAGTTCTGAGGAGAAAAGATTTTGAGTTTCTGATTCTATACTCAGCCAAAATTGTCAACTCAGTGTGAAAGCTAAAGAAATATTTTCAGACATATAAAGATAGAGAAGCTTACTGTCTATGCACTTCTTGAAAAATTGTTTAAGATGTTATTTTAGTAAATTGTGGGAGAAAAACATGAAAGTAGAAGATCTAAGATCCAAGAGAATTGAACTTAGAAACCAGGGAAGGGGAAGTGTTTGCATATAAGCTGGGCAGCCAATCTAGTTCGGGTTGGAGAAGGAGACTGGTGGGGTCAGGGACAGTCTGTCTCCAGGAAAAATAAAATGAAATAAAAAGAGTTTCCATGCAATGTATTACCAGATTAAAATGATAGAAAACTCCAGAATATTGTGAAGACAGATTATTCTTTCACCAAGTGGGAAAAGAGCTGAAACTTTGGGAGAAAAAAAAAATTGTATGAGTCTGTCATGGCTAAAATACAAAATAAACTAGAATGTGCAGAGTATTAGAAAAGAAAATACACTTGATTTTGGTGCTAACAACAGTTATCTTTGAATGGCACAGGGGTTAGGGCACTGGACCTAGGAAGAAGTAGTATAATTCTAGTATGCTATTTGGTTTTGAAATTTAAATGACTTTATAGACATAGCAAAAGAGCAACACATTGAGGTTTTCAACAATTAGAATAAGCTACTAGACAAACATATGGACTATTTCACTCATCTTTACACCACCTATGTGTAAGTGACACATGACAGGTTACATGACAGAAGTACAATATATATTTATCAGACTGACTCTGAACAATGTCATTATTTCCAAAATGAAAAAAAAATCAAATTTATCAAAAAAGGCATTTTTGTTTAAATAAGGTTTTATATAGAGAAAATCTTAGAGTGATCTTAAAACATAAATAACATCACTCCAAATATAAAACATTTCAATGATATCTGTTTACACTTAGAATAAGATCTAAAACTTCTACACAAGATTCTGTATGACTGACCCTTTTTTCAACTTTAAAATACAGGTTTCATACCCCATTTTCAACACTTTTCCTACCTGAAGGTGGTTCCTTACCATTATCATTCATCCCTACCACCCTTCAACATTATTCTCCATTTCATCTCAATGTTTGTTACATCATTCATTTTACTCATTACAGGTACCACAATTTTGCTTTTTTAAGCTGGTGTTTGGTTTTCTGTTACTGCTAGAACATAGGTTCAAGAGGCAAGAATGATCTCTGTCTTGTTCATTGCTGTGTTCTTGCTCTTGGTTTATTCTGGCTCTCATATACTTGTTGATTTGCTGAATAAATGGCCTAGTCTTTCCAGGTCCCTGTGTGACTTGGGAAGGTAGAATGACATATTTGGATAGAAGAACTGAATGGAATTCTCTCAGTTATTGATCATTTAGTCTTTCGATCAGGTTAGGAACCCAAGATAGATGATCACATTTGAGGCTAAAGGCTAAACATAGTACAAGTTTTAGTACATAAGGAACTACATTCTCAGTGACATCTTAATGAATATCTTACCCATGTCTAAAATAACAACTTTGGTAAAGATCATAGATTTTGAAAGGACCTTGCTGTCTTCTGAAAAAATATTCCAAATTTGGGCTGTCTTGTATGTATAGGCGTAATACTTCAGCTTGGACAAGCTTGGGCCCGTGAAAAAGTTTCTTGGTTGTGACAGAGCATTGAATAAGCAAGGTTTTCTCATACTTGAAAAGCCAAAACAGGTTATTAGGAATGATTTATAAAATCATTAAGGAAAGGTGTGTGGGGTTCTTATAGCTGGACTCACTTTAATGAATATGAAAATCATCAGGAGGCCACTCTGACAGTATATTTCTCCTTTTATTATATCCAAAATTACTGAGAAAAAGAGTTTTAAAGAGGATAACAACAATGATCTCATTAAGTATGATACCGAAATGAATAATTAATAAAACAATAAAAACTGTCATTGAGTGTGTAAGGGATGCCAGGAACTATGCTGAGCCATCAACATACATGACTTCATTTAATTTTCCTAAAGAACCTTTGATCTCATCCCCATTTTACAGATGATACCCATGTTCAGGGACATTAAATAAGTTAACCAAAGTTACCAATTTAGTGACAGAGCCAAGCTTCAAGATTGTGATGTTATAAAGGTCAAAATCACAAGACAATGGAAAATCAAGGCAATTCAAATGAGGAAAGAGATAATCTTTTCCTAAAATATTTATTGTCTGGTCAAAATAATCTGAATTCAGAAAGATTACAGTGTTTTCCATGGTTCCAAGAGTAAAGTAGCAAATTGTATGCTAAATACATTAAAAAACAAACTGACAGAGAATTCAACAGATTTGGTAATGAATTTTATGATGGAAGATAAGAGTTTTAATAAATCCCTTTCCCTAATAGAACAAAGATTTAAAAAAAAAAAAAAAACTTGTAAAAAATGTCTTTGCTGAACAGGAGTGTCATTATTAGAATAGGACTTCATGACATTAAATGCCTTGGTAAAACCTATAAAGAGGTAACATTTGTATATGATGTACTAAAATTCAAAGACTAATAAAGGAACCACATTTTTAGTTTTACATTTTTAGTGATCAAATACTATTTTTAATGTTTACCTCATAGTAAAATCAAAAGAGTGTTTTAAGTTTCATTGTTACTTTTACAATTCAATGTAATTTGGATCATTCTGCAGTGAGTAAAGTCAGGTTCCCAAGACTCCAGTTATTTCTGGCTGTATAGTATATATATGGAAATAACCTACAATTTTATCTACCTTTTACCATGTTCCTTAGTGATGCTTCTAGGTGTCTAAAATGACTGTTTAGTATAACAGATCTCTGAACAATTAGTTATTTCAATTTTTCAATAAATAAAAGATAAGTCTTTGGTGTTATAAAATCTAGCTTCATGATAATATGCTACCTATGGGAAAGATTTGAGGGGCACATAAACATATTTTTACCAAGAATTTCCTTAAAAAGATATACCTCCCACCACACACACACCTCTGTCTCAACTATTAATCACACAACCTGGAAATCAGATTATCACTTTCAATGTCAAAACTTTCTCAAATAATATCAACTATGATTTGAAATAATGTCAGCCATGCCTACACAGGGTTTTCTGAAATAAAAAAAATAAATATATTAAAAATGCTAAGAGCTCAGCATTGATGGGGGTCAACTTTCCCTTTGGTATTCAGTTAATTGTCATATTGAGATAGATAGTATAGTATAACAGATCTCTGAACAACTATCTAAAAATATTTGGACTAAAAATGTAATGAATTATCACTATTTACATTTCTGCAATGAAATTAGTTTAGTAAATAACTTTCCTCTATGACTGCTAAGAGCTTGGCATTGATGGGGTCAACTTTCCCTTTGGTATTCAGTTAATTGTCATATTTGAGATAGAAACTGGATGGTTTTAGATGCATTGGGTTACTTAGTATATAGGAGTAAAGACTAAATGGAGAAATGATAGTTAACTGCAAATGATATAAATCTGAAGGAGGAAGAGTTGATTTGTTATATGCTGCTCAAGGCTACAGAATGAGTGCTATCAGGTTAATATTAAAGAGAAAAAAAGGTTTGGCTCAATATAAGAAGAGGTGTGATCTATTAATCTGAGTTGACCAGCAGTAGATTGTTATGCATTGACAGAAGTTAAGTTTTATCCTATGTGTCTAAGAAGAGACTAGTTGGTAATTTCTCAAAAGTGTTCTGAGAGAAATTTCTTAACTGCAGAGATTTGGTTGTGTGAAATGATTGTTAATAATCCTACTGTCGTCCCAGAAAGGACCAGAACATAGTACAAGGAAGATTTAAATAGTGTGGGCACACAGTTGTCTTCCAGCCAAGAGGAGAGACCGCACTTATTTTCCAGGGGAATTGTTCCTGATAGAGAGCAACTTGATCAGATTTATATAGATCACCAAAAAAGTTAAAACCTGACTTTGAACTCATTCCATTTATTTATTCACTCATTCACCACTTCATCAATATAACAGTATTTTTAGAGTGCCCATTATGTGAAAACACTGTGATGACAGTAAGCTTGGAAGGAATCCAGATATAGCTTGTGTACTCATGGTATCTAGAAGGAGGCCACAGTGATAAGTCAATAGAAACGGGAACAATAATGTGTTGAGGTAGGTGGATGAGAAGTCCGGGTGATTTGGGAGGGATTTGATAAGAAAGAAATGTCACAAAAACATTAGCCAATTTATTCTTTCCTCTCTCCCTTCCTCCTTCTCTCTCTCTCTCTCTTCTCTTTTTTTCCCCTTTTCCCTGTCACCCCCCTCTCTATTCTAACCTATGTCCAGTTGGGACAATAATAGTTTTCATTAGTCTTTTCTTATATACCTGCTGTCATGAGCTATTTTCCATAAACCCCAACAGAGGGTAGCTTGGCCCTTCATTTATATAGCCCCTCTTTTCCATATTATTACAGACATTTGTAGTAATATACCCTCAAGAGAGATGTGGGTAAAGTTAATTGCTCTCTTACTCAAAAAAACCCACCATAATAGAGCTTTACATAGAATACTCAATATTTACTGACTATATTAATTAATGAATAAGGGATACAAATACTTAGTATATATGTTATGTAATATTTTGTGCTCTAATGTATAGTGTCCCATTTAATGTCCTAAATAACTGAACTATTATTCTTTATATTTAATCTTTGTATAAAGTAATTTTACTATTTAAAATAGAATTTTGGGGGTGCTTGGTGGCTTAGTCAGTTAATCATCTGCCTTTGGCCCAGGTCATGATCCCAGAATCCTGGGATCAAGCCTCATGTTGGGTTCCCTACTCTCTGGGGAGTCTGCTTCTCCCTCTGCCCTTCACCCTAATCATGCTCTGTCTCTCTTGCTCTCTCTCTCAAATAAATAAATAAAAATCTTAAAGAAACAAAAAACAAAAACCACAGAATCCCAGGCTTAGCCCAGACCCACAGAGTCAGAATCTGCATTAAAAAAATAAAATAAAATGAAATAAAATTTGACCAAAATAAAGTAAATGTGTGCAGTCTTAAATTGGGAATAATTCAGTTCAAGACTTAACTCTGGTCTCAAAGGACTTTGAAACAGGTCAGAAAGTATTAAATATATTTTATAATATAGCAAAGTAGGGCTTAGGCAGAATTGTACCCCATAACAAACAGCCTTAACTGTTTGTAATCTAATTCTTTTAGCCTCAAAATCACTTATTTTTCCATAATAAAATACCTTAATGTCTATCTTTTTGTTGAGAGCTTTGTTAATTGGGATATCTGAAGAAGGAGACATAAAGGATAAACATATTCTCTCTTTTCCTAAGAATAGCACAGAATATACCTCACTGGTTTCCAAGTATGAAACAAAGCTGGCAGTCTTCAATTTTCAGTCAATCTTTAGTAGCTCAGACATTCTGTAATCTTGACAGAAATAAAATTAAAAAAAATTTATAAAGGAAAGTTGAAGGTTATACTGAGTTTTAATAAAATTCTTTTTAAAAATACATATTGCTTAGCTTTTCTGGGTTTAGTTTCCTTATTTGTAAAGAGAAGACAATTGGATTATACGGTATCTAAGTTCCTGCCAAGAGCAGGATTATTTCTCTATTATGAATAAAATTCTTATATATCCACCCCCCCAGCTATTAGTAGCTTGTATTCTTCTTCCTTTTCATCACTCTTATTGTAGACAACTTTCCAGCATGGTACATTAATATGTGATGGCTAATTGAGGTGGCTTCCAAAATACTTATAAGATTATACATCTTCCTATCTAATGGCAGTCAGTTTGTTAGCTGTTTTTAGAAATTTTGGGGGAGGAGATTTTAAAACCAAGAGTCATCAGTTATTCTACAGTGCGCTTTATATTGATGTGTCATTTTTAGGTGTTCATACTTATCTCTTTCTGAAGTGGCAAGAAATTATATTCTCTTATTTGTATCTCTGAAACATATCACCTCACAGTGAAAGACATGTTGGTGATATCTTGCTGACAGGAAGAATGGTCTATGTCAGCAGTAACAACAATGTTCTTCTTCCCTGACCCCACTATTTATCTTCTGGGTGCCACCTCTCATACCCTCATACCTTCTGCAGCCTTGCTGTGGAAATCTAAAAATGACCATTGTGTCAATTTTCTCATGTGGTGAGGATATCCAGACTGCTACACTTGTCAAGTACAGAAAATGGCACTTGCAAAAGCCCAGAAGTCGCCTCTGTTCTGATTTAGTGGTGGCCAATGACGGACTAAAACACGTGAGAACTGCTGCTTGTCCTGGGAGATATGCATTTTCTAAAGAAAGAAAACTATTTTGGAACTTCTGGATATGACATCCTTTCTTGTTCACACTCAGTAAACACATTAGCTGGGTTCGTCTGATTGTCAATTAGCAGTGCCTCTGCCAGGAAAATGGGCATCAATGCTGTTTTTAGCATTGAAAAATCCTGTGGGAGAAATGAGGAATTTAGCACATTGTAGGTATTATGATTCCTGAGCATGTGATACTATTCTCAGAACCATTATAATTAATTTTTTAATCAGAAAAAGTGATTTTGCTGTTGGATTTCAAGAGGAGTTTCTTTGGAAAAATAGTAAAATAATAAAAGCTTAGATTGAATCTACTTTCTGAGGCAAATCACATCTCACATTACTGGGCACTAGGACTGAGGAGCTCATAGGGCAAATGAGGCCAAGGTCAGCAGGCTTCAGACATCATGGGCCAAGTGCCATTTTGTAAGAAATTATTCTCTCCCTCAGTTATAATCCATGCCTCTGGCCCTGACTTGCTCTCTCACCAAGAAATAGTGTTTATTCCCAACAGAAGGGAGGCCATAAAAAAGATTATGAATGACAGTGAAAATCATCATAGTACTGAAATAAAGCAGAGAGTTAGACTAAATATGGACTTGTAGCTTCCCCATTATATTAAACTGAGCCACACAAAGTTGCTATTTTTTTAGTTGAAAAGGTTAAATGGTAGCAATTTCATATGGATTAAACTTACATTTTGTTTTTCTGACTATAATACAGGAAGGAGGATTTAGAGAATTCCATTATTCAGGCCATTGGATTCTTTTTCATGCAAACATAACTCCCTCAAGCTAAATGATCATATCTATAATATTTTAAATATAGGGTAATCTAAAATAAAATTTTAGGAGAAACAGGATGAAAAATCTATTTAAAAATATCTCTTTTATTTAAACCCAGTTAATTATAGGGGCAATATCAGGTTATTACTAGCATTTAGAGCCAGGAGGGAAGGGTTCAAAGGGTTCAGCTCTGATGCACATTACTTTCACCTTGAGCAGGTTACTTACTCCATCGTGACTCAGTTGCCTTACCTTTAAAACAGGAATGTTAATAGTACTCATCTCATAAAAATGCTGGGAGGATTAAATGAGTTAATCCACACAATACATTTTGAATTACACTCAACCAATGTTAGCTATTATAAATACAGTTACTTATAATTATTAATACCAAATGACACTGTGAAGGAAATGAATTAGATATGCACATCTGTGTTGTTTTTTTTTTTTTAAGTAGATTTTCTGTCTAGAGCAACAGAGCCCAGTACTATATTTTAGGACAGACCAGTAGTGTTGAGTAAGCTCATGTGCTTGTTGGATGATAACATTGTCAAAGATGCTGAAACATTTCACATGATGAACTTTAGAAGAGCCAAGAACTCCAGCAAGCTCTAAAGATAGATCATCAGCCTGTGTAGAATTGATCTCTTGCTGGCTTACAGATCAAAAGTGTAATGACCCTACAGTGAGCCTTTTGAGGATAAGTAAGATTGCATGAGGACAATGTTACTGACTTTGTTGGAAATGATGTTCTAACTTCTATCAAATCTTTGGTGTCTGAAATTTTGTCACACTGATTCCTGTCACCAGGAAAAAGGGGCCTACTCTCACGTAAAGAACCGTGTGAGGCTCAAGACATACGTAATAACCAAGTTTTCATTTGAACAGAATGAGAGAGAAGTTTTCAATATCCCACTAAGGATGAGATACCTGAACTAGGAGCATTCATGGTTGAATGACTGCTGAAAATACAGGGAGGCAGAAGCTGAAAGCTGGGCAGATGTAAAGTGAGATCTCATTAAAACTTTAAATTGCATTTCCCTGATGATTATTGATGTTGGGCATGTTTTCATGTGTCTGTTTTTCATCTGTATGTTTGCTTTGAAAAATATCTTTTCAGGCCCTCTGCTCATTTTTAAATGGATTACTTGCTTTATTGTTATTGAGCTGTAGAAGTTTTTTTTTATATATTTTCAATATTAACTCCTTATTAGATATATCATTTGCAAGTATCTTCTTTTATTCAGTAGGTTTTCTTGATGATTTCCTTCATTGTGCAAAAGCTTTTTATTTTGGTGTAGTCCGAGCAGTTTAATTTTGCTTAAATACAGAGAACAAACTGGTGGTTACCAGGAGGGAGAGAGGTATGGGAATGGGTGAAATAGGTGAAGGGGATTAAAGGAGTATACTTTTCTTGATGAGCACTGAGAAATGTATGGAATTGTTAAATATTGTATACTTGAAGCTAATCTAAGACTGTCTGTTAATTATACTTGAAAAAAAATCATAAATTTTTAAAAAATGCCAGGTAGAGTTATCAGAGCAGTGGGCCTCTACTATTTCCTTCTTCCACTGAACACCATGGAGGTCATGAACAAATGGCCAGGACTGCTAGAAAAATGAGTCCTCTTCATATGATGTTTAGCAGCAGATTTGAAGGGAAAGCTCCCTGGGAATTGTTTCACTCTGATTATGTTGTTAGGGAGAGTGGATGGTTGTACAAACCCCGTAACTCCCCTGCTCTCTTTCATGGTCTCAAATTTGTTTGTTCTGACACTCCCCACAACCCTGATTAACTATCCAATTACTCCTAAGTAAGTTAAAATAATTGAACATTACTAGAAAAGAAATACACCACTTAGGTAACTGGTTTCACTTTAAATTCACAGTATCTTTCAGATGGGCATTCAATACTACCTTACAGATCTATGAAATTTCCCTTTCTTTTAGGGTTTATAGAATCTGTTGTGATGAATCCTTTTCATCCTTGATTCTGGTAATTTATGTTCTTCCACCTTTTTTGTTGATCACTCGAGCTAGGGGCTTATTAATTCTGTTGACCTTTACAAAGAACTATCTTTCGGCCTTATTAATTTTCCTGCTGTTTGTTTTTATTATCTATATTATTGCCTTATGTCAACCTATTTGGGGTTTACCTTGTTCTTTTTTTTTTTTCCCTGACTTCTTAAGGAATCTCAGAACATTGATTTTTAGAGAGTCTTAAACCTTTTGTTCTCAAGACTAATTTGCATTTTTAAAAAACTATGGAAAACCCCAAAGAGTTTTTGTGAATTATAACAATTAATGTTATATATCATATAAAAGTTAAAGCAAATGTTTTATGTCAAATGGCAATAATAAACCTATTACATGTTAACAAGGTAATATTTATGAAAAATAACTTTCAAATCAAAAATATTAATGAGAAGTGGCATTACTTTAAATTTCTACAAAACTCTTAACATATAGTGTCTAGCTTTATAGAAAACAACTGGATTCTCTTTCCTGTTTTTGTATTCAGTCTATTGAAATATACTGTTTTTATTGGAGTTTATGAAGAAAATTCAGCCTCACACAAATGTATAGTTGGAAAAAAAAGGATTTATTTTAAAAGCTTCTTCAGATAAATGTGGTCATTCTCCTTTAATACTACCCCAAAACTCAACAAGTGAAGTTTTTTAAGAGTTAATTGTGTAGAATCTGAAACCATGTCTATTAACTTTTAATATTCTCTCATATTAAAATCTACTGACATACCTTGAATTTGAATGGATATTTAGATCTTTTATGTGTGTGTGTGTGTGTGTGTATGTGTGTGTGTGTGTGTACATATATAGTATATATATGTATATAGTGGTAACATCATGCTTTGGTAATCAGAAGACTCAATTCATGGAGTTATACAAATCTTCCAAAGATTAATACATTTCATTATATTATGTAAAAAACCCACTTATTAATATTATCACTGATTTCAGATAAGTCTTTCAACATCTGCTATTTGGAATTCATGAAATTCACTGTGGCATGCAACTGGTTTCTCAACATTCTCAATTTTGTATGAAAGCTTAAATTCTTTATTACTGGTAATACATAGTGTCAGTTGTTTTCCTTAAAATTACAAGCTCATTTTATTTGTATTTGACAACATGCCTTCCAAACACCCAAGTTTGATTAACCATCCCTTGTCTGTCAGTCATTATTTCAAATATGAACAGTCCCATGAAAAATGTGGCTAGGTCTTCTTACAACTCAAACAACTGCACAGGTGCTTTTCCTCTAGACTACCATTATACTTTGGTATGTAGCTGAATTGCTTTATCTGTCACACAGAACAGTGAAAAGCTGTGTGTAGCTGGGTTTAGATTTAATAAAATTAATATTTCTACTGCTTTATTAATGATATTCTTAAATGACACTGGCATTTTTTTCCCTTTGCTGTTAGTGATGGTGCAGAATATGATGGCCACTACTGGGGTTTGGTCATGCTAAGACACCAGCAATTTTCCCCACTATTTCTTTTGCACCATTGGTGCAAATGTCAACAAATTGAAAAAGACAAATAATAGCATAGCATTATTATGGAAGTAGTTTTCTTAAAGTGTCTTGGATGATCCCAGGTTTCCATGGACCATACTTTGACAATCTCTGGCCTACAGCAATAAGAATAGGTACATATGTACACATTTAATAATGCCTTTTCTACTAAAAATTAATTCTTTAATAAATAGCATATTATTTTATTTGTTAGATATTACTTTGGGGATACAATATGAGCAAGCAACAAATATCTAGAGATAATTTAAGAAGCTTTTCTTATAAACCTTAAAGTAAAATCTCTGTGTAAACTAACTTTTTGTCTATTGTTGTTTACATATGTATTTTGGACAATAGATCCCTGAAGGTAAGCTTCTTATTAGTTATTTTACACTTATTATAATGACAGTCACTGCCCTACATTATGCTATTAATGTATACCTGCACTCTGTTAAGTATTTTATATTCACTAGTTCATTTGACCCTCACAATAATGTTATGATGTGGGAATTGTTCTCTCTCTCTCATAGATAAATGCATGGTAACTCCTCAGCAAAAATATGCTGAATGCATGAACTCACTTGTCTAAGTTTCCTCTCACCTACAATCGCCTCCCTACCACCACTCAATAAACAGAGCCAAGACTCAAATCTGGCTCTCTATGAAGCCTACTCTTGTTACTTATGGAATTCTCTTAGGTATCCTGATTGAACAAATGTTCTATATTTACATCAATCAACTTAGCTAATTAGTTCTGGAATTTAATTCTTGTTTCGTTTTGGTTAGGTTTACGTGTGTGTGTGTTGTTGTGAAGTTTTGTTGTTATTGTTTGTTTTTTGTTTGTCTGTTTTTGAGGTAGAGAAGCTATCTGAGTAGTTGTCATCTGAAAAACCCTTTCTTCTGTAAGGGTCCCAAACCAATGTAAGCCAATGTATCCATGACATAACCCCAGATAGAAAAAAATTTCCTTTAATAACTATATCAGCGCACCTTCCAGCTTACTTCTCTAATCATCCCAACTGATTATGTGGCTTAGTAAATATGTTTAATAAAAATGATTAAGGATTTTTAAATTTTTATTTTTATAACTAGAAGTTCATTGCAAAAATTTTTATTAATCTTTCCCTTTTTTTCCCCTTCTATTAGCTTATCGATACTTTGTGCTGGGCTTTTCGAAACTTTCCCAGATACTGTCAACACCAGTGAAGGACGTTTAGAATAGATTTAGAAAATGTTTTTGTCAGAGGCCTAAACATACTTGCTAGTGTTGGGGGGAAATGCCATTAAAAAATTTTTTTTTAAGATTTTATTTATATATTTGACAGAGAGAGAGAGAGAGAACACAAGTAGGCAGAGAGGCAGGCAGAGAGAGAGGAAGAAGCAGTCTCCCCACTGAGCAGAGTGCCTGATGTGGGGCTGGATCCCAGGACTCTGAGATCATGACCTGAGCCAAAGGCAGAGGCTTAACCAACTGAGCCACCCAGGTGCCCCTAAAATTGTTTTGACAGGATGCGTGGGTGGCTCAGTGGGCTAAAGCCTCTGCCTTTGGCTCAGGTCATGATCTCAGGGTCCTGGGATGGAGCCCACATCAGGCTCTCTGTTCAGCAGGGAGCCTGCTTGCCCTCATCCCCCACCCTGCCTGCCTCTCTGCCTACTTGTGATCTCTGTCTGTTAAATAAACTCTTTGAAAAAATTGAAAAAAAATTGTTTTGACTTTTGGAGTACTTAAGGTTCATAGGGAGAAATTACTCAAAACATGCTGATAAAAATAAGGTTTTATCCTAAAAACCCGAAAACCCTTTAGTAATATATATATTTTTTTTTCCTCTTCTCCTTTTCCATGTGGGGGAAAAAAACCCCACACACTTTAATAAGTACTTTATCTTTTCTTCTTTCTTCTGATCAAAGTCCAAGACAGTTACAAAGAAATACTCCTCCCCAAATAAAAGAGCACAATTCTCAAAGAAGAGAACATAAAGCTTGAAATCCTTATATCTCTCAGTAGTCTGAAATTTATTTGAAATATAATATGATAATGTGATTGAAAATTCAAACTACTAAAACTAGTGATACTCCAACATTCCTGAATACCTAACTTTGGCATTTGGCTGGTTCCTATTTCAATTAAAAAAAATACTAGTTCAATTTCCTTGACCGAGGCTTCACAAAGACTTAAGGTTTAAGTGTTTTTCCAGCACATCTTTACTATGATATTTAACAAGCTAAAAATATAGTTCATTGTTGGGAAATAAATTAGGAAGAAGTCACATAAAAGTTGTTTGAAGTCTGAAAAATGTGGTACTTTTGAGCCCATCAGAGAAAAAGTGACATTTTTTACTGGCCCATGAAAGCTTCTGGTAGCTTAAGTCTGTTTCTTGTTATTTTGACCCCATTATTTTTTAAGGTATTTTCCTTTACTCTTCTTTCCCCTTCTGAAATGGATTACTACAGACATTACCTGTCTTAAAACAGTATTACAGTCCTCATGCGTGGGGGTATTAAAGGCTGACAAAATTCTGAAGTTTATGGCATAGCTTATTCTAAGTATTCTTCACCAAGAAGGCATTAAAATCCTTAGCACTTTGAATATAAAGAATTGTATTTCCTTCCTTGTGATTGATCACATTCCTATTTGCCATTGAGGAGTATATTGTTTTCACGTGTCAGCCAAAAAAAAAGAAAAAATCCCTGATGTATATAAGATTTATCTTACAGTTGTCATCCTTTTGGAAAATTTAAAACTTATAAGTAAAATCAATGTGAACATAAATCAAACCCAAGCATTTTAAACAGGTTTGCTTTTTCAGGATTATTAGTTTTTTAAAGGAAAATTGGCTTAATGATGAATTAAAACAACTCTAATTTACAGATTTTCAATCTGTTTATCAAAGTTGCTCATGCTGATCCTACACTCCCTACTGGTCACTATTTAATTTCTTCTAAGGTCATCAGTGGGCCTTTGTGGGAGAGGCTTTATTTTTATATTTTATAATATGTTTTTATTTTCTACAGGAACTGTTTTCTCAAAAGATTTCCATGTTTGATACATATACTTCCTAGAGTTTTATAATTGTGTTAAGATTTTTCCCTTTATGTGCTTCAGTATATATATTTTTTAATCAGAAGGTTAAATACATGGCCAGAATTTAAAAGTCTACAACCATTTAATTGACCCTATCCAAGTCAACTTTTCTCTACTGTGTAAATAAACACCCTCATTCTGCATTTCACTTTGATATTAGGCATAAGGAGTCAGTATGGCTAATGTAGTGTGAAAGCAAGTATATTCAAAATAAATGAAAAAAAATTCTTAGCCTGGAGAATATTTGTTTATCAACATTCATCAAGATATGTAATGCAACTCAACTTAAATATAACCCAAGTTATTTTAGTAGCATCTTTTTGTCTGAACTTAAACAGCCATCAGGGCACAGATAGTTCTCCAATCTCTAGTTAGTGAATCAGAATCATTAAGATACAGAGCTTTCACTTGCCTTAGAAAATGCATCAAAGATTCATTTCACCGTACAGGAAGACCTCTGGACTTTAACCAAAAATATAATATGTATAGCTATTCTAAACAGGAATTAAATTAATCCAAAATGGAAGAAATGTTTTAATTTTATGTTTTAAAGTTACATGAGGACTAAGGAAATAAATGGGAAAAGACAAAAGAAGTTATTCTTTATTCTGACTTCTATACCTTACTTACTATTGCCAGTAAAACTACACCAAAAACATACTTACTCGGAATCTGGGACTATATAAATGAAATTAGTTTTGTATTAGTTAGAAAACAGACTAATCTGATATAACAAATATGCAAATAATATAGTGGCTCAGACACAAGGGAGATTTAGTTCATCCTCACTTAATCGTTCAAAGCTAGGTGGAAGAAACAATAGGTAGTTGGTTCTGCCCCAGTGGATCATCCAGGAACCCAGTTTTGTTTTGTTTTGTTTTTTATCTTGCTCTATCACTTTCTATCATGTTGGCCTTACCCATGTGGTAGAAGCTGGCTCATATCTAAGTGTGTTCTAGACAGAGTGTGTGGTCTAAGAGAACAAACACTTGGAGGTGAGAATGGGAATAAAGACTGGGCCAATATGATATAAGAGTATATGGATATAAAGGGACATATGAATAGGAAGAGAAAGGGAAGTGAGAGATTATGAACCACTTTAGAAAAAGGTTTTAGAGCAGAATTCTAAAAATAGGGTGATCTCATTAAATAATGGACAAAGAAGACACTTTGGCACTTATCTTGAAAATTGAGTCAGGATGTAATAGCATGGAAGGTGAGATGTCTAGAAAGGAAGATAGTGACATTTTAATGGTAACTTTGTACATCATGAATCACTAACTCAGTATTAATGATGTGCAGTGACATAAGGATGAATAGCTACTTTCTAATCACCAGGGTGCCATGTGGAATTCCACTGAGAAGAAAAGAGCAGTGTGGACATGGATACAGTTACATTGCTTATTGTGGAATTTCTGAGGGGCATGTTATTTTCTAGGGATCTAGAAGAAGAAAGGGCTGGGAAAGGAAGTACTCAGGCCCTCACAATTAATAAGACTGAGTAGACAATGATCCTATAGAGCAGAGATTACCAAACTTTTTTTCTGTGAAGGGCCAGATAATGAATATTTTAGGATTTGTGTGCCACACAGTTTCTGTCACAACCATTTGGTTCTGCCAGTCAGAGCAAAAGTAGCCATGGGCAAAATAGAAAGAAATGAGCATAGTTGTGTTCCAATAAAACTTTATTTACAAATAAAAAGTGGAGGGCTGGATTAGACCCCCAGGCAATACTTTATTGGCCTCTGTTCTAAAGCAATAAAATGGGAGTAATTAGGTAAATTAGGCAAAGTTCTCTTGAATTGTAAGTTTGTAAAAGGTTATAAATGTTATACTCTACTAGATACAAACTGAAGAGATGGAAATAATGTAGGAATAGAATGAACAATAATATTTACCAGGCAAAGAAGATATGATGCCCTTAGAAGGTGCAGATACTTTGGAGTAAAAGAGGATAAATGTTATTTTCATTATATATAAATATTACTTCCTCTCTAAATATTTCAATTCTCAAACAGTACTGATAAACCACTGTAAGTTGTATCCAAAAAACTACAAAATATTAAAAGTATATTTAAAATAATTTTAAAAAACATGAACAAATGAATAGCTATTGAATATTTCTTTCCTTTTTAAAAAGATTTTATTTATTCATTTGACACAGAGAGAGAGAAAGATAGATCACAAGCAGGGGGAGAGTGAGGGGGAGAGAAGAGACTCCCCACCAAGCAGGGAGCCAGACTGGGGACTTGATCCCAGGACCCTGGGGTCATGACCTGAGCCAAAGGTAGACACTTAACCATATAAGCCACCTAGGTGCCCCTGAAAACTTCATTCTAAGAGTTTCTTGTCTTCTTCCTTCCTTCCTTCCTCCCTCCTTCCCTCCCTTCCTTCCTTCCTTCTTTTCTTTCTTTCCATAATTAATTTAATCTGTCACTCCAAAAAAAACTCATCTGGCATAGAAAAACTGAATCTAAATCTCATACCAGACTTTGAAAATATCTTCATTAATATAAAAAGTTTATCAAGAAAAGGTATAGAATTTGAAGTAGAATAACAACTGAAAATTATTATTCCTTTTAAAGGATTTTAAACACTAAATATTATCATTGTTTAGACAACATTATAGAACTTGTAAAGAGTATAAAATAAATGCTATTTTAAAATATCGCATTAGGGGTGCCTGGGTGGCTCAGTCGTTAAGTGTCTGCCTTAGGCTCAGGTCATGATCCCAGGGTCCTGGGATCCAGCCCTGCATCTGGCTTCCTGCTGGAGGAGGGGAGCCTGCTTTTCCCTCTCCCACTCCCCCTGCTTGTGTTCTCTCTCTCGCTATGTCTCTCTCTGTCAAATAAATAAAATCTTTAAAAAAATAATAAAATAAAATATTACATTATAAAAATGTTACTTTTTTGGGCTTGAGGCCCAAATAATATTTTATAGTATAAGATGTAACACCACCTCTTTTTCTCTCAGGTAATGAAGGTCGCCAGAAATAATGCCTTCACTATTTTGGAAATTGATGGTCAAGTGAATAATAGCAGTTATCTCAATCAACGCTTCACTTTAGGCTGAAAAAGGCAAAAAGTTCTCCATTTGTAAAAGAATATGCTTGCGTGAAGGTCCTGCCTGGGTGTGTTAACCATTTGGATTCTGCAACTCCTGGGCATACAGCACTTTGGGTCAAATTTGCTGCTTCTAACCAGTGGCTTCATGGTAAGCCTCTCTCTATCTAGTGTTATTATATCTAATCAATTAAGAGCCAGTTTGGAGATCTTCAAAAAGCTGAATGGCATTCTGTGATGATGCCCTACACTTGAGGCACTTTATAGTTTATAAATGTTTTAATTGAAATGATTGATTTTCAGGTTTCTCACCACCCATTAAGGTAGACAAGGCAAAGATTGTGGTTCTTACTTTTAAAACGAGAAAATAGACTCTAAGAGGTGAAGCAAACTGCAGTCCACAACTATTAAGAAAGAGCTGAAAGAAGGACAAAATCTCTAAGTTTTCTGAGACTGCTTAGTTAGTCCACTTCTGTTTTAAGCCTGTCGACATTTGCACTCTAATATTTCCAAAGCCCATGTCCTCTTTTTACTTCCCACCAAGAACATTGAGATGAACTTTATGTAGTTACCAGGGAAAGAATATCACAACTAAACACATCATAAAGCAAAACAACAACTACACAAAGCTACCATTACAGACACCTATTAGCCAAGAAACCAGAGTTCTTGGCCTTCTAACTCTGCATATTAACTATGTGTCCTTGGACAAATCAGACAACCCATTGGCACACAGCTCCCTTATCAGGTGAAATGATTGTGTAAGATCCTTCCTACACATACAACTCTGAACTATTAATAAAGGAATCCACATTCTTAAAAAAAATCTTGCTATGTTGCTCTCTCTTAAAATTGCTGGAATGAACTTCAGACTGCAGTATTACAGCTGCCAATTTTTTTTTAACAGTTTGGACTGTGTAGCACTAACTTAAGTTCACCTGTGGGAATAGAGTTGGAGGCAATACACCATCTCAGCTTGCTCTGTTTGCATTTTCAAAACCACTAAGGGAAGTGAGGCTGAAACTGGTTTTGGAAAAATATAGAAACCCTATATCAATCTTGACAAGAAAGATAACTATATGCCATATTAATGACTTTTGATCATATTAGCAATTTCCTATTGCATTGTTTTGAGATTCAGTTATGTTGGCACAAAATAAAAAACAATATGGTTACAATTTAATCTATTAAGATTCTCCAACATGGGACACAGGTGCATGCTATTTGAATGTATTTAATACACTTTAAAATTTACATACTTGACAAATTACAGGCTTGATTAGACTGACCTCAATAGGAGTGTCTGGCTAATCTGCGTTTCTGAATCTCTCCTGAGAGCCATCTTGCCTCTCTTCTCTTCATTTATTACCAGGCCCTCACTGTAGCTTGATGAATTTCCAAAGATAAAATCATCATTCTCACAATCGACAACATCAATCCATGCCTTTTATTTATTCTCTCCTCTTCTCCTATTTTCAGAACTTTAAAAAGATGATTATAAAGGACACATATTTCTCAAGAGTATCCAGCACTGTTGCCCACAAACATATCTTTGGACCCAGCAGACAGGCCTGTGGTCAGTGCCTTTTTTGCCTTTCCTTTATAAGGTAAGGTCATCCAGTTCAATTCAGAGGCTACATGCTGAACTGCTATTTCTCTAATTCCAGAAAGTAGCTTGCCATCCAAACACATAATTAAAGAGGGCAAAAGCATGTGTTCCAGAATGGTGATGCAATGTTTCAGGGAAGAGTCTGTTGGTAAAATCAGTAGCACACCCACCTAGCCACTACCATATTTGTCTAACAGATGCTATTTTTCTTACTTTGTGAACATTTAAGGTCAAGTCTATTAATTGTTTCTATAAATATAGTTTGAGTCCAAGATTTGTCCATATCGAAATTAATCATACATACTCTAATGAAAACAAAATGTGTCAGTTTCCATGGTGTAAAGAACTTGCCAACGACCTTTATCAGTTTATTAAATCTCTCTTTGCTTTAGAATTCTGGACTGTAACCTGTAAAATAGAATGCACAACTCCTACTTTCTTTACAGGAAATCATAATTTAAAAATTTTTTAAAAATCTTAAGCATCTTAGGAAAAGTTCTCTACAAATGTATGGTATCTTCCCACTAAATCATTGTAGTTTGTCAATTCTAGCAGTTAACTTTTTTCTGTTTAAATTAGATCTTTAGAAATTTAAGTTTCTAAAGTGCTTCATTTAAAAAAATGTGTTGACAATTTCCACTACTAATCACTTTTCTTCTTAAAATATATCTGTTGAATTTATAAAAGAACAATAGAGATCAGTAATCAGAAATGTGCAAGAAAATTTTGTCTTCTTTGTAGTTTAGTAGGGAGTATATTTTAATTCCTTAGCATAATTTTATTTATTGTGGAAACCAAAAATAATTTTTTACCAAGGAACTTTTAAAACCAATTACTGATGCACACATGAAATACTGTCTATCTTCCCTTTGCCCCCACATACAAATGCTATGTCTCTTTCCTGGAAAGTATAGCATACAGAGGGAAAATAGAAATATAGAAAAAAATGGAAATGGAAATATTTAATGCACTTCATAATTACAGGGTTACATTAGTTTTACTAGTAAACTCTTTTTCAGTTCTGACCCCAAAGGAAAGCAAACTCAGGACCAGATGAGTAATAATTAAGGTCCAATTGGAAACTTCTGTGTTTGTTACTTTTTAAGAAAGTTTGAAATATTTTTCTTTACTGGTAGAGGAGACCTGAGAGAAGACAGGAATGTGATGTGCTGATTTCTCACACCATCTGTAGCTATACACACCCCCACCCTTCGAGAATATAACTCTGAGAAGCACAGTTTGAATCATACCACCTCCTTCTGTGTCTGTAGTGATTCAAGAAATTAAAGTTGTTTTTAAACAAATCTTGGGAGAATTAAGACCATCTAAGTTTATTTTTCTAGACTTTTCTAACATATACCAGGATGAATTCCAAACAGACTAGTCTTTTCTGAAAAGAATAGAACTTGTCATCTGCTGACAGAAGCTGAAGGACAGGGTTTCACACCCTTTCTCTGAGTCTATATAGAGAAATTATAGTTGGGAATTAATAACATTTATGTGATTCTGTTCAAGTTTCTTTGGAAACTGTAAAAATGGATATTGGGCATGTCTGCATGAAAATAACCTTTGACATGTCACTGACATGAAAGAGATGAGTATAAAGGAAAAAAGGACCCTGGGGGTAGGGTGGAGAGGGGAGGAAGGAATTGCATGGCTGCTGTACCATTTCAGAGAAACCAGTTTCCCCAGAGAGTATTTTAACTTTCTAATTTATTTTGCCTTTGGAAATATAGCCTTAGCAAGCTTTTCTTCTTCTCCTTTCTCCTCTTTCTCCCCTCTGGAATGAAATGGAATAGAATGAAATTTTCATTTTTCTGTAGCTGCATTTCTGAATGTAGCAATTTGAAATTTTATTTTACATTGAATTTACTCAACTTAATACATAGGTCTTATATTTTTTAAAGATTTTATTTATTTATTTGAGAGAGAGAGAGAGCATGAGCAGGGGTGGGACAGATAGAAAGAGGGAGAAGCAGACCCCCGCTAAAGAAGGAAGCTTATGCAAAGACTAATTCCAGCACCCTGGGCCAAACACAGTTGCTTGACCAACTAAGCTACCCAGGCAACCTACATAGGTCTTATTTACCTGTATTTTTATTTTGGTAAGTGTGGAGTAAACCATATTAAGATTCAAGGACAGGTATAATGGAGGGGCAAGTTATCAACATTTAACCATCTTCAAAAAAGAGAACTTCCTAAAAGTGTTCCTTTCATGGCCTCTTCTGGCATGTTTCTTTTTGTCAGGAACAAAGATATGACAGAGATGAAAGACCCCCAGCTTTACACAGAAATATATATCAACTAGGAAGACCTCTTTAAGTGGAAACATTCTTACAACAGCTTCCTTTATTTCCATTTTTTTTTTTTTTTGGTCTAATAAGTTCTCAGACACCTTAAAAATGGAATGGAAGAAGGGAAATATTCTTTGTAGGATGGCTACATTCAACAAACAGATTGAGAAAATCTAATCAACCCAGCTACTTTTTAAAAATCTGCAAGTTTGTGTCATGTAGACCAAAGATTCAGATGGCTAAGAAATACTCCATTATTATTAATATATTTAGCATCATATTGAAATAAAATTGGGACATAACTTATTATTCAGACAATTGGGTAGAAAGGTAAAATTGAAAGATCCGTTAGGTTTCTTTCATATTCCCAGAGAAATTTCTATACCACTGAGAACAAGTCATGTCTATATTTCCAATTCTTATCCAAACAGAAAATACATCTTTTATTTCTTTCAGACATATGGGTGGTTTTGTGTCATATAGAGTAAAACATGCATATTATTTGTATCTTATTTGCAGGGAATACTTACAAATTCATATTTGCTTTGTCTTTCTTATAATTATAAAAATTTTATTTTTTTTATTTTTTATTTATTTTTTATTTTTTTAAAGATTTTATTTATTTATTTGACAGAGAGAGATCACAAGCAGGCAGAGAGGCAGGCAGAGAGACAGGAGGAAGCAGGCTCCCCGCCGAGCAGAGAGCCGATACGGGACTCGATCCCAGAACTCCAAGATCATGACCTGAGCCAAAGGCAGCGGCTTAACCCACTGAGCCACCCAGGCGCCCCTAAAAATTTTATTTTTATCATAAAAATTCAGCACATAGAGAAGAAGAATGTAAAAATCACTTACAAGCCCCTTTTTTCCACTATTCAGAGATAGTCATGTGCTATTGCCCTGGAGTGGTGGGAGATTCCACTGATATGGGGATTGTATTAAATGTCCATGGGAGGATTGGAGATCAGGCTTTGAATCTTCCTAGGAAACAAGATATTTGAATAAAAATCTACTAAAGCATAGATTATATACATCAAACTAAAAAAAATTTCTGCACAGCAAAGGAAACAATGAACAAAATGAAAAGGCAAACCATAGAATGGGAGAAAATATTTGCAAATCACATATCTAATAGGGATTAATATCCAAATATATAAAGGACTCGTTCAACTCAGTAGTAAAAAACCAAATGACCTGATTAAAAAGTGGGCAAAGACTTGAATAGATATTTTTTCCAAAGAAGACATAGTGAAAAGTTGCTCAACAATGCAAATCATGAGGGAAATGCAAATCAAAGCCACTATGAAATATTCACCTCAAGTGTATTAGGATGGTTGTTATCAAAAAGTCAAAAAACAGCAGGTGTTAGCAAAGATATGAAGAAATGGGAATTTTTTTATACTGTTGGTGGGAATGTAAATGAGTACAGTCATTATGGAAAATAGCATAGAGCTTCCTCAAGAAAGTAAAACTACCATATGATCCAGTAAGTCCATTTCTGGGTGTATATCGAAAGGAAATAAAATCATTATCTCAGAGTTCATTGAAGCATTATTCATCTTAGCCAAGATTCAGAAACAACCTAAATGTTGATGGAAGAGTGGTTAAAGAAAATGGTAAGTGTGTGTGTGTGTGTGTGTGTGTAATGAAATATCATTCAGCCTTTTTTAAAATTTTTTTATTTTATTTATTTTTTTTAAAGATTTTATTTATTTATTTGACAGAGAGAGATCACAAGTAGACGGAGAGGAAGGCAGAGAGAGAGAGAGGGAAGCAGGCTTCTTGCTGAGCAGAGAGCCCAATGTGGGACTCGATCCCAGGACCCTGAGATCATGACCTGAGCTGAAGGCAGAGGCTTAACCCACTGAGCCACCCAGGCGCCCCCATTCAGCCTTTTAAAAAGAGGATATCATGTCATTTGCAAGAACATGCATTTGCAAGAACTTGGAGGAAATACGTCAAGTGAAAAAAGCTAGACAAGAAAGACACATACCATAAGATTTCACTTACATCTAAAATCTAAAAAAAGCCAAACTCAACCAGAGTAGAATTCTGGTTACAGGGGTTGGAGTGGGCCTATTGGAGAGATGTTGGTCAAAGAGTACATACTTTTAATATAAGATGAGTAAGTTCTGGAGACCCAACGTACAGCATATTAGCTATAATTAATAGTAGTGTGTTGTACGCTTGAAATTTGCTAAGAGAGTTCCCATCATGCTGGTGGGGTGGAGGGAAGCGTAACTATGTGAGGAGATGGATATATGACTATGTTAATTACATTGATTGTGGTAATCATTTTGCAATATATACACATATCAGAACTTTATGTTGTTCACCTTAAATGTATATAATTTATGTCAATCATGCCTCAATAAAACTGAGGAGAAAAGCCTAGTTTCTACAAAGGTTTTATGTTAACAGATAAAATTCAAAAATAAAACAATTTCATAGGAGTCTTGTATGTTTCTGTCTGGGCTCAGGAGCCTTCCCTGAGGAAAATAAAAATCCTGGACTATTTTACCTATGAATTTGAGGTTTGAGATCCCCCAAAAGAGAAATCAACTTAAAAAAAAATTTGTTTGGGCCATTTGGCAGAAGCAAATATCCTACCCATTTTGGAAGGACTCTGCCATTGTAGAGCTGCTTAGCTCTACTATTTTCAGGAACTTTTGATATTAGGAAAATTAGGTGCAAGATAATATAAAAATATATTTTTAGAGTGACTCAACATCAGAATATAAGGATCAAAACATAAAGAGTGAACAACAGCAAGCATGAAGAACAGACTCATTTGACAAAGAATAAAATAGAAATTCTAAAAATGTTTCCTTTGTTTCCCAGAGATGTCTTAATATTAGAGACCCTCAAGGCTTAGCCCTCAGTTCTCTTCTGTATTCCCTCATGCTCTTTTTAAGAAATTATTATTATAGTTTACATGCAATGTTATATTATTTCAGGTGTATAACGGAGTGATTCAACAATTCTATACATTAAAAAGTACTTATCACAGTAAGTGTCTGTCACCATATATTGTTACTAAAGTATTATTGACTATATTTCCTATGCTGTACTTTTTATCTCTATGACTTACTTATTTTATAACTGGAATTTTATATCTTTCTAGCCCCTTTACCAATTTTGCTCATCCTCCATTCCCCCTCCTCTGGTAACCACCAGTCTGTTCTCTCTATTTATGAGTCTTTCTGGTTTTGTTTGCTCATTTGAATTTTTTTTTAATTCTACATATGAGTGAAATCATATGGTAATTGTCTTTCTCCAACTTATCTTACTTAGTACATAACCCTCTAGGTACATCCATATTGTCATAAATGACAAGACTTCATTCTTTTTTTATGGCCGAGTAATATCCTATTGTACATATTATATACCACATCTTTATTCATTTGTATATTGATACACACTTAGGTTGCTTCTATATCTTGACTACTGTAAATAATGTTGAAGTAAACATAGGGTGCATATATCTTTTCAAATTAGTGTTTTCATTTTCTTTAGGTAAATACCCAGTGGTGGAATTACTAGCTCATATGGTATTTCTATTTTATTATTTCTTGAGGAAACTCCATATGTTTTCCCCAGTGGCTGTGCCAGTTTACATTCTCAACAACAGTGCACAAGTGTTCCCTTTTCTCCACATCCTCTCCAACATTTGTTGTTTCATGTCTTTTTGATACTAGCCTCTCTGATAGGTGTGAGGTGATATCTCACTATAGTTTTGATTTGCATTTCCCTGATGATGAGTGATGTTGAACACCTTTCCATGTGTCTTGTTTTTCATCTGCATGTCTTTGGAAAAATGTCTGTTCAGGTCCTCTGCCCATCTTTAATCAGATTATTTAGTTTTTTTTTATTGTTTGTTTGTTTTGTGTTGTGTTGTTTGGTGTTGAGTTGTGTAAGTTCTTTATATACTTTGGATATTGACTCCTTATTATATATGTGGCTTGCAAATATCTTCTCCCATTCAGTAGACTGACCTTTTGTTTTGTTGATGGTTTTCTTTGCTGTGGAAACCTTTTTTATTTTGGTGTATTTCCAATTTGTTTTTGTTTCTCTTGCCTGAAGAGACATATCTAGGAAAATTTTGTTAAGCTCAATGTCCAAGAGTTTACTCCCTGTGTTTTCTGTTTGGAGTTTTACTGTTTCAGATCTGACATCTCATGGTCTTAATGACCTCTCTAACCTAAACCTCAGATTCCTTCAACACCTGAATTTAAATAATTAATAGAAATCTCAAATTTAATATGTCCACATCTGAACCAGATCTTATTCCTTTCTGTTGTACTCTCAAACGTCCCCATCTCAGTTAATGGTTCTACCCTTCCTCTTTTTGTCACATCCATGTCATCTATTAGTGTTAAATCCTGTCGGCTCTACTCTTAGGATGGATCTAAAATTGCTTCACTTCTCACCACCTTTATTGCTCTCATTATATTCCGAGCCCTTATCATCATCCCTCTCCTAGATTACTGGTCTCCTGCTTGCATCCTTGAGCCGTATTCAGCATAGTGGCCAGAAGTAAACCAGATCTTGTCATTCTTTGGTGAGAATCTTCCATGCCTGTCCATCCCCTCAGAGTAAAATCCAAAATTCTTAAAAGTTCCCACAAGGTTTGGCTAGTTCTGCACCCCCACCCCTTCCCCCTGGCCCATTACTTTCTTATCTCATCCTTATTTTCTTACTCACTCTGCTTGTAGCCATGCTGGTCTCTTCTCTGTTGTTCAGAAGTCTGGGTCTTTGGATTAGCTATTTTTTTTACCTGGAATCTCCTCCCCCAGGTATCATCACAGCTTCTCTCTCACCTTTTTCAGACCTTAGCTGACATATCAAACCCTCTGAGACCCACCTTGTTTAAAATTTCTTCCCTTCCCCAACACTCAGTAGCCCTTGCTCTTTATTTTTCTTTTCAGAAGTTAGTACTTCTAATCTACTATAATTTTCTGAGGTGTTTCTTGTCTCTCCAAACAGAATACAAGCTTCATGTAGGTGTGGCTTTCGTACGTTTTGTTCACTGCTAATAGGATGAAAAAAAAAAGAAAAAATTTAATGAGCTTGTCCATTGGTATTAATGACATGGTTCTCTAGGATTCTTGAAAAGAAAACACAGTATTTTATTTATTTTTTTAGATTTTATTTCTTTGAGTGAGAGAGAGCATGAAGGAGCCTGATGTGGGAGCCTGATGTGGAGTATATTCTGGGACTCCAGGATCATGACCTGAGCCAAAGGCATTTGCCTGACCAGCTCAGCTACCCAGGCCCTGGAGAACGCAGTATTTTAAATAGAGTTTCATATGCAGAGTTACACTGTGAAAAAATATTTTCAAAATAATACTGTTTGCTTAGATAAAGGATGATGAAAAAAGATTGGGTATTTTAATAAATATTTTAAACTAGAGCCTGGAGCAGAGGGGTTTATTATAAAGCTGGAAATACTGGCAATAGTTGTCACTCTGAGGTAGAAGATGGCAAATTTGTTCTTTATTGTGGAAAAATTGTCTTTTTACATATTTAAAACAAAATGTCTTGTAAGCAATTAGATTTTAGAGATGCAGTTTGGTCTTAGATTGAAAGACTTTTCTCTTTTGGTTATTCTCAGATTAGCTATAAAAAATTCTGAAGTTTAATGGTAGCATTTAATTTTTTTAAATTTTATGCATCTTATAAAAACCTTTGGACATTAGTGACTTGAGGAAAAATGAGTCTCTCCCAATTTCTTCAAAACTAAGTTTTAAATACTTTCAGTTTGGCTTTTCTCTTGTCTGTTGTGAAATGCTTTCTATCACAGGACAAAGTGATAAAAATCTGGTAGATATTTAGTGGGAGTAATAATTATTCTTAATTGTAAAAGAGGAAAAGTTAAAGAAACAATGAAATTTCTTTTGAAGGAGATTTTAAGTTGGGAATTTAAAATGCAAAGACTTTATTGTTCTTCTGTTGATCTTTTTTATTTCAAAATATGGTCTTTGATTTTGTGCCAAAAGATTTCTATTTTTGCTTTACCAAGAAGCTGCTTGATGGATAATGATACTGTCCATACTCTGGCTAGTGATCCATCTTGACATTGTCCTGGTGAATTTTATACAAATAATTTTACAAAGGTTTACTTTGTTTCTTACCACCTCCCATGGGAACTTGGTTTTGGCAACCCTCTGTTAGTGATTAGAATATTTAGCTTGAGTTGAGTCAGCACACAGGCTGTGAAGTATTCTATTTAAAAATTCATTTGTGAGACATTAGCAGAAAGTTTATGAGAGTATTGTAAGACTGTTTAATGGAAGGTAGGAGTTCCTTTAGCTGTGTGAGTAAATAGAATTTGATTAGATTTCAAAAAGTGGTTTAAGATTTACCATTTTCTTCTGTATTTGAGAAGTCAACCAATATTTTACTATTAAAAAAAACCCCTCAACTATTAACTTTTAAAAACAAGTTAGAGGAATATTCTTATGAGTTAAACCTATATAAGGCAGAAATTTATCCTGAAATGAGTCAAAGTTCTTCCTGCATTCTTTATTTCTTGGCTCATCTCCATGCTTCTGTCTTCTAAATATCAGTGGCTCAAGATTCAGTCTCCAGTGGTCTCTTTTCTTACCTAGTCTCAAGACATAAAATAGTATTAATGTGCTGATGACACCAACATTTTTATCTCCTATCCAGATCTCTCTTCTGAACCCAGAAACATATGTCCAGTGACCTATATACAATTGCTCCTTAAGCTATCTCATAGGTCTATTAAACTCAATATATCCAGAACTTAGTTCCTAATATTCAACACTCCTCATCCCTAATTCAGCTCCTCCTATAGTCTTCCAACTCATTATATCCAGATACCCCTGTTTTCCTTTTCTCAGAATAATTATTAATAGCATTCTCTTGAACTTTCAAAATACCTTCTTTAAGTCTCCCAAGGGATGTCTATACTGCCTTTCTTTCTTCCAAATCTTACCTGTAGTTTATCAGCAAATCCCATGGGCCTCACTGTAAAAAATATACAGAATTAAACCACTCTTCACATATCTGTTGTTTCATACTGATTCAAGACAGCATCATCTGTTATCTGGGTGATTGTAATAGTCTCCTAACTGACCTTGTCAGCATCTGGAGTTCCCTCTTAAAATATGTGTCAGATGTTGTTACTACTTTGCTCTAGAACCTCAGCTAAGTGGACTAAGTTCTCATTACCATTTGTCAGACTTCCTGATGTCACCGTTTTACATCCTGCTTGGACTTAGGAGATGTAATCCTCTGTCTCAATTAAATTCCCTATTGTTATTACCTCTTACCTGTTTAGAACAACTAAACTTCTATCTTGCCCACTTGCCAAAATAAAACCTATTACTTAATTCCTGGTCACCAACGCTATCACATTGGACTTTGGTTCCTTACATTTCATCTGTGGCTGTGTCTATCCTCTTTCTTTGCTCTTGCTTGCCCCAGCCGTGTTAAGTAGGCCTTGAACAGCCCTGATAGTTTCCAGTATGTTCCATCTTATGTTAAGTAACTGGGCCAGATCCATTTTGTTGCTTAATTAAGAACATCAACACATTCAAGTAAATGAAGAAGCCAAGTTCATTAGAAGGGTGAATTAGTTTGATTACCAGTAGTAGGAATGTTAATGATATTTTTCTCAAAGGTATCTATTGCCAAATTACTTGTCCTTTGAAGAACATATTTATACTTAAATTTAGTATTTGCATTATAATTTTACTATTTCAAACACCAAGATTCCCTTTTAGGTAAATATTTCTTGAGATGGTTGAATTTCCAGACTTAAAAGAAATTTAAGAAGTTAACTTGAGAAGAAATATACAAATATTTCATCAGAATAGTCCAAGAGACATATAGTCCTTTAAAGATGATAATAAGTATATTAACACCTGAAATTTATTCAAGCCCCTTACTCAGTAAAACTTTTATGATGGCTTTTGCAAGAGTTGATATCACATGCCTTTCTTCTTAACCATGTCCAATTCTTGCTCTAATACTTAAAATGAAACAAGAAGTGGAAAAATTTTGATATGCCTTTGTTTCTAAACAATTACTAGAAAGCAAGTGCCTCAGTCACTGACATTTTTGTTTTATATCTTGCTGAATATCTTCAAATAAATTGCATATTAAAGTCTACTTGATAGATTATTTACATGTAAGTTTTCTAAATATGAGTTCATGGAGAGATCTGACTAAACTTAGATTTCTTCAAAATCACAGTGCCAAAACACTTTTTTACTCTCCTTTGGTAAGTACTGAAGTGAATATTTTGTACTATTATATGAATTAACATGCATGGAAATACAAAATTACACTAACTGACTTTAAATTTAGCTGAAATAATAATCACTCTCTTAACCTTTTGTTAAAGTGAGCAATTTGTAAAGGTTTATAAGTTTATCTAAAAGATATTTGCAAATGACACTACAAAGGGCTGATATCCAATCTCTAAAAAGCTCCTCAAACTCAACACACACAAAACAGATAATCATGTCAAAAAAATGGGCAGAAATTTGCGACCACGTGGATGGAACTAGAGGGTATCATGCTTAGCGAAATAAGTCAATCGGAGAAAGACAACTATCATATGATCTCCCTGATATGAGGGAGAGGAGATGCAACATGGGGGGTTAAGGGGGTAGGAGAAGAATAAATGTAACAAGATGGGATTGGGAGGGAGACAAACCATAAGTGACTCTTAATCTCACAAAACAAATTGAGGGTTGATGGGGGGAGGGGGTTGGGAGAGGGGGGATGGGGTTATGGATATTGGGGAGGGTATGTGCTATGGTGAATGCTGTGAAGTGTGTAAACCTGGCGATTCACAGACCTGTACCCCTGGGGATAAAAATATATGTTTATAAAAAAAATAAAATTAAAAAAAAAATGGGCAGAAGATGTAAACGGACACTTCTCCAAGGAAGACATACAAATGACTAACAGACACATGAAAAAATGTTCATCATCATTAGCCATCAGGGAGATTCAAATTAAAACCACACTGAGATACCACTTTACACCAGTTAGAATGGCCAAAATTAACAAGACAGTAGACAACAGGAGTTGGAGAAGATGTGGAGAAAGGGCAACCCTTTTACATTGTTGGGAATGCATGCTGGTGCAGCCACTCTGGAAAACAGTATGGAGATTCCTCAAAAAGTTAAAAATAGAGCATCCCTATGACCCTGCCATTGCACTACTGGGTATTTAGCACAAAGATACAGATGTAGTGAAAAGAAGGGCCATCTGTACCCCAGTTTCATAGCAACAATGGCCACAGTCGCCAAACTGGAAAGAACCAAGATGCCCTTCAATGGATGAATGTATAAAGAAGATATGCTCCATATATACAATGGAGTATTATGCCTCCATCAGAAATGATGAATACCCAACTTGTGTATCAACATGGACAAGACTGAAGGAGATTATGCTGAGTGAAATAAGTCAAGCAGAGAGAGTCAATTATCATATGGTTTCACTTACTAATGGAGCATGAGGACATTAGGAGAAGGAAAGGAAAAGCGAATTGGGGGAAATCGGAGGGGAGATGAAACATGAGAGACTGTGGACTCTGAGAAACAAACTGAGGGTTTTGAATGGGAGGGGGTAGGGGAGTAGGTGAGCCTCATGGTGGATACTAAGGAAGGCACGTATTTCATGGAGCACTGGGTGTGGTGTATAAACAATGAATCTTGGAACACTGAAAAAATAAAAGAAAATTTAAAAATACATATATACAATAAAAAAAAGTGTATCTAGAAAATCTCACAACACAATGACAGGTCATATCATTCTTGCATTATTTCAAACTGAAATTTAAACTCTCTATGCTTCTGTTTAAGTATAGAATCTGCCCTTGGAAACTTATTGAGTCACTACTCAGGATCTTTTGTTTTTAACCCAAGTAGTTTAGTGCAATTCAGCTTTCTCTTTTTCATTTATTTTTCAGTTTTAAAATTCTATTTTTAGTTTACTTTTGGGTAAAAAATTGATATTTCCTACATCACTTCTTGTCACAAACACTTCTTTGTGGACCAGATTTAAAAATATATATATACACATATATATTATAGATAATAAAATAATATCTTATATATATATAATATATAACATATAAAATACATATTTATAGATATGTATTATATTTTGTGTTTAATATATATTTTGTATTTACTATATATTTAATATAGTGAATGTGTATGTGCACTATTATGTGATCCCTTTTAAACTCTGAAATTAAGTCATTTTGATTTTGGTTATTGCCCTATTAGATTTTAGTTTTAATTTGTTTGCATATAAACTCCTAAAATCTTTCCCACACAAAGCCTATGGACCCTGAAAGTCTACATATTACCCCTAAAAATGTTATGTTTGTGTTTTAATATTTGAACATTTTGTATTTTCATATGTATATTAGGCACTTTCTGGATCATTAGGATCATCTGGATCTGATTAAAACCAGGCACTGCCAGATTTCAGCACTTATTTTATTGATAAAAGAGAACTATAAGTATGCAAACCTAATCCGTAGTTATGTGTTTGTATACAATAAAGTAGTATTAGAGAGATATTTTAAGTCAATGTTTAAGGTCCATGAAAAATCACATAATCAATGAAGTACACAATTGTAAGTGTTTTGAAAAGGACAGTGTCTTCAAAGTTCATAGTTAATATTTGAAAATATTCAGTTGAATAAATAAATGAAGTACATTTATTTATTCTTGAACAAAACAAGAATGAATGACATTTCCTTAAATGCTTTTAATAAATTAATGAAAAAATAATTTTAAATTGTTTCTGGTCCAATTTCTTTAAGGATGAATTTATACTTTATTTTATTTAATTGTTTCTCTCTGTAGTTCATTAAGTTTACTTCAATCTTCAAATATTTTTAATTTAACTGTTGATTTTGAGATAATTATAGATGCATATACAGTTATAAGAAATTATACAAAGAGATCCCATGGGGGCGCCTAGTGGCTCGTCAGTTAAGCTTCTGACTCTTGATTTTGGCTCAGGTCATAATTTCAGGGTCCTGGGATGGAGCCCCATGTCAGGCTCCCTGCTCAGTGGAGAGTCTGCTTCTCCTTCTGCCCTTCCCCCTGCTCTCTCTTTCTCCATTTCTCTCTCTCTCTTAAATACATCAGTAAATCTTAAAAATAAAGAGAGATCCCATGTACTCTTTACTGTTTTTTCCAGTAGTAACATACTACAAAACTATAGTACCATTTCATAACCAAGATATTGATATTAATACAGTCAAGATACAAAACATGGCATCAAAAAGATTCCTTATGTTGCCCTTTTATAGCCACATTCACTTCTCTTTTTGTTCCTTAATCCCTGTACCCACTAATCCCTCTCTAAATCTACAATTTTGTCATTTTATGACTGTCACATTTTTGAAATTGGCTTTTCCTATTCATTAAGTTCTCTGAATATTCATCTAGGTTCTTGTATTTATCAAAAGTTCTTTTTGTGCAAATCAAAACTGCAATGAGATATCACTTACACCTTTTGGAATGGCTAAAATCCAAAACAAAAGAAACAGTATGTGTTGGTGAGGATGTGGAGAAAAAGGAACCCTCATGCACTGTTGGTAGGAATGCAAACTGGTGTAGGCACTGTGGAAAATGGTATGAAGTTTCCTCAAAGAATTAAAAATAGAACTACTGTATGTTCCAGTAATTCCACTACTAGACATTTACCCAAAGAATATGAAAGCACTAATTCAAAAAATATATGCACCCCTATGGTTATTGCAGCATTATTACAGTAGCCAAGTTATGGAAGCAGCTCAAGTGTTCATCAATAGATGAATGGGTAAAGAAGATGTGGTATATATGTATAATGGAATGTTACTCAGCCATTAAAAAAAAAGAGTGAAGTCTTGTCATTTGCAACAACATGGATGGATTTAGAAAGTATAATGCTATGTGAAATAAATCAGAGAAATACCATATTATTTCACTTATATATGAAATTTAAGAAACAAAACAGAAAAAAATACATAAAACAAAAAAAAAAAAACACAGCCTCTTAACTGTACAGAACAAACTGTTACCAGAGGTGATGGGTGAAATAGGTGAAGGGTTTAAGGAGTACACCTATTTTGATGAGCACTGAGTAATGTATGGAATTGCTGAATCAGTATATTGTACACCTGAAACTAATATAACACTGTATGTTAACTCTTCTGGCATTTTTTTAAAAGATTTTATTTATTTATTTGAGAGAGAGAGACAGTGAGAGAGAGCACGAGCTAGGAGAAGGTCAGAGTGAGAAGCAGACTCCCCATGGAGCTGGGAGCCCGATGTGGGACTCGATCCCGGGACTCCGGGATCATGACCTGAGCCAAAGGCAGTCGTCCAACCAACTGAGCCACCCAGGCGTCCCTCTTCTGGCATTTTAAAAGAAAGTTCTTTTTATAGCTGGGTAGTATTCTATGTTTCATGTACCATAACTCCTTTAACCATTAATCTTTAACCATTAACCCTTAATTTAACCAAACCATATTTGGACAATTTCTAGTTGTTGGTTATTACATATTAAGCTTCTAGGAACATTCTAGGAACATGAACCTGAGTTTTCATTTTTCTAAGATAAATAACCAGGAGTACAATTGCTAAGTTGACTGGTAGTTGCATATTTAGTTCTTAAAACCTTTTCAAAAAAACCTTTCAAGCTTCTTTTCAGAGTAGTTGTACTGTTTTACATTTCTAATAGCAATGTACACTAATTCAGTTTCTCTACATATTTGTCAACATTTGGTGTTACCACTATTTTAAAATTTTGGCCATTTTGATAAGTGTGTAGTGATATCTCTTTTTGGTTTTAATTTGCATTTCCCTAAAGGGTAATGATACTGAACATCTTTTAATGTATTTATTCACTAAATATATTTTTTAGTGACATGTCTGTTTAATTTTTTTGGTCCAGTTTCTATTTCAATTATTTATATTTTATCTGCTGGATTTTGAAGGCTCTTTGTGTATTACAGATACTAGTCTTGTTAGATATGTGGTTTGCAAATATTTTGTCCCACTCAATAGCTAGCTTTTTATAATATTAACAGGGTATTTCACAGATCAAATATCTTTGAATTTGATGAAGGCCAACTTATCACTTTTTGCTTTTTGGAATTAGTGTGACACTTAGAGGATTTTGGTTTTTTTTTTCTGCTTGTTTGGCACCATTTATTGAAAAGTTATCCTTTTATTGATGGGTGAAATGGATGACGGTGATCAATCAAAAGTTATAAACTTCTTTGACTTTATTTCATCATTGGTTTTAGTTTTCAGCATATACATCCTATATTTTTTGTTAGATTTATACTTAGGCATTTAAATTTTTGAATGATTATTAGTGGTATTGCATTTAATATTTTAGTGTCCATATGTTTATTAGTACTATGTAGAAATTTCTACTATGTAGAAATACAATTGATTTTTGTGTGCTTATATTGTATCTTGAAATCTTACACAACTCATTTGTTAATTCTAGAAGGTGTTTTGTGTGTTATTGGAATTTTCTGTGTAAACAGTGATGTCATCAGCCTATGTGGTCTATTTTATTTCTTTCTTTCCAAGTTGTCTTATTTTTATTTCCTTTTCTGTGTTATTGAATAGCTACAACTTCCAGCACTATGTAGAATAAAAACTATGAGAGCAGATATATTTTATTAAATTTAATCTATTTTTCTTTTTAGTTTACTGAGTTCACCTCAAACTTTGAATTGTTTTTAATCTATAAGAGTTCTGAGCAGTGATCTCTATTACATTTGTGTTAACATGCATACAAGGCTGCCCACTTGTAAAGTGAAGAAACATGTCTTCTGTTCCTATCTTTGAGTTCCTAAAGATAATATTAAGCAATATTAGAACAATATGACTTGAGAATCACCAATTGTAAATATCTTGGCATTTGCATAGTCAATGCTAAATCTTCTGTTGATACATCTGTAATTAAATAGTCAAAAAGAAAATTCCATTGGAACTACAAGCAATTGTTTGTACCTCAACTACTTTATAAGATGAGGCAGGAGAAGAGACTAGGAAGAAATGTGATAGTACAAAGCAGAGAATAACCACAGAGCACAGGTCTCGCTAGTAATGACAGCAATTTTTTTTAGGTTCCCTGGAGTCTAGAAACATAATATAAAACAGACTGAGGCCCAAAGATTATTCGTATTTGGGTTTATCAGTAACTAGTGTATGATCTGGGCATGTATCTTTGGCCCCTGAAGTCTTTCTTGATGTCTTTAATTTTAATTTAAGTATAAAAATATCTACCTTAAGGAGTTAAGAATTAGATCAGAGAAGGTGTAATATTTATATGGTATAGCAAACAGTCTGGCATGTGGTGGATATTCAATAATGGTTTTATTTTCCTTTTTCTCCATTGTTCTGCTTACCCAAAGTGTTCCACAAAACCTATTCTCATACTAAGGAACAGAGAAGACAGCATTTTATAAAAAGTGAAATGAGGACAATAATACTACATGATGCTACTATAATTAACTATCATTTGTTCAGTAGAAAGTACAAACACTAACAGCTACTGATGTGGACATGGTTGTTTGAGACATTGTATTGTATTTTAAAGTATGTATACCTAACATCTGCAGAGGCTGGTATGTCTCACAGAGTGTGGAAACAATCTAACATGGAGGGTGAGGAACCATGGGACAAGAGAAGGACCTACTGGTAACTAAATGAGCAAAAACAGGAGACAACAGAACAACAACAAGGCATATTTCCTGGTGACTTCTATCGAAGGTTTACTCTAATGAAGAAAATTGGTACTTTAGAACTGCAGAAATTATGCTTAATTAAATCTGTAGGTGCCTATTCTTTGTGAGGGTGTAGCCTTATCATTCATGGATCTTGATAAATTGCAGTTACTGATAAAGGAGATATGCTTTGTTTATTTTATTTTTATTTTGAAAACTTTATTAGTTGTTCTTTTGTGAAGAGGACCTGTACCCTTTTGGGTGTGCCACTGATTATACAATGCTGTAAGAGTTGGGTTTATTAAAAACTATGCCATACAAGAAAAGACTCAGAATTATTGCAAATGTCAAAGATTATAGCTCAAGTTTACCCTTGAGTAGTAACAGTTTGTCATAAAAAAAAGTTTTCATATTTGATGGCTGAAGTTACTGCTCCAAAAACAAGGATGAAAGAGTACATTTTTTGGAGTGGTTTAATAAGTGATCTTTTGATGCTTACCTCTTTTAAATTTAATAAAATATTTTTGAACATTCCTGTTAAAGAACTGCATGGCAAATCAAGATGCTCCACCTGGCTGTTGCCCTTTTAGTTGGCAGGAGCTGATGAACTGTGTAATTAGATAAGCATTCCCACCAACACCAGTGATGCAGTAATGTTTTTCATCTTTCCCATTATCATATGGGATTAACTATGAAGCACACACTCATTGGTATTCTAAGCACTTTTGATTGATACACAGTGTCAGTAAAATTTACAGATTATGCATTCCAAAAAAATAAGAGGGAATTAATGTCTTAGGAAAAGTTTTTAGCATAGCTCCTCTTGCCAACATTTTTTTTTTAGTGTTAGTGTGTCTAAGTGTACAGAAGTAAGTAAACAAGGATAAATGTAATCCAAATTAAATTGCTGAGAATATTATTTTCCATTTCATTTGCTCTGGTTTATGAGTAGTAGTTCTTGATGTATACTTTCAAGTATGTCCTAAGTTTTATTAGAGATGTCAAAATAATGTTCAAACTGCTGCATCACATGTTGTTGTATATTCCTTTGGACATACCGTTTTCTTTCCCTCAGAAATATATGTACATTTAAACCAAATGTAAATCCATACAAGCAATAAAAGAAGTATAAAATGAATTTTGAAGATGGAATATTAAAGCACCTCTTGGTATTTCATAAATTTTACATTGTCTATGAAGAAATAATCTAAGATTTTTCACAATCTATTTTACCTTTACTTACAAATTTTATGTACCTCATTATAAATTATAGGTTATTCAAACAACTGAGAAAGTGTATCTAAAATCTAGTTGACTGAGGGCGCCTGGGTGGCTCAGTGGGTTAAGCCACTGCCTTTGGCTCGGGTCATGATCTCAGGGTCCTGGGATCGAGTCCCACATCGGGCTCTCTGCTCAGTGGGGAGCCTGCTTCCCTCTCTCTCTCTCTCTCTGCCTGCCTCTCCGTCTACTCGTGATCTCTCTCTGTCAAATAAATAAATAAAATCTTTAAAAAAAATTAAAAAAAATAAAATCTAGTTGACTGAGAGATTTGACAGCTATGTAAAATTCTTCCTACTGTTACTTAAATCACAATGTGGATATGCCATTAGAGAAAATAAGTATTATTTAGAATGGTTATATATTATTAAAAGTAAAAAAAAATCAGTATTTTAAAGTCTGGGTTTAAATAAGTTCCACAACACTTTGTTTTACAAAATAATTACATTTAGGTTTTAGACCATTCTTTAATTTATGATTTATAAAAGGCAAATCTACTATTTTAGGGATTAGGTGACTTTGTAAAATAAATATTTAGAATCTCCGAAAGGCATTTTAGCAGTTAGGAAAGGAATCAGATTTTTAACTAACAGAAGAATCTATTTATAATCAAGTCCTGAATAGTTTCTTGTTCAGGTCACATTCTGAGTAAATGCAGACAGAATTGTTTCATGGAAATTTAGTGTGAAGTATGGGTGTGTGTCTGATTCAGAGACACATAACTAGGCTTCTGAAGAAAAATAATATCCACGTGGAATTATGATACAAACATTCCTAGTGACGGAATCAGTGAGCAGAGATTATTCGGGGACATGTGATTATGCCGATCAAAGGTGATTTTTCTCTTTGGGTATATAGCTGGTTATTTACATGACTCCTAAGAAGTCTGGATGAGAAGAGAATTTTCTTGGTTTTATTTGTTGTTTTGATTTTGATTCATTTTGATCATGCGGAGCGCATTTTTCATCACATTTTGAGAAATGTTTTTGTGCTATCATATGGCTCCTGATTTTAGAATCTATAGATTGAATTATTCATATTTTTCCTTTATAAAAGCCCAAAGAGAAGGGCCATTAAAACATTGGTTAATTAAGAAGCCACAAAGACTTCCATTTACAAAGAATTATTCAGGTACATAATGAGACTAAACTCATGTTTAAGTGTTCCGATAAACCTCAGGGCATTCATAGAACTTCTCCAGTGATTCTTGTGGTGGAGGGGTATTTGGGTTAAGAGGTGGAGACACAGTGGGCATTCATGATATGGATCCTCTGCTTCAACTGGAACAATTCCACCTTTATCCCTTACCTATTTATTTTTCATGTAAGCTTTCATTTAACAAAAGTCGAAATGAAATTTAACTACTACTGACTGAACTCAAATTTGCATGCTTTTAAGAGACATTATCTAGAATTTAATTCAGTGCAACTCATTAAACAAATCTATCAATTTTTATGTGTCTTCCATGTGTTTAGCATTTTTTGTGTGTATTTTAAATTATTCAAAGAAATAGAACCATATAATATCTTCTATGGTTAATTTTTAATTGAAATATGATTAACATGTAACATGACATTAATTTCAGGTGTACAATACAATTCAATATTTGTATCTATTTAGAAAAGCTTATCACAGTAAGTCTAGTTAACATTGTTCACCATATTAATTTTTTTCTTGTGATGAGAACATTTGAGAACTACTCTCTTAGCAACTCTCAAATGTATAATATAGTATTATTAACTATATACACCATACTATACATTTCATCCCCATGACATTTATTTTATAGCGGGAAGTTTGTACCTTTTGTACCTCATGCATCTGGTCCACTTCCTACCCCATGCTTCTGACAACCACCAGTCTGTTCTCTGTATCTATGAGCTTCATAGTTTGTTTGTTTTCAGGTTTTACATGTGCTTTACATACTTTTCATAATACCATATGGAATCATATGATATTTGTCTTTCTCTGTCTGACTTACTTCACTTAATATAATGCCTTCAAAGTCCATCCATGTCACAAATGACAAATTTTCTTCTTTTTGTGGCTGAATATTCCGTTGTATTTACATACCACGTTGTCTTTATCCATTCAAGCATTGTAGACACTTGCTTCTTCCATGTCTTGGTTATTGTTAAAAATGCTGCATAGAAAATGAGAGTGCATATATCTTTTTGAGTTAGTGTTTTTGTCTTCCTTTGGATTTGGATAAATATCTAGAAGTGAAATTGCTGAATCATATGACAGCTCTATTTTAATTTTTTAAGGAATCTCCACAACGGTTTTCTATACTGGCTGCACCAGTTTACAGCCCTTAGCTTGCATGGCAGGAGAGCACAAAGTTTTCCTTGTCTTTACTTCTTTGCCAACACTAGTTATTTCTTTCTTTTTTTTTTTTCCCCTTGTCTTTTGATAATAACTATTCTGACAGCTATGAAGTGATATCTCATTATGGTTTTGATTTACGTTCAGTGATGATTAGTGATGTCGAGCAACTTTTCATGTACCTGTTTGCCATTTGTATATCTTCTTTGGAAAAATACCTATTCGAATCCTCTGCCCATCTCTTAATGGAATTGCTTATTTTTTTGTTTTTTAGTTTTTGTTAAAAATAAAAACTCATGAATTGTACGAGTTCTTGGATATTATGGATATTAACCCCTTATTGTATATATGATTTGCAAATATTTTCTCCTATTCAGAATGTTGCATTTTCATTTTGTTGATGTTTGCTGTGCAGAAGCCTTTTAGTTTGATGTAGTCTCGCTCGTTTACTTTTGCTTTTATTTCCTTTGATTTTGGAGTCAGATCCAAAATATAATCACCAACATTGATGTCAAGAAACTCACTTCCTGATTTCTGCTATGAGTTTTATGATTCTAGATCCTATGTTCAAGTCTTTAATCCATTTTGAGTTGGTTTTTGTGTACGGTGTAAGATCTGCTTTCTTTCTTATTTCTTTATTTTCTTTTCATTTTTGTTTGTTTGTTTTGCATAGGCTGTCCAGTTTTCCCAGCACCATTTATGAAGAGATTGTCTTAACTTCCCTTGTATATTCTTGGCTGTTTTGTCATAAATTAATTGATCATATATGCATGGCTTTATTTCTGGGTTCTCTTCTGTTCCGTTCATCTACATTCTGTTCTTATGCCAATAAAATAATGTTTCAATTTTTAAACTAATTAATTTAATTTTTAATTACTATAGCTTTGTAATATAGCTTGAAGTCAGGATGCATGATGCCTCCACCTTTGTTCTTTCTCAAGATTGCTTTGGCTGTTTGTGGTCTTTAATAATTTTGCTTTAAAAGAAATGAAACAAGGAAAAAAGATAATTGTAGAGTTGTCCACTGAATTCTCCTCAAATAGAGAAAAACCTTTGTTTACAAATGAACTCAAATGGGCACATATGTTAAATAATATAAAGCTGTTGTTCATTTGCCTCTTATATGGTATGGGACAAATAAATAGCTAAACTACCCTAAGAAATAAACCGGGATTTAGAATTAGATGGGTAGGTAGATTGGAGGATAAGAGAAGTACCCTAGGTTATAATCCAGCAAAAGGAAAAAATATAATCCAGCAAACAAATCTAAAAGAGAAAAATATGGAAGAAATAAGAAGCTGTGCTAAGCAAAGGGATCAGTAGAATGTGTCAAGTTAAAATGAGTAAAGGTGGTTTCTTCCTTTCTGCTGTAGACTCTAGTGGCTGATGTTGAGATGGGCAAGTTCACAGAACCTGGGAAGGTGGTGCTGGTCCTGGCCAGACACTGCTCCAGATGCAAAGTGATCATTGTGAAGAACATTGATGATGGCATTTCAGACCATCCCTACAGCTATGCTGTGGTTGCTGGAATTGACCACTATCTCTGCAAAGTGACAGCTGCCATGGGCAAGAAGAAAATTGCCAAGAGGTCAAAGATCAAGTTTTTTGTGAAAATTTATAACTATAATCACCTCATGCCCACAAGGTACTCTGTGAATATCCCCTTGGACAAAACTGTCATCAACAAGGATGTCTTCAGAGAACTTGCTCTTAAATCCAAGGCCTGACAAGAAAAGTTCAAGTTCAAGGAGAGTACAAGACTGGCAAGAGCAAGTGCTTCTTCCAGAAGCTGTGGTTTTAGCTCTCCTTGGTTTCAGTAATTTAAAAATACCAAAAATATAAAAGTTTCAAAAAATAAAATGAATAATGGTACATAATAAAAAAATTACTGTGTAAATTTAAAGAGAAAATTAATATATATGATCACAGGGAGGGTGGTAGGGGACAAGTTTGAAGAGGTAAATTCTCCTTTTGGAAAAAAAAACAAAATCTTAGATTGGATTTAAAAATATTCAATAAAGGGGGCTCCTGCATGGCTCAGGTGGTTAAGCTTCTGACTCTTGATTTCAGCTCAAGTATTGATCTCAGGGTTGTGAGTTCATGCTCCATATTGGGAGAACATTAAAAAATATATCCCATAAAGACACACTAAAGAGACTAAATAATAAATAAAAAACAAAACTAGAAAATACTGCATATTACACTTAAGGAGCTTGATGTAATATACTGTATATATGTAAATATATACATAAGTAGTAAACATACTTTTTTTTTCAAAGACACATAGAATAGTCTTTGAGAGTATTAGACTGAAAAGATAATTTAAGAAGTTTTAAGGAGAAAAAGTAAGATTTTATACAGATCACATTCTCTGACAACAATGCAATAAAAAATGATATATAAAAGTAGGGAAATTTTTCTAGATATGGCCTCTAAGGTAAGGGAAATCTGTGTCTGCTGACTGACTCTTAGGAAACTGGACTACCTTCTAACACCATACACAGAAATAAACTCAAAATGGGTTAAACACCTAAACATGAGACTTGAAACCATAAAAATCCTAGAAGACAACACAGGCAGTGATTTCTCTGACATCAGCTATAGCAGTATTGTTCTAGATATGGCTCCTAAGCCAAAGGAAATGAAAGCAAAAATAAACTATTGGAACTACCTCAAAATAAAAAGCTTTTGCACATCAAAGGAAATCATCAACAAAACAAACAAAAAACCCCTACTAAATGGGAGAAGATATTTGCAAACGATACATCCAATAAGGGGTTAATATAAAAATATGTAAAAAACTTATACAACACCAAAAAACCCCAACAATTCAATTAAAAAATGGGTGGAGGACCTGAATAGACATTTTTCCAAAGACATCCAGATGGCCAGCAGACACATGAAAAGATGCTCAACATCACTCATTATCAGGGAAATGCAAATCAAAACCACAATGATATATCATCTTACACCAGTTAGAAATACTAAATTCAAAATGACAAGAACTAACAAGTGTTGACAAGGATGTGGAGAAAAGGGAATCCTCTTGCACTGTTGGTGGGAATGTAAATTGGTATAGACACTGTGGAATACAGTATGGAGTTTCCTCAAAAAGTTAAAAATAGAAATACCACATTAATAATTCCACTACTGGGTATTTTCCCAAAGAAAGTGAAAACAGTAATTTGAAAAGATATATACACCACTATGTTTATTCATCAATATATGAATGAATAAAGAAGATATAATATGTATACATACATACATAATAGAATATTATGCAGCCATAAATAGAATGAGATTCTGATATTTGAGAACAACATGGAGGGTAGAGAGTATTATGCTAAGCGAAATAAGTGAGACTGAGAAAGACAAATACCATATGATTCCACTCATAAGTGGAATCTAAAAAAAATGAATAAACAAAAAGCAGAATTAAACCTATAAATACAGAGAACAAACTGGTGGTTGCCATTAGGGAGAGAAGTAGGGTCTTGAGCAAAACAAGTAAAGGGGGAAGGGAGAAAGAAGTCTTCAGTTATGGAATGAATAAGTCATGGGAATAAAAGGTACAGCATAAGCAATACAGTGAATGATGCTGAGGCGGCAGATGGTAGCTACCTTTGTGGTGAACATAGCATAATGTATAAACCTGTCAAATCACCAAGCTGGTCACTGAAACTAATGTAACATTTCATGTCAACTATACTCATAAAAAAATAAAAGTTCAAACCTGCCATAAGCAATTTAAAAATTAAAAAAAACTATTTACAAACTATTTAAAAATAAATAAAAATGAATATGCCAAAAATGGTTCTCAATTAAAATGTTACAACTCTAACTGCTCAAAGGTAAAGAATTGAATTGACTAGAAAAATAACAGTTAAATATATATGATAGTAAATTAAAAGTAAAATGATCATTAATAAATAAGTAAATATTCATTATAACTTAGAAAATCAGGGAAATTACATTTACTCAATAACCAATATGTGCTTTCAAAAGGACGAATGAAATAGAAAAAAGGAATCACTTTTGTATGCCTATTTAATCAAAGAAAGGAGACTATGGAAATTAACATAAATGAGAATATCATAGTAATATGAGGAATATTAAAAGTATCATCTGACTCCTTGTTTTCCATAATAAAAAGCTAGATGGACAGAAAATAAATGTAACAAACACACAATTTAATATAAAGGTGCCAAGTCTTGTAAATTAAAAGAAAAATTAAAACTGGTTTCTTTTTCTCAGCGTCTTCAGATAGTGAATGATTCCAAAATTAGGAAATGGGCTTCTGTTCAAAGATCAAATTCAAAGAACCAAACAGAAAACATGTTGTAAAGACAGAGAGATTTGAGATACCATCTCACAGATCCTTCCAAATAAGTACAAGGTCCTGTAAGTGTCTTAAGGAAACACCTTGCACACCCTCGCTGGTAAACATTAGGGCTTCTGAGAGTGTTAGAGATGTTCTTCCTGCAAGCTCACAGAGATCTCTGAAAGAGATTATTTATTCGAAGAGACTGTGAGATAATGAGTGGATTATAATGGAGTCCATTACAAATGCACACACAAAAACCTGTGAAGTATTTTTTTTTGTTTTGTTTATTTTGTTTTTAAGAATTATGCCAGCTTAGACTGAAAGAACAGGGAGAGTATAAAAGGGGAAAGCTTTGGGTTCCTTAACTTCCATGGGTAGGAAATGGACCTAAAACCCTAAAACCCAAAACCTTATTCTACTGCATATATGGGCTAAACTTTAATTTTAATTTTAAATTTAAATTTAGAAAAGAAAGGGTAAATATGAAAGCCTTGATGGCAAAGCCAAGAGCCACAGTAAATACCTCCCAGACAGTGGACTGAGCTCCAGTCAGGGAGCTGGCAATATGTACAGGCTCAATTTCAGAATTGCTGTGGATCATTAATTCCTGTGAGTCTCAGGCTTCTATCCTTTTTGATGGGAAATGTGACTAATGATTATCCTATACCTATCTAACCATTACATGTTGGATATGAGGATAGGGTAGATAATTTGTCTCTTTATTTCAAAAATCCTTATTTGAGTGGAAGTGTATTCAAGGAGTTGTACAAGGAAGTGTATTCAAGGATTAATTGTATCTGAGCATCCTTCATACTTCAGCTTGATTTACCTTGACAAGACCCCGGATTTTGAGCTTGTTGTAATGAGATGAGGTTTCTGGGTCTTGGGAAAAGGGATGAGTATTTTTCCATGTGGGAGAGATGTAGACTGTTGCTAGAGAGTGTACTGTGGCAAGCTGTAGTTTCTCCGAATGGACACATTTTGTATTATATGTCATATATTGTATTATATTATAATGCACTACATTGTGATGAGATGCGATATTACATTATATTGTGTTATACTGTGATGTGATGTTATATCCTAATAAACAAGACCTTCTCATGGAGTGATATTGATATTCTTCTCATCAATATTGAGGAGGAAGCGTCTACATTATTACCCCTTTAATCTGGGTAGGTCTGTGACTATGGTTGAAATGACACTTTGGGACTTCCATGGTTATGTCATAAAGTCTGATAAGGCCTCTTCATAGTTCCTGTTGGAATACTTATTCTTGTATTACCATGCTGTGAGCAAGCCCAGACCACAGGGAGAGAAAGGCGAAAGAATGCCCTAATGATTTGAAAAATGAATTGTTTTTGTGAAGGAAGTTTAGAAAGTAGAACAAGCACAGAATATTTAGGGCACAATGTCATAAAGAGAGAATATATAGTACATGACATTTTCAGTGTATGTGAATGCTTTATTATACGAGTAGTATAGGATTTTAGTATCAGGAATAGGAATAATGGGTCAATAAATATACTTGAAACAATTATTCAATGGTAATTCAAATTACACAGCCCAAGATCAGAGGCTTACAGTTCTCTTCCAGGGTAGGTAACAGAATAATTTTCCTCTCCCTCTAAACTGAGCCTCTATTTTGAGCCTCCTCAGCACCTTTTTTTCACAGTTTATATCATTTATTTTTTTCCTTAGCGCGGACACAACCGCCCAATAAGCACACAAATAAACAAAGGTTGATGGAAGGATGAATGAACCTCTCTAGAATATTGACAGGTGCTCTCTTGGGTGCTAGGATAATACCCTTGAATAGCCAATGATTATTATCCGTGAGAAACTGCATTTCAGTTGGCTATGTCGAAGTATCCTATTCTTTTCCTTGAATCTCTTTTGAGTATTTTGTCTTTTTCCGGACTGGATCTTTTTATCTCTTTCAACACTTTTCTTAACATTATTTCAACAATTCATAACAACACAGTTTTATTACCAAAACAAACAAACAAACAAACAAACCCCCCAAAAACCCACAACCCTCATAAGAGGGACAGGCAAAGATTTCTTCTAAATCAATTTTGTAAATTTATGCACAGATTATTCACTTCCCTCCACACAAATATACTTAACTGTTGGATGATAAATACTTTATATACATAAATGAAATCTCTTTTTAAAAAATATCTATTTCAATAAATAAATCTTGGGAAAAAAAGGGGGGAAGGACTGCTCCCTGCGTGGCTGTCAGTTAAGTGACAGACTGGTGATTTGGTTCAGGTCACAATCTCATGGGTCCTGGGGTCAAGCCCCACCTCAGGCTTCATGCTCAGCAGGGAGTCTGATTGGGATACTCTCTCTCCCTCTCCCCCATCTCCCACATGCACACACATTCTCCCTCTTTCTCGGTCTAAAATAAATAAATAAATTCATATTAAAAAATAAAGTATTTCATTTTATAGCTAAAAATAAGTAAATGAATGACATAATCATTAAGGCTTATTAAAAATAATTCTTTATGACATACCATAAGAAGTGAAAATGTCACCACAAAAAGCTTAGATTATGAGATTTTAGCCTTATGCTAATTAAGCTCTGTATATTAGTGAAATACTTTTATTTTAATCCATACCATATTAAAAGTGTCAAGAAATGGAAAATCCAAATATAAGGGAAATGCTTTATTTTTATGACTTTTAAAGCTTTCTTTGAAGCAATTCTAGAATATAATAATTTATCTTCATATGAAGCATGATTTAGAAAATTATGGAAGTGAAAACTCTTTCAAAATAACAAAATAAATGGGCTCTGTATAACTATAATATGGACATAATCTCCTGAGTGGGTGGGCTTTAAGCATGTACTTACCCCATGGCAAAATACCATGGCTTTGTTTTTTGCAGAAAACACAAAATAAAAAATTTCCAATAAAATGTTTTAAAATGTATTTTCATGTTGCAGAATGACAAAACAGATTAATACTTTCACTAGAATAGAGTAATAGCCTGTGTTATGAATTTAATCATAAACAGAGTCAGTACAGTCTAGTGGTTAAGGCCCAGGTGCTGGAGCCAGGCTTCTTGGGTTCTAGTTCTGGTTCTACCAGGTATCAGCTGAGGATTTGGGACAGTTATTAAACCTCTCTATACATGAGATAACTACCTGGCTTACACTAGAAGGTAGTCATGAAGATTAAATGAGTTAATACATATAAAACCCTTAAAACAGTATGTAACATACTGGAAGTGCTATTTAGAATTTGTTTTTGCTTATGCTTATTATAATACATTGAAACAAAATGTAAGTACCATTCATTTGGCACATAGAAATCTCATTTATATGTATATCCTCCAGAAAGATGTTGAGTTTCGTATATAAGGGTTTTTCTTTTTAAATTTGTAATGCTTTTTCCCAGCCATAGCTACAGCTATCCCTGTCTTTGTCTCTATCTCTTTCTGTCTCTGTCTTTGTCTCTGTATTTCTTTCTCTCTGTCTCTATCAACAGGAAGATGTGCTTTAATACCCATTTTGTCTTTTAATTTATTATGATGCTCTATAGTCTAACATCTCGATATTAGTAGATGAACTTTAACTTGTTCTACAATATTTTTGGAAATGTTTTCTTAATTTTTTTTACTACTTTATAATACTTTTGACATACTGATATTTTACAACTATGAGTTTCCTCTCCCTACAGCCCCTAATAACAACCAACTTGCTTTCTGTCTTCATAATTTTGACTATTTTAGGTAACTCATATAAGTGGAATCATACAGTATTCATCTTTTTGTAATGGTTTATTTCAATTTCCTTTCTTTCTAAGGCTAAAGAATATTCTGTTGTGTGTATATATCACATTTTGCTTACCCATTCTGTCAATGGACACTTGGCATTGTTTCTATGTTTTAGTTATTGTGAATAATGCTTCTATGAACACAGGATTACAAATATCTCTTTAAGATTCTGCTTGTAGTTCTTTTGGATATATATACTCAGAAGTAGAATTGCTGGATCATATGGTTATTTTGTTTTTAATTTTTTGAAGAACCACCATACTTTTTTCCACAGTGGCTGTATCATTTTACATTCCCACAACAGTGCACAGGATACTTGAAAATATACTGCTCAAAGATCATTTCTCATTGCTCCTTGAAACCTCTACTCCCACAAACCTGTTTTTTCTCCGGTTTTGTATATTGTCCTTGACACACAAACAAGAAGTCTAAGAACTGGAGCACCTGAGTGGTTCAGTGGATTAAAGCCTCTGCTTTCAGCTCAGGTCATGATCCCAGGATCCTGGGATCGAGCCCCGCATCGGGTTCTCCACTCAGTTGGGGAGCCTGCTTCTCCCCGCCCCCACCTGCCTCTTTGCCTACTTGTGATCTCTGTCAAATAAATAAATAAAATCTTAAAAAAAAAAAAGAAATCTAAGGACCACATATATAACTTCTTAACTTTTCATCATACTTGCCAAGACTTCATCTCCATTTCTTCTCCTGCCTTGGTTCAGGACCTCATTATCTCTCATTTGAATTTCTTCAGTGGACTCCTTACATGTCTCCTACCTTTAGTTTCTTCTTTATTTAATCCCTCTATGGTAGAGTAAGCAACAGGATATATCAACTTAATGCCCTCCCTTTCTAATCCTACAATATAATTTCCAAATTATAACATCTTTCTACCATGTTCTTAGAGCACCTAGAATGGAAGCAGCAACCCCGTGATGAACTGATAGTCTCTATTACGGGGCTCATGTTGTATAAGAATTCAGTACAAGATTGTGTCAGCCATGAAATGGTGGATAAAAAGCATTCATATTCATTATTTCAATCTTGAAGACAATTTATGATGACTAAAAATTTTTCAGTGCAAAAGAATGTGAAGGAAAGTGATATTTAAAAATCAGTCCCATGGATATGATTGGAATACATTTCAGATAATTTGGGGGAGAGAGGGATATTTGTAACCTGGAATGTTCACTATGGTTCCCTTCCTGTCTGCACGCCATGGGAAGCCCTACTAGCTTTTAAAGTAGTCTTTCCAATACGCAAATTTAATAATGCTACTCATTTGCTTTGAAATCTTTCAATGGCTTCCCACTGTCCATAGGACAAGATTACAACTGCATATGCCAACAAGGAAAGCTCTTCAGGACCAGGTCCCCACTTCTCACTACACTCTCATTTCTTTCATTTTACTCTGTTAAGTGAGCACTAACTCCTTTACAGCTTTTTGCAAATCTTTGAATGAGTCACATACGTATATTTAACTCTGCTCTGCTCTGCCTTATCACTGGTAGTAGTGATTTTTTTTTTTCTTGATTACTTGTCTTTTAATATTATCCAGAGAGTCCCTTCTTCTACAAGTACCTCCTGAGTGTCCCACAGGCTGGAACTGGTGTAGTAGATGAGCATAGTCAGTTTGGGGATTAAATACCATTTCAACTATTAACACAGGATGTTAGCTTTCTGATCTCTTAAAGTTGTGTGTAACTGTCCAATTCAGGTCACTGGAACCCTAAAAGACATGCTTTTAGCAAATAATAGGTCCTTTTGCGAAGAATGTGTGAATCAAGAGGTTCCGTGTAAAGTTGGAGATTTTGGGGTATTCTTTAGCATTTATTTCATTCTCCCCCTCAAAGTTTTGAAAATTTATGAAAAACCCTATAGACTCCCAAGAAAGGTATTGACATACTCTAGAAACAAATCCTCTTTGCTTATATGGAAACGGTCTCCTCCTGACCTCTTTATTTACTGAAACCTAATGAGGCTACATCAAATCTGAGGCTGCTCTTTGTAAACAGGCTGATGATGACCCATTTGGCTGCAGAGTACAACCTAAAGTGTTTTTATGGCTCACAGTGAGAATGTTTTAACTGAGGTTTTATGCAGCACAAACTATATAATAGGTACTATCAGTTTATCAAGTGGTTGCTGCTACATTCATGTTCTTGTTGTTATACATTATTATTGTTTTTTTGGTGCACGCCATGGATGAGTTCTATATATGAACTGTAATTCTTTCCTCCTGGACATTTAAAAAAATAATGCTTAGTGTGATGGAGTTTGGACTCTAGTTCAGGCTGCAGAGGGTCAAAATTAGTTCTGCCACTTACTAGCTTTTGACTGTGCACAAATCACTTGTATTTTCTAAGAATCCTTTTCCCTATAAAGTAGAGATCATAACAGGATGGTTGGGAAGATTAAATAGTATGGTTTATATTAAATATTTAGTCTAGTGCAAATTATAGAATCATCAGAAATTAATATCAAGTTATTGTTTTATTATTAAATATAAAGTCATTTCCCTCCATTTAGCTTACCTTTACATAATTAATGCACAACATCAAAAGTGAGAATTCAGTGACAGGGTTATCTCCATTTTTCTTACAATCCAGACATCACCATCTAAATAAAGGTTATTTTGATTATTATTGTTATTTTTTATATATACTTTATTTATTTGACAGAGAGAGAGAGTACATGAGCACAAGCCTCCTTCCTGTCTTCTGATTCTGCTTTAATGCCCTTGTTTCCAACCGCTTCTGGGACCTACACATCATTCACCTTCACTTTTGCCTCCTCCATGGTATAGATTATCTCAGGCACAGTCCTTGCTAGATCTGTGAATGTACTAACATCTCTCACATTTCTTCACTTTGCCATCTGCTCAATTACCTTCATCATTCTCTTCCATTTTGATTTAAATACCTTGGTAAAGTGGTACATAAACTCTGTCTCCACTTTTTTACTTCTTATTTATACTTCATGCCATTAGAAATGTAATATATTTTCTCATCTTCTTACTGAAATTGTTCTCTCAGAGGTCAGTAAGATAACCTACATATAATAACTTAGTTAACTTATTATAATATAGCTAATAGGCACATTCATTTCAGTGGCCAGTTGTGAACTGCTTGAGTCCGGGAACTATGCCTTTTCTTAGTTTTGCAGCTCACACACCTAGAACAGTATTTGGTAAGTGATAAACACTTAACAAATATTTATTGAATTAAATATTCAAACTTCTTGGTAAAAATTTTCTGACACTCTGGAAAATAAAACAAAACTGAAATGATCTTTTTAAAATCCTCAACAGGTCCTGTGGAGTAAGTACCATTATTTCCTTTAATTAGGGAGTGAAGAAACTTATTAAGAATAAATTAATATTTCTTGAGTGCATTTTTGCAGGCATTACATTATGGGATTAGCATGCACTGTTTCATTTATCCTCTGAACAATCCTAGGTATTCAGAATTATGATTTTCATTTTTACTATTAGAAACTCAAGATACAGTTTAATGTGCTTAAGATTGTACAAGTTGTGAGCAGCCACAGTAAGAGTCAAGCCCACATTTGACTGATTCTAAAGTCGGTGTTCTTTTTACTCCTTTTTTCATAATGTTTAATATCATATGTCAGCAGCCTTCCAACTTGGGAATGAGTACTCCTGAGGTCTCCAAAGACTTTCCAAGGAATTCACTGGCATAGAGAGTTTTAGGTACTCATTTTCTTGTTGGGATATTATATGGGTTCTACTTTCTACCTTTCACATCTACCATTCTTCCACTTTAAAAAGAAAGATATCCTAATCCCTAATGTTGCCATGGAATATTGTCCCAGAGAGCTAAAGAAGAAAAAAAAAAAAGGCAACTTTATGGTGACCAAGAAATAGTTCAAAATATCAGTGTCTGGGAAGTGTTCTTTACCAGGGTACCATCTGTATCTCAGTTATATATATTTCATGGAAGAGAATTAAAACGTTTCAAATTTAGGGTGCCTGGGTGGCTCAGTGGGTTAAAGCCTCTGCCTTCGGTTCAGGTCATGATCTCAGGGTCCTGGGATTGAGCCCCACATCGGGCTCTCTGCTCAGCAGGGAGCCTGCTTCCCCCCTCTCTCTGCCTGCCTCTCTGCCTACTTGTAATCTCTGTCTGTCAAATAAATAAAATCTTAAAAAAGAAGTTTCAAATTTAATTCTGATGTACCAGTGTTAAATCTATAAGTAAAAGAAAAACTAGTTAAATTAATAATTTATAAAAGTTAAAATTTGTAACATAGAATAATATTCTATATTTTCTTTAATATTTTTTCCACTTGTAGGCAAAACTATTTCTTTACCATTTTTTCTTAACAGGGCAAAATTCTTCTGTCACTATCACTCCTCACCACTTTTTTTGTTTTTTCATATTACATTTTGATTAATTTAATACAGTGTGTGCCATGTAAGGCTCAGTAATAGTGACTAACACCTTTGGTAAGCCACACTCTGAGGTGTTTGAATACTTTATCTTCTTTTTGCTATTTTCACAAAGTCTTTACCCATTCTAGCACCAAGTATTATCTATGCATAAGTGCATCAACCAGTTGGGAAAAAGCTCCATCCACGTTACTAAACAATGTATTTCTCAAAATATAATTTTATTGTAGTAAGTATCAACATTTGGATTACATTTATATTGTTTTGGTCAATTATATACAAATACTGTTTGAAGAAACGGTTTTTATGCTTAGACCCTACAGTGACAGAAAGTTAAAATAGAAAAAAAAAGTTAAATAGAAAGCATTCAAGGGGCGCCTGGGTGGCTCAGTGGGTTAAGCCGCTGCCTTCGGCTCAGGTCATGATCCCAGGTCCTGGGTTCAAGCCCCACATCGGGCTCTCTGCTCAGCAGGGAGCCTGCTTCCTCCTCTCTCTCTGCCTGCCTCTCTGCCTACTTGTGATTTCTCTCTGTCAAATAAATAAATAAAATCTTAAAAAAAAAAAAGAAAGCATTCAAATAGATTTATAGATATTTGATATAGCTAAGTACATTAAGGTGATATTAAGGATAACAATTTATCAAAATAGGACATAATTATGTAGGGGAAATAGAATGGAAATATAAATTCAAAGAGAAAAGGAAAGAAGTCAAACTAACTGAAAACAATTTGCTCATGTATTTTATTTATTTATTTATTTTAGAGAAAGGGAGAGAGAGAGAGTATATGAATGAGCTGGGGGGAGGGGCAAAGGGAGCTGAGAGCTGAAGATCTCAAGCTGACTCCACAGTGAGCAGAGCCTGACACAGAACTCCATCTCACGACCCTCTCAGATCATGACTAGAGCCAACACCAAGACACTTAACCCCCTGAGCCACCCAGACACTCCTGCTCATGTTTTTTAAAAAATGTATAAAGATGAGTATTAAAACACTACAATATATGTTACATTGGATAAATTAAAGTGATGGTGTTTTATTTTCAAATCTCTAATTTAAACTGCATCAGAAATCACCACATTTATGACCACTTAAACTTTGGAAACTTTGTTCACTTATAAATGTTCCAGGGGGTAGAAGTGTTTTCAGAATTCCTTTAGGAGAAATGCAAGCCAAAATTTTGAAGACGGCTTTGTAAAAGTTGTAGGATGTGGTAGGGAGTGCCCTAAATATAAACAGAAAACTCCGATGTCCCTGGCAGTTTCTACCTTCCCAGGGGACTCACTCATCCTGTGAATTTGGGTAAGTTACTTAACTTTTCTGGGTCTCCCTTGCCTCACCTACAAAGTGGGTATAATCACATCCACCATACAGGTGGCTGGAAGAAGAAGGGAGTGTATGTAATGCAGTCAGCACAGTCTTGGCTCACAGAAACCTCGCAATAAAAAAACCATAGCTAGTATTTTTTGTTGATATTATTGCTATTGTTATGTTTTAATGACCAGGCACTAATGGCCCTGATATCAGTTTGCTGTGGATTTGCCAGCACTTAGGAAGGGTGGATCTGTGTCAGCTCTCATATCCAAATTTCCTTCACTTAGTGGGCACAAATGTTCACATTTTGCTTTAATGTGAATCTGTTTCTTGTTTAAAAATTTTCTGGCCTTTCCTGTAACTGCCTCTGCAGTGCTCTTCCTTCCCTTCCCCAAATATTGGCCCCAGGCCCACTCAAAGATTTCTCTCTTCACTTTTGTCCAAAACTGCTGGTCTCAGCATGAACTCCTCTACCTTGTTGACTTCCTTCACCCCGCCCCATGCCCTGTCCTCTGCCCACCAACACAATTTAGCCTTCTTCCAACTCTTCCCCTGAGGCCATTAGAGCCTCCATTCCATCTTAAGCAAACTCCTAATTCTTCTAGAGAAACTCTATGCAAAATTATTTTGAGATTAGACGTTATGCATCATATCATTTTAATTAGTTAACATGTTAAAATTATCAAAAGGAAATGCTGATAGGCCGAGTTTAAGTTGTTTCCCAACAAAAATGCATTATGTCAGTGAAACAGCAGGAAACCAGAAGAGAGTATATATAGTGCATTGAAGTAACTTTCTCGGCAACTTTAGTTGTGAATTACATGTTACACTCAGTCATGTGGTAAAGAATAATGTCCAGAAATACTCTAAGGAGTTGGTTAAGAGGGAATCTTGAATTTCTAAGATGAAGGAAATTATAGAAAATATAGCAATACCCTTCTTTTGCAGCTTTATTAATAACCCATTTGAAAATAAATGTATGCTACCTTTTAAGTCCACAAAGACAGTTGCAAAATATTATTAGAGAAATAGAGGAGATAGCAACATCAGAAACATGAGATAAGAATTTTTTCTTCAAATCAAACATAAATTTAAGCATCTTCCATGTGGCAGATTTACAGTCTTTCCTCTCCAGCCCTTAAACACTTACGTTAATATTTAATATATAGAAATGGGGTCTCTTGGATGGCTCAATCGGCTAAGCATCTGGGTCTTTGTTTTGGCTCAGGTCATGATCTCTGGGTTGTGAGATCGAGCCATGTATCAGGATCTGTGCTCAATGTGGAGTCTGCTTGAGATTCTCTCTCTCCCTCTTCCTCTGCCCTCCTCTTGAGTCACATACGCATGTGTTCTCTCTCAAATAAATAAATTTTTAAAAAATATTTAATATAAAAAATAAATACACATACCATAATGTAAGTTATAAAGCATAATAATAATGATAATGATAAAAATACACTGAATCTACCACCTAACTTTAAATGATAGAGTGTTGTTAATTCTGTATTAGGTCCCAGTACTCCACACAACATTCCTACATTTTCCACCTTATTTCTTGACACTCTCCATTTGTTTGAGGCATAAATGATTTGTGTAGTTTCATCCAAATGCTTCTACTCATCTTATTTTTTTAATCTCTTCTCTTTCTTGTTCTTTATCTGTTTAAATTGATCCTATTCATCAAGGGCCACATCAAATCCTAGCTCTTCCACTACAATACCCCATCCCACACTTACTCAGAGCAGTAGTCCTTCCCTTTAGCAAATGTAAAACTTATGTCTGTACCATTTACCTGCTACTCTCCTTCCTAAAATAGTAGCTTATCTTAGCTAATTGTTGGATGATTTCTGTTCTTTGTTCAGTAACTCATGGAGAACCACCAGGTCTGATATCGGTCTAGCCAGTGAGGCAAGAGCTGAGCCGCACTCCTTAGAGGCATCATCTCAAACATTCCTCCCAGTCGTCTGTGTGCTAACACTGATGTTATCCACAGCTTCCAAATGAGGACACTGTGGCTTGGAGAGGCTAAGCAACTTGCTTAAGGTCACACTCTGACTGGCTTCAGAGCCCAAACACTGCTAATCTGCTGTCCCGTTGCCAAACTCTTCATTGCCGTGGTGACCCCTCTGGCTGAATAGAGAGTCACATGCTTAGTATACACATAGGTGTCCCTTGGTCTGCAGATAATTCCTAAGCCTCCTAGGTACAATCTGTTCTTGGTCAGAGTTCTCTTGAATCTCTTTTTTTTTTCTTTTCTTCTTTATAGACAGTACTTTTCTTCCCATTTTGCTAGTTCCAATCTTTTGCTGAATGACTGCTTTAAAACTCTCACATATTCTTTGATCCCTGTGGTCCAAAGGGCTGCATTTTATAGACTCGGGCATTTAATGTCTGTTAAGGAAAAGGGGAATAATCTCCAAATCCCTATTGCCTTTCCCAAATTATTTACAGATTTCAGTTACTAACTGAACAGAGGCCTTCATTCAAATATGAATAAAGGGAGCAATATGGCATTTACTCAACATTTCATTTTTTCTTCTTGGTTCTTTTTGCTTCCCAGCTGTTCAGTATCCTTTCTCTTATATCCAGACCATGCCAGCCTTATCAATCTTGGCAGTGAAGGGATGTCTGTCCCAAGAGGAAAACTGAGCTCTCTCTTGTCATTTGTTTTAAATATGCCTATCCTAGGCTTTGTTTCCTGGGATATTGGCCCTTCCATACTGAATTTATGGGGCTAGAGGGTTCAGGCATTTTCTTTTTGAGATACATCTGTATGTTAAAACATGTTACATTTATAACTTAATTATAATTTTAAGAATAATACATGTTAACTAAAGAAAGTTTGGAAAATTGGGGAAGTATAATTTCCTTACATCTTATCTTTCTGCTTATTTTATTTTTATAAAATTGAGATCCAAATTGTATATATAGTGTTAAACTTAATATTTGCTACTTAATATTTTTATTAAACATGTAAAAGAATATAAAAGGAAGAGCCCTATAGGAAAATATTAATAAGATTGGCCGTGTAAAATTAAAATTCTTCAAATAGAAAAAATGTTATATAAAAACAAACATCAGAAAACATCTGAAATCTATGATAGATAAAAGAACTGTAAACCAAATAGATAAAGAGCTCCCACAAAAAAGATGAATGACCTAATTAAAAACCATCACAGAACATAAGCAATCAATTCATAATCAAACAACACTCTAACAACATTACATATTTTCAATCTTTTAAATCACTGTGTATCAGGCTTAAAAAAAGATGCATTATTATTTCATTTATAATTCTCTAATAATTAGTATTAATTCACTTTTAATATAACCTTTACAATAAGGGTTGCAGTAATGATTGGAATTCCAGAGTAAATTCAGAGAAACTATGTTTTGGTGATAATTTTCAGTTATACCGTGTACGTAGTTTATGCTGGCTCCTAGTCCGCAAGTTTCTTGATGTCAGGAACCATTTCTTTTTGTCTTCAGAATCTGGTTCAGAGCATGGGGATAGTATATGTCTCGTGAATATTTTTGAAAGAAAGCCTAATGTCATCAAGGTTTCTAGAATCCCTCTTTTTATTGGAATTAAGTCAATTAAAATGTGCATTTGGTAAAATTATTATGTAATGGTATCACCATGGAAATAGTTGCTGTTTTGCTCTTTGCTCAAGGGAATTTAGTATCTCAGCTCCAGCTTATGAGATAGGTGTGGGATTAGCAATATGTGGGACTAAAGCTCAGTCAACATGATGCTGCATAAGTTTATCAGATTAAATTTTTTGCCGGGTCATTATAAATGACCTGTAGAAGGAGATTTGGCAAGAAGACAATTATGAAATAAGGCAGAGTAAGAAAAGAATGGTGGAAAGAGGGAGAATGACCAGAACTTAATTTATAAGTGGGGGGAAATTTAGCAAGCTAAGCAAAAGGAAAGCATCTATTATTATGTTTTATGGATTCATTCAGCACATTCATGTCTCTTTGGACCCAGATCCTGAGGTCACAGCTGTTCTTGGAAGCCATGTGAGGGGAGTTGGGAGAGTACTCAAATATGACAGTGTTGGCGGACGTGTTGTTACCTCTGTGTCAAAGGTCATGGCTAGTGCTGAGGTGCTACCATTTTGCTGTACAGCTTCCTGGGAAATTTGTGATGAGGTTTTTAAGATGATTTGGACAACAAAGCATAACTCCTCACTCCATTAAGCATGAAGCATAACTCCTCACTCCATTAAGCGTGGGCTACACACAGCAACGTCTTTTCAAAACAATATAAGGAGGGAGGGGAAGAGTAACTTTACAGTGGATAAACTTGACAGACTATCTCAGCTATATAATTAAGGTTAACATCAAAGGTAGTAAGTCATGTTGATAGAATACCCTTGATACGGTATGGTAAAAATTGCATTTACCTCTGTGTTCCTCTTAACCTTGATCTAACCATGGGAAAAAAACATCTCAGTTGAAGGACTCTCTAAAAAATACCTGACTAGTACCTCCTCAAAATAGTCAAAGTCATCAAAAACAAGGAAACAGGTGGTGGGATCTCCCACGGTTAGGACCTGGCAGTCTTGCTGCTGAACAGAGGGCTACCAGGGCACTGTTAAAAATCAAATTTTGAAAAATAGAAAAAAATGAAATTTTAAAACAAAAAAATCAAACTTGGAGTCATTCCTATATATAGGAAATTCCTAGCAATTTCAGAGTTGTGTTTGCCTTTTTTTGATATGCCTTTTAATATGATCTGATCTTTTTATTTGTCCATAGAAGATGTCTCTAAATATCACAAGTGTTGTCAGTAGCACTTTTATTTTCTAGCAAAATTGTATTTTCTGGTGCTCTATGATTCTGGAAGACAAAACAAATTTTAAGCTGGCAATTTTTTCTTTATAAATAAAACACAAGTAGAAGTCTAGTTTTCTTAGCGTATGTTTTCTGTTAGTAAATATTAAATCCAATGTAGTCAACAATTTTTTTGAAGAAAAAAACTTCTCAAACATGTTCTTCCTCTGACTGTGCCTCTGGGTATACTAAAGACACTCCCTGATGAAAACTTGCAAAGTTTTCTTTTCATGCTGCAATGTTATGTGGAGGAGCCATTAATCAGGCTATGTTGATTTAGTTACATGCACTGGCCGCAGTGTAATTTATCACTACAAGCCTGTGCTATGGTCCCCTTTCCTGTTGTTTCCTGGATGTTTCCTTTCCTGTGTCAGCATGGTGATTGATTTTTTTTTTTTACTTTCTCTTGTGTAAAAGTAGTAGACACATGTTTTTGTTGTCTATTTTATTTTATGAACCATATTGAGAATGAATGTAAAACTAACAATTGAAGAAAACATTGTTTTGTTAAAAATGTTAAGAAATCAGAATAACAATTTGTGATATAAACTATTAATATATGTCATCATTGTCCTTGAAAATAAAGTCATCAATTAGAAAACCAAATCACCATTTCTATAATTGTACTGTTATGTGTGTGTTTAACATAGAAGGAATATGAGATACAGATTTATCCCAAAGCACATATACTTGTAGTTAATAATCTTTATCTTCTTCTGCGATTTCTATTTCAAGATGAAAATTCTGGAACTCATTTTAAATTTGGTAAGATATGCTATTGGAACTAAAAATAAAATCAATGCGATCTGATCAAAACATGTAATGATAATGTGTTTAAATAAAATAATGGGACAAAAGCAGTTAGAAAAACTCCTCCATATGGTCTTGTCACAGAAGAATAATAAAAAGTTTCAAAAGTACATAGTGGTGGTATTTTTTAGAAAATAGAACAGACATGAAGCTAACAAAATACAGAGATGATTTGCCCATCATATTAAATAATCAGTGTATTGATATGTCACTAAAGCATAGGCTTCCAAGATCTCTAGGACTGGAAAGAAACCCAAGGTCAATCACTGTGTCAGCTCGTGCAGGGCTTTAAGATGTGGTCATACAGTTTTTGCTTGAATTCTTCCAGTGATTAAGGTGGTTACTTGCTTAGAGCAGTTCTTTCATCTTGAACAAGATGATGGATGGAAATTCATTATGTCAAATCAAAAAATCTATCTTCTTGCAATTTCCATCAGTTTTTCCTGATTCTGCCTCAAGTGACTAAATCTCACAGCCACAACACAGCGAGGATCTCATGGACTATTGCACAAATTCTTGGGTGTTTGTTTCTCTTTTCTTTCTTTCTTGAAGCATAGCTTTGATTACATCATTCCCCAGTACGAACATTTCCAATGGCTGCCACGCTGCCAACAGAATGAAGTCCAACCTCTTTGATTTCTCCAAGTGATAGTGACCAATATTTATCCCAAACATCTGCATTATTTTTTATTGCTATCTTCACTGAGGTATTTATCTCTTTCTCCCTTGTATGTTAGTTATTTATATATATGTCAGCTTCCTCCTATTCCACTGTGACATCCTTAAGAGTAGGATCTCTGTTTGATATAATTTTGTATTCCTGCAATCTCAATCTTACTTGACACATTGTATCTCTTCAGTAATAAAAGAATAAATCATGTCCTCAAAAATTGGACATGCTCCAGATGGTTTTGATAGAACACAATAGAACTATCCCTTCTCTTGTCCTTGACACTCAAGTCTTAAATCATCTAAACATTGGTAATCATGCCTTCTCTTTCTTCATCCAACTGTTAACCAAATGTTGAACACTTGCCTGGCCAGGGTGGAAGCATGGGCATGCTAGCAGACAGAGATATCCTTCCAGATGGCAGCTGTCCAATAATCAGTCCTTGTTTGGTAGAGTCAGTCAATCAGATAGGACCAGGTTTAGGAATTTTTCACTCTTTCACCAAATATCAGAAGAGATATTATTAAATGTCTTACAGAAGTCACAGTGCACTCCATAATAAATTGTAGTTTTTTGAATTCTGTCTATTAAAGTTCTTGCAAGTAATATATTTATTAAACACCTATTAAGTTTGAAGCTCTCTCCTAGACATGGAACAAAACTTAACCTTTTCTAATACTATCAGTACAAGACATTATTATTCTGATTTTAAAGATGAGAAACAAAGTCTCAGAATGGTAAAATACTTACCAAAGACTTCACAACTGGCAAGTGTCAGGACCAGGCTTCTAACCTAGGATCCAGCTAATGCAATATCAAGTCTATCCTTAATTCTTCTCTTTGCTTTAGCTTTTACATCCAGTTCATTAGCAGCAAGTCTTGCCAGTCCCATCTCCAATATCTATTTCCCAAATTCAATCTTTCCTTTTGTGTCCATAATATTCTGGTCCTGGGGACCATCATTTCTTCCCTGATCCTATAGTAGTAGTATCCTATCTGATCTTTCTGTTTGCACCATTGCCCCTTATAGTCAATTATTTACAGAACAACCAGAAAGATCTTTTAATCCTAAATGAGATTATGCCCTTTTCCCCCCTAAATACTGTCCAATGGCCTCTCATTGCACCAACAAAAATTTTAAATGCATGCTATGGCCTATAAGCCCTTAAAAAATTAGGAGTCTGTTTATCCCTCAACTGTTTACTGCATTGTTTTCCATTTCTCATATTGTGGCTACAGTGGGTTTTCTTGACATCCCCTATGTATCACCAAGCTTACTTCTTCTTCCTAGAAAGTTCTTCTAGCATATCTGCGTACATCTAGTTCTATCTTAGATCAAGGGCTCAGTTCAAATATTCTCTCTTCAGAGAGGAGTTCTTTCCCTCCCACCTAACTTATTTGTCTTTTCCTAGTTCTTTGTTATTTTGATGTGTTCTTTTATTTACTTCTCATGTATTTAGTTAAAATTATTATAATTTATTGATATCTTTTTTATAAAAAACATTTTCTCCTCTTAAATGGAAGCTCTATGAGGGCAGAGACTTCCACTGTATTATTCAGTATTATATCCACCAAATCTAGCTGATAGGAGACTTGGGAAATACTGGTTGAATCAATGAATAATTCTCTGATTTCATAATAAACTGAAGTAAGAAGTCTTTCTTCTAAAAAAGCAGACATTTTCCTAGTTGTGTTTATACCAACTTAGACTAGAAAGAAAGGGAAAAACTGAATAGGGTGGAATTAAAAAAAAAAAAAAGAGCACATTTTATGCAAATAACTTAAGGATACAAATGAAAGTAAAACCACTTGAGAAGGAATGTACTTTCACACACCCTGACAGTATTTTTCAATTTAAGATGTATCATATCTGTCACACTAATTACAGGAAAAATAAATTGAAGGGACAGTGATGGGTATGAGTAGAAATATAGGCAAAGGTGTAGGGGATACTGCTTTATTTCTTGTAAGAGAACAGTTAAAATCTTTCTTCAATAGTCAATGCAAATTATCTATAAAACTAAGGTTGTATAACTTAATAGGTGCATTAATATCAGTAATAATGTGTCTCAAGTTTTTTTTTTATTTAAGCTAACTAAAAATCTCAACACTTACAAAATCATGTTCCATAATTTCAGGAAGTAAGGAGAAAATTACGTTTATTATACATCAAAAAGGCTTAAGTGTATATAAATATACATGAATCTTAAACATAATTTTATAACAAATTATTTGTTAAGCTTCTACACATTACTCAATATAATATTGCAGCTAGGAATTTATGTTGATAAAATAATTTTATTTTCTTTGGAAGAATTTTAGGGGAAAATTTGAACACTTTCAAATAGGTCTTTCATTATTCAAAATCTAGCATAAGTATGTTTGCTTCCCAATATTTGCTTAGGGTATTGTCATTTTGGTAGGAGTAGGGGGGGAACGTCCTACCCCTTTTGGCAAAACTACATAAATATCCCAATATCCAATTCCGTTGTCACCTTCTTTATGGAGATTTTTCTGATTCTCCTCCACAAATATATATAAAGTGATGATTACTTGTTCCATCTCTGATATTTCCAGAGTCCTTTCTTATATCTCTATTATAGTACTTAATTTTCATTCTCATAGGTTTTGTAATCTAATGTTTAGACACACAGATTATATTACTCATGGACTCTTCAGGACCTCTAACAGTCTCTGGAACATAGATTTTCAAGATTCCTTCCTTCCTTCCTTCCTTCTTTCCTTCCTTCCTTCCTTCTTTCTTCATATATTTATCCAACAAATACTTAGCAGTTGTCTACTATTTACTAGGTACTATTTTGAGTGATTAAAACATAGCTGTGATTAAGACAAACCCTCCTACATTCTAGTGAAGGAGAGACTACAAATGTTAAAAACCAATGTCAGCTAGTGATAAGTGTTGAGCACAAATAAATAAATAAAATGGGCTAAAGGAGGGGAAAAAAAATGACTGGGACAGAGGTTCCTAGTTTTAGGGTCAAGGAAACCTCTCTGGGCAGGTGCCCTTTGAGCTTAAACCTCAAGGACAAGAAGAAACCAATTATATCAACTTCCTGGAGAAAAGTCTTTCAGCCAGAGGACCAACAAGAGAAAAATCTTAATGGGAGAATAAACTTGATTTGCTTTAGGGATAAAAGGAAAAATGAAGGGTTTCTTTCTTTCTTTCTTTCTTTTTTTTTTTTTTTTTAAGTAGGCTCCACAGCCAATGTGGGGTTTGAACTCATGACCCTGAGATCAAGAGTTACATGTTCTACCAACTGAGCCAGCTAGGCACTGCTGAAGGGATTCTTTTGCTATCAGTCAATAAAGATTTCTGAGCAAAAAATATTTATAAGATAAAGTCATTTCACAGTAACAAAGGGTCATTCATCAAGAGGAAATCAACAATCCTAAATGTATAGGCACCTAATAGGAAACATTCAAAATAAGGTTGAAAAAATAATAATACAACTAAAAGGAGGAAAAAGGTAAATCCATAGTTGCAGTGTGAAATTCTAATTCCTCCTTCTTACTAACAGATGAACACATAGAAAGTCAGCAAGGTTAGAGAACATGTGAAAAACACTACTAATTTTACCTACTTGGTATAATCCACTCAACAACAGCAGAATATACTTTTTTTTTTTTTCAATGCAGTTGGGGCATTTACCAAAGTAAACCATAATCTGGACCATAAAACAGGTCTCAATAGACTCTAAAGGATTCAAGTCATATAAACAGTGTTCGCTGACCCCCACAGACTTAAATAAAAAAATCAATAACAAGTATATATGGTAAATTCCTTAATATTTGTAAACTAAACAACACATTTCTAAATAATCCATAAGTCAAGGCATATACCACAAAGGAAATCTGAAAACATTCTGAATTAAATGAAAATTTCTAAAAATATTGTGAGATGTATCTAAGTGTTTGGAGAGGAATTTTATAGCTTTAAACTTTATATTTGAGATTAAGGATGATTAATCAATGACCTTAGCTTCTTCCTAAAGAAAGTAGAAAAATGAGAAGATCCAATGCAAATTAAACAGAAAGGAGAAGATAGAAAGAAAATAGCAAAGATCACTAAAATAAAATTTAAGGGACAGTAAAACACTAAAAATTAATGAGACAAAATGTGGTTCTTTGAAATGATCAATAAAATTGATACATCTCAGGCCAAGCTAATCAGGAAAAGAGAGATAGAGAGAAAGAAGATAATGAAGTACCAATATCAGGAATCAGAGAATGAACATCATTTCAGATTTACAGACATTAAGAGGTTAGTAAGGCAATATTACTGTCAAGTTTATGACCATAGATGTGACAAATTAGATGAAATAGGAAATTTCCATAAAAGATAAAAGCTACCAAAGCTGACTCAAATGTACTCTTTGGTTCTGGCTTTATTTTCTCCTATTGCAGAAGGACATCCATCACAGGGTGATGAGGCTGAGTATTTGTGTTTCTCTCTTCTCCCTTTCCTAAAGTGAAACACAGCTTTCTTTGTATATCTATACCAAAAGAAAAGAAAAGAAAAGAAAGAATTCCTAGAAAAAAATTTCTGCTTAAATATTCTCAGGTCAGGTACCTAACTTTTGGCAATTACAGTGGCCATTCCTCAGCTGCATGTTCACTCTTTTGGCCAGCAGGCTAGATATAGTGACTGGCAGACTCTCAGAGGCACAAGGAGTAGGGGAGGGCATCTCCCCACCCACCCCACCCTGCCCTACGAAAGGACTGATGTTATCGAAGGAAAGGGGTGAGCCATATTTGGTTGGCAAAACTGACAAACCAACATATGGAGAAGTAAAGACGGTGGAGAAGTAGCTGGCTAGGAATACATCAGGTAACAGGAGATCAGCTAGACAGCTTATCAAACCATTCCAAACACCCACGAATCCAACAGGAGATCAAAGAGAAGAAGATCTAGAAACAGACTTCTAGAAATTCTAGAAACAGAAAATCGACCACTTTCTGAAAGGTAGGACCATCGGAGAAGTGAATCCAATGTGATGGGAAGATAGATCACGGGGGGAGGGGACGGCTCCCAGCAAGCGGCAGAGCAACGGAGCACAAAATCAGAACTTTTAAAAGTCTGCTCCACTGAAGGACATCATTCCAGAGGCTAAACAGGGGTGAAGCCCATGGGGGACAGCGTGGTCTCAGGTCCTGTGGGGTCACAGAAGGATTGGGGGGGGTCTGAGTGTCACAGAGCTCACAGGTATTAGAGCAGGGAAACCGGCTATAGAGATGGAGCTGAGGAGTGAGGTTTCAACTCAGGGTTACTTAAATTGTGATCCGTGGCTCAGGCACTGCTCTGTGAGCAGGGACCCCACAAGATCCGGGGAGACCCCCCTGGAGGAGCACAGGGATCTGCAGGGCTTAAAGACTCCAGGCAGGGCTGTGTGTCAGAGACAGAGATGCTTGGTCACAGGCTGGGTGAGCTTGGAGGGCAGCCGGAGGCCAGGGATATGGGAGTGATTGAGTGCTTTTCTCCAAAGACGCACTGAGGAGTGGGGCCCTGAGCTCTCGGCTCCTCCAGGCCGGAGATTGGGAGGCCTCCATTTTCATTCCCATCCTCCAGAACTCTACAGAAAGCATTCAGGGGACAAAAGCTCCTGAAAGTGAACCAAGCAGATTCCTTAGCCTGGCCCCTGGTAAGGGTGGTGCAATTCCGCCTTGGGCAAAGATACTTGAGAATCACTACAACAGACCCCTCCCCAAGCAGATCAGCAAGAAATCCAGCCATGACCAAGTTCACTTACCAAGGAGAACAGCAGAATTCCAGAGGAGGAGAAAGCATAGCATGGAATTTATGGCTTTCTCCCCATGATTCTTTAGTCTTGCAAAGTTAATTTTTTTTATTTTATTTTTTTCTTCTGCTAATTTTTTTAACTTTTAACCTATCCTCTTTTAACGTTTTTTTTAACTAGTTTATCTTAACAATACCTTTCAAAAAAAATCTTTTTTGAACCTTCATTATTATTTTTTGAACCTTCATTCTATCTAAGTTTTTCTCTTTTTTTTTTTGTATACATGTAGGGTTTTTTCTTCTAAAAAATTTGGGATACAACTTCCTCTAATAGATCAAAATATACCCTAAATCTAGCACAGGACTTTGTTCTAATCTCCAGCCTGAGAAAATTCTCTCCATTTTCTTTTTCTTTATTCTCCCAACCAACTTATCTTATCAACTCCATTTTAGAAATTAAAAAAATTTTTTTTTTCATCTTTATAGTCATATTCTGTCCTTCCATCGTGTTTAACCTTATATATGTTTTTCATTCTTTAAAATTTTGGGAGGTAGTTTCTTCTAAGAGACAAAAAAACTCCCAAAATTAAGTGGGTGACCCTGTTCTATTCACCAGTCTAATATATATATATATTTTTCTTTTTTGTATTTTTTCTTTATTTTTTTATTTTTTTAATTTTTTTTTTCTGAACTTCTTTTTACCGCCTTTCTTCCCCCCACAATTTGGGGTCTCTTCTGATTTGGTTAAAGCACATTTTCCTGGGGTCTTTGCCACAATTTTAGTATTTTATTCGCTCCTTCATATGTTCTTATCTAGATAAAATGAGAAGGTGGAAAAACTCACCACAAAAAAAAAAGAACAAGAGACAGTATCAAAGGCTAGGGACCTAATCAGTACAGACATTGGTAATATGTCAAATCTAGAGTTCAGAATGATGATTCTCAAGGTGCTAGCCAGGCTCGAAAAAGGCATGGAAGATATTAGAGAAACCCTGTCTGGAGAAATAAAAGCCCTTTCTGGAGAAATAAAGGAACTAAAATATAACCAAGTTGAAATAAAAAAAGCTATTAATGAGGTACAATAAAAAATGGAGGTTCTTACTGCTAGGATAAATGAGGCAGAAGAGACAATTAGTGATATAGAAGACCAAATGACAAAGAATAAAGAAACTGAGCAAAAGAGAGACAAACAACTACTGGACCACAAGGGGAGAATTCGAGAAATAAGTGATACCATAAGATGAAACAACATTAGAATAATTGGGATTCCAGAAGAAAAAGAAAGAGAGAGAGGAGCAGAAGGTAAATTGGAGAGATTTATTGTAGAGAATTTCCCTAATATGGCAAAGGAAACAAGCATCAAAATCCAGGAGGTGCAGAGAACCCCCCTCAAAATCAACAAGAATAGGTCCACACCCCGTCATCTAATAGTAAACTTTACAAGTCTTAGTGACAAAGAGAAAATCCGAAAGCAGCCTGGGACAAGAACTGTGTAACATACAATGGTAAAAATATTAGATTGGCATCAGACTTATCCACAGAGACCTGGCAGGCCAGAAAGAACTGGCAGGATATATTCAGAGCATTAAATGAGAAAAACATGCAGCCAAGAATACTATATCCAGCTAGGCTATCATTGAAAATAGAAGGAGAGATAAAAAGCTTCCAGGACAAACAAAAACTAAAAGAATTTGTAAACACCAAACCAGCTCTACAGGAAATATTGAAAGGGGTCCTCTAAGCAGAGAGAGAGAGCCTAAAAGTAGTACACCAGGAAGGAACAGAGACAATATATAGTAGTAGTCACCTTACAGGCAATACAATGACACTAAATTCATATCTCTCAATAGTTACCCTGAATGTAAATGGGTTAAATGCCCCAATCAAAAGACACAGGGTATCAGAATGGATAAAAGAACAAAATCCATCAATATGCTATCTATAAGAAACTCATTTTAGACCCAAAGACACAGATTCAAAGTGAGGGCGTGGAAAACAATTTACCATGCTAATGGACATCAAAAGAAAGCTGGGGTGGCAATCCTTATATCAGATCAATTAGATTAGCATGGTAAGATACAAAGAAATGGAAAAATGTTTCATGCTCATGGATTGGAAGAACAAATATTGTGAAAATGTCTATGCTACCTAAAGCAATCTACACATTTAATGCAATCTCTATCAAAATCCCATCTATTTTTTTCAAAGAAATAGAACAAATAATCCTAAAATTTATATGGAATCAGAAGAAACCTCAAATAGCCAGAGGAATATTGAAAAAGAAAGCCAAAGTTGTGGCATCCCAATTCCAGACCTCAAGCTCTATTACAAAGCTGTCATCATCAAGACAGTATGGTATTGGCACAAAAACAAACACATAGATCAATGGAACAAAATGGAAAGCCCAGAAATAGACCCTCAACTCTATGGTCAACTAATGTTTGACAAAGCAGGAAAGAATATCCAATGGAATAACGACAGTCTCTTTAACAAATGGTGTTGAGAAAATTGGACAGCCACATGCAGAAAAATGAAATTGGACCATTTCCTTATACCACACACAAAAATAGACTCAAAATGGATGAAGGACCTCCATGTGAGAAAGGAATCCATCAAAATCCTTGAGGAGAACACATGCAGCAACCTCTTCGACCTCAGCCTCAGCAACATCTTCCTAGGAACATCGCCAAAGGCAATGGAAACAAGGGCAAAAATGAACTATTGGGACTTCATCAAGATCAAAAGCTTTTGCACAGCAAAGGAAACAGTTAACAAAACCAAAAGACAACTGACAGAATGGGAGAAGATATTTGCAAATGACATATCAGATAAAGGGCTACTATACAAAATCTATAAAGAACTTATCAAGCTCAACACCCAAAGAACAAATAATCCAATCAAGAAATGGGCAGGGGACATGAACAGACATTTCTGCAAAGAAGACATCCAGATGGCCAACAGACACATGAAAAAGTGCTCCACATCACTCAGCATCAGGGAAATACAAATCAAAACCACAATGAGATACCACCTCACACCAGTCAGAATGGCTAAAATTAACTAGTCGGGAAATGACAGATGCTGGGAAGGACGCGGAGAAGGGGGAACCCTCCTACACTGTTGGTGGGAATGCAAGCTGATGCAACCACTCTGGAAAACAGCATGGAGGTTCCTCAAAAAGTTGAAAATAGAACTACCCTATGACCCAGCAATTGCACTACCGGATATTTACCCTAAAGATACAAATGTAGTGATCCGAAGGGGCTACATGTGCACCCGAATGTTTATAGCAGCAATGTCTACAATAGCCACACTATGGAAAGAACCTAGATGTCCATCAACGGATGAATGGATAAAGAAGATATGGTATATATATATATATATATATATATATATATATATATATAATGGAATATTATGCAGCCATCAAAAGAAATGAAATCTTGCCATTTACGACAACGTGGATGGAACTAGAGGGTATTATGCTTAGCGAAATAAGTCAATCGGAGAAAGACAACTATCATATGATCTCCCTGATATGAGGGAGAGGAGATGCAACATGGGGGGTTAAGGGGGTAGGAGAAGAGTAAATGAAACAAGATGGGATTGGGAGGGAGACAAACCATAAGAGACTTTTAATCTCAAAAAACAAACTGAGGGTTGCCCGGGAGGGGGGGGAAGGGAGAGGGTGATGGGGTTATAGACGTTGGGGAGGGTATGTGCTATGGCAAGTGCTGTGAAGTGTGTAAACCTGGCAATTCACAGACCTGTATTCCTGGGGCTAATAATACATTTTATGTTAATAATAATAATAATAAAAATATGGTCCAAGATCTATAATTAAGGAACTTCTGTGGGAAAGTGTAGAAGACTAAAAACATCAAGTTTGAGCAGTATCAGTTTGAAATTAAGTGGTTTATTCAAGAGTCAGACAAAAAGCATCTTGTTTCTCTAGGGAATAGAACTGAAAAAAGAAGCTTACTTCCCTTATCCATTATTGAGGTAGGTGAGGGTGAACCATAATAAAATAAATCTCTGTTTTATTTTTCATAGTATATGACTGGGGATACAAACACACAAGCAAGCAAATTTACATGGGCCTCAAAATAGATAAATGGCTATTAAGACATAATGATTTTACTGTATATAAGTAGAATAATGATTATAATACCACCACCCTTAATCATTTGCACCATCTGCTAATGTCTGGATCAGTTGCCATTGGTTTTTAGTCCTTGATTCATTGCTACTTTCCCTAAATATTATTACTATCTTATTTTAATTTTTTTACGTTTCATTTATTTATTTGGGAGAGAGAGAGACAGAGAGTGAGAGAGAGAGAGCAAGCACTAGTGGTTAGGTGGTGGGCAGAGGGAGAAGCAGACTTCCCTGTGAGCAGGGAGCCTGATGTGGGGCTCAGTCCCAGAACCCGGGGATCATGACCTGAGCCAAAGGCAGATGCTTAACTAACTGAGCCACCAAAGTGTCTCATTATTACTATTTTAATTCTTGGTCATTTTAACAAATATGACAATAATCCCATCAGCACTTCACCTTGTGGATCTGAGCCAGGATTTGATGCATGTGAACTGCAGCATCCACAAAATGTGTTTCCTCAAAGTCACTTTAAAAAACTCTCCTGCATCCAGATAGTGGATAAATTGTTCTGCTAACAACCCAATGAAAGCAATGTTGCGATATCCATGAGATGGTTTTCTGTGTTTCTGAGGTCTCAAAAGTTGTGCTTCTTTAAAGATGTTGAGGAATTTCCAATGTAATCTATAGTCCACAAGTCTTAACATAGGCAAAAAAAGTATACATGCATTTGTGTGGCCTGAATAGCTTACAAGAAATTTTCATAACAATCTCTATTTCAGAAGTGATGACATGGAGGCAGGTGACTTTGTCTAGAAGAGCTCTTCTCAATTTCAGCACTATTGGCATTTGGTGCCAGATGATTTTTTGTTTGGGGGAGCTTTCCAGAGCACTGCAGGCTGGTTAGAGATTCCCTGGCCCGTGTCCACTACTGGAACCCTATCTTCTATCTGTGACAAGCAAAAATGTGTTGGCCATTGCTAAATATCTTCTGGGGGGTTAAATTGCCCCCAGTTGAGAACCACTGGTCTAGAAGTTGATATAGCAATAACTAAAACGATCTTTATTTATTAGTAGGAAATGTGTCTTATAAAAATTATTTCCTGGGGCACCTTGGTGGCTCAGTGGGTTAAAGCCTCTGCCTTCAGCTCAGGTCATGATCCCAGGGTCCTGGGATCGAGCCCCACATCGGGCTCTCTGCTCAGCGGCGAGCCTGCTTCTCTCTCTCTCTCTCTCTCTGCCTACTGTGATCTCTGTCTGTCAAATAAATGAATAAATGCTTTAAAAAAATTCCCTGAAAATGAAAGAAATTTAATGTACGTAAACATATGGATACAGAGACTGAGTATTTCTTAGCAACATTCCAGTGAGGTAGGCCTCTGAAAATAAGGGCATGGTTCTATGACCCGAAGGGCCAATGCCCAATAACTTTGCTGAAGTCCTGGTTCCAAAAACGTGTGTGTTGACTAAACAACAGAATGGCATCTTTAAACAAATTATTTAAAGCTTTGTACACTCAACCCAATGACAAGTTCGATTCCCCCCAAGAATTAAAAGCATATTTCCTGTCTGCAGTGAAGTGTAAAATGAAGAATCACCAGAGAAAATGTAATGACTGAACCATTTAGCCCAGCCCAAATAAACACTTTTATTTCCTCTCCTTTTCTAAAAGAAACAGAACTCAACCAAAAGTTTATCTTTTCTTTATTTGGAATTCTGTTGTGCTACTCACATCACACAGAAAAAGTGAAATGTTAGTGAACAAGCATGCCTCAGTAGATCAACATAAGGCATTTATTACAAATGAATTCCAAATAATTAGTGGAGGAGATCATGAAATGTTCAGAGGGAAAAAAGGGACTGAATTTCAAACAGGAGGGGGTCTGAGCTATTAATGGGTAATCTGCACGACTTTTGTTAATCCCCTGGGGCTCCTGTTACAGGTGGTTCATATTTCTAAGCAGTGAAGTATGTGAGATGAATGGAAAATTTCTCCTTAACATTTTCCACTACCCAACCTTCACATGAAAAGCCCTATACCAGATCAGGCAGCTGGTTTATTATAACTTCTTATTCAGAAACATACCACTATTCAGTACTCCCACCCTTTGCTACTCACCAGAGATTTTCCTTTCTACATTTTCCTGGTATAGAATTTCTTTTGGAGAAAGTCTGTAGTTAACTTATAATATAGACAAGAAGTATTATTTAGTTTTAAAAAGACTGGAGCACTTGAGTCAATGTTCTTATTTATTAGGTCTGAGAAGGGGAATTCATGTTTTAGAAAAGTTTCATATATTGTACATATGAAATGGCTCTAACTGCTACCAATAGTTATAGGAGAGATGAATTAGAAAAATATAGATTACTTTTCTTATATATATCATTTGAGTTTAAAAAGTACTGAAAAAGTATGTCATGAAATGAGTCCTTAATTTTATCCAAAAAAATGTAAAAAACTTATTTAGATGAGATAAATGTGCAAATATACAGAGAACCAAAAACTAAAACACACCCAAACAAGTGGGGCATTGCCTGCCCCTGAACTAAGGAAAGAAAACATTACACTGACACTTTTATTTTTCATATTTAAATTATTCTTTTATTTATTCCTGTGAGCCCCTGTCATAGTCTCTGATTCTAGTGAAGTTATTCTTTCATTAAGATGCCAGGTTTCTCTCCTCATGCCTTCTTACTTTTTCTTTCCAGAGGCATTCCACTTACCCTCTGCAACTTGTCTTATACAACTCTCCTGGTATTAATTAATCAAAATCTATTTCTGTCAGTTTCTAAATATATTTAGATCTACATCTTTGCTCAGTTCTCTGCAGATTTTAATGAGGTACAGTCCTGGCCTTGGGCCTGGAACCATTAGAAGGGACCTCAAGGAGGTGGGATACAAATAGAATTTTAAAAATATGTGGGCTATTTTATAGGAGAGGAAGACTATATAAGGCATTGATGTGTCTGTTTCTTATGTTGTTTGTCCTCTCCTCCCCCACTTGTATTGGTGACATCAATATTGAACCTCTTAAGCTTTTCATTAAAAACTTGGAAAGTGCAGGGGCACCGGGGTGGCTCAGTCGGTTAAGCATCCTACCTACCCCTGATTTGGGCTCAGGTCATGATCTCAGGGTTGTGAAACTGAGCCCCATTTCAGGCTCCATGCTCAGCACAGAGTCCTTTCCCTCTGCTTCTCCCCTGTTCCTTTTCTCTTTCTTTCTTTTTCAAGTAAATAATGAATAAAATTAAAAAAAAAAACTTGGAAAATGGGGTCAGGGCTTTCTAGGTGCTGTTCATATATGCCTGTTATAGCAATTTATTGTGAACTATTATCCCCACTGCCGGTTTCTTTCCTTCTAATGATTCATTCTCCATTGCTACTGAAATTCTTTTGCTGATATGCAGATTATATTACATCACTCCTCTACCTTAAAGATTTTATCAGCTCCCCTTTCCCTATAGCACAAAGTCCAAACGCCTTATCATGGCATGTAATTAAGCTTGTTCATGATTTTACCTCCACTCTCTTTATAGCCACATTTTCTACATCTCCCCCTGCTCTTTCTCTACACTCAAGGACCCAGATACTTGCAGGTCCTCAAATACATCCTGAAATGGTATACCTCAGATATATTGCAGGTTTGTTTCCAGACCCCTTCAATAACGTGAGTACCACAAGAAAGCTAGTCAAATAAATTTGTTGGTTTCTCATGCACATAAAAGTTATGGTTATACTATATTGTAGTCTACTAAGTTTGTAATAGCATTATGTCCTAAAAAAAGTACATACTTTAATAAAAAATACGTTATTGCTAAAGAATTCTATCATCTGAGCTGTCAGTGAGTTATAATCACCGATCACAGATCACTGTAACAAATGTAATAACAATGAAAAAGTTTGAACTATTGCGAGAATTACCTAAATGTGACACAGAGACACAAAATGAGCAATGGTGTTGGAAAAATGATGCCAGTGGGTTTGCTTGATGCAAACTTTGAATTCATAAGAAGCACAATGTGCGCAAAGTGCAATGAAGTGAAGCACAACAAAATACTACAAAATACAACAAGATACATTTCCTATATCTTTATAAAAATAGCTTTCTAAGCACTACATGCAGATCAGTCATTTTAATCCCCAAGCAACCCTTTGAAGTAAATACTGTTATTTCCATTTTGTAGAAATGAGAAAACCGAGGCACAGAGTACTGAGTACCTAACTGATGGCCACTCAGTATGTGTCAAGCTAGAGTCAGGATTTGAACCCAGCCATTCTAGTCGCAGAGTTAGTGTTTTTTCCTCTTCTTTCCACCTACATTTGCCGGACACAGCTCAATTCATTCTCCAAGGTCTAGCTTTTAGTTTCATTGGCTTCTTAAATTGTATTTGACCCCTCTACCCCAGAGTGAGTTATTATCCTCTGGGCTACTACTGTTCTTTAAATATTCTTCAAAAATACAGTTATAAGGCTATAATACATATGTTATAATTAATTACTTACATGATTCCTCTTAATTCAGATAGGTTCTAAATCTTATGTTTTTTTTTTTTTAACTCAGTGTGAAACACTGTTTTATTTGTGAATAAATGAATGAATAAGTAGTTAAATGAACATCTTTTTTGAAAAGTTTGTTTACTTAAGCAATCTCTACATCCAACATGGGGCTCAAACTCATGACTTTGAGATTAAGAGCTGCATGCTCTCTCAACTGAGATCGCCAGGAACCCAGAACATCTTTTAATTTAATCAATGGTAGGTACATAGCCCTTTGCTGAATTCAGTACCGTTATAAACATTCTAAGATAGCTGGGTGATAGAATGAGGGGTGATTTCTTCCTTTCTTTCTCTCTTTTTCTTTCTTTCTTCTTTCTCTTTCCCTTTCTTTCTCTCTCTCTTTTTTTTTAAAGACTTTATTTATTTATTTAACAGACAGAGATCACAAGTAGGCAGAGAGGCAGGCAGAGAGAGAAAGAGGAGGAAGCAGACTCCCTGCTAAGCAGAGATCCCGATGTGGGGCTTGATCCCAGGACCCTGAGACCTGACCTGAGACGAAGGCAGAGGCTTTAACCCACTGAGCCACCCAAGTGCCCCTCTTTCTTGTCTTTCTTTCCCCTTCCTTCCTCCCTCCCTTCCTTCCTTTTCCTTCCTTTCTCTCTTTGTTTCTCTTAGCTGCATGCAATCACACTTTTTCTGAATAAAAAGAAAACATGGATAATTTAGATTAATTTTTAAAATTTGGGGGAACTAAGACAACAACAATAAAACCTTGCATGTATAAAAACAATATCCTGAATTAAGAAAGATGTTCTGTTTCCTCTTTAAAAAATGACATACCTTGGGCACCTGGGTGGCTCAGTGGGTTAAAGCCTCTGCCTTTGGCTCAGGTCATGATCCCAAGGTCCTGGGATCGAGCCCCATATCGGGCTCTCTGCTCAGCAGGGAGCGTACTTCCTCCTCTCTCTCTGCCTTCTTAAAAAAAAAAAGAAAAATGACATACCTTCATCAAGATATGTAAGATATTAAAATACACAGTAAAAATACCAAATATCTCACTTTATTTTAGATTATATGAAGTGTTAGGTAAGAGTTTTGCCTTTATTTTCTACATTAGGCCACATAGTCTAGAGTGGACTAAAGTTCAGCTGCATTTCTCGGGTAGAGGCGATGTGGTGGACTTGACCCGGAAAGGTGCTGGCTTGAGTTATGATGCAGCTTCCACAGTGGTTCCCCATTTCATCTTGCCCACAAGGGGTGATTTTAGGATAAGTAGTTTCTGGCTTAGAATGTATACAGCTTCATAGATCAAAGGCAACCCCTTTGAGCTGCGTCCAGAAACACCCTGGTAGCCAGTGCGAGCTGTGGTGCATGGATGTTAATACGATCCATCTGGCCGGGACCCTTAAGCGAGCAAGCTGCTGCTGCATTTTATTTTATAGTACCAGCAACTATACCGGGGCTTTCACGTCAGCCTCTGCTCTATCACACGGCTATAATAGGCTGGAAAACACAAAAATTATGGGTGAGACATTCCGCATAAAAAGGGAAGTTGTAAATCAATTAAAAAAAAAAGAGTCTGGGTTTTTGTTATTGTATTGATTTGCAGGTATCACAGGATTTAACTTTTAGCAGCGTGATGCACGCTGGATGTGTGTTAATGCACCAAGAATGGTTCACAGTCCAAGGAGGAAACTGCTTTTTTTTTTTCTTGAGGTTCATTTTTGACATTTGGTATATTAAAGGCAAACAATATGTTCCAGAGGTAGTTGATATTCACCATAGAAATTTAGTTGCACAGTTTAAATATTATGGCATTTCTAAACTAATACAAAATAAATTATTACTCTTTTAGTAGATACTGCCAGCACACTGTGTGGGTGCTCAGAAATCAATTAAAAATAAAATGCAACCTATTTTAGGATTTCTAGTGCCTCATCACACAATACATTGTTTTCATCAGAACAGAAGTGTCAAGTTTTTCTAAGTTAAAGCACGGTATTTTTTTTTTTTTTAAAGCACGGTATTTTTAAATGGGAAAGGCAGTATGTAAGTAAATACTTTCAAAATACGTTCTTTATTTTTTGTAGAATTTTGTCAAGTAAAAGTTCCTAGAAGGGTATTTGTTTCTTGTTCAGGTGGGATCATGTTTACTGGACAGGAGCTTTTCTCTCATTCTGTTGCTTCTGTCTAGAATGTTACTCCTTTTCTCCTTATCCTATTAAATTTCTGTTTATTCTTTAAAATCTGTCTCACCTGAAGGTACCCCCTTTCTGAAATCTTCCCTTATTCTCCAAGGCCTACATAACCATTTCCTCCATTGAGTTCATATTCATAGATGTGGAAACTCTTAACATTCTGAGATAGTTGTATAGATGTATACCTGTTCTTCTAAAGTACGAGCAACTTGAAAGTAGAACCTGTCTTCAGTACCTGTCTGGGTCAGAGTAGAAGCTCACTTGATAACTTGGTAGTTGTATTTACCCGTATGGAATAAATGTGCCAACCTGCTCTAATCATCTATGTTTATATACAAATTCTTATGATTTTTCAGAGCTGAATAATCTGGAGGAAGAAGGAGCATTTGTATCATGGGCAGTATGGTTCCACTGTGATGTTGAGTAGATAAACTTGACCCTAGCACTATGTTGTGCCATTTTTAAACCACGTAAATTTCATAGATACATATATGGTTCATATAGAGTACGTACGGGAGACCTATATTTTCATTTCTTCTCTGCCTCTCCTTAGAGCTGTGTATTATAAACCAGCTCCCTGAAGGTAGAAGGACATTTTCTTTTTCAAACAACACACGAGGACGTTTCCTCCAAGGAAGAGAGTTATATTGTCAGCTGGAGAAAAACAAGGAAGCCAGTAAAGTAACAAACAGTGCACATTCTTCCTAGACAAGAAGCTGTAGAAGCACAGGAGATTAAAAGAAGGTAAGACTTGGTCCTACCCTCAGATGGCTTTTGGTTTACTTTCCAGACACAAGCCAAGGGTCTTACCTAGAATGAAATTCCTGTGCTGGTGGTGGTCATGCTGGCAGGGGTGGCAATCTTTCTCTGCAGACTGCGTTCCTACCAGTTGCCTAAGCTGTTCTTTTCCAGGGGTATTTTAGTACCTGCTCGTCTTCCCTTTGTCATGCAAACGGTGCAGGGGTTTCTAGCTCAGAGTCATGCAGTGAATATGCCGCAGGCAGAAAATCTCCTCATTAGGCTCATATCACCTTCCCTAAACAGTAAAATGATTATATAGGCTTAAAGATAGGACGAGATTGTTGGGAGGGGGCTACCCAGGGATTTTATTAATCCTATCCTGGATTTCACATGAGTGAAATGTAAAGGGAATAGTGAAGTCAGAACGACTCTAAATCTAAGGCTTTTATTTATCAAATGTGAAAGAGACAAAATGTTCTGTTTAAAAGACAAATGGCTCTGGCTGATAGGTAATCCAAATATCCAATCTAAAGTATGAAAAAAATTGCCCTTCTGGTTCATTGCAGCTGTCTTGATGTGGTACCATCTCGCCCCTCTGTTCCCGACCTTGCCACCAGTGTACTCCATTGACTGTGGCAGCCCTAGGATCTGATGCAGGTGGAAGAGGGAAATCATCTTTCTGGGCCATAGTATAGTTAATTATATGAAATGTTGCTGTGACATCCTGTAACACGTCTATTTTGGAGGTTAGATTTGTTCTTAAATATTTGAACATTTTTATTTAGAGAACAGAGTTTTATGAATGGAAATAGTTAACAACAGCATCTAGGTCCCTGTATCTGTACCTAGAGGAACCAGAACAAGCTCTTTTGACTGTCACTGATAAAACACTCCATGTCTCTTCTGTGGGAACTTGCAAACACCCTGTCCTGGGTCAGACGCATAGCTCAGAAAGAGTTCTCAGAGCTGGTCCTGCCTGAAGGAGGAGTTGACATGACACAGTGGGCTGGATGAGTGTGAGGATCCATCCCTCAATAATGTCCTGTCTGCTGGGTCCTAAAGAATGTATTCTTAACTAGGAGATAAGCTATTCAATTTAGACTTGGTCTAGAAAAAGAAGGAGGAAGATGATGATAGTGAGGAGGAGAAGAAGAGAGGAGGAAGGGAGAAGGGAGAGAGAGGAGGAAAAGGAGGAGGATTCTAAAAATTGGTGCTATGCAACAAGGCCAAGTTCAGGACTTCTCAAGGTGAATTCCCATCCTCTGTGTGCTGACGACTGTTGAGGTACGCATCTTAGAGTTATGTTCTATTTGAAGGCAAGCACAGGCCCAACCTTGGGGTATGGAGTGCCTCCAAAATCCTTTGCCATTACCCCCTCATTACCTGATTAAGGCAAGTCCATTCATCTTCTTGAACCTCAGTTTTATTTTAAACCCACAAAGTAGGATAACTACAGAATTGTTGAGATGATCAAGTGCTGTATTATTTATAACAAAGGTTCACAATCCAAAAAGCATTGATTACGTGTAATTATAATAATAACATATTAGGAAGAATTCACATGGATGACTTTAATGCATTTGGTTAAAGTACTTTGAGGATATGTCTCAACACCTCAGAAAAATGCAATGACGTAATATCGCCTTTCTGTGATGTGCAAACTAAGGGACTTGGAGGCATTCTTCAAAAGAAAGAATAATTTTGCTTTGCCATGAGATTGGACCCCCAGGACAGAAATATAAAGGAACTTCTCCTAAATTGCAACTGATAGGCACTGGAAAGAGAACTTAATCCCATTTTAGATTAATAGCTCCATAACAACAATATTATGACTGAAGTACCAAAAGTTTTGAAGGTAAAATGTCTATGTTCTGAAATGCTTAATGATATTTCCTGCATAAACTGGAAAGGATATCAGTTCAGAGGAAAATAACAAAATGTTCAAAAAGGAATATGTGAAATATTTCTTGCAGGTGCAAGATTCATGATGTTTCCTGTTGTTCATTCAAATATTTCTTATGGAGAAATACTCAGAGAACAATAGATGACAGTGAAGAAAAATCAAGGACGATAAGATTCCCAGTCACAGCTGCTTTGCTTTAGTCTGGATTGGGAGGGACTTGAGTCTTTATTATTTAAAATTTACGGATTAAGAAAATAGTATAGGAAATTTTTGAAAGGTGAAACTGGCGCTTCTTTCTTGCAGGACTTCTTGAACAAGCTCGAGACCCAGCGACATTCATGCAGTCCGAAAGTGTTACACTTTTTTTATGCAAATGGCTCGAAAGTATTGTCAATACTCTCATTTCCTATCGATGATACTTTTCCAAAGATATCTTAAGAGCATCCGCTAAACTCTTTTCTTGAGAGTTTTCTCTTGCTCTGAAAAAAATCGGTGTGGCCCACTGAAAGCCCCAGCAGTCACCCCATCACTGGTCAGGAGGTCAGGGAGCAGTAGGAACTTGAAGCGCTCCTCAGTCAGTGCGGACGCAGAATGAGGCAAGCTAGTCTCACCTGTCTTTGTAGTTTTCCTTGGTCTTTCCAGAAAAGGTTTTGGTTGATAGTTAATCCAAATATCCAAACTGAAATATGAAAAAAATCCCCTGTCTTGTTTACTGCAACTATCTTGGGGCAATAGCTCTGCCCCCTCTGCTCCCTACCTTGCTGCCAACACACTTCATCGACTGTTGTACCCTGGGGATCTTAGCGCATTAAGGATGCAGGTGGAAGAGAGAGCTCATCTTGCTGGGCTATCTTCTCCCACACCTACCAGAACTAATAGCCATATTACTCTGGCTGTCTACCATCCTACTCTTCCTTGTCTTTATCTACCCTGGGAACTGGACTTGCCCTGTCCTCCCCACCAAGTGTTACCCAGACCACCTTCCACCATTATGTGCTCCCCAGCTCAGTAAACAGAAAAGTCACTCATTGCTTTTTGGCAATTACCGAAAAAAAAAAAAATCGGATAATTTTTTTACAGTTGAACAAAGGAAATGTTTGGCAAATTCTCCTTAATATGTAGGAATAAATCTTGCTCAGAAGAATTGCAGGCAGTGTGAGAGTTAAGAGATATTGAGTCCTTGAAATGACACTTTTGGGTGCCCATGAAGGCAGGAGGGGCTGCCGGAGCCGGGGATTGGAGGTTGGCCATGCATGTTGGCTCTTGGATTGTGCATGTTCTGGCCTGTACCACCTAGGAGCTCTCTCGTGTGGGAAACACTAAAAATGGGGAAGGAAAAAAAATCAAATTTAACTTCCTAATTTGTAGTACTAGCTCACATATGATGTGAGAAGTAGTGGCTGATACAAAGATGTCCCACACAGAGGTGTCATGCAGAGGATGGGCTATAATAGTCAAAAGTGGTCCCAGACTAGCAGTAGCAGCATCACCTGGGAAGGTGAGAAATGCAAATTCGTGGGCCTTGACTCAGACCTCTTGTATTGGAAACTCTGGTGATGGGGCCCAGCAATCTGTGTTTTGACAAGACTTCCAGGTTAGTTTGGTGCAGGCTAAAGTATGAGAACCAGTGATGGAGAGGGAAGTACCTGCACTTTGCATATGAAGATATGATGAAACTCACAGCTGCACTACAATTTATACCCTAAGTTGTTTTAGAAACATTTTAGGTAGCTATCCTCATTTTGAATTACTTTAAGTCACAATCTGAATCTATTTAGCTATACAGTAGACTCATGGTATCAGATGCAGAGTTGTGAGGAAATGTCAGGTAATATACATGAAGAGACTATTTAACACTGAAAAGAAATATGAAGACATCAGATAAATATTTCCTCCCCAGTTTCTCTCTTTTCTTCCTTCCTTTCCCTGCTTCTTTCTTCCACTTCTCTCTTTTCCTTCCTTTCTCCATCCTTTCATTCCATATTCCCATTTTCCCTTTCTTCCTTCCTTCTGTGTTTTTGCTATACATGTGTGCTGCCTATAGTTCCTTGGTTTTAAATTAACCCTAAATGCTCCAAGTATTGAATTAATTTATACTCCATTAATTACTGTATTTATGAAAAAAATAAGAAAAATTATTTGGTCTTCCAAATATGTTTATTCACCATAACCCTTACTAAAGAATTTTTTTTTTATGAGTCTGAGTGTGAGTCAGAAATATTGGGGTTAAATTGCACTATTATCTTTTATTTATTTATTTTATTTATTTATTTTTTATTTTAAAGATTTTATTTATTTACTTGACAGACAGAGATCACAAGTAGGCAGAGAGGCAAGCAGAGAGAGGAGGGAAGCAGGCTCCCCGCTGAGCAGAGAGCCCGATGTGGGGCTTGATCCCAGGACCCCGAGATCATGACCTGAGCCGAAGGCAGAGGCTTAACCCACTGAGCCACCCAGGTGCCCCTATTATCTTTTAAACAAAACATAGTTTTTAAATTATGTGAAAAATTTCTTGGGAAAAATAAATTTCCGATTTGGGAAAAAATGTTGGATGTTCCAATTCCAAACACTGCTGAGTTTATATCACTGTTGATATGAAATAGTTGGTGATTTATCAATTTCAGGGTACAGATAATAATAAAGGAATATCCATGAACTGCTTTTTTTGATTTATGAAATAGATAATGCCATTTGATATTGTAAAATCTAATGTTATGCCTGACCTAAAAGGAATAGACAGAACACCAATAATAAATGAATAATTTATATATATATAAATGTGTGCGTTTGTATATATATACATATCTACCTCATATATATACGTCTATGAAACAGAATTAGTGTCTCATTTCACAAGTTTGTCTTTTCTTTTAGAAAGACACTTAATATAATGGAAAGAATATGTGGTTTGGAATTTAATAGGCCTGCATTTGAATAGCAGCCATGCCTGTGGGCAACTAGCTTGTGGGCAAATTATTTTACTTTAATGATCATCAGTTTTTTCATAAATAATAAGATTAGTAATATGACTCTATAAAACTATAGTAAAAATTAAATTAAAAATCTGCAAATTATTGCAGCAGCCCCATATTAATTTATGGTTTCCTTTTATAGTGAGGAAAGTCACTCATCCTCCAGATATATTTAAGAGCAGAGGAGTCACACATATGAAATACTATATGAAATAATATGAAGTATTAATAAATACTACAGAGTAGTTTTGATTCCTAGTTAATAACAAATGGTGATAGAAAAATGAAAATGCTGATGAGAAAATTGGGATTTTTGGTCTATAAAAAGCCAAGAAATTTACCTCTGAATAAACAAATTGTTTAGTAGAGTAGAGACATAACAGTCATGTGCATTTCATGAATGAAGCAGTAATGACCCATTGGAATATTTCTTGCTCAGTTAGGTTACATTTTAAATTATTGAATATATAGAAAAGAAAGTATTCAGTTTCAAAAATATATAAAGCGATAAAATCAGTTCTAAGTAAGGCCATTAAGTTATATTGACGTTGAATGCTTCACTGAACTGAGTTAAGGAGCTGTATCCAGTCATGTGAAAAAGATTTTCATTTTTAATTGTTAATGAGCAGTTCTACCATGACAAAGCAAGGCTGCTCCTCGTTTAATTGGCTCATGTCTTGCTTGAGAAATCAAAGTACGACAAGTTTCTAATCCTATTTCTTATCCCTAGCTTACCATTAAATTCTCAGCCCTTACCTCTTCCTTCTGAGTTTCCTGCCTCTTTACTCCTCTTATACTATCTTCACCACTTGAATTCCTCTATATTCCTTAGGTACTCTTCTAAGAAACCCTTTTCTATTATCATCTCACCCCCTTAAATTGGGCAGAATATCTCTGACCTTTGAATCCCCATGGATTTCATAAATGCTACTTTGTTTGGTAACTACGTAAGCCTGTGGCCCTGTTAGCCCTCTAGAGAATCTTTATTTGGCATCATCACCTGCAGTTTCTAGAACAGAACCTAGCACGGTACCTGCTACATGTAAATGTGTAGAGTTAAATTGTTTTAGCAAAGTTGACATGGCTTGGGATAATTTCTAGAGCAAGAGCCAGAGTCAGCTCGCATGTTTGACTGAGTAAGACATTTTGGCTATAAAGATAAAGGCACACATGCAAACAATTTTCTTCATCACAGAACTGTTTCATTTGTTCCATGTATATTTATGCAAAACCTACGCACTTCCTCCCCTATTTTATTTTTTTTTTAAAGTTAGGGCCAAGTATACACTGGTGTGGGAAATACAACTTTCATGTGATTTGGTTTTTTTCTGGAATGGACACACTGACACAATACAATACAAAAAGTCAATTGATAAGATGGAAACCTGAAATGTAGCATTTTTAAAATGCTGGAATAGAACAATACCACTTTTAATGTGCACCCTTATCATTATTTTAGTTTTTTTTTTTAATTTCTATATTCATGAGACAGTCCTATAATGAAATACCTACTATAGTAATCTAATATTTTTCACGGTGTACAAATAGATGTTATTTCATTAGAACCAAAGTTTAAGAAGTTTGATGAACAACGATCTTCTTCACAGAACAAATGTTGATTTGAATTGATTCCAATTTATTACTTGAATAACTAACTTTTCATTGTTTTTAACCACGAAAGTCTAAATAAAATTCTTATCTAATGGCTATAAATCCCTCAAAAACATCATAAGAGAAATTCTCGAATTCGATGCAAGTACGTAGTTGAGTAAGTGATATTACTTAACTACTCATGAATGCAACTGAAGAATAAAGAAAAAAAATCTTTTGAGCTATTGTTTTCATTTTCCTTGGGTAAATAGTCAGGAAGAGGATTATTGGATCATATGGTATTTCTATTTTTAATTTTTGAGGAACCTCCACAATGTTTTCCACAGTAGCTGTACTGATTTACATTCCCACCAACAGTGCACAAGAGTTCATTTCTCTCTACATCTTGCCAACACTTGTTATATCTTGTCTTTTTTATTTTAGCCATTCTGACAGGCATGAGGTCATATCCCATTGTGGTTTTAATTTGCATTTCCCTGGTGATGAGTGACATTGAGCATCTTTTCATATGTCTGTTGGCCATCTGTATGTCTTCTTTGGAAAATTGTCTACTCAGATCCTTTGCTCATTTAAAAAAAATTTTTGGTGTTTCTTTTTTTGCTGTTGAGTTATGTAAGTTATTTATATATTTTGGTGCTAACCCTTTATCAGATATATCATTTATCATCATATATCAGCAAAAATATTTGTGCACGTATCTTCTCCCTTTCCATAGGTTTTCTGTTTTGTTGATGGTTTCCTTTGATGTGCAAAACTTTCCATTTTGAGATAGTCCCAATTATTTATTTTTACTTTCATTTCCCTTGGCTTAGGAGCCATATCTAGGACAATGTTGCTATAGCTGATGTCAGAGAAATCACTGGCTGTGTTGTCTTCTAGGATTTTTATGGTTTCAGGTCTCATGTTTAGTTAGGTCTTTTATCTATTTTGAGTTTATTTCTGTTTATGGTGTTAGAAAGTAGTCCAGTTTCCTAAGTGTCCAACAGCAGACAAATGGAGAAGGAAAATGCAGTATATGTATGTGTGTGTGTGTATATATATATATATATATATATATATATATACACACATTTCACAGTTATAAAGAAAGATGAGATCATGCCATTTGAGACAACATGGATGGATTTAGAGGATATTATGCCAAGTAAAATAAATGAGATGAAAAAGTTAAACACAATATGATTCCTTTCATAAATAGAATATTAAAAAATGAATAAACCAAAGAGCAGAATTAGAACTATAAATACAGAGAACAAATTGATGGTGTGAGGCGGTGGGTAAATTGGGTAAAGGGGAGTGAAGCCTCCAGGTATGGAATGAGTGAGTCGTGGGAATAAAAAGCAGAGAATAAGTAATACAATCAATGATATTGTAACAATGTAATGGGAGAGATAGTAGCTATATTTGTGGTGAACATAACATAATGTATAAACTTGTCAAAAAATTTGATTTCTTATATCTAGTTAACTTTTCAAAAGTAATGAGACAAATTAAAGTAGACACATGTTAAACATGATTCTTGCGCTATGGTCCTCCCTCCCTTAATGTATTTCATTTGCTCTACTAACTCTGGACAGCCATGGTGCACCAGGGAGTTCTGTCATGGGTCTCTGGGTTTAGAGGAAGATAAATGGACAGAGTTGTCCAAAAGACAAAAGAGCCAAAAGAAAGAAAGTAATACAGATCGTACTGTTTTTATATATATAACCTAGACTACAGAATTTGTTTTGTTCTTGTTTTGCTTTTCTTCAAAATTATCAGGAAATACTGAGGTGATCTTTAAATGTATTTCACCATTTTGGCAAAGGAAAACCTAGATTCATGGCAGAGAAAGATGTGATAAAAATTAGCTGATCCTGGGATGCCTGGGTGGCTCAGTTGGTTGAGCAGCTGCTTTCGGCTCAAAAAAAATTAGCTGATCCTTCATACAATCTCAAAAAAAAATTACAAAAGATGAATAAAAATTATTTTTGTGTATGAATTGAATTTAATAAATAAAATTACAAAATGGTCTCTTAAAATATCATTTTCTTTTTTTTTTAAGTTTTTCTTTTAATTTTCCATTCTTTCTTATCCTAAATACCAAAGCATTATGATAATTAACTCCAGGAAGATATTGTGGGGTTTTAGATGAGATGCTCTTTTAAAACGGTCTAACATAGAGAAAATTATCTGAACAGTAAAGGGGAGAGTTGTGACCTGATTTTATGTTACTAAAATATGGTTTGTTCCTGAGAGATTTATAAGAGCAAAGAAGAGATCAAAGATTCCTTCTGAATGTTTGAGGTTCAGTAAACACCAAATTATTACTTTCCAAACAAATTTCTATTTTTTAAAAAGCCCTTAAGATTAGAAAGTGAAATTTAATCTGTGTTTGAATTATTGTCATTTGTGTCAGCAAAACATTATTTTCCAAAGCTAGTTTATGTTCTTGAAGCAATTTGGGTTACAGTATGGGGAAATGAAAGAAGGATGAAAGGAGAGAAAACATTGAAATTTTTAAAATAATATTTAATCTCAGCTTAACAAATGAATTCAGCACTATGCTTAATGTAATTCCTTTATTAAATAAATGCAATACATTAACTACATTTTGCACAAAGTATATATTTATTAACTGGTGAAACTTTTAAAAATACATACTCCCTTTCTGTAAACTGATTATAAAATGCTAAATATTTAGAATAATACAAAAGAATTAGCTTTTATGTGTTTCTTAACTACTTTGGAATCAGTGATAAAGACCTATTGACTTGGGATAATAAACTTTAATATTTGGTTATGTGAGCTACATTGATGACTCTTATTTTCATTCCTCATTTTTATTTACCAGGTGAAGAGCAATGTCTATGCATTTAACAACTGCAGAGATGTGATAGTGACCTATCAACATACATAGTTATGTTTTTATACTACTGCAAAATCAAGAACATTATTTTCAAGATCTAATTAAAAAAAAGACCTATTGAAACTAAATAGGACACAGCAGTTAAAAACACTCAGACTTCTCAATGAATCAGTACTTCAGTTAAACTAAGGCTTTTGGATATCTTGATGTGTCAGGCACTGTTTTATAACTGTTCTTGTCATATAATGTCAGCCACATATATTCTACCTTTCTGTTTTAATATGCATCTGGAGTAGAATTTTTTCTTAATAAGAGAAGATTTCTTTTCCTTTCTTGACAAGAAGACTGGATAGTTCTTTTGAAATAGTTGTTCTTCAAGTTGCCATTGCCATTTTGGATTTATGGTACCCAAAGTAAACACATATGATCATTCCTATGTGATCGTCATATTTTTGCATTTCATTTCTCAAAGTGTTACCAGGACTGCTATCTAATTTTACTCACTCTGTAGGTACAAATCTTGGAATTATTTATTTTCAAGGATCACAGTGAGAGTTAACCGTAGAGCTGGGATTAGAACTATGGCATATCTCGGCTCCAGGTGTGGCCCTCAGACCACATTACCTTCCGTGTAAATTAAGGAATATGAAAGAGTTTCATGAAAGGTCAGACTGAAACTAATGAAAGCAAGGAAATGCCAATTGCATCAGTGAGTAATGTAGTGGATGTATCGTAGAACACATACTGTTTCCAGAAGACACTTTGCACATGATTTGCTGCAGCTTTCATCTCAGCCTTTGTTTAAAACCATGTTCTCAATATAATGCTTTTGATTAATACTTAAATATTCAGAATTTATAGAGAAATTTCAAGGTACCAGGTTAGGGTGAGTGGCATGTGAATTATAATAATATTATATTTTGCTAATGAAATATTTATGTGCAGAATCAATGGGGAGCCTTTAAACCAAAGTGATGTTTAGGGCCCATTCTTTTATTAATTGAATGAGAATCTCTTGTTAAAAAGATTCTAAGGTGATTCTGAGAATTTGAAAGGATTGGGAACACCTGACTTGCCGCAGTAGCTTGTTAAGACGATTGAGCAATATTTGTTATTTATATTCAAAGCACTGATTGTAGTGTCCAGCTCATGGTAGTTGCTCAGGAAGAGTTCTGTATTGAATTTTATGTTATGTTTATTGAGAATACCTGTATTATCTCAATGAATACTGTAACCAAGTTTCTGGAATACAAGACAAAATTACTATACAAATAGGTAGAACTCAATTTGAGTATTGACCCTTAGAGCACTGCCTGCACATTAATCATGGCAGTATACCCATACCCAATGCTAGAGGGGCCAAACAGTTGGAATTATGGACTTGACCTTTGGCTTTTAAAAACTTGTTATCAATTGGGAAGACAGAACAGTGCATTTTGATTAGAGTGAACTTGAATTAACTAAGGATTTGTAGTAATGAAGATAACTATTCACGTTGTTTTCACTAGGTTTTCTTTTTTTTAAGATTTTATTTATTTGAGAGAGAGGGAGCAAGCAGGGGGAGGGGCATAGGGAAAGGGAGAAACAGAGAATCTCAAGCAGACACCCCGCTGAGCATGGGACCTGACACGGGGCTTGATCTCACAACCCTGTCATGACCTAGCTGAAATCAAGAACTCAACTTATTGAGACTCCCAAGTGCCCCTGTTTTCACTAGTTATTTTTTTTAACCCTTTAGGTAATGATTATTTTAATATTTTAAAATTTATTTTTAATTGTGTTAGTAATATATTCCCATTACAAGTCAAATAATACCAAAAAGTAATTGTATAATTTTCCCTAGGTCCAATCTAGTTTCCTCCCCAGATGCATACCCTTCTCACTTCTAGACCCTCTTCAATGCACTTATACATATATGTATGTAATTTTCATTTTGTTTAATTTTTATATAAGTTACAAAATATCTGGTATATTGTGAAACTTGCTTTTTGCATAGTGCCATTGACAGTACAGGTGGAGCTACACTATTCTTTTTAAGTTTCACATAGTATTCCATATATGCATAAGCTATAGCTTGTTTAATCAGTGTCTTATTGATGAACATTTGTCTTGTTACCATGGACTGTAATGCTTTAGGAAGAGATAGCAACAAGGCTGGTCAAAGTATTCATATATTTTGCATGTAAAAATAGGAACAATGGAAAAAGTTAAATGAAAACATAAAATTAGGTTTAACAATTTTGCTTAAAGTAACATAAATCAACTCTTCTAATAAATTTTTATGAGTCCATTATTTTAACTGGCACCAAGCAAATAAAAACAGAGCTTTTATAAAAGTTCTGGGTCAGCGTGGACTGACTGATGGCACTTGAGTTTAGTAGTGGCTTTCAGTGAGGAGCTTGCAAAAGTATCCCGTGTGTTATTTGACTTTGAGGGGAACTAAAGATGAGCCCTTTTAATTTACTCTGATGTGATGCAGAAAAATCTTCACTAAATGACCTCGTCTTTATTTTTGCCATTTACCCACTTTAAGTATTAAGTTTAGATTGTAAAACATGTAAATGGGGAAAAATAGATACAGACTACATAATGAAAGAGAGTTACCAAAATAAGTTTCAAGAGAATTTTCCAAGACACAAAGTCATACTCAATGTTTTCTTTCAAAGAACAATAGATGCATTATTTGTTATTTTCTTTGTTTCAAATACTTGTGTGCCAGGAATTTGCAGTAGTGCCTTGAGCTACAAACCAGGCATCTTTTGAACTTCCTGACATTTCAAATGATTCATTTTTTCTCTCTTTCTTCCTCCCCCTGCTTCACAACCTCCTTTTTTCGTTGCACTTCTTTTGTTACCATCATAAAAAACATGAGCACTGTCAGTTCGCAATTTATAATGTGTTCATCTGGTTTTAATCTTCTTGGTATCCTTCTTTGGATATATATCTGACCCTCTCCCATTCCACACGATTTTGCTGAGATGGCAATCAGAAGACCCCCTCCCCCTTCCTCCCATCCCTCATCCTACGCTACAGTGGTTGATGTGTTCTTCAGACTAGAACAGTCATATTTTTAACATGAAGATGAAGTACAAAAGTGATTAGATCAGAGATCAAGATTTATTAGAAGATACTGAGTGCAGCACTCTAAAGAGATGATCCCTGAGATCTTGAAATTAGATCCAAAGATTCAGGTTCCTACGTTTCCCAAAGTTTGTTCATCTGTCCCTATGCCTCTGTTATGCCTCAGTATCTTTCTAATAAATCTTGATCTATACTTAATAGAACCATTTCAGTTGTTTATAAAGAACTCTTGATGATGCATGAGTCTTACATTTTATAGACCAGGGACTGAAAGAAGATTCTCTTTTGTTTCTCCATGCCCACAAAAACTTTTTTTTTTTTTTAAGAACTCCTCATCTCAAAGCAGGAGACGATGACTGGACTTACCAGTTAGGACTAAGGAGAGGAGTTACAATGCAACCATGTTGAAAATAGAAAAATATATAAAATAGTTATCATCCACACCAAGGCTTCTTGCTTCTGCCCTAGACCACCTAAACATCTTCCTCTTTCACTGTATTCCTAACCCCCACCACACACACATTGTTTCCCAGCAAAAACTATTTAGTGTGTACTGCATGTTCTTGTTTTTTCTTCCAGTTGGCACATTGACTCTCTTTCCATCTATCAAACTTACATCATCTTTGGGTCCTACATTCCAGTAAAAGTTCTTCCTAACACAACAGGCCATGTAATTGTCCCATTTATTTGTACTAACCTGCTAGCATCTTGGTTAACACAGAAGACCATAGGCAAGTAAAAATTTAGGAGGAAGATGCAAGTGCAAAATCAAATAAGAAAACTACACATGGAAAGCTAGAGAAATAGAAATTTAATATTTCTGAGACCCTGTTATACTGTTGTCTTGGTTACATGCTATGAACTTTTAGTTCCATCTGAGAGCCTTGCAAGGCTCTTTTGGCCCCAGTCATTCATTTTTTGGCTGTGGATGGATGGAATGTCATTCTAAGCCCTATATTCTTCTTCCTCAAAGAACAAAAATAAGATGTCAAATGTCAGCAGCTGGAGACTATTTACAGGGCATCTGCTGAAGACTCTGCTGCCTTTATGTGAACCCCAACTATTCTCCAGCTCATATCAGGGCCCGTGAGAGTATATCAAAGAGTACTTACTCTGCCTTCAAAGAAAATATGTTTTCTGTTCTTCCCTTAATGAAAGAGAGCTGGGGAAAGAACAGTGTTCCAGTTAACCAACTTTCAGGATGAAGAATATATTGTTTGTTAAGAAATTACTTTCCAGTTTTTAATTCAGTTCAACATCATGCAATATGTCCCCTCATTTTCTTTTGCTTTCCTCATCTCTGGTTAAAGGAGAGCAATTCTAAGCTTCCATTGGCAATGGTGTAAATTCTGAAAGCAAAGCATGAGGAGTTCTCATCCTTCTGGGGGCTATCAGGAGAATTAAATACTCATTTGTGAACTCAGATGCTGAAGAAGCTGTTCCAACTGAGGTTCGCTCATGTTTGTTCTTATTGTGCTGCCATAGCTATTGGGGGCTAGGTGTTTGACTCTGCAACTCTGGGTTAGCTTTCTCTGGGCCCGGATCTACCTGATCTGGGATCTACCTGATCCCACCCTGTCTTCTGTCTTGGCTTCCGACAAATTTGATCTTGTTTGCCTGTCTCTTTTGTGATGCATGATGACTTACATATGTTCAAGTAGAATATTTATTAATCTAAAGCCACCTGGTTTCTCTAAGAATACTGGGAGGAATGCCTCATTCCCTGTTCCCCGCCCCCCCATGAAAGTGCATGGCATAGCCTTTTCTGTTTTAATTTCATTTAGCCATAGTTCTGCTATTGTGACAAAACCTATAGGGTATTGTGTACCAGGTTAGATGGTACACCTATTTCAAACAACCAATACTAAGGATATAAAGAAAAGTAATTAAAAATTTTTTAAAAACTCTCAAAAGAACAGAAATCGTCTAAGGAAAGGAAAATGATATGTAAAATATTAATTCAGCAAGCAGATGCATCCAAAACCTCTCTCAGGAAAGTGAAAAACAGCAAACATCTGGGAGACTTCAGCTGTTGAAGTAAAATTACAATCGTTGGTTACAAAGACTTTTCTAGTCCCTTGCTTGTAAACAGCCAAATAAGTCCATGGAACAACATATAAATGGGAGAATTTGTTAAATCCCAAAGTAAATATCCCTTTGTCAGGATAAAAGGCTAACTTTTGGGCAGAAAGTCAGGAAAATACTGAAAAAAAACTCTAAGTTTCCAAAATTTGAACTTTAGCATACAACTCATAAATCTCCCCTCACCACTTCACTGATCTTCTACCCTACAACCCTCCCATGTGGGCCCCGCCGGCTGTTGTATGAATACACCAGTGTTTCCCATTTGATGCTCTTTCTCCTGGTATGCTCTTTGTCCAAGTATAAATGTGACTTTCTCCCTGACTTCCTTCAGATGTCAGCTAAAATATCACTTCCTTGCCTTCACTTGAAGTATTTTTCTTTATAACACTTAAAATTTCCTAAGTTATATGTGCGTTTATCTTCCCTTTCTAGAATGTTGGCCCCTTGAGGTTAAGAGCTCTGTTTTGTTCCTTGTTAAATTCCCAGAACTTGAGACTGTGTCTGGCACATAGAAAACACACAGTAAAGTTTTTGAGAGATAGAGTGAAAAGTCTAAAAGAAAGAATGAGAAATGCAAAAAAAAAAAAAAAGAAAAGAAAAGAAAAAGAAAAAGGAAAAGAAAAAGAAAAGTGGTTTATGCCTAACATTTTCCCCCTCCGTAACAGAAAAAAAAAAAAAAAAAAAAAAAAGGAATGAGAAATACAGAATGAGCAGTGGAAGTAAAGATGCACCATCCAGATTTCCCTTTCAGCCTTGAGCCTGTCCAGGATACCCACAGCTGCAGACAGCTCCCCTTGCCAAGGTCATGCCCTTTTGTGCGTGATGCACAGATGAGGGCTGATTGAGACGGATGTATAAAGTCATGGCTGTTTCAATAGGACGCGGAAAAGCAGATGAGACATTTCAGTTCCAAAGCTATCCTGAGGCTTTGGCTGGGGATGCCGGCCCACATCACAGCTGCATTTCTCCCTTGGTCAATTCTATGTCTCCTTCCACCTCTATAGGTATTGATTCCAAAGACACTCTCTGGAAAACATCTCAAACACAAAATCTCCCTCCTGGAAAACCCACAATGCAACAAGATGGGAAGATGGGAAATATCTCCTCTTTACATGTTACTGTCTTATTTCACAAAACTTCATTTTTACCCAAAAATAAATTCCTTCATTTGGCAGGTATTTGTGGAGAAACTAGCATGTCTTTGCACTGTTCTGTGATGATATTGCAAATAAAATGTATACTAGTTTTGTGAGTTCCAGGAACATTGTATTCTAGTGGGAAGAATAGAAAATAGTAAATAAGTAAACAAAGGAAAAGATAATTTGCAGTGTTGATAAGAGATGTGAGGAAAGTAATGTAGGTACTGAGGGGAGAGTGGTAAGTGAGGAATTGCTTTTACCTGGGTAGTACCAGGAGGGGTCTCTGGGGCAAGGATTTAAGCTGAGATTGGATGGTGAGAAGAATCAGGCATGCCCAAGGCTTGGGGAGGATTGTTCCACACATGTTCATCATGTGTGGACTATATGCCAAGCACTAGTATAGATAAAGGGGTTACAAAGTTTGGTGTGGTGCAGCCCCTGCCTCTGAGAAGGTCATTTTCTACTTCATCGTCATAAATAGATATCATGGTTTCAGGAAAGGAAATCTAGATATTTATTGCCCTCTTGATATGACTAATTATTAAGTAATTATTAACTGATAACAGCTTTATTGAGCTTTGATACTCCAAGTCTTCTTCTAAACAGTTTTCACTTGCAGAAGCCCTAATAGACTGGTTTATTATTATTATTATTATTATTATTATTATTCAGTTAAAACCAAGGCACATGGTAAAAAATTTCCCCAATTTATAGTTCGCAGGCAGGAGAGGCAGAAATAAAACCTCAATAATCTGATGTCATATCTAACACTCTTGATCTTTTATATTATATTGAAGTTGTCCCATACTGTGTTGGTAGATATTCCTTACTATACAAAGTTCAAAACATGTGTATGTTAAAAAAAAAAAAAGTGGACATTTTCATTTTGTAGCAACAAATATTTTTCTATGCAATATTCAGTTCAACTGTTTTGCAAAATGGAAAGTAGTATAGTCATTATTAAAATAATTTATAACTCAATGACACCATTTTTTTGCACATTGTTTCTATTAATAATCTCAGAAATTTGAAAGCATCATAACCAGTTATTTCTGAGGAGACAATGGAGATTTTCCTAGATTTTCTTCCAACACTAAAACTTGAGGATGAAAAAATTAACCGGTATTTGCCAAGATAAAATCAAAGTACAAGAAAACATAAGAGGAACCATTTTAAAATTTAAAGGTAGATTTAGAGTACACAACAAATAATGAAATATATGTTCAAATATTCACTTAATCCACAGAGAAGTGAAATATTTTCATGGCCTTGGTTCATGGTTCTCCAGTGTCCGAGTGTCTGGTATAATTTTCCATTGGATGAGATACTGCATCATTTGCAATTTAAAGAGCGTTTTTTAGATTTTCATCCTCATTTATCACTGATTGGACACTAAAGTTTCAGTCTCATTAGCAGACATTTGCTTGCTTCCCTACGCCTGCCTGAAATCTGTTGCCAGAGGAAAGATACATCAAACTATGACAGTCTGCATCTGATGTTTTTAGAAGTAGGGGTCATAAAAACAGCAAATTTGGTGACTTTTTATATGCCCAGAGCATTTCTGTTTATTTTACAACAACTTATAAAGTACATATTATTTTAGAGATGACGACACTGGAGCTTGGAGAGATGAAGTACATTGCCTCGGGTCACACAGCTATTAAATTACAGAAGATTCAAACCCAGGCTGCTTTAAATCCCATATCTTCCACTCATAAGCACTAACTTAAATTGAGGTAAAAATTAAGTGCATGTGTGAATACTCATTAGCTGCTTTTATATTTTTCAACATTATTTCTACCTTTTGGCTTAATGGACAAATCTTCTGTCAAAAACAAATCCAGTAGGGTTTGCCCAGTTATAATAATCCATCAGAATTCTGGCAATTTTTCTCTATATCACTACTCAAGTGGGATTTTAAATTCTAAGAACTGAGCCATTCTTTCTGTATGTGGGTTTTTAGTTGTATGTTTCATGATTTAATTAGAAATTAGCCTGTTCATGCACTTCTATTTTAATTTTATGTCATTTTTGGTACACGTCTCTCAATTGTGAATGTGGCCTTGAGATACAATTCTGCAAGACAAAATATTTTAGCTATCTTATTTTAAAACAACTTTATTGAGATATAATTCACATATCATACAAACTCCTGGCTTTTAGTATATAATTTACTGGTTTTTAAAGTATACAATTCACTGGGTCTTAGTATACTCCCAGAGTCATGCATCTATCACCACAATCAATTTTAGAACATTTTCTTTACCCCAAAAAGTAATCTGTACTCCTTAACAGTCATTCCCTAATCTTCCCTCAAGGCAACCATGAATCTGCTTTTTGTTTGTATATATTTGCTTATTCTGGACATTTCACATAAGTGGTATTATACAATACGTGTTTTTTGGTGACTGACTTCTTTCACTTAGCCCAGTGCTTTCAAGTTTCATCAGTGTTGTAGTGTATATCAATACTTTGTTTTCTTTTATTGCCAAATAATATTCTGTTCTACATATATACCACATTTTATTTATCCATTCATTAGGCAAAGGGCATTTGGGTTGTTTTTACTTTTTGGTTCTTAGAAATAACGCTTCTGTGAACATTTGTGTACAAGTTTTTGTGTGCCCATTTGGTTTCATTTGTCTTAGTTATATACCTAGGAGTGGAATTTCTAGATCAAATAGTAACTCGATGTTTGACTTTTTGGGTAACTACCAGACTGTTTTCCAAAGTGGATACAATGTTTTACTTTCCCACCAGCAGTGTATGAGGTTTTTAATTTCTCCACACTCTTGTCAATACCTGTTATTATCTGTCTTTTTTATGATAGCTGTCTTCTGGGTGTGAAGTCATATCTCATTGTGGTTTTGATTTTCATATCTTTTTTTTAAACATAACCTCCTAAAATGGTAAAAGTACTTATTAAAAGAAGTTCAAAATACCGCCAAAGGATATGTGGCCACTAAACACTAAACTAAACTAAAAAAAAAAAATTGCACAGTGGAAAATGTAGCCATATTTTCAAACCTACCTCATAAAAAATTAGAATGGAAAATATTAGAGTAGAAAAAATTTGACATACACTCAATCCCAAAGAAACAAATCCCACAGAGTAAACTGGGGGTGATAATGATGGTGATTTTCTGAATGACCAATATACTAATCATTCATTAGTTTGTATGAGACACTTGGCCAGAAAGATTACAAGGGACACTGTCAACTAAATGTGATAATAATCCCAGGGAAAATTTAGATAATCTATTTCTGAAGATCTTGGTCAATGTTTGAATTTATATTACTCTAGTAAATCAGCAATATTACTTGATTATCCATTTATTCCTACTATGTCTTCCCACTCTGTGTGAAAGAGTGTATGTGTAATAAACGTAAGATAGATCAATTGCAAAGCTGAGAACTGGATAGAGCAGATGATCTCTTTGCCAGGGAGCATCTGAAGTGATAGACAAGGAACAATCATAAAGGAATGAGCTCTGAGGATTGGTAAGGGGTCTGCTAAGTAGCGTGGAAACCAACCATAGACTTTTCTTTCTTTCCTAAAGCCCTAGAGGTTTTTAGTAGGATGCTCATATATCTTGATTTGCTCAAGCAGTCCTTCCCTATGCCTATTATCCTGGTGTTACCATTAATATCTTTCCTTTTCATTCTCAAAAGGTTCAAAAGAAAGATACTAAATTATATTTTCACCCTGCTTATAAAAGACTTCCTATTGTGATGGGAGATACATGAAGGATACACAGCCTCTGGGCACAGAAAATGTCAAGAATTAAGCAAGTCTTTGAACAGGGCTCTATTTTAGATGGGAAAACTAAAGAACTAAGGAGAGAAAAACTTCAGCTAATGCCCTGCTCTGAACGGTGTCAGATTCTCCCTAAATGGGCTTCCCTTATGTGTCTCTGACTCATTATTCCAGGTGTGCTTGTTACCAGGTGTTACCACCTGAGGGATAGCAAGGAAGTGATACATGGGAGCACAACCATCCTGACTGGGTCCCTGAATTTTATATATTGAAACTTATTTCCTATTCTACTTGCCAAAATTGGAAGAGGTTGTTAATATCTACCTGTCTTTATCAAGATCTGCTCAAAACTATGGCTGGACCTGGATATATGGATAGTTCAGTGGATTGAGCTCTAAAGAACTAAAATGGTTAAAATAGTAGCTGACCTTGTTCTTTCTTCCTTGGGACACTTTAGAAAAATGCTTAATAAAAGGGGGGGAATGGGCGGCACATTGATTTTGCTTTGCCCATATCAGTTGGGATTAGAGCTAATGAATCCACAACGCTAGCTTTTGATTACATTTATTGGCAAGTTCCTGGTTGTAATTTTGTGGGGAGGGGGATTTTATTTTATTTTATTTTTTTATTGTGTTACGTTCGTCACCATATAGTACATCATTAATTTTTGAAGTAGTGTTCCATGATTCATTGTGTCTAACACCCAGAGCCAGAGGAGAATATAGGCAGTAACCTCTTTGACATCAGCCATAGCAACTTCTTTCAAGACACATCTCCAAAGGCAAGGGAAACAAAAGCAAAAATGAACTTTTGGGGCTTCATCAAGATAAAGAGCTTCTGCACAGCAAAGTAAACAGTCAACAAAACAGAGGGAACCCATGGAATGGGAGAAGGTATTTGTAAATAACACCACAGATAAAGAGCTGATATCCAAGATCTATAAAGAACTTGTCAAACTCAACACCCAAAAAACAATAATCAACTCAAAAAATGGGCAGAAGACATGAATAGTTACATCTCCAAAGAAGACATACAAATGGCTAACAGACACTTGATTTTATTTTTAATAATTTTCAATATTTCTTCTGAGAAGTAGAATAACTTCTACTTCTCAACTCAAGTGGAGAATTTACGCTTTAGAGCTTTGCTGTTTGTTGCTTAGATAATAGGCTAGATCCTATTATATGTCACAGATTTGGTCACTTGGTATACAAGCAGGAAATAATTGTTGTACATATCTTATCTTCACTTTGAATTACCTTCATGAATTACATTTGCTAACTTGAGTCATGACCTTGAATGATTACAGAGAATTTGCCTAGTAAAGAAGTTATTCCATAAGGAAAAATAAGCATATTAAGAATTCCAACTCTCTCAGAATTTTCACCTGTGTGAAGTTAAACAGAGTCCCCATATATTTGATTTTAGATTTAGTAAAAATCACCTTTTAGAAGTAGTATGAAATAGGAAAAAAAATGACTTCTCTCCCTCAGTCAATGTGATTTTAAAACCATGAGTGATTGTGACCTGCATGAAATGGGCAGTTTGTATTACTACTTTCTCTGGAAAGACATAGACATACTCTTTGATGAGATTTTTCACTAAAAGGCAGATTTTCCAAATACATACTAAGTTTTCACTTGTTATTAAAAACAAAAGTCGGAGCATTAATGGTGAAAAAACTCTTCTGCCTATTTTTTAGGGAGCTAAAATGGTCTTCTACCACCCTGGTGTCGTATCCTAGAGAATGGCAAATACTCTGCTTCTAGGAAAAATTGTATATTGCATTCTAAATTTTAAAATACATTGAAAACCCATTTGTGCTTAAAAATAAAACAGCAAGCTAAGAGGTGGAATGTCTTACCTTCTCAGAGTGAATATTTTGCACTGGTTGTTACTGTTTTCTATAAATGTATACATGAGTCAATCTCTCTCTTCTTTTTCTTTCTTTTACTCTTCTTTTCTCTCTCTCTTCCCTTAAATTTAGAACTGATCAAATCCAAAGTCAATTTGTTAACCACCAAACTTAAATGAATCAGCTTATAAGTAGCTCACAGATATTGGTTAATCACATAGTAAATGTCTCAGTTTGGGATGCCTGAGGATTGGAGAAGTTCACCATAATACAGACAAATCAAGAAGAAGCAGGAGCATGTTCATATAGTGGATTATTCTGATTTCATCTGTCACTTGAAAATGAGCATCATCTAAATGGGTCTAAAACTTCTGGCAGTATGTAGTTTAAAAAAAAGCCACAGAACATAAATGCAACCACATAGATGGCAAATAGAGTATTAAACTCAATTCTGAGGTGACTAGAAAAATGAAGCAGAAAGAGTCATGCTTTCCAAGTCTTCTCATCAAATAATGGAAAGAGAAGGGGTCATCAAATAAGATCTTGGAAACAGAAGATGCTGAGTGTGAACTATTCTGAAATCCTATCCAAACCCCAATATACATGTACAGAGAGCAAGTATCTGTGTGTTCTGTTGAATGGTCATGTGGTTTTGGAATTTGCTCCAGTTGCTGCAGTTAGCATCTCTGAGATCTGTCCTGACTCTGTGCCAACAGGGCATCTTTGTGAAGACTCACACCATGTCCTCAGCATGGGTCTCTGTCTTTGGTCCCAAAATAACTTTCAGTGCCATGCACATCCATCAGTGCAACACAAGACTTATGAAAGCACTTTTCTCTGGTGTTTTTGTTATGCTATTACCACTGACATCTTAGTTCTGGTGGGTTCTGGTTCCTTAGAAAACTCCAGTTTGACTCATGGATAAGTGTTTGGAGTATGACTAGCAGAGAAAAAAAGATGTACTCTGAAACGCTGTATGCTTGCATGGTCTGAAAGTCAGAACTGGTTTTTCAGTTCTTCTAGTTTTTTTCATGTTTAGAAGGTGGGAGGTATCAGGATAAAATCTGACTATGATGATTGGAAATATTTTCTAAAATGATTAATGTTGCTCCTGGTAACACTAAGGTTCTTAAATTGGTATATATTTTCTAATATACTCATACATTTTTATAAATTTTATGAACCTAAAAATAGTAACAACAAAATACTTGGGTCTATTGTAATAATCAAAATAATCAGCCTGCCAACTTACTACCTTAAATAAGAAGGTAGAATATTCTTCCATTATATTCCATTCCATAAATACTTAAATACCTGGCTTGAGTAAGACACACTGCACTAAAATGCCACAAAGAATACAATTCTGAGTCCATTTGAAAGTAATATTTAGATGTGATCTAATAGTTGTAGGTGTAACTTATTTTTAAGGCACAAATACAAATCAAGCATGGCTTAATTCTTAATAATGAAAACATGGACTCAGGTCATTGGATTGGCTCTACTTCATCCTAATTGTTGTGAATTTAAAGATTACATATAATACGGCTATCCTTATTTTAGTTCTTAGACCAAAAGTTTGTATTAGGGAAACATCTAAAAGCAAATGGGTTGATTTTGTGTATCATACATCTGTGAGGACAAATCAAGCTTCTGTAAAAATCAACAAATATTTTCAACCCTCTGTTGTTAAAGAGAGAGGAACAAAGTAATCATGACTTAGTATTTCCTCATTCATTTTTTAAAACTTAAACCTGCATGTGAGCATTTCCTTATCCTAAAACTTTGCGTCAGCACTTTCTCAACTTGCCTTGCTGTGTGGATTTCATACTTCTGTCATTAATCATATTTGTCAGATTTTTTTCCCCAGTGGATGGACAACTTTGTAGATTGATTTCCATCTTCAAAGTGTTAAATTTCCTTCTATTCCCAGGGTTCTGTTCACAGTGGTGCTTACTGAAAAATATGAGGTCAAAATTTTGGGCAAATTGATTGATCTTTTTGGATCTCAGTCTTTTCATCTGTAAAACTAAAACAAACACAAAAATAAGATCATAATAGATGATATATACATTTCTTGTAGCTTTAAATAAGTATGATATAACATGTGACTCTTGTAAACATATATAATAACAAACATGAATATTTACATTATTAAGCGAGGTAGTCAATTATAGAATTTAGTCAGTAGATGGCACTGTTTATTGTGGTATCAGCATTAAGAAAGCAATCACAGAATGCCAATTACCTCACCTGATCAGGATAGAGGTAAGAAAGAGGCTCTGTTCTTATAGAAGAGAATACATAGATTCCTTGGAGAATAGAATGACCTTGAGAAGGAATCCAGCCCATCATCCTTGCTCATGAGATCTTTAAAAAGAAAATTCTATTTCAGATATTTTTCTGAGTGGTGGATATTTTTAACACACTCCATCTATTCCTTTCAAATTTGAAACAATCAAGAACTCTCCTATCCAAATAGGATATTTTCTTTCATGTCCCTGTATTCAGTCCTGAGTAGAAGTAGGAGCAATTATTCCCATTCTCTCTCTGTATAATCCCTCCAGGTCCATAAAGAGTACTATTACTTTATGCATGTACTTTTTTCTTTCTTGGGGTCTTCAATCTGAGAAACACATCAAATTTATGGGAAATGACTATTCACATTCTAATACATGAATTATAATATTAGAAGACTATTTCACATTCTAATATGTGATATATTAGCTCACATGTATAATCTAGAATTTATATAGTATTTAGTTATTAAATAATTGAAATATGCAAATATTTATTGTACATACATAATATATACCATTCCCATTAGCCAGAACCAAATCAAATCTTTTAGAGAACTTAATAGAGCAAAACAAACAGAATATGATTCATAACTATTAGGAATAGAATGTTGCTGTCAATTACCATCTCTTTTCACTTTTCTCTCATTTTGATATGTATTTTCCATGGATTTAAAATTTCTAAATGAAAATAAATTAGAAATTAAAGTGCCAAAAAGTAAAGTCTATCAAATAAATACTCAGTGTAGTTTTATTGTAAGTTTAGAGAGTTAACTATCTTGGACTATCTTATGGTAGTCTAAGAGATCTTATAGATCTCATTCCTTTTTTTGTTGTTGTTAATATTTCAAGGAAATGTTAGTGCACTTAAACTTTTACAAATCTGTTTCTCTCTACTGTATTTTAGGTCTCTTAAAATCAGGGAATATTTTATTTGTCTATGAATTCCAAGAGCTTTACACAGTACTTGCTTAATAAAGATAGATGGTAGGTGCTTAATAAATATTGGTTGAGTGAATATTTTCACCTAAGTAAATTCAATTATTCAGGAAAATTATTAACTGTATTCAAAATATAGCTTCAATAACTCTCATGTCAACATTTGGTAAGTCTTTGGTAGACTTTGGTAAGTCTACTTTTCATATTATCCCAAAACTTTTCAGAAGCTTTCCTTGTGTTGTTAATAAAACATAAAAATAAGTATAAGGAAAGCTACTTGAAAAATAATCCTATTTAGAAATATAATTAGGTTAAATAATTATTTTTTCCTCACCTCTGATTGTTATGAATATATTCATTCTATCATATTATTCTGTACAAATGCTCTTTTCAGAGAAATCATTATAAGCCTTTCTCTTGTCCCCTTATAAGCTTATGTACTGTTTTTAAGTTATTTGGAAAACATTGAAGGTTTTATTTTTTTCTTTGATTCATTTTATTTGGGGATTTTATATTATTTGTACTTTTTTTTACTGTTTTGAAAGTATTTCTTAAACTGTAATTAATGGTTATTAATTATAGCACAGTATTGCACTGTAATTTTATTTTATGCAGTCCCTGGAGTTATGCACAAGGGAGTTTCAGTCAGAAAATTAACATATTTGATTAATCAAAATGTTTACTACTTGAAGAAATCACTTGGTATCCTGTGATATCATTTAAGATCCTATGAATATACTAAAATAAATAGACTTCGCCTTTTTGAGGAAATATACAGATGGCTATAAAAGCATGAAAAGGTATTAAAAGTCATTAACATTAGGAAAATGCAATTTAAGATTTTGGTGAAGCATAACCTACATCTATTAATACAGTTAAAATACAAAATAGCGACAATAGCAAATGCAGGCTGGGATACAGAGAAAATGGGTCTCCCACACATTACTGGTGAGAATATTCAGCTAATCTGGAAAACAGCTTAGTTTTCTTAAAAACTAAACATACACTTATCATACAACCCAGCACTGACAGTTCAGGACATTTATTCTAATAAAAAGGAATGAATTATTTATAATGTAATAATTTGGATGAATCTCAAGGGCATCAAGATGAGGGAAAGGGGGATGGGAAACAAACTCAGTCTCTAAGCATCACATACTCTATGATTCCATTTATATAACATTCTTGAGATGACAAAATTATAGAGGTGGAACACAAATTAGTGGTTGTCAGAGATTATGGACGGTGACAGGAGGGTGCTATAAAAGGGTAGCAAAAGGAAAGAGGTCTTTGTGGTGATGGCATACTTCTGCATCTTGATTATGGTGGTCATTACACAAATCCACACATGTGATTAAATGCCATAGAACTACAGACACATTGTATTCATGTCAATTTTTCTGGTTTCATATTATACTGTAGTTACGTAAGTTATAACCATTGGGGAAACTGAGTGAAGGATACATGGTACTTCTCTCTACTATCTTTGCAACTTCTTATGACTCTATAATTTTTTTTTAAATAAAAAGCTTTAAAAACTCATTTGCCGTCTTGTCTTAAATTTCAGAGCAGAGAGTATAATATTTTCCTTTATTCAATATAGTCTTTAATCATCTTATACCTTATAGTGTTCTCTTCTGGTGGATTTGTTTCAAACTTGCTAGATTAAGCTGTCTCCACATCCTCTTCCGCTTTTTGTTTTTTTTTAGATTTTATGTATTTACTTGACACAGAGAGAGAGAGCAAGCATGAGAGTGTTCGAAGTGGGGGAGAGGTACAGGGGGAGAGAGATAGACTCCCTGTTGAGCAGGGAACCCAACATGGGGCTTGATCCTGGGACTCTGGGATCATGACCTGAGCTGAAGGCAGATGCTTAAACAACTGAGGCACCCAGGTCCCCTCTCTTCACTTTTTAAATAGTGGTAAAGATTAAGGGTAGACAGAAGAAGGTTTGCAATATTTCTACTCAATAGCAAGGATGGTCAATATACAGAGTAAGTCAAAGTTAGTTGGAAAAAAACATAGTCATGTAGGAGTGCTTATTTTTAAGATAAAAATTTTAAATATTTTTTCTACTATTAGCTGAAGAAGTGATGAATGTTCTTTTTTTTTTTTTTAAATATAGTTCATTGCTTTTGGCAATTGTAATGAAGATACTACCAAACCAGAATTTCCTTTCCATTTTATCTTATATATTTAAATGCAAACAGTAAAAGAAACTATTAGGAATAACTCTCCCATTTATTCCCCAGTCAAATGATGTACTAGGCAATGAAATGCTTTGCATTTTCATTTGGTGCACAGATGTGTCTGGAAAAAACCTGACTTGAAAATCAGAATGTCTAGCCATAAGTTATTTTCTGCCTTTTAGTGTGACACAGAGGGTATGAAGTTTAACTACTGAGGTTATGGCTGTAGGATCCCTGAAGGTACTACTACGAAGGACTTTTGAAATTTATCTATCACTCATAGATACATAGCTTAGATTATAAGTTTGGAAAACACTACTAATTATATGTCATAAAATCTGTAATTATTTGTGATTATTCCTTACTATCATCCCCTAGCTTGTCAAAGTTGTCACTGAAATTACGCACAAAAATCAAAATAACATGAATACCTCCAGTCCAAATTCTAATACCTGATTTATTAAACATTTATGTCCATGAGCATTTCGACTATGAGTATTTTTATATTTTCCTGTAAATATGTATAAAATTACTTCATGAGCCAAGATGTATAAAACTATATCTTACAAGGCTTATGCAAAACCTGTTGATACCCTTTTCTGTATATTGAAGTAACTCTGTATATTTTCCAGTTTTATCTTCTAATTACCAATATATAATTCTAGAAGTATGTACATTTTTCAACAAATAGTTCTTCTTCCAACTTCAGGTGTGTTATGTATTTTGCATGGGACCAAAAGTATATTTCATTTGTACATGTCTAGACCTTAGTCTTTATTTCCATTATATTCTGTGTTTTTCAATAAGCTCCATGAGGACAAAGCCCAGGACATAGCCCTGAGTATGAAGTGGCCTGCATGGTGGGTACTCAATATGAATTTTATAGTTATAATTCTGTACTTAAGATTTGAATTTATTTCAATGCTTGTAAAGGATTGAATTTATTTTCATTAAATTCTTTTTGGGGTGTCTGGCTGGCTCAGTTGGTGGAGCATGGGACTCTTGATCTTAAGCCCCATGTTGGGAGTAGAGTTTACTGAAAGAAAATTCTTTTAGAAGTGTTAGTCCCATAGATGAAAGGAGAAGAAGTGTGATAATGTCCAAGAATACTCTAATGGTGAGCAAGATGACCTAAAAAGCACAACCAAGAGACTAGGGTGGCTCAGCCTTCCTCAGTGTGGTTCAGCCTTCCTCACTGTAACTCCCAGCTACCAGCTCTGTACACTGCAACAATCTGTGTTCCACCTTCACTCAGCATTGTAGGCTAGGAAATAACTGCACTGGCACAATGGCTATAGAAAATAGGAGACGTGTTCCTCAACTTTTCAGCTCATGTCCCCTTTCAATAGATATGAAAAATCTCATCCCCCTTTTTGAAGTTAATTGAAATAGCTGAATAAACTAAGTATAACCATACACACACACACTTTCTCTCTATAGTCATTAAACTACTGAACATGATGTTTCAGACTTGTCTTTCCCTACTGCTCTTTGATTCTCATATACATACATTGGTACAAAGACTCTTAGCTCACATCTCCATAAAACCAACCCTCACTGTCATCAGAGACTAGGAGTACATTTTGGGTTGGGGTGTTGGTTTGAAGTCCAGTTGCTTTGATGTTTTCCAGAATTTCTTAAAATGCCAATAGTAAATACACATTCAAGTACCGTTATTTGGCAATTGCTCCAGGGCTCCAAAAAAGAGACAGAATGTGTTAAGAAACTTTGATTTGTGAGTATGAAAGTGAAACCTGTTTGGTTCTTGAGTCCCATCAGTCAAAAAGAGATCCAACTGGTTTTGCAAGTAGTCCGCTGTCTCATTGCCATATCCTAGGCTATATACTAATACCCACAGCATTTACCAACACCATGGACCAAGGAATTTAATAAAATACTCCTTTATTAGCTTGTTGGGAGAAACTTCTTCAGGGTGCTCCTCTCTCCCTCCCATAGCCTAACTTCCTACCACCAGCATTTCAGGATTACTTTGATTTTTCTGACTTGTCTTACCCTGTCTGCAGTGTAGAGCTTAACTTTCACCTAGGAATGATTTGGCAGTTCCCAGCTGACCTCTAGTGAAGTAAGTCAGAAGTCATCCCATCCCTAAATCCCATCTAGGTGCCTACGATAGCAACCACTGAACCCCTTTCTCTTGTTCAACCAGGGAAAAGAAAACACAATCATTTCCAAACACTTAACTGAATTCTCTGCAGAGTTGCTTAGTCCTTTTAGCTTATTCTTATAAATTTTTAGTATCTAAAACCATTTTATACTAGCCTGAAAATAAAGTTGATCACTGTGTCAGAAATTAACTAATGTTATTTTTAGTACTTACACTACAACAAAATATTAGCACATTTGAGATTGGATTGTAGCAGAATAAGCACACGAAGTTATTGAAATTCTTTACAAATTGGAAGATATACAATCTTAAGCACATACACAAGCACATATATAAATATAAACACGCATACACCCTTCATTAGGACAGTCATATCATGCATGACGCATAAGTTTGTGTTTAAAATTCTAGTTGAAACTCATTATGAAACTGAGTTACTGGGGTCTGAATATAGTGACTACATGGCAAATTTCAATTATTTAGGTTAAAAAAAATACCAGATGATTTACAAGATTTTAAAAAAGAAATACATATATTTATAAAAAGAAATCTTGAATAGAGAAAGGTAAAGTACAGTAAGTAGGCATAAACTTATCTGAAGATTTGGTTACTGTCCAGTTGTGAAAATTATTTATTTCAGGATGACCCCTGAAGTGGGAGGAAAGAAAGGAAATGCTGGGTGACATTCTTGAACTGCAGGGAACATCCATATAGCACCACTCCTGTTTTGTTCTTTTTGTAGACTCTGGTTAATTGTTGATGTCTTTGGTCAGTTTGATGGATTTTGGTCTCAATGAATTCTGTCTGTCCTAAATAAAATTTTTCTATTAATTAATTAATTAATTAATTAATTTTTTACATTTTTAAAAATTGTGTTATGTTAGTCACTATACAGTAGGTCAAATAGAGAAACAAATAGCAAAGTTTCGATACTCTGCTTACTTTTGTTCAGTCTAGTATTCTTTACCCTAAGCATGTCATCCTCATTTTCCTCCTCAAACTCAAGGAATAAATGTGTTATTATAGGCATGAATGAGTGCTCCACTTCTGTTATCATTTGATGGCCTCTCCAGTCTCATAAATTCATAAAGATTTTGTTTTAAATGATATTTCAATGATGTAGACTACCAATGTCAGATCAAAGAAAACATGATAGACATTACCAGCATCTGTCAAATAAAGATTTAGTATAAAAAGGCTAAAAAACTCAAGATCCATGATATGTCAATGAAAGAAAATTTAAAAGTCAAGGGAACTGAAAGTGGAATACTTCTTTAGGAGCTGTTTTGTTTGTAATACACCATTTGTGTAAAAATTCTGGAAGTATAAAGTCTTCAGTGACCATTTTGATCTTTTTTACATTAAACCTCTTATTTTAACATGTATCTTGATTGTATTAATATATGTAATTTTCTGAGCATTTGTATAACATGGTTTTCTCAAGAATACAATGATACATCCAACATATTCCAAAGTAAGTCATATTTTAGGCCTTAATAACACTTAGTAAATTTAAGAGGATTGAAATCATCTCAAGAATCTTTTCCGTCCATGGGCGCCTGGGTGGCTCAGTGGGTTAAGCCGCTGCCTTCGGCTCAGGTCACGATCCCAGGTCCTGGGTTCGAGCCCCACATCGGGCTTTTGCTCAGCAGGGAGCCTGCTTCCTCCTCTCTCTCTGCCTGCCTCTCTGCTTACTTGTGATTTCTCTCTGTCAAATAAATAAATAAAATCTTTAAAAAAAAAAAAAAGAATCTTTTCCATCCATAAAGGTACACAACTGGAAATAAATTACATGAAGAAAACTGGAAAATTCAGAAATATGGGGGGATTAAACAACATTCTACTGAATAATCAATGGGTCAAATAGGAAATCAAAAGAGAAATTAAAAAATACCTTGAGACAAATGAAAATGGAAATGTAACATACCAAAATTTATGGATGAAGAAAAGACAATTCTTTTTTTTTTTTTTTTAGATTTTATTTGTTTATTTGAAAAAGAGAGAGTACAAGCGTCAGGAGAGGCAGGGAGAGGGAGAAGCAGACTGCCTGCTGAGCTGGGAGCCTGACACGGGGCTCAACCCCAGGACCTGGAGATCATGACCTGAGCTAAAGGCAGATGCCCAACCAGCTGAACCACCCAGACACGCCATAGAAAAGACAATTCTAAGAGGAAAGTTCATAATGATAAATGCCTACCTCAAAAAACAAGAAAAGTCTTAAATAATCTAGCTTTACATATCAAGAGACTAGAAGGAGAAGAACAAATGAAGCTCAAAGTTAGTAGAAGGGAGGAAATAATAAAAACTAGAGCAGAAATAAATGAAATAGATACAAAAAAGACAATAGAAAAGATCAATGAAACATAGAACTGTTTCTTTGAAAAGAGAAGCAAAACTGATAAACCTTTAGCTAGACTAAGAAAAAAAGAGGATTCACACAAATAAAATGAGAAAGAGGAGATGTTATAAATGATACAACAGAAATACAAAGGATTATAAAAGACTAATATAAACAATTATATGCCAATAAGTTGGACAGCCTAGAAGAAATGAATTATAGAAACATACAGCCTACCAAGTCTGAATCATGATGAAATTAAAAATCTGAACAAATTATTAGCAAGGAGATTGAATCAGTAATCAAAAATCTTTCAAAAAACAAAAATCCAGGACCAGATAGCTTTATTAGTGAACTCTGCCAAACATTCAAAAAAAAATTAATACCAATCCTTCTCAAATTTTTCTGAAAGTAGAAGAGAGGGGAACTCTTCCATACACATTTTATAGGGCCAACATTACCCTGATACCAAAACCAGACAAGGATGCCACACAAAAAAAGAAAATTACAGGCCAAACCCTGATAAACATTGATGTAAAAATCCTAAACAAAATAGCAGAAAACTAAATTTAACATTACATTAAAAAGATCATACATCATGATCAAGTGAGGTTAATTTCAGGGATGCAGGAATGGTTCAATGTCTACAAATCAGCCAATATAATATATTACATTAACAAAATGATCAAAATTATGTGATCATCTCAATAGATGCAGAAAAAGTATTTGACAAAATTCAACATACATGTATGTAACAACTCACAATTAAATGGATATGATGTACCTCAACATTATAAAGGCCATATACAACAAACCCAAAGCTAACATTATAGTTAATGATGAAGAGCTGAAAGCTTTTTCTCTAAGATCATAAACATAAAAATGATGTTCACTTTTCCTACTTTTTTTACAACATAGTATTGGAAGTTCTAGCCAATGCAGTTAGGCAAGAAAAAGAATTAAAATGCATTCAGATTGCAAAAGAAGGAATAGTAGTATCACTATTTACAGATGACATGATATTATTTTAAAAACCCTATAACTCCATCAAAAAGCTGTTGGAACTAATAAATTTAGTAAAGTTGCAGGATATAAAATCAATGCACAAAAATCTCTAGCATTTCTAATAACATTTCTATAACATTCCTATAACATTTCTGTAACATTTCTAATAACAAACCACCAGGAGAAGAAATTAAGAGAACAATTTCATGTACAATTGCTTTAAGAGGAATAAAATACCTGTAAATAAGGTTAACTAATAAAGTGAAAAACCTGTATACTGAAAGTTACAAGACATTAATGAAAGACAATGAGAAATACACAAAAAAAGGGAAAGATATTCCATGGACATGGATTAGAAGAATTAATATTATTAAAATGCCCATGCCACCCTAAGCAATCTACAGATTTAATGCAAATCCTACCAGAATTCCAATGTTATTTTTCACATAAATAGAAAAAATAATCTTAAAATTTGTATGAAACCACAGAAGATCCTTAATAGCCAAAGCAATCTTCAGAGAAAAGAACAAAGCAGGAGGCATCATGCTCCCTGATTTCAAACTATATTACAACCCATAATAATTTTAAGGATCCCAATATTGGCATAAAAACAGGCACATAAATCAATGGGACAGAATAGAAAGCCCAGGCATAAATTAATGTATCTACAGTCAAATAATTTATGACAGCAGAGGCAAGAATATACAATGGTGAAAGGACAGTCTCCTCAATAAATGATGTTGGGGAAATTGGACAGCCATATGCAAAAGTATGAAACTGGACCATCATCTATTTCAAAAATTAGCTCAAAATGTATTAAAAATGTGAATGTAAGACCTGAAACCATAAGAGTCCCAGAAGAAAATATAGGTAGTAAGCTCTTTTGACAATGACAAATGACAATGCTAAATGACAAAAATTTGGCAATGATATTTTTGGATCTGATGCCAAAAACAAAAGTTAGTAAAAGTAAAAATAAACAAGTGGGCCTACATCAAACTATGACTTCTGAGCAGCAAAGGGAACCATCAACAAAATAAAAAGGCAACCTAATGAATGAGAAAAAATAACTGCAAATCATTTATCTGATAAGGGATTAATATCTAAAAATATAAAAAGAACTCATACAACTCAATAGCAAAAAAACAAACAATAATCTGATTTAAAAATGGATATAAAATCTAAATAAACAGTGTTCCTAAGAAGACATACAGATGACCAGTAGGCACATGAAAAGATGCTCAACATTAGTAGTCATCAGGGTAATTCAAATTGAAACCACAATGAAATATCACAACACACCTGTTAGAATGGCTATCATCGAAAGACAAGAAATGGCAAGTATTGGTGAGAATATGGAGAAAAGGGAACCCTTGTGCTCTGTTGGTGGGAATGTCAATTGGTGCAACATTATGGAAAAAAGTATGGCACTCTCTCAAGGAATGAAAAATAAGACCCCATATTATCCAGCAATTCTACTTCTGGAATAATTATTCAAAAATAACAAAAACAGTAATTTAAAAAAATAAAAGCACCCATGTTCAATGAAGTATTATTTGCAATAGCTAAGATATAGAAACAATCTAAGTGTCCATCAGCGGATGAATGGATAAAGAAGATGTTGTGTGTATCATACAATTGAATATTATTTAGCCATTAAAAGAATGAAATCTTGACATTTGTAACAATATGGATGGACCTTAAGGGTATTATGCTAAGTGAAATAAGTCTGATGAAGACAATACTGTATGGTATCTCCTATATGTGGAGTCTAAAAACAACAACAACAAAACACAAAAGAAACCTACGAAATTTACAGATACATAAAACAGATTGGCGGTTGCAAAAGGTAGGGTGGGGGGTGGAAGAAATGGGTGAGTTGTTATTTTTTTTTAGTTTAAATAAATTGCATAAACACTTAAAATAAAAAATCTTGGAAAATCTATATAATTTTCTAAGGGTTTGTATAAAATATTCTTTCAAGAATTCAATGAGGTTGCTTTTCAAAAAGCTCTTAAACTCTGAAATATAAGAAGAGTATTTCTCAGCTTTGCAACCGAGAGACCACCTAGATACAGTGTGATGAGTATACATATGATAATCTCTATGTTAAATCTGAAATATGCTTTTCCCAGCCATATTAAGTTTGTTGGAAAAAAAAATTCAAGTTATCTGGAAGCTTAAAGTGAAACATATGCCCTGATATTATGCTATTTCTCTTAGGAGTAAGTCATGCCATGTTGCAAGAAGGTAGGTTTTCATACTACATTTCTAATTATACTCCTGAAAAGTTATTCCATACGTATTATGCAACAATCTAACCTCAAAAGAAAAAAATTTCCAACTTAAGAAAGCTGGATAACATTTACATGTTTATGCATTTCACAACACTCCATACCTTATTTCCTCCTTCCTCTAATTTAGAGCATGTGCTTTCTTTATCCATTTTTGGCTTAAAATTTTATGACTTAATAATAATTTGATAAATTTACTTAGAAGAAGAAATTTATCTAATGACTCATGTCTAAGGGATGCTTACAAACTAAAAGTGTGCATTTTATACCTTCTAAGTGTTTCCAGAATTACTTAGTCTTGTCCCAGCTGATGCTGTAAGCTCTGAAATAAAGCAGAAGGCAGAAGTTCTGTGGGTTGTGACCCTTTCCAAAATATGTCAGTTTATAGTCATTGCATGTGAATAACTAACTACACATTATCATCATTTGTTCTTGTAATAAAATTCTGAATGAGCCCAAACACAGAATTGAGTCAATTTCTCGATAATACAAGAAAAATAAGAATTTTTAGAGAATTAAGTTTTATATATTTTTTTCCTTCCTCCTTCTCTCCCTTTCTCTCCTTCCCCCAGCCTTCTCCTCTAGTCCTCTCCTCTCCCTCTTCCTCTCTCTCTCTCCTTCTCTCTCTCCTTTCCTGATTCAGCTGTGGTAGGACCAAGGCCTAGAGCGGGGGACTGGCCATGTGCATAATTTCTGATTGTGAATCTCAGTGTTCCAAAGATTCTTGCTTTTAAGTCAGTTGGAAATGCCACTTCCTATTGTAGGGATTTGAGGTTTACAGCATTGCTTTCATAGCTCATCAATTTTAAGATACCTATATATTTTTAATACTAACAAATGTAAAATTAGGATGTATGTTACAGTGATGCTACTTAGCATTTTGTCATAGTTTAATTGGTAGGGTTTTTTTTTCCCCAAGCCTTACAACTGATGGCATCCTAATTTTGATGAAATATTGTAGTTAAGATAGACCAGTTAATCTGACTTATTAATCCATTTACATTTATATTTCTCGTAATCTTCTTTTATAGTCTTCTCTGTATCTTCCCCTGGTCTCAGCCCATTGTACCTCACTTCTGGACCACAGTTTTCCTGCCTATAAATTAAAGGAGAAGCATCAAGTGGTTTTCAAGGCCCCTCCCATCTTGAATGTGTTCTGATTTACTTCTTACTGCTTAGCTGATTATCTTTGCCTTTCCTGAAGAGGAAATCACTCAAGGGTACAGTGAATCCCTCCATTTCCTTAACTGAATAAAAACAAAAGTAAGGATACAAATTGTAATGGGGGTTTGTGGGAATAATTAAAGAGAAGGCTCTCAATCAAGTGAAAGAAAGCTTAGGTCAGGATGCAAAATATAATTGCCTAAAGTTAGGTCAGATAATTGTGAAGTCTTTACATGATCCAGAATTCTGGGAACATCAGTGGGACCTTGTGAAGGAAGTGAAAGTTGTTTCATTCTTTTTTTTTTTTTTTTTTAAATCAGTGGAGGAAATGTCAAATAACTGATAGTCTTGGGGCACCTGGATGACTCATTCAGTTAAAAGTCTACCTTTGGGATTGAGCTCCGTGTTGGACTCCCTGCTTAACAGGGAGTCTGCTTCTTCCACTCCTTCTGTTCCTCTCCCTAGTTCATGTTCTCTCTCTATCAAGTCATTAAACAAAAAACCAAACCAAACCAAACCAAAACAAAACAAACTTTCTAGTCTTTTTGTGTTCCTTAGACTCTTTGAGAACAAGACCTGAGGGCCACCATCAAGCACTGAGGATAAAGAGGGTAAGGACTAGCATGAATGTAGTTCTACACCATCTTCAGGTAGTGCTCTTTGTAGGGACTGTTGCCAATTTGTATTATTCAACCCAGAGACCTTAATTACCCTTCTTACTTCATGAATCCTCACATCAAACAATCAAAAGTTCTATTAATTCTAATTAATAAATATAAACCAAAGCTTCCTGTTTTTCTCTATCACCAAGGTCACTATCTTTATTCAGACTGCATCATCTCTCACCTGGATTATTGCAACAATCTTCCACAGAGTCTCCATCTATCTAGTGTTGCCTATTCTTGTACATTGCAATGAGGCAATTGAATCTGAAAGCTTTTGAAGTATGAAACATATCTGAAGCACTTCCTGCTATGAAATACAAAGCCACCCATGTACAATGTGTTGAGCAAAATTATATGTAAATTTCTAATGTTCTTTTGGTTCTGTAAAGTTCAATGATTCTTTAATTTTATTAGAAAAGAATAGTTTTTTTCTTTTCAACAGTGCTCCCAACCTTTTTTATATTATGACACATCATAATTCATAAAATTTATGTGACTTACAGGGATAAATTGGGATGGAAGTGTTTAGAAAGTCTACATTGATCCTGGTTTTTTAAAAAATTACATTTTATTTAGGACATGTAATTAAAATAGATGATAAAATATACAAAGTGTTACAAAAGAAACTAAACACTTTTGTGTATGAATTTCAAGTAATACATTTTCAATTGTTTTTCTACTAAGAAAGCTGTATTTATAAATGTGGCTATAACTTCTATTTTATTTTATTTTTTTTTTAGATAGTGAAGGTAACAGTAATATTATGAAGATGTTTTAATTTAAAAATATATGAACATGATTATATTAAACTGTGTAATATACAATCTGTGCCAGTTTAACTTAAATAATAAAACCTGCTGTGATTTCAGACCAGCAGATATGCTGAGAAGTTCATGCTTTGGGGTAGATTGAGATATTTTATCAGCAGAGGGAGCACATTACTCCACCATTGCTAAATCTTTCAGGTTGTGGCGCTTTTGTCTCTTGGTCTTATAGCCTGGATGCAGGAACTCTATCTTTCTCTTCTTCGCTTCACTTTTATTTTTGTGTTTCTTCAGCTTTTTCTTGGCAGCAATATCAGGATTAGTTACAAACTCTAAAGCCTTCCTCTTTTTCCGGAGCGCCCTTTTCTCATTAGCCTGCTTCTGTATTGAGGCAAAGGCTAAGGAGAAGCTCTCAAGTCCAACCAGCTTTTTGAGTAATTCTATGATTTCCTGGGATAGATTCTTAAGCAGAGGATCCTGGTCCGAATATGTGCTGTTCAGTTCTCGGAACAGAGGGGCTATGATCACTGGGAGATACGGCTTCACCTTGTCTACTCCAAGATCCATCGCTACAGCTCCGAGAAATTTAAAGATGCACGTTCTCTTTAAGGGGTTTCTAGGTGAATAGGCAGCCTCCAGTTTTGCAATCCGGGACAACTTCTGGATCAACCACAGCAGGGTGGCTGGCTTGCTGTGTTCTTCCTTTGCCTCCTCGTTCTCTTCTTTGTCAGAGTCCATCTTCTCATCTGCACAGGACTTGTATTGTTTTACTTCCCCTGTGGCCATACCCTCTCCTAAAGTTTCTTGTTCTTCCATGTCTTCTTTTATCTCACCTGGCTTATCTTCAGATTCAGGTTCCAGTAAATGTAAGACTTTGGCTACAAATAACAAATTCTTAACAACCTGCTCTCCTAGAGACTGATCTAAGAATTTGGAATGCAACTGATGGCAAGAGGCTAGGGAAATACTTTTCATCTTTTGTTCAAGGTCATTTGTTAAGAACCTTATTGCTACAGGTACTGAGAGTCTCTTTTTAGTTTTTTTGGCCTTATGTCTTCTAATAAGTTCCTCTGGTTGGCAAGAGGCAAAGAGTAATCCAAAAATCTGGGCTGCAGTGAGCCACACCCAGCTATGTGGATGTCTCAGGTGACAGTGCACATAACTTTGGATCCTTTTGTCCAGATTTTATTCAGAGTCTCAGAGGGCTTGGCAAACTGAATGATATTACATTCCTTGATGAGTTTACTAATCAATGTAAGAAAACTAAACAGAAGGCGATCTGCCGCTTTTTCTTCAGTCTCTTCCATGATATCTTTAAAGTTTTCAGGATCAATTTCTTTTTCGATCACAGGAAGAACAGTTCCAAGTCTTCTCTCAAAAGAGACTCCTTCACTTTCCACAAACAGGCCACAGATGAGGGCAGCCAGTTGTCTATTTAACCTCTTTTTTGCTCCAAACCAGGTGGTAACCATATCAAAAAGCCAATCTTTTTTCTCAAGGTTGATTTTACTGAGTAAGGATTTGATTGTCATGGATGCCATCTTTTTGCACATGGCAGAGTCATCATTCACCATCATTAGACAAAGAGGAATAAAGAACATTCCACAGTTCTCATGGAGCAGTCCCTGAGGGAATGTGTCAAAGAGACAGGAGATCATTTCCAAAGCAGACTCTCTCCCAGTCTCATGTTCGTAATTCAATTGAGCAAGCACGAATTCCAAGTTTGGTCTCAATTTGTCACCCAAGGGATAGTCAAGAATATATTTCAGAAAAACCTGTCTGCACTGGACTCTGACAGGTTCACTTTGAGCGGAAATTGTCAACTTGGATACTTTCCGCATGACATCATCAATTTTCGGGACCAACAACTTTCTTGATAAAATGGCCTTCAGAAGACCAAATGCAGTGGCCTGTCTTGAAGTATAATAAATGTCTTCCTCAGCATATGCTAGTAGAACTTGAAGCTGCTTTTCAGTTATCTGGTAAGATTTCACTTTCTTCACAAGTATGGTCACACACTTGAAACAATTTACCACCAGGTGGAAGTTCTAGCCCCTGGCAGCTCCAAGTTTTGCATAGTCCTTCAGCAAAAGGAAAAGGTGTTTGGTCAGTTGTTCTGCTTTTGTTTCTATGGAAGGCAGAGGGAACCTCAAGACACAAATCAGGCATTGTAAAGCACCTGTGATCACCTTCACATCCATAGAAACCAGGCAGTCTATGAGGAGAGAGACAAAAGGATCCAACATTTCCAGAATAGGTTAACTTGAAGACTTGATCTTGGAAGTCTTCAGACTCAGATGTAGCAGCCGAAGTCCGGACTCAATAAATATGTGCATGTTGGTTTTCCTGCTCACAACAGCTTTCTGCCCACCTCGAACTGGAGTTTATTTATTTGACAGAGAGAAATCACAAGTAGGCAGAGAGGCAGGCAGAGAGAGAGGAGGAAGCAGGCTCCCTGCTGAGCAGAAAGCCCGAATGTGGGGCTCGAACCCAGGACCTGGGATCATGACCCGAGCCGAAGGCAGCGGCTTAACCCACTGAGCCACCCAGGCGCCCCAACTTCTATTTTAGAATGTATGTTTGAAGTACCTTCACCAAGTTTCTAATCAAGATTTTTTAATGATCGCCTCTCTGAAGTCTTGTGTCACCAATCTATAAAAAACTTTTTTCTCACAAAAAGTAGCAAATGGCAGAAGCATATTAATCACTCTTTTTATATTTGATGGAAACTCCTTTCTTACCATTAACCAGAATTTGACTAACTTGAATGGTCCTTGAACCAGTAGTCCTTTGACTACTTAAATGGTCCTTTAAAAAATGCAATTCTTCCTAAATCTAACAGCTCTCTTTCTCTTTCTGTTCTTTCATTGACCAGTATCATCTCAACATTTTGATGGTAGTGCAAAGAGATTTCAAAATTTTAAAATAGTGATGAAAGTTTTCTTCAAGTATAAATGGTATTACTTTAGCAGGATGTACTAGTCAGTGTTTTTCAGAGAAACAAACAATGAGGAGGAGGGAAGGAGGAATGAAAGGATGGAGAGAGAGAGAAAGAGAGAATTTTAAGAAACTGGCTCATATGACTGGAGATTTGGTGAGTCTAAAGTTATTCCTAAAAAAATAAATTGTCAATCACTTCCTAAGAGCTTCTTACCAAGATAAGAATGGGTGGAGACGTTTCCCTAGATTGCTGTAAAAACATAATGGTAGCATTTGTATTCACTGTGCCAAAAAAGGGAAATCTTCTTTCTCTTGTCTACTTTCTTGTATTTATCTCTAAAACTATGTGTGTGGGAGAAGGAAATATCAGTGGATCCCTTCTTGAAAGGCTGACATGAGTATTTAAGCCCCTTTCCACACGAGCTGCCATTCAGAATCCCCCACCTTCTATCTGCTGCTGAAGAACTTATCAGTAGCACTAAGTGACTCTTTTCTCCTCTCTGACCATTTCCTTTATTGGCCTGCTTAGATTTTCTTTTTCTTTCTTTTTTTTTTTTTTTTTTCAACCACAAGGGTTGAGCTTTTTTGAGTGTAAGACCTATCATATTTTGCTCAAATCTGGTTGTGGTTACAGTGGTTCTTATTCTGTTGCTGAAATTCCATTTCTGATAACTCAGATTAGGCTTCTGGAAATGGCTCATTCTGACCATGCTAGTTGTCATTTCATATTTCAATCTGTGAGATATAACAATATGTTCTATTCAAAACCAACAATCAAAGTGAAATTAAATGTATTTCCCTTCTTAAGGTGTTTTTGGGATATTCTGGGAACTGTTGAGAAATGAAACATGAAATATAAGACAAAGCCCCTTCTCTTAAAGAGCTTTATTCTAGAGCACATAGTGATAATGCAAGTGTATGCCTAAAGACAGGTACGTCTGTACATTCATTAAATATGTTTTACTTACCAGATGCAGGGCATTATGGTAGAGGCTGTGAACAACAAAAAAACAGTGTTACATATGTTTCCTGCTATCTAAGCCTGAGAACTGAATTCTCACTTAAGAAAATGGTACATACTCTGAATCTTAAATTATAAGCTCAGTGCCAATCAGCAATGATTATGAGGGGGAAAATCACATATGGAGAAACACAGGATAAGAAAGAACGCGGCAGAAGAAAGAAACTTTTAATCATGTAGCTTTGTTATAACAGTAAAAATTAAAATCATTAGAGAAAAGTCTATAAACATAAGTTGATGAATACTACAAAATGTATTGAGTTTGTATTTGGGAGAATGTTTAAATGTTTGGTTTTTTTAAATTTTTTTTAAAGATTTTGTTTATTTATTGTCAAAGAGAGAGAGAGTGAGAGCACAAGCGGGGGTGGGGGGCATCAGGCAGAGGGAGAAGCAGGCTCCCCACTGAGCAAGGGGCCTGATGCAAGACTCCATCCCTGTATCCTGAGATCGTGATCTGAGCTGAAGGCAGATGCTTGAATGACTGAGCTACTCAGGCATCCCCAAAATGTTTTTTTAAAAAGAACTGGCATAATCAAAGAAATGCTCCAAGCACATTTATAGAAAGATTAATGTAGCACAAGTGACAACCATATATTGAAAGCATAGATTTGGAATGAGATGTTCTTCAGTCTATGTTGCATTGCCCAAGTTTGAATGCTTAGTCTTTAACTAGTAAGATGATGTTGAGAATTTAAAGGAAAACACGATTGCAATAGATATTCAGTTTTGAAGGTAGATCCTCTAAGACCTATTGACTTTTAAAGGTGAGAACAAAGAAAGTCTTCTCTGATATTTTGAGAATGATCAAAATAAATTACCAACACCATAAAAAGTTGAAGGACTTGCACAGAAGTTGGAGGTAGTGGTATGGGGACAAGAGCAGGAAAAGGAAGGATTGAGGTTAACGACTACTCATCTAGTAGACAGGCATCATGGGAGGATAAAGAAGAGTGGGATAAAGGAAAAAACCCGTTCATTGTCATACACTCTAAGCAAAAGGAATGAAGAGAGATGGTGGTAGAACTATTTTGTCCAATACTGAATGGGAGGCAATGGGAGGGGAACACTGAAGATGAAGTCAGAGAAAAGGTTGAATTGTAATGATATTTGAGTTTCATGATATAAAGTAGGGGACAGAAACTATCAAGAAATGAAGAACAAGTTTGTGAAATATTCAGGGTAGTGTCTTTTCTTTATAATCCTTTAGCACCACAAACATACAGTTTTCCCTGTACTTTATTCCTTTCATCTCCTTCCTTGTGGTCTTTTGTCTAATTTTCTTCCATTCTTGTTTCTGTGAAAAAGTTGGCTCTAGGTACACTAGTTCTTCTATTAAATATTCATAGAACCTCATTTACAAAACTGATACTAAATACACCAGTAAATGTTTTTCCTTCCTAATGGTTTTGAGCATTTTCTCAGTGTCAGATCCTATTGCTTTGTGTATACTACCTAACTAAGTCAAAGTGACTTTATTGAGTTATTATTAGATTGGTATTTTCATTTGTCAGTGAGGCACACAAAGGCACAGATAGATTAACTAACTTTTCTGATAGAAACTCTTCACATATAAATTAGAGGCAATCTTTTATACCTGGATTATATGTCTTTTGTGTGTGTGATTTAAATGGGTAAGTAGTATAGCTGCAGACCCAGGATCTTAATGGCCATTTAATGCTTGTTTCTATTTGTTTACAACAAACCCAGTGAATGCTTTTCATGTATGCCCCATACAGGAAAGATATGATGGACTGCCTTATACAGTCCATCATATATTTATATTTACATAATATATTTATTATTATATATTATATTATTTATATGTATATAATATATTTATTATTATTAAATAATATATTTATTATAATATTTATATAAATATATTTATATTTATACAGGGAATGAACGTCTTCAAAAGTGAATAAAAATTTTAAAAAGTAAATGAAATTAATGTACAAAAGCAGTAATCTGGAAAAACAAAATAAAAATTATTTTAATCAGCATGAGGAAAATCAAGTTCAAGACAATTGCTAATTCTTATATTGTGAGTTTTTGGTGTCTATTAGTGTAGTAATTGAATTGTTGGGTTTTATGTGAGACACTCCTTAAAAGGTATTATACTCAGTTTCTCTTTTTATGTGTTTATTTCATGGGCTTGGTCATCTCACATTTTTTAATGTGGGTATATTTTATATTGATATTTTAAATACTACTGAAGTTTTTCTTTTTGAATTTTTACCACTTATTAGGTTCTAGATTTTTATACCTTGTCTTTATTGTTTCTATTGCAAAATTATTTAGAAAACTGGCTAAGTAAAAATAATGCTGTAATTAGGGTGGAATGAATCTATTGTTTTTATAAAAATCTTTCCAAGTTGTTCTCTTCATTTTTGTTTTAATATTCAGCCACAGAAACTAAATAAACAAAACCCCTCTAGGGATGCTAGGAATGTAAAACATGCTCACACAAACACACACACACACACACACACACACACACAGTTCATCTCCTTATGAGACACGTTTAGAATATTAGGCAGGTGAAGAAAGGTCTTAAAGACAACTATATATTTTCTCATGCACGTCTTAGAAAATCAGGCCAAGACATCTTTTAGGTTGTTTTTAAGATGCTCAAGTGTTCCATCAGGTTAGTCATAGATGTCATCAGTCATCCAGATATTTGATTAATTGTCCAAATGCTTGTCAATTTTATGTGACATTACCGAATGGCTGAAATTGACTTGAGTTGTTATTTTATTTTATTTTTTATTTTTTTTAAAGATTTTATTTATTTGTCAGAGAGAGAGGAGAGCGAGCGAGCACAGGCAGACAGAATGGCAGGCAGAGGCAGAGGGAGAAGCAGGCTCCCCACCAAGCAAGGAGCCCGATGTGGGACTCGATCCCAGGACGCTGGGATCATGACCTGAGCCGAAGGCAGCTGCTTAACCAACCGAGCCACCCAGGCGTCCCTTGAGTTGTTATTTTAATGCATGGCAGGGTGAGACTGAGGGAAGTATTAAATGGAGCCCATCCACATGGCCTTAATGGAGAAATAAAAACTGGTATTTCTATGTTCCCATTAAATCCTGCGGTCATGCCTATTCACTTTGGTAAATTGAACTCAATAAAATTTGTTAGAGAGGTTCTGCCACAAGAATCTGAAGACCTAGTCTGAAGGGATATCTTTGAGTGTTTATTTAGCTGTTTAAAATTTGAAAAGAAAATCTAAATTGATAATTACATTTTGTATTTGCCTTACTGTGGATCAAGTTCAAATCTGAAAGTATCACTTGAGTTTCCTTAAAATAAATTGCTTTCATAACAAAATTAATTGTATTTCTTAGACTACCAAATGTTACCTAATGGTGCATAGAATTGTAGTGGAGAGAAAGGAAGTTTTAGAAATAAACACATCTGGTTTTGAATTCCAGCTCTGCTATTATAGATAACTTGATCTTGAATAGGTTACTTAATTTCCCTAATCTTCAATTTACTCCTCTGTAAATGTCAGTGTTATTATAAAGATTAGCTATAATGAATATAAAATGGTTGGCACTATCACTTGAAGCTATTATGATTCTCTTAATTTCTCAGAATAAGTACATCTCTTTAAGATGGGATGTGTCATGTCTATGTGGAATTTTAACCTTATGCAGTGCTTGTGATTCTTCCTCAATCTTAAATGTGCAACCATTGGAGTCTAATAGGCACTCATTCATTCAACAAATGTTCTTCCGATACCTACCATGTTGCTGGTCCTATCTTGGCATGGGAATATAGTAAGGAGCAAATAGATATAGTCCCCATACAATTAGGGTTTGAAACTAATTGGGAAGAATGAATAAACAAGTAAATAATTATATTTTTAAAAATACATTATTTTGAAGAGTGCTACCAAAAAACGTATAGGTACTGCAAGAAAATAGAACTGATTTATATTAGATTATCCAACAACTGTCTGAGTAAGTGCCATTTAGCCTGATTTCTGAAGGATAAGGATGGTTAATAGGTAAATTATAGAGAAAATGGCAATTCCAGGCAGAGAACACTAATGTGTAAAAGTCATGTGTTAGGAAAGAACTTTCTGCATTGAGAAACTGAAACAAAATTGGTGAGGTTGGAAAGTTGGGGCAAGTGGTGGCAGGATCAGAGGGGAGGCTGGGGGAATGGAAGAGAAAGGCCATCAGAGGAGATACAGAGTAACTCTTGAACTTAATCTTGAAAGGACTGAAATGAACAAATGCTTTATTTAGCCTTTCCTCCCACCTTTTTCACTTTTTACACACTTAATGCTCAAGACTAAGAAAGACGGGCTCCTGGGTGGCTCAGTGGGTTAAGCCGCTGCCTTTGGCTCAGGTCATGATCTCAGGGTCCTGGGATCGAGTTCCGTGTCGGGTTCTCTGCTCGGCAGAGATCCTGCTTCCCTCTCTCTCTCTCTGCCTGCTTCTCCATCTACTTGTGATCTCTCTCTGTCAAATAAATAAATAAATAAAATCTTTAAAAAAAAAAGACTAAGAAAGACTTCTCAGGGGACTGGAACATGTAAAGAAATCCTGAAAGCAGAAGAATGCAAAATGTGCAAGAGAAATTCTGTCACTGGATGCAAGAAATAGCAAATCTGTTTCATCATCTCAGTAATAGACACTGGGGGGTGGGGGCAGGCCACAGGGCCATGGGCAACCAACAAGTTGGCTAGCTGGAGTACCACAGAGGGGAATATATAAAGCAAACACTATAGTCCTACCGAGTAAAATGGGCAAATTCATAATCACAGTGAGAGCCTGCACATCCTTCTCTCAGAAACCAACCAAGAAACCACCCACTAATAAGGAGGAGTATGGAGGAGTTACGTAATGCCCTTAACCAGCCTGACTGAGTAGCTATACAAAGAGGCCTGTACCATGTACATGAAACTACATATCATTTTCAAGCACACAGACTACAGCCACAAAAATTTATCATGCCCTAGACCACAATGAAAATGTCAGCAAATTCCATAAAGGTGATATTACACAGGCTGCATTTACTTATTCATCAACAATTTTAAGAAATTCCACTACTCAAAAAATCTCCATGTATATGGAAATTAAACACATACATGTGTGCAAACATACACACACACAAATAATTATTAGGTTAAAGTGAAAGTCAGTATGGAACTTGTAAACTATTCAGAACCAAATAAACATATGAAAAGTGTTATATAACAAAACTAGGGGAATATGAAGCAAAACCGAGAAGAAACTGTATGAACTTAAGTATATCTATTTAAAAAGAAAATTAAAGGGGAACATGGGTGGCTTATTACCTGCCTTCAAATCAGGCGATGATCTCAGGGTCCTGGGATAGGCTTCCTGCTCAGTGGGGAGTCTGCTTCCCCTCTTCTTCTGTTCCTCTCCCTCACTCGTGTTCACTTTCTATTTCTCTCTAATAAATAAATAAAATCTTTAGGAAGAGAGAGAGAGAGAATTAAAAATAAATAATCTATGCTTTTAAGACAAGAATCCAGAGAAACAAAACAAAATGAACATAAAATAGGAAAAAGGGATTAATGTAAATGAAAGCATAAACCAATTAACTAGAAAACAGAAAATGAAAAATTGATGAATAAAAACAAAAAAAATACCCTCATATTCACAGACCTGTACCCCTGGGGCTAATAATACATTATATGTTTATAAAAATTTAAAAACTTAAAAAAAACATATTTTGAAAAAATTAATATGATACTTTAGTAAATATGACCAAGATAAAAAGGCACACAACTAATTGTCAGACATGCAAAGAGAAACAAGGATAATACAGAGTTTGAAAAATTATAAGAAAAAAATTTAACCTCAGAACAGTAAATTTGTAAATCTAGATTAAAGAGATTATTAATTGTAAAAAATAAAATTTGAATGTATGTGCTTTTGTGATCTATTATAGTTCAAAAAAGCTTATAATTAATAATAACTAAAAATATATTCTCAGGAGAATAAAGAAAAGGGAGAAAAGGAGAGCTGAAACGTTTCAGGTGAATAAAATCATTGGCATGTATACACAAACACTAGTGTGCATGCACACACATGCAAAGGATTTCCTTTAGGGTATGTTTTGGAACTATAGTATTTTTGCCATGCAAGTTTTCAGGGAGAGATGGTAGGAATTAGAATCCCTGCCAAGGAAGAGGCAAGAGAAGCAGTAGTTGTTGATAGAAGGGGGTGCTTGAAACAGAAAAATAAGTAATTTAATATTATTTATTAATCATATTTGTCATCACTGAAACCTCTGAATTCTAAGCAGACATGTTTTGTATTTTCTGTTCAGGCCAAGTCTCAGAATATAGGCTATGAGAATATTTAATTTGAAGACCTCTGAGAGTCCAAAGAAAATAAGAGTGACTTTTAATCGCTCCCTCCTACTTCAGGAAGTGCTCCAAATTTAAAAAAAAAAAAAAATCTAATAATAATTTATACAATTTTTGATTCTATACACCCTTTCTTAAAATATTTATTTTCTGGCCCAGATCACTCTCAGAACTAATATCAATGTCTTAGAAAAATGTGTAGAATCTAAAAAATCGTATGAACTATCACTTAGGAAGAAGAGTTAGAAAAGGACAAGAGACCATCTGATTTCTTTTCCCAGCTCTTAAATAAATGCCTTCTTATGATATGTGAATATTATCTATTTGTTATTTAAACTTTTTAAAGGACAAATTAAAAGGGATTTAAATCATCAGGCTATCATCAGGGCTGGGAATGTACAATGGCCCTTTCCATGTAAGTGGGTTAAGTCCTCTCAGTGTGTTGGTGTCCTGGTAATGATCATGGGGTCTGATTTTTACCTTTAAATCTTTATTTTTAAATATTGTATCCTTTTTATGAAGGATTATTTTAAAAATACAAGACAAATAAAATAGAAGTAAGTATGATGAAAATTCTTATAGGAAACATACAATTTAGGGTGGATTACTCGCTCAGGCTATCATAACAAAATACCACCATAGATTGGGTGGCTTAAACAATAGGAATTTATTTTCTCATGGTTCTGGAGGCTGCAAGGCCTAGATCACGGTGTCAGCAGGGCTAGTTTCATCTGAGATCTCTCTCCTTGGCTTGTAGGTAGCAATCTTCTGTGTCTCTCATGGACTTTCCTCTGTACCCATCTGTGTCTAAATATTCTCTTCTTACAAGGACATCTGTCATACTGGATTAGGGCCCACTCTAATGACCTCAGATTAAGTTAATTACTTCTTTAAAGACTCTACCTCTAAATAGAATTACACTCTCAGACACTAGGGGTTAGGATTTCCATATGAATATTTGGTTGGGGGGAGTACCTATTTAGCCCACAGCAGGGGTCTTCTGAACTATAAATTTAAATGAGGGAAATAAGAAAAAATATGGCATAAAAGTAGTTGATAAGACCATTGTATGGGCAATGAAAGAAAAAATTATTTGAGAAGTATTTGAAATGCTCACAAACTTGGCCAAATATTAGACAAGCAGTTGAAATTAATACTATCCCCCCTACCATAAATCCATAGTACTTTGTTGTTTCCTGTAGTTTGTTGTACTAACTGAGTTAATTGCATTGAAGAGCTTTTAGAAAATGCCTTGCACACAGTAAGGACTTGGGAAGTATTAGTGTTCCATGCCATCATTGTTAGCTAGAACTCATCTGTCTGCCTTCAGAGAAATGAGGTATTCAAGTACCTGTATTCCCAACAATCATGAGTTCCTAAAAGGTAGAGATTCACTGCTTTTTTTTTTTTTTTTTCAGCCACAAAATGCTTGACACATAGAATGTGGTAAACCAATGTTAAGCTTCACAGGAAAAGTAAAAACAAAAATTCACATTTCTTATTTTTTGTCCTTAAAAGCCTGGACTATATAAATGCTTTAATACATGATGGATGACATACAAATAATATTTACTTAAATATGGAAACAAATTTTTTTTAAACAACAGAAGAAAAACCATTTACTAAGGCATGTTAGAGGCTCATAAGAAAAATAAGAAGGAGCTAATTTTAAACCACTATAGAATTCCAATTTGGTAGTGTTTGTAAAATGCTTTGAAGATGCAGAATGGTGCATGTGCTTTTTTTTTTTAAACTTGGCAAAAAGAAAAAGGAAATTGACCGCATTAAACCAGATGGAGTGTGAAAATCACATGCAAAAAAATGAAAACTAAATCATTAAAAATACAGTTTTTTGGAAATAATTGATATTTTTGTTGTCATCTGGAATATCAAAAGCTTCAAGTTTAATCAGAAAAAATATAACTTTTAAAATATAAAATTTGTAAATGCATTTTTATTTTGAAGATGTTTAATTGGAAAGATATTAATAGTTTTATCATTATACTTTCTCCTAGAAAATAAAAATGAAGTGTCTCTAAACATGGGCTAAATAGAAAAACTCGACGTGAACTACGTGCTTCATACTTGTGTGAGAGACTTGGGTTTTGGTGTGGACTGCAAGCAGTGCAGGTGGCTTCTTCATCACGTGTTGTTTCTACGGTGTGTGTTTTGTTTTCCTACTTCATAGAACTCTACTGCAAAACACCTACCTTTATTGGTACAATTCAATAGTCTTATTTGTACTGCCCTCCATCACTTTACATTTCTATTGCAGTTTTTTTTTTTTAATTCAAAGTGTGTATTTTGGAAGAAGACTGGCATGGTTTGAACAGCTCTGAATTAAAATATGGCATTAATGTTTTGCCCATCTAGGCATGAGATGCGGGACAATGGGCAAGTTATTTAATTTCTCTAATCGTCTCTTTCCTTGAAAGATGAAGGAAATATCTATTCTTGCTATCCATTGTAGTTGTATTGCAGGTTATTTGTGAAAATGTATATAAAAATGCTTCTTAAATGAAAATGTGACTTATTTTTATTTGTTTATCAGGACTCCCAGTTGACTTTCCTCAGATCATCAGTGCCCACACTTTAGGTCATACCAATGGCAAGAGATACCAGTCCGCTACATATATTGATCAGAGAAATTTTAGCAAAGAACTTCTATTCTTCATAAGTTTGGTTGCATGATAGAAGGGTATATGATAAGACACAAACAAAATTCAAAGTTGGAAAAGCACTAAAGAATATTTAATTAGGCTTTCATAAGAATTTGTCAATAAGGGAACTGAAGTTCAGAGAGGGTTAATAGTTTCCTTAAGATCAGTGTGCTCTGATACTTAATTTAGGGCTTACTATGTTTCATACATAATGCTATTGGAAAAAATCACTGGGTTATGTTTCCCTGGAACCCAGAGCCTTGTTTCAGTCTTTTAGATCAGGGGTCAGCAAACTATAGCATGAACCAGATCTGAGCTGTCACCTGCTTTTGTAAATAAAGTTTTATTAGAACATAGCCACACCTATTTATTTAGGTATTGTCTATGGCTGCTCTCACACTTCAGGGGCAGAGTTGAGTAGCTCCATCAGAGACCATATGATCCACAAAACCTAAAATATTTACTCCATGGCCCTTTACAAAAAAATTTTTGTCAGATTCTGTTTTAGGATAACATGATTACTTTTTATAAAAATTCTTTTAGAATACCTTAAAAAATGATACATATTTGTTGGGAGAATCTTCAAATATTTTAGGAGTGTATAAAGTGAGATGTAAAAGAAAATTTTCCTTCATTTTATATTCTTTTTCTCTCACCTCTGGAGCCTAGCACAACTGCCTGGCACAGAGTAAGTGGTCATCAATAAATGTTTGCCAAGGGAAGGAAGGAAGGAAGGAGGGAGATTAGAAGGGAGAGGCAGGAATAGGAAGGCTAGGTGACAGAAGGTCAAATTGATTGAATTCAAGGTCAATTCAGTCATGATGAGGAAAAAAAATGATTTTTTCTTTTTTGGATATTCACCTGGTTCCAAAACCTGATAATTCATTTCTACACAGTGTGAGTATTCTGAACAAGAGATTTAATCCTCAAATGTTATTTTTTCTTTCATTCTAATTATGGAGACACGCTAGAGAAGAAGCAGATTTGGTGAGGTGTGTGGTTTTGGGCTACTAAATATACTTAAGAAAATAAATCTCATAAATTCTAATTTGCTTTGGCAAAAGAGAGATTTTATTTCCCTCTTTGTAGAGCAAAAAGTTATGAACCTCATGATTTGCACGTAAAGTGAGGCTTCTGAGACAAAGAACAAAAATTCACTTTATGTAATAGATTTCCCCATAATAAACAAGAGAAAGCAATGGACACTTCTGGAATACTCTCCACCCTTATTTTAGAGGATTATAGACCAGGGGTTGCCTTGGCAGGCACTTAACCACACTCTTACTGAAAGATTGTTCTCAGGTCACTAAACACGAATTACACATGCTTCTGTCATGCTATTTTAAAAGCAGGTTATTATAAAACAGTGCTGACCTATGAATTCTCAAGTGAAATGTGTCATGAGAAAGTAACCCTAGGAAATTTACCTATTTCCTTCTTATATTCCATTTCTTCTCCTCACTTTTGCCTGGTGAGGTAATATAATACAGAACCTTCAGTTTATTGTTTTAAACAGAGTTCATCTAGTTCGTTTTGGTTCCTGGGTGGTGAATTGCTCAAAGACCTCCCATGGGTAGCTAACATTGCATTGTAATCTCATTACACAACAGTGAAGGTCTGTGGAATGAGTCTCCCCCCACCCCCACCCCCCTCACTGCAGTTTGTTTCTACCACATAACAATGTGATACAGAATGAAGCTGGTGCAAGTCTTTGTATGTGATATTAGCTTGGAACTGCTTTTTGGCTGTCATCATTGACTATGTCACCACTTTGTCACCTGCCTCCTAGATTTTGTCAACTTTAGCTGGGTGTCTCAGATCACTTTCATCCCTGTGGAATGTGCCTGCTGTGTTGGCGTGCGCACGAGTCCACTCAGACCCCCACACAAGGCTATCACAGTTGATGGGGTTGTTTTACTTGAATTCTCTGGATTTGTGAGGTTACTAGAAAGCCCTCCAATGGGATGGAGGAATGAGGAAGACTCCACTAAGTCAGAGGAGGAAGCACTCGCTCTAGCTATTTGTTTGTGAGACTGATTTGATGAAATAAAATGTCTGGTGACCCCTTTACTCACAGCCTTTTCTCTCCCCAGTATGGTGACTGAGCTTTCCTCATCCTGTTTTTTTTTTTTTCTTTTATTCAAAAAAGAAAAAAAGTTATCAAACCCCAGAACTCCAGTTCCCAGCATCTGTTTACACTTCATAGAATGAGTGAGTATGTGTGAAAAGAAAATGGCAGAAACCAGGAGGATAAGTAAGGAAAGGCCCCATTCCTAAACTCTTTTGAGGATATTAGATTTCTTCTCTCCTTCATTTCCTCTTCCCCCAACAACTCTAGTCTTTGTATGCAGGAGGTTGCCATTTGGTGCTCAAGTATTAACTTTAATACTTAAGTGTTTCAGCTGTTAGTTCTTTAACAGCCTGGTATTCTCTCTGCACTTTTAATGTATAATAGGCACAGTGTAAACAATAAGATTTGTTTTCATCTACACTCATAGTCACAGATTTTTGTATTTGTTTTAGAGTAATAACACTCAAAAATGGAGACTTTTAAAACATTTTATTCATTTAGTTAAAACCATTGGATCACATCACAAAATGTGGCTGAATAAAGAAATATGGAGAGATGATACGGGTAAGAAAGGACTAAGAGTCCTGATGGAGGACTGACAGAATAAAAATGATCATTTTAATATCTTATACATTTCCCTTCACTATTTGAAAAAAAATCTCAATAAGCAAGCTAGCCTGTAAGGTCATTCCTGCAGGCTTCTTGCTCTGTTCCTATTTAGCTACATTAAAACCTGTCTGTAAGACCCCCACTGGGAGAGGGAAAACATTCCCTTTGCTGGCAGGTGGTCTTCTTGCAAGTACTTTCCAATTGAAAACATATGTTCTTGGGTGTGAGGAGGTTTCTGGTAAGTAGGGGGGAGCTCATGCCAGGGAATGATTGAATTATATAGGCAAATTCAAGATAAACATTCTTAGTCTTCCCTTCCTTCCAAAATAAAGGTGGACGCTTTTGATATCAGAGAGTAGAAGCTCTCTGTTGTACTCACCTTCACCTCTGTATTGAAAGTCTTCCTAAACTGTCCTACAATGTAACTCACTTAAATCCTCATTCCTTTTAGTTTTAAATTAAGGCCCCCCCCCCCTTACTTCTCCTCCCTTTTCCAGGTCTTTGTCACCAAGACCAGTTAGGCTACCAGTAACATTGGATTGGTATTCTTTGGGCTAAGAACCCTTCTTTGAATTTGAGAAGCAAGACAGAGGATCACAGGGGAAGGGAGGGAAAAATGAAGATGATACCAGAGAGGGAGACAAACTATAAGAGACTCTTAATCTCAGGAAAAAAACCAAACAAACAAACAAACAAAACTAAGAGTTGCTAGAAGGGAGGGTGGAAGGAGGACTGGAGTGGTTGGGTGATGGACATTGGGTGATGGAGGGTATGTGCTATGGTGAGAAAAAAATTAATTAATTAAAAAAATGATAAGAAAAAGAACCCTTCCTAAGACCTCAGATTTCTTCACAGTTCATTGGAGAGCAGAGAGTTAAAAAAAAAAAAACAAAACTTTTTGATGAAGAACCATAAGAAGATCCTTTTTCTATTTTCAAATAGAGGGAAAAAGTCTTTTGGCAAAGGTATTTTTAAGATGATAAATTTGATTCAGGAAGAACAATATGCAAATGACCATTAGATAAGGAGTCAATGAGAAAAGTTCAAGAAAATCATAATGAAATATATCTTAATACAACATTTTATACTAACTTCAAACTTATATTACATATTCTCCCTTGTCTAGACACATTTTTTTCTTTATTTAGGTTTTTTCCAAGACTTTTATTTATTATGTAAGAGAGAGAGAGAGCGTGAGCAGGGGTGGAGGGAAAGCGCAGTGGAGAAGGGAGAGCGACAAGCAGACTCACTCAGGGCCCAACAAGGGGCTTGATACCAGGACCTTGATATCATGACATGAGCCAAACCAAGAGTCCAAAGCTCAACTGACTGAGCCAACCAAGCACCCCGGACACTTTTTGATAAAAGCTCATTATAGCTAAAACCCTGACAACATTCTGTTCAACTGCCTAGCATGAAGAAAAAGTGAGTTTGCTTCATGAAAATTAGAATTTAATTGAATTTTAAAGAGTACACACCCATAAAATCGTTTTCGGCAATATCCTGAACTGTAAATATAATTGAGGACTGAACAGAGGTAGTGAATAACTACATAATGTGGAGAAATGTTTTTTAATGCAACCTGAAAGCACTATTAATTGTACCGTGTCTCACAGTGAAGACAGAAGGTCAGATTTGTACTATTGTAAGCAATTGGCTATTTAGTTAAGATTTGCTATATCAGCATACAAGTGCTTCCCCAATGCCAATGCTCTATATGATATTTCTATTGCTTGAAAGTTCAGAGATTTCATTATCTAAGAAAAAGTAGTATCATGCTTTTGTTCTTCCCCAACAAGTGATTTTTGAAAATTTACTACAGGAAGTGAATCTAAACATGCTAAAGGGGCAAGTCACTTTGCTTAACTTAGAAAATATTGAAGGTGAAGCATATCCCTCTCATCTTCTTTTTAGCAGAAATCTCTTCTGTCATACTTAAAAAACTAATGGTTTATGCATGAACTAGTTTACTATATATAGTATTATGTGTACACATTATCATTCCTAGGAGCTGCTTGAGTAACCTGATTAAAGGGGTCAAGAAATATTGGACTGTTCTTCAGTTATCACAGACTAGTTAGAAACGGAAAAACAAGCTAATTTTGATTTTAAAAAAACATAATAATACTTTGTTTTTATATAGTGCTTCTCAGACATGACTTCATTATTTAACAGAACATTCTTCTAAGTGTAGGTAGCAAAAGCTCCCTGCAGTTTATAGAGGCATAAACTTGGGCATAAGAAGATTAATTGATTTCTGCTGGGCAGAGAAAATCTATGCTGAAGGGAAAGAGAGACCAAGTTTCTATAAAGGACTCCAGAGCCTGCTATTTCTCCAGTAAATAGAAATCACATCATCATTAACCTTTGTAACGAGTTCTTAGAGTCTTTGCCACAACACCAGTATTAACCACCTTCATGCCCTTGATTAAAAAGGTTTCCAGGTTTTGTTTATTGTTTCAGGCTGACAGAGTACACTCACATACCATATAGTCATGGGTTGAATGAGTTTCTTACATGGCAATAGAGAAAAGATGAAAATCAGTAATGACATTCAAATCTTAATTCAAGAGTGCTAAGAAGTGTCATTACTTATTCCCAGCAAGTACTACTTAACGTCAGAAAAATCACATAATTAGAGGAACTTTAGAAGCTCATGATTTCAAGAAAAATCCAAACATAATTCTAAAATACTTTTATTAAAATCTCTTGGAAATTGTTTAACTTATGTAGTTTTCCCAGTCTGAATGTACTTTCTCCAATCTCACCAGTCTCTGTTCAATTCATTCGCTCATTCATTCATTCTTCCAATAAATATTTTTCCAGGGCCTGTATTATGCCTGGGTATTTTGCTTGATATTGGAAATCTGGAGGTAAATAATAAAAGCCCAATCCTTAGTCCCAAAGAATTTATAAACAATAATCACAAGCATTAATTCTTACAGTGACTAAACAGATATCATGATGAAGGAAACAATTTCTATCAGGGAGAAAAACAAAAAATAGAGATCATAGAAAACATGGGCCCCTGTGCAGAAGAATCTATGAATTTTTCAAGAGGAGCTCAAGTTTTTGGATTTTATTGTTGTTTTGCTTTAATTGTGAAATAATTTATAATTAAAGCAAAGTTTTTGTTAAATGAATGTCTACACGGTCATGTTCTCTCACAGACATTGCAGTACTTAAGAGTAGAGTTTCTGGCCTCAAACACCTATTTTGCCAATTCTGGAATTTGTAATCTTGCATAAATTATTTTACTTCTCTGTGCTTTAGTTTCCTCAACTATAAACCAAGATGCAAGTAGCACCTACCTCATCCAGTTTTGTGAGCATTGATTGAATTAATTTGTGTATCAGGCTTAGAGCAGAGCCTGGTCCATAGTAATCACTCAGTTAACATTTACTATTATTAGAGTTTGTGGGAAAGATTTGTTAAACAACTACAGGAAAGTGTTATAAGTACTTGGATAGAGGAGTTGTAATGGGATGTGGAAATGCAAAGCAGGAATATCTGACTTCACATAAAGAGTAGGGTATTTATTTGGAAGGAGGTTGTAATATTGAAGTCAGGGTTAACATCCCTGAGGAAATTATAGTGGAAAAGCAAAAGAATTCAGCCTGGAATATTGTAGATTCTAAAAGCAATTCAGTATGATACCCCAGATTGCAAGGGAGAGAGTAGGGAGAGTTAAGGCCTGGACCATAAGCAGGTGCCAGGTTACAGATGGCCTTTTACATGTAAAGAGGTTTGAGCTTTATGTTGGGAATAATGAGCAATCACTGAAGAGGAAGAGCAACACAATCCATTCATACTTTTGCAAGTGCAGTTTTGCTGAAACTTGGAGAACATGGGTTGAGAAGGACAGGGGTGATCAATTAGGTTTTGGTGAGAATCCAGGGAAAAAAATAACATTGTCATTAATTAGAGCAGTGTTAGTGGTGACAGAAAGGAGTTGGTGGATATACAAATGTTTACTGGGTAAAACTGATGTTTGGTTGGTTTCTGGAACTGACAGAAAGAAGAGTTAAAGATGCAGAATTTGAGGTTTTGTTTTATTTCAGTTAGTGATGTTAGTGCCATTTATTGAGATTAGGATTGGCACAAGGTCACAAATTTGGTCTGGGGGGGATAAAGTGTCAGCTTTTGACATGATGAGTTGAGGTGCATGAGAGAGAGAAACATGGACAGTTGGAAGTGTGGCTCCAGAATTCAGCTTCAGTGTATATCTTTTATGAAATCTATTATCACTCAGTGGGAAGCCATGTCTAGAAATTTGAGCAGTGGTCTTGATTTATCTCATAGTGTCTTGATTTATAGTTTAATAACAACAAAAAATTACTTAGTTTTTCAGTGGCTTATAGTTTGAGAGCTCAAATTTATAAATTTAAGAGCAATGGTCTTTTTGGGATTTGTAAGGTATTTTCCTTAATCCTGCTCCGGGCAGATATTATTCATTTACATATACCCAACACACTTCTTAGAATTCAGCATTTCTAGGGTGTCTAGGTAGCTCACTTGGTTAAGGGATCAACTCTAGGTTTCTGCTCAGGCCATGATCTCACGGGCATGAGACTGAACCGCACATTGGACTCCACAGCTCAGTGGGGAGTGCTTGAGATTCTCTCCTTTGCCCCTCCACTCGCTTGTTCATTCTCTCTCTCTCTTTCTCTCTCTCAAAAATTAAATAACTTAAAAAAAAAAGAATGCAGCATTTTCTTTGTATTATGAAATACAACTTCTGTTTTTATAAACAGCTGGTGTTTAACTGGGAAGATGATTCCTGTGCTTTTAAGTCCAGAGTTCTCATGAGTGTTCTCGGTTTTCAGATATGAATTTATAGCCCACCATTCATTCATTCAACAGGCATTACTCTAGGTGCTGGAGATTCAGCAGTGAACAAAACAAATAAACATCTTCCCCCACCCCCTTGGAGAGATTATAATCAGTGGAGAAGACAGTAAAGAAAAGATAATAAAACATGTTGGATGATTATGTATGGTATATTAGATGGTTATGAGTTATTAGGAGAAAAATTAAAGCTGAGAATATGGAAAGGAAATAATTGAAGAGGAGTGTTTTCAATTATCAGTGAGGTAATCAGAGGAAGTTTCACTAGTAAGGTGACATTTAAGAATGAGGGAGATGAGGGTAAAAACCAAGCCACTATATGGGGAAAGAGTGTGTTGGGAGAGGGTACAGAAAGTGCAAAAGTCCTGTGCAGTCATGGTCTCCATTGCAAGGAGGCCAAAGTGAGTGGAGTAGAGTAAGCAAGAGCGAAAGCTGTAGTAGATGAAGCTGGAAAGGGAAGGAGGTAAAGGTTCCAGATTGTTTGAGCATTTTGGCCATGACAGGAAGGAACTCATGGAGAATTATAGGCATAGAAGTAAAATGTTCTGATTTATATTTTTAAATGATCATTCTGGTTATATTAAAAATAGGTGGTCAAGGGTTGAAATGGAAGCAGGGGAAATTGCAACAATGCAGGATAAAATTAATGTGGGTTATGCTATGATGGTTAATTCTAGCAGGTCTGGAATTGGCCTGAGCTGTATTGTTAAAGTAAGAGTTGTATCTGGATGGCACTAACCTCTAGTCAAGGCGTGAAATACAGCTGGCCCTCGAACAACATGGGTTGAACTATGTGGGTTCATTTATGCACTAGTCCACTTACACATGGATCTTTTTCAATATAAATACAGTGCTGTAAAAATATTTTCTCTTCCTTACAATTTTCTTAATAACCTTTTCTTTTCTCTAGCTTACTTTATTGTAAGAATATAGTATAGAATTCATATAACATGCAAAATATATGTTAGTCAACTGTTTTTTGTTGTTGTTTGTTTGCTTGTTTTCTGGTCAACAATAGGTTTTTTGTAGTTAAGTTTTGGAGAAGTCAAAAGTTATACATAGATTTTTGATGGCCCAGGGGATGGTATCCCTAACTTTCATATCATCCAAGAGTCAACTGTATATTGAATAATGGTGTTGTTTTGTAACCATGAGTTTAAGTCAAGTTTCAGGATGGTTTTTTATCAGTTTGTTGGCATTATTTATTTTGCTTATTGACAGCAGTGAATTTGATGACTATATTTGGGTATTGGTGAGACCCCCGAGAGAGCTCCGGCACCTAGCAAAACATATGCCTGCATTAGCAACAAGATATAAAAAGTAATGGTCAAGGGTGTGCCTGGGTGGCTCAGTGGGTTAAGCCTCTGCCTTCGGCTCAGGTCATGATCTCAGGGTCTTGGGATCGAGCCCCGCATCGAGCCCCGCATCAAGCCCTGCATCAGGCTCTCTGTTCAACAGGGAGTCTGCTTCCCTTCCTCTCTCTCTCTGCCTGCCTCTCTGTGATCTTGTGATCTCTGTCTGTCAAGTAAATAAATAAAATCTTTAAAAAAAAATGTAATAGTCAAAAATCCACTTTGGGTTTCTCCTGGTTTCACTATGTTCCCTGCCATGCACACATCTGTGGTCCCTGATCTTTGAGAGAAGACAACAGAACCCTGCAGAGGGAGAACAATTGGATCCTGGGCTCAGCCTTTCTAGGCCCTTGTTATGAGACAGCTAGAATTCTTTGATTAGAATGCCTCCTTATGCTAATGCTTTTGCTTTATCACATTCTTTTCCAACAATACACCTTAAAAGTATAAGTACCTATTTTGTGTTCTGAGAATCTTCTTTAACAGCTGAACCCTATCTAACTCCTACCATTAGTGCAGGGACTTAGGCAAGGGTGGTAGAATGGAAGTGGAGAGTCAGTCAGTTGGACCCAGGGAATAACATTTAAAAGAAGAATTGACATGATTTACTGATGGATTGCATGTGGCATGTGAGAATTAGAGCAGACTCAAAGATTGCTCCCAATATTTTCATTGTAGGCAAATAGGAATGATGACTGAGGAGCCAAATTAGTGTTCATTTAATAGAAAAAAAAAAAGAAGAAGAAAACTAATTGAAGACATTGAACATAGCAACTCTTGTGGGAAAACAGATATATACAAACCAGAGAAAAGCAGTCTTTGTTGAAAAAAGAACAGAATTACAAATATTTAAGAGAGCTAGGGATATAGGCATAAAAGGGAAATTATTTTGTTAAAATGTTTTGAAAGCTTCTTCAGAGAAATTTTCTTTCCTCAACACTAACGAGTTAAATTTTATCTAACACAAAGATCATGGGAGTAAACATCACTGTAGCATTTAATTCTATTATAGGACTTGTCTTATAAACCACACCATTTTATCTCTAAGATATTTTCATTCCACAATATTTCACTTAACTTTAACTTAACTAAAACAAAAATATAATAAAATCAGAAGTTGGAATATACAGAAAATGTAGAATATTAACTCAGTTTGCCATTTGGAATATTATATTTAAGCAAAATATTATTTATCATTCCCTATGATTCTGGGCCCAATATTAATTTTAGAATTATGTGGATTTTATTTAAGTCCAAGAAGAAAATCACCATTTATAAGCTAAAATTAATTAAACCTGTCATTAATGTTGCTATTGGTCTTTAATATTTATTTTGCTCTGTATTTACATTGCATTTGGAAGTCTTTTGCAGAAAATCTGAGATGATTTTTACTTGGAGTGAGAAACTTTTGAAACACCCTTAACATCTATATAGTAGGTTCTAAATAAATGTTAAGTGGATGAGTACATACATGAATAAATATATACACAAATGAAGAGTCACATGAATGGTTTATGAATGAGTATATGAATTTGTAGTGGCATGTATATGCAAAAAATGTTTTCTATTCTGTATCAGAGAGGAAGTCATGAATCTTTTGTTATTCTCTTCATTTGTTGATAGTAACCACACTGAGGCCTACTTGTAGAGTAAGGGTGGTAGATGAAAGCATCACTGTTGACCATTTGAGAATAAACTGGGGTCTGGAATACAAGAACAGAGTGAGGGGGCAAGACACACAGCTAATCCAGGTGATTATGGTCATCGAGAGCTGTGTGTTTGGGTGGCATCCTATGCCCTGAAATGGAGATTGAAGCTGGAGTTAGAGAAAAAAAGAAGCTACTCAAGAGAAAATGTATCATTCCTGGGGTAGAACTGACTCATCAGAGAAAAAGGTGAAGGTTATTTCTTTCCTTTTCTGTGTCATGAACTCATGACCTTCCTCTCTTTCCTATGTGGATGCACACACACACACACACACACACACACACACACACGCACACATCTCCCAAGGCATCTGTGAATTGAAGGATTTATATGAGCTCTCACAAAGGATGTGACTGTTCTCATGGGTGGTTTCAGACAAGCAGTTTCTCCACCCACTCATCTCCCAAGGTTTTTCCTTAACCAGGTAGCTAACTGAGGCGTGGGATTGAGCCAAATACTATACAGTCATTTTAGAAAGGTTAACCTCAGAATGACTTAGTAAAGAAAAAGCAAATGACTCCAAATTCCTATATCCTTCATGTATGCATAGAGATAATAGATAGACAATAGATGATAAGTAGATGGATAGATAGATAGATGATAGATAGGACAAACTATTATAGACAAGGCTTCCAACACTATTTTTATTTTCAAGCTATTTTAAAATGTCTTTTTTTTTAGTATTTTTTTTTCAGTGTTCTAAAATTCATTGTTTATGCACCGCATCCAGTGCTCCATGCAATACTTGCCCACCTTAATACCCACCACCAGGCTTACCCAACCCGCCACTCCCCTCCCCTCCAAAACCCTCAGTTTTTTTCTTAGAATCCACAGTTTCTCATGGTTTGTCTCCCCCTCCAAATTCCCCCAACTCACTTCTCTCCATCTCCCAATATCCTCCATGTTATTCCTTATGCTCCACAAGTAAGTAAAACCATATGATAATTGACTTCTCTGCTTGACTTATTTCATTCAGCATAATCTCCTCTAGTCCCATCCACGTTGAAACAAATGTTGGGTATTCATCTTTTCTGATGGAGGCATGGATACTACTCCATTATATATATATGGACCATATCTTCTTTACCCAAAATGTCTTTCTACTTTCTCTTTTCCTAGCTTAGGAAATATGTGCCAAATCTCACAGGATTTTTTTTTTAAGATAAAGTGTATAGAGTAGTGCAGTTTGGTAGAAATTAATCAAAGAAACCAGCTCGTCTAAAGCCAAATTGCCATACTATGGAGCAACAGTTCAATAAATGGGGATTTCCATTCAAATAGTTGCAAAATATTCTTTGATACTTCAGACTGTCTACTGAGGATGGTAGGGTCATCCCTTCTTTTCTTTTCTTTTTTTTTTTTTAAGATTTTATTTATTTATTTGACAGAGATCACAACAAGTAGGCAGAGAGGCAGTCAGGGGGTGGAGGGGTGGGGAAGCAGGTTCCCTGCTGAGCAGATAGCCGAATGGGGGGCCTCAATCCCAGGACCTTGAGATCATGAACTGAGTGGAAGACAGAGGCTTAACCCACTGAGCCACCCAGGCGCCCCTTGTCCCTTCTTTTCTAATGAAAAGAAAATTAAATTTAAAAAGAAGACAGTTTGTTGTTTGTCTTTAGACAAAAGACACTAGACACCAGGAAAGTAATAAAATAAATGCAAAGAGGAAAGATGTGGGTCAGAATTTCCCAAGATTTTCCCACAGATCTCTCAGTCCAACCAGATGCTCTGAGCAGTGTGTTCCATGGCAGAACACATTTCTGCAGTGCCCCATGTGCTATCCTCTCTAGGGGCTGCACAATACTTATTAAAATATTAAAGACACCAAAATCCTTATGTAAAGAAATCCATTTAGCTTCCCTTACCCAGCATTTCTAAAATTTATGAGTCCATGAAGACTTCTTAAATATAACAAACATCAAGATCCTGCAGAGCTAGTGATGTGGGATATACTTGGTGCCTGCCTGTACAATGCAAACATACTCAATTGTACAGAAAGCCAGACCCCTGGGAAATGGAATCACTTAGAGGTAATCAAAGCCTTTGTAGAAAAACATAACATTTTGATGCTCAGAGCATGGAAAAAAGAAATTATACAGGCTGGGAACCATGCATCACACCACTTAGGGATAGTGGGGATTAGAAAGAATTAAGAAGAAGCCAAGAAACTAAGAACAAAAGCCTAATAATTAAATCCACTAGACTGTATTTTTAATTAATTCCTCTGCTGGTACTAGACAAAACTTTTCTAAGATGAAGAATATTAACAGCACAGTATTTTTTACTAAACCAATGCCTTCTAAACTCTGAGATCCATTTGCTTTTGGAAAACCTCAGTTCCCAGGAGTTATGATGGGTTGTGGAGGATTTCAAATGCTCATAAAAGGACTCTTAGGCTTCTCGGACATCAAATACTCTTACAAAACAGTAATTTGTCAAATTAAGTGCCAATGAAACAGATGGATTACATTTTCCTCACAATGTGCACAAATTAAGAAATTAAAGAGAAAAAGTACTTGGTAAAACCAGCTTTGTATTTTTCTGGACCTAAAGCATTTAGAAAAATAGTTTGAGATATTTGGCTAATGCCCAGTGCCACCAGGCCTGCCTGGCTCCAGAAACCAGCCTCATTGACTGAAATACTCTATTAAGCAAACAGATGGGTGAATGGTTTGTCACTGACTTCTCTGAAAAAGTGAAACATGAAATGAAATATTCCTGGAAGGATACAATACATGTGCTTCATACTTTTGGAGAGGTGGGCTGAGATCCATCTCTAGGATGATTCAGACTTAATGTAAGCTGAGGGAATTAAGTTTTTAAAAAGATTTGTTGTATTATTATGAGATAACTGAGAAAGGAAGAGAGAAATACCTAAAGAAGACAGGTAAACTAGAAAAATTGGAAGTATAACTTTTGTAATAACTAGAATTTCTGCCATTTTGAATATAGTTTTTGTGATGTTTTCAGAATGGAATGTAAATTTGTAAGACATATTTATGTTTATGCTTTTAAATAATTTTTATAATTTTAAAATTAATAAACTTTATTTTTAAAGCAATTTTAGGTTTATAGCAAAATTGAGTAGAAAATAGAAAGTTCTTATATACTTTGTGACTCCACGACACACACACTACCCCCCACTATCAACATCCCACATCAGAGTTACAATCAATGAACCTATGATGACACATCATTATCAACCAAATCCATAGTTTACATTAGGGTTCAGTTTCTATGTGTTTTTAGTAAGGAGAGATATTGACATTACAAATAATTCACTTGTCAAATAACCAATAATGCTGCTTAAAATATATTATTAGTGCATGCTTGGAGGTAAAGAACTCTGGAGCTAAGGCTTTTGATTGTTTTAAAAGAAATTATTTATAACCACACATTAGTTTATTTGGTTGCAAGAAGAAATAAATTGTAGGAAAATGTAAGTTTTGTATACTTAACTCTTATGTTCATCACAAGAAACAGACAAGCCTCATTAATTAGCAAATATTATTTCTAATTTGCAATCTAGAAAAAATAATTTTTCCTTGCTGTGCTCCCTTCCTTCTTAATACAGCTATCTTTGGAAAGACATATAACAGAATATCAGCTTTATGGCAATAACTCTGCATAGAAAATTACTATGATAGCAAAATCAAACCTATATTCATTTCTCATAAACCTATTTTGTGCTTCCTTTTCAATATCATGTTGAAAACTTGAATGCACCAACCATGGTTCTCCACTTTTATAGAGACTCTGAGATATACTCATGGAATGAATTTGATGTTGAGGTTCTGACTCCAAAGACTGAATTTGTTTCTTGAACTAGCAACACCTCTTGATCCATTTCCTGAACAGATTTAAATACCCAAGGGGGAGATTAAAAACCCCAAGATCAATCCTGATTCTGAGAGTGTTCTTGCCTAAGGCCTGATGTATGCATTTCTGACATTAACTCTCATCCAGATTTATTCCTTTTTTTTTTTTTTCAGATATATTCCTGGAGGAAGACCAGTGTCTGACCTTACTTCCAACCCAAAGAAACCCTATTTCGTTCAATGATACCCAGAAACTCTGTAGGTAATTTCTTTTAAAGAGTTGATTGAGCTGGGAAATCACTCACGTGGAGCATCTTCTCTGGAGTCCATGTTTTCTGTACATGACAGTACAGATAGACTACAGATAAGATGTTCCATGTGAGTGAACTGGATTTTATTACTAACTGAATTCTCAATTTGATTTTTTTGAGTTTTATTCCTAATTGAATTCTCTATTTGAGCTTTATGGTAAGAATAACTGCAAATATTTTAGTTTATTTTTCACATCAGGGAATATATGTTTTTTAAAAAAGAACAAAATTAAATTGAACTGCAGTCCCCAGCTATTCAATGAAAACTGCCTTTTTTTTCCTTTTTTTAAAGATTTTATTTATTTATTTGACAGAGAGATCACAAGTAGGCAGAGAGGCAGGCAGAGAGAGAGGGGGAAGCAGGCTCCCTGCTGAGCAGAGAGCCCGATGTAGAACTCCATCCCAGGACTCTGGGATCATGACCTGAGCTGAAGGCAGAGGCTTTAACTCACTGAGCCACCCAGGTGCCCTGCCTTTTTTTTTTCCTATTCCTTTTTTTTTCTTTGTCTTTTCTCTCTCTTTTTGTTCATGCTTTCCCCAATTATTTTTTACTTATCATGAAGTAAACTTCATTCTCCAATTTTGGCTCAAATATCCACATCTTTCTTCTTTTGGTCTGAGGTTCCTGGAGTAGAGCACTTATTCCAGACTTGGCCAGTTAAGCACCTTAATGTCTCCTCTACCTGTTTATTCACCCACACCCCACCCATGCCATCTATCTACAGAGATGAGTTGAGAATTAATCTGTGAACAAACCTCTTTCAAACTAGATTTTTAGTTGCACAAACCAATACATTATTTTCTGCTTAAGTTGATTTATTTCTTCTCGTTTGAAACAAGAAAAAATAGTCTCAGTACACTCTTTCAGACATTTTGTTGATGCTACTCATACATACATTTTTTATTCAATGGAGTTACTTCTATGAATTAGGTTTTCCAACAAATTAATGAGAAAACTTCTGTTTGGTGATTTTAATTCTGTAATAAAATTCAGAGACTCAGAATGAACTTTAATTAGCATTGCATTAAGCATTCAGGAATAACTTTGTAGCTTTCTTAGAGTAATTGATTTTTCTAGATTGGGTTTTCTAATTAGATTAATTGATTTAGCTGCTGTAAAATTTTTTACTTTCAATAGATTTTCTGTTTTGATGTATAACATTGTAATACAGAGAAGATACTTAGCTTTTTAATTTTTTAATCCTGTTCTTTCTATGTCCTTTTAACTGCTTCTTATATTTGAGTGGCATTTATTTAGAGTATAACTCACCAATCTTAGCCTCAGTTTCTCATTAAAATTATCTTAACATGTGGACTGCAAAAAGCACACATCCTGTTTTGAAAAGCTTTGGTATGTAAATTCATAATTTCTCTTTGATTTTGTGTAGAGCCATAGTCTTCTACTTTCTGCTGCAACGAGAGTAGTGAGCAGTAATTTCTAAACAAGTCATTGAAGGTGTGGAATATGATAATATTCAGAGAATAGCTTTCTAGAGATTAAGTTTAAATAAACATGAACTTTGAAGAATGTCCAAACTTGTTCCTTATTCCTCTCTTGTAACCCACCTCACCCATGCTGGAATGAAGGTTAGTGATAGAGCCTGGGAAAAAGTGAGATATCATTTTTTGGGCTTTCTTTTATCTTCATGTTACTGTACTGAATATTTATTATTTGACAACTTTTAATCTTTAATGGGGGAAAAAGGAATTCTTGCTCATTCAGGAAATAGGAATGACTTAATCAGGAGAATTATGTCATGGATGGATGTCATGGAAGGAAGCTTAGCAAGAACTAGAGCCTTCTATAATAAAATTTTATCTTGATTGAAATGTTTTTAAAGGCACCATTTTAAAATTTACTTTAATATAGAAACTACATTGATTACAATGTAAGACCATATGAATAAATGTTAACTGTACATGAGTCAGTAAAAAAAAAAATCAGTAACAAAATACTTTTTCAGATTACATCTGTTTTAAAATATTTTCTAAAGAGAAAAACTGCCTTCACCATTTAACAGTCACAAATAGTATTTATGATATAATACTTAAACTTGTTTTTGGCAGACTCTAGGGCTACATAGGAGGCTGGTTGGCTGGGCCAAACATTCTAGAAAACAGAATGACATTTCCCAAAATCTTTTAGTGGTTGGAAAACAAAGTTTTACTAATGGGAAGGAGCCTGTCTCAAATGCATAGTCAGTTTCTTCACAAGACTTTTCCCAGAATTTGAAACTTGCATGGAGTAGAATTATAAAGAGCTAAGCTCAATACCTCTAATGAAGAGAATTCAATCTCCTGCAGTCTTAGAAGGCTGAATAAACAAAGACTGCACAAAAGTCTCAATTAAAATCTGGGAAGGACCATTCCTAAAGAGCACTGACAAAGCCTGGAGTAGATTGAGTCTCACTAATACTACAATCAGCCTGACCCTTGAGTTAGTCACACTTTCACCTTATCTACCTAATAGAATAAAAGAAGAGATGGAGTTGGTGGTAAATACATTTGGAACCAAATTCTTTTCCACACATACAACCACAAAATTCTAGATATGCAAAGAGATAAAAAATGTGACTGCTTATAAACAGAATAATAGAAAAAGTGGACGAACAGATCCAGACACTATAGATAGCAGACAAGGAGGTTTTTTTTTTTTTTTTAAAGATTTATTTGTTTACTTAATTTTAGGAGAGAGGTGTGGGGAGGGAGGACATAGGGAAAGGGAGAGAGAGAGAGTTACAAGCAGATTCCCTGCTGAGCACAGAGCCTGACCTTGAAATCAGCACCTAAGCCACCCAGGCACACAAGAACTTTAAAAGAAGTACAAATAGTGTTCATATAGAAGTAAACAAATCCAAAAATAGTAAAGAGAGGGTAATTTCAACGGAGAAATGCAATCAGTCTATGTAAAAACAATGAATATCCTAGAACTAAAATTTTAATATCAGACATTAATATTTCATTAGATGAGTTCAGTGGAAGGTGGACCATTGCAGAAGATAGGGTTGGTGAACTTGAAGAGAGATTAATAGAATGTAGTCAAATAGAAGCACAGAAAAAAAAAAGGAAAGAAAAAAATGGAAAAAGTAAGCAGAGTATACAAGAATTTGGGGTACCTGGTTTAATGAACATGTTATTTGTGTCTCAGAAGGAGAAGAAAATGGGACAAAAGCAATTTTCAAAGAAATGAGGGCTAGTATTACCTAAAAGTAATGAAAGAAACTAATCTCTGGGCTTATGAAGGTCAGCAGATCACAAGCAGGATACATACAAAGAAAACTACATTTAGATATTGACATCAGTAAGATGGTGGTGTAGTAGTTTCCAGCACCTGTCCACTTGCAGAAACATCAATTTGAACAACTGTCCATGCATGAAAATACCTTCACAAGAGTTAAAGATTCTAGGTAAAAGATTGTAGCACCTGGGTGGAACACTGAGACAAGAAAAAATGCACTGAAGAGGGTAGAAAGGACAGTTTTACACTATAACTGTCACCACTCCTTTAAGCCTGGACAGACCAGCACAGAGGGAGATATCTTTTCCGTTGGGAAGGAGAGTTAAGTGAGCACCTGACTTCACCAGAGACTCTGGCTCCAGACCCACTCCGTGAACCCTGGTGCTAGGCTGGCCTTTTTAGCCCTATGGATTCTACCTGTAGGTTCACCCCAGCACTAAGTAACTCAGCCCCTACAGACCCAGCTTCCAAGCCAGCTTCTGTGGACCCATGCTCTCCACTCACCCTGGCTTTGAATATTGATTATATACAATAGGGAATGGACAGAAGCAAAGATGTCATTTTTAAATTTGTTAGGTATTGCATATAGGGTAGTTATTATTACTGAAGTATAGTTGATCAAATCTGTTTTTTTTAAAGATTAATAGAACTGATAAACTCTTAATAAGAATTGTAACTGTCCCTCAGAACAATGTATTACTTAAAATATAACCCATGAGAAATTATACTAGTTACCAAGCATGTTTAGATGTAGCCTTAAGAAAAACATATATTGGCAACAGGCCTCTGGGGGAGAGGAGTATATATGTCTTTGAAGCCAAGCAGCTGGGGATGCCCAGCTTGGTCAGGGCGGAAGGCCGCCTGCTTCATTTTTCCGTTATCTCCCCTTACCCCCGAGAGCACCTGTGGCTAATTAGATGAGCTCTTTGAATGTGCTTGCTCAACTATAAACTATAAACTATATAAACTCAAGTATATACTCAACCAGGTATATTTTGCCTTGCCTCTTGTTTACCGACAAGGCATATGATTAACGTGTAGCCTTCTTCAGCTCCTTTGTTGATTACTGTCTATATCTAATAAAAATAGGACTGAGGAGTTGTTTGGGGCAACAGTCTTTTCTACTGTTTTCCCCTGATCCCTCTCTCTTGCAGCTGAGTTGTTTGTGACTCATTCTTCTGCAGTGCGCTGTCAGGAACCGGCAAGAGTGATGCAAAAAATGAGAGAGAAAACACAAATTACCAATATCAAAAATAAGGACATCAGTAAAGATTTTAGAGACATTAAAAAGACAAGAAAAACTTTATGGATCACTTTGTACTGATAATCTTGACAATTTAAATGAAATGAGAAAATTTCTTCTAAAAATTTTATCTTAATAGAACTGACACAAAAAGAAATAGAAATTCTGAATTTGGTTCTGTAATTAAAATCTTTCTGACAAAAATGTTCTGGCCCAGATGGCCAGATGGCCTTCCAAAGACTTAAGGAAGAAAAAAATATATCAGTCTTACACATATATTTCAGAGAATAAGAAAAGGGGAAATATTTTCTACCACATTTTACGAAGCCAGAATGACTTCAAAAGTAAAAACTAATGAACATATTATAAGAAAAAGAAGATTACAAAGTAATGATTCTCATAAACACATATGCAAAAGTATAGGAGACTATAGTAATTGGACCCAGTTATTTATCAAAAGGATGACACATGATGAACATGCAGAATTTATTCTAGGAATCAATGTTGGTTTAGTATTTGCAGATCAATTTATATAATTTACTACATTAACAGAACCTAGAAGAAAATGTCTATGACATAAATAGATGTTGAAAAGCATTTGAGAAAACAACACAGGCAATATTCAATTTTAAATGAAGGCTAAGAAAAGTCACAAAATTTTCCTAAAGTGCTTTACAAAATAAACTATTTAAATGGTTTTGAGTAGCAATATGCTTTGAACAATTTTGCTGAGTGAAAAATAATATTTATTGCTCTTTTCCAAGATTGTTCAGTTCCTTGTTTTGCATTTACATACAAGCTATGACAGTTGTTCAAATATGAGATACTGGAAAAGAGCACAAGCTGTAGTTCCTCTGATATCAGTCCTAGCAACTTTTTTCTAGATAGTGACTACATAAAAATAAAAAGCTTCTGCACAGGGAAGGAAACAATCAACAAAACTAAAAGACAAATGACATATCGGATAAAGGATCAGTATCCAAGATATATAAAGAACTTATAAAATTCAACACTCAAAAACAAATTATCCAATTTAAAAACATGGGCAAAAGACATGAACAGACATTTATCTAAAGAAGACATACAGATGGCCAACAGACATATGAAAATATGCTCATCACCACTTATAATCAAGGAAATGTAAACTAAAACTATAATGGGATATTACTTACATCTGTCAGAATGGCTAAAATCAACAACACAAGAAACAACAGGTGTTACTGAGGATATGGAGAAAAAAGAACCCTCATGTACTACGGGTGGGAATGCAAACTGGTCTAGCCAATGTGGAAAGCAGTATGGAGATTACACACACACACACACACACACACACACACACACACACCCCACAAAACAAACAAACAAAAAAACTCTATGATCCAGCAATCACACTACTGAGTATTTCCCCGAACAATACAAAAACACTAATTCAAAAGGATACATGCACTCCTAGGATTATAGCAGCATTATTTACAATAGCCAAGACATGGAAGCAGACCAAATGTCCAACCATTTATGAATGTATAAAGAAGAGGTGCTATATATATAAATAGAATATTATTTAGCCATTATAAAAGAATGAAATCTTGCCATTTGCAATGACATGGATAAAGCTAGAGAGTATAATCCTAAGTGAAATCAGTCAAAGAAAGACAAACATATGGTTTCACTCATATATGGAATTTAGGAAACAAAACAAAAGAGAAAAGGTAGGGGGAAGAGAAAAAGAGAGACAAACTAAGGAACAGATTCCTAACTATAAAGAACAAACTGATGGTTATCAGCAGAGAGGTGGGGAGGGGGGGAATGGGTGAAATAAGTGATGGGGATTAAAGAATGCATTTGTAATAAGCACCAGGTGATGAAAATAAAAGCTTAAAAAGAAACAAAAACCAAAACAAAAGAGACCAGATATGAGATAAAAACTGCAAAAGGACAAATTTAAACACATAATATGAAACTACTAAAATGTATTCCTACTTATGGAGAAGAGTTACTCAATTTTCTTCCTTTCTTTGCCTAAGTACTATCGATCAATATACAAGGGATATGTATCATAAGTCAGATTCTTTTTTTAATGTTATCAGTTGGATAGAGTGATAGGCTGAAATTTGAGAGAATATAACTTTATAATATCCTTACCATGTACTGGTCATCTGAGGGCAAGTTTCTAAATCCATGTTTAGTGAGGTAATAAATTTGTTAGTTTTTAAAATCTATACATTTCCATGTAATTCTACATATTTGTCATATGTAAATTTCAAACTACCTGACTCAAATAACATAGATATTAGTAAACCCCAATAATTGCGTCACTTAGTTTTTTTTCTTTTTAAGTGTGTTTTGTTTTGTTTTCTTTTAAACATCTGACCCAAAGAATCATTTAATTCTTTGCTACTTAATTCCAGAGAGTTGGATGTGCATAAGTCTCTTGGCTTTTTTAAGTAAATTATTATTATAATTAAATAATTGCTAGTAATAAGGAAACCTCCTATTAAAAGCAATTTCTTTGTATATAAAGGGAAGTGGAAATACTAGTAACAGTTTTTCCACTGGATGATGTAAATAAACCTCAATAAACCAAAGAAAATCTCCTTGTGTCATGAACATATTTCAAAGGTTAAAATGAGTTAAATATAATTAAATGGTGGAAAATCTGAGAGACTGCTTTCAAAAAAACCAAGGTTTTTTTTGCTTAGAAAGGTTTGGAGTACTCTGTACACATTGCCTATAAGCTGTTTCGCCATTTTATAGTACTATAAACACATACAGACACACACAGACAAACACAACCAATATTATTTTTAATTGATACCAAGTGCCCTAGTATGGGTGGGGCATAATTAATTTGCCAAGTCTGTATTTTAGGAAATGTATATTTTTCTAATGTGTTATATTTTGTTAAATGATAAATCATACTGTAATTAATGCTTTTAGAATGAAATATTTTCCTAGATCCATGGTGATTTTAGGGCAAATTACTTAGTTTGGGGTACATGCATTTAATAAGTTCTTTTAAACATGCTTTGATTAAACAAGATTATTATACTATGTTATGTTATAACCAGCAGAATATTAAGCTTCTTTCACATACATGTATAAATGTTTTTTCTTAGCTTATCATTTAATTTTTAATTTTTGTTGATTTTAATTTACAAAGATTTGTTTTATTTACGAGAAGGTAGTGGTTGAGAATCAAATTTTTTCATCTTTCCTTGATGATTTCTGCCTTGGATATTATGCTTAGAAAGGTCTGTCTTACTGCAGTATGTATATTCACCTAAACTTTATTTTTATACTTATGTTGTATTATTTCTGACAAATGAATCATATTCAAGAGCATGGTATATATATACCCATGTATTAAATATTCTCTTTTGCCCTCCATAAGAATTTGCATTTAGGTTCTATAACTTTCTCAATAAATCTATTATGTGATCAGTTATATTTTCTTATTGTTAAAACAGTTTCTTGAAAAAATCATCACTTGCATTAGATACATAGATTTAACCAAATGTATAAAATGCCTGCTGTTGTGCACCATCCTAAGTTCAACCAGAAAGCAACTAAAATATTGTAAATATGGCTATTGTCCAAAGTTGAGGAATACTAAATATCATTCAGCAGGGAACAATCAAATGTCATTTCCAAAGTAACATATTAGTTAGGCAGACTTCCACATTGTATAGGTATCAATGGACTTCTGACGTACTGAAAGAGATGAACAATTCCTGGTGGGCATAATGGGTGAGGTTAATTATTAGAATATTTATACAAGGATATCATGTTTGGGGTAAGATTTATAGAGTAATGATAGAATAGTAGGGCCAGAGGAATTCTGGGAAGATGCCAATGGCATAGTTTATTTTTTAAATCTCTCTAAATTTCCATATAGAAATAGAGAAACTGAATACAAAATTGAAAAGTGATAAACAACATTAGTACTAGATTAATGTCAAGTCCTTCCCATGCTTCAGGTATCTCTGAAACAGGTAATTTCCTTCTGTTGCATCTCTTCTGACTCAGTCTGAGAAATTTCTCTGCTTTCAAGTGCTTACATATAATTAGGTTTTGTTCTGCCTTGATAATCCAGGATAATCTATTTTTAAAGTTAGCTGATTAGTAATCTTCATTATATCCACAAAGTTCCTTCAGGGGAGGACTCAGATTAGTGTCTAATTGAATAATCAGGAGCAGAAATCATTGGTCTTTAGAATTCTGCCTATCATGAGATACTTGGTAATATCAGAAAGATTTAAAACAATCTGGGCTATGTGAAGTCCTGAAACCAACTAGCTAAAGTTCTCTTCCAGAAAAGTGTCCCACAGTGAAAAGAAACTGCTGGAAGTCAGCACAAAATTGAATGAAATATAGGCAAAAGAATTGAATAAAAAAGAAAATTTAGAAAAAAGTGGGGTAAGAGACCATAAGTATTAGAGAGCAAGTCATCAAGTGTTGGTACATTTCACAAAAACAATAGAATAGGTTAAGTTAAATCCATCATCTAGAGAAACAATGAACAAAATAAAGGCATTGAAGTGGAAAACCACAAAGATTAAAGAAAAAGAAGGTAAAGAGTAAAATAATATCCCTACAGACAAAGAAATCATGGCAGAAAGATATGCTCACAAAATAACTTATATAAATTAACTATACAACATTAGAAAAGACATTAGAAAAGACATTAGAAAACATTAGAAAAGACAAAAAAAAAAGAATAACATAAATTAGAATAACTCAGAAATGAGGTAACTGTTTTCAGAAATGAATTAAAAATAATTACTTCAGAAATTAAGAATAAATTGGAAGAAACACAAAAAGTAAATTAGCAGATATTTTTAGAGAAATAGAAGGTTTAAGTAAGGACTTTTTAAAAATTGAAAACAAATAGGGAGATAAAAAGTTTTTAAGACAATGAAAAATACTGAAGTTAGACAAAAAAAAGATCCAGGATATGGATTTAAAAAAAATCTTAAAAAGAGTAGGGTAAGGAAACAAAGGAACAGAATTCATACACACAAAAATTTAATTCCTGAAAGAAAAATGGTAGTCACAAATTGAAAGAGCACACTGTGTATCTGAGAATATTGACCAAGAGTAACAAATATCAATATATATTCCAGTAAATACTGGAACTTTTTATTTTTAAAATTTTTATTCAATTTACTTAAACTATAAAAAGAACAGTTCATTGTCCTAATCCCCAATGCCTCTTGCAATCACCAGTCTATTCTCTGTATCTGTAAGCTTGTTTTGTTTGTTTTGTTTTTAGATTCCACTTTCAAGAAAGATCATACTATATTTTTCTTTCTCTTTGGACTTATTCCACTTTGCATAATGCCATCAAGTTCCATCCATTTTATGCTTGACTAATATTCTATTTCTTTATCCATTCATTCATCAATGGACACAGGTTGTTTCCATATCTTGGTTATTATAAATAATATTACAATGAATGGGGGTTATGCGTATCTTTTTGAATTGGGGATTTTCTTTTCTCTTCAGGTAAATATCCCAGACTGAAGATGCTAGATCATGTGGTAGTTCTATTTTTTTATTTTTGAGGAAGCTCCATTTGTTTTGCATAGAGGTTGCACCAATTTACATTTCTGCCAATAATAGTACATAAGGGTTCCCTTTTCTCCAGTTCTGAGTCAACACTTGTTCTCTCTTTTCTTTTTGATTTTAGCCCGTCTAATAGGTGTTAGGTGATATCTCATTGTGGTTTTTCTTTGTATTTACCTGATGATTAATGATGTTGAGCATCTTTCCATGTGCCTGTTGGTGATCTGTATGTCTTCTTTGGAAAAATGTCCATTTTTAATCAGGTAATGTTTGTTTTGCTATTGATTTTTTTTTTTTTAGTTTTTCATATATTTTGGGTATTAATGCCTTATCAGTTATATGATTTGCAATTAAATTCTCCCATTCAGCAGGTTGCCTGATAGTTTCCTCTGCTGTGTAGATTTTAGTTTGATTCTTTAAATTCATTTTTGCTATTGTTGTTTTTGCTTTTGGTGTCAGATTTTAAAAATCATCATCAAGATCTACATCAAGGAACTTACTACCTATGTTTTCTTTTAAGTTTTATGGTTTCAGGTCTTATGTTCAAGTCTTTTTTGTTTTTGTAATTTTTTTTTTCAGTGTCCCAAGATTCATTGTTTATGCAGCACACCTGCAATACATGCCCTCCTCAATACCCACCACCAGGCTCACCCAACCCCTCACCCTTCTCCCTTCTAAAACCCTCAGTTGTTTTTCAGAGTCCACAGTCTCTCATGGTTTGTCTCCCCCTCTGATTTTCCCCAACTCACTTCTCCAAGTCTTTAATCAATTTTATGTTCATTTTTGTGTATGGTATAAGATGCTGGTCCATTTTTTTCTTTCACATGTGGCTATTTAATTTTTCCAACACCGTTTACTGAAGAAACTATCCTTTCCCTATTGTAAAAACTTGTCTTCTTCATGAATTAATTAACCATGTATGGTGGGTTTATTCCTGGGCTCTTTATTCTGTTGTATTGATCTAAGTATCTGTTTTTATGTTGGTATGACACTGTTTAAATTACCATAGGTTTGCAATATACTTTGAAATCAGGGAGTATGATGCTTCTTGTTTTGTTCCTTTTTTCTCACAATTACTTTGGTTATTTGAGGTCTTTTGTGATTCTGTACAAGTTTTAGGATTGTTTATTCTATTTCTGTGGAAAGTACAATTGGAATGTGATAGGTATTGCATTAAATCTGCAGAGTACTTTGGGTGGTGAAAATATTTTAGCAATATTAATTCTTCTAATACATAAGCATGAAATATATTCCTATTTATATATGCCTCCAATTTCTTTCATTAATGTTTTATAATTTTCAACATATGGTAGTTCTTCCCTATCTGCAAGAGATATATTCCAAGACTCCCAGTGGATGCTTGAAACCATGGATAGCACCAACCCCTTTATATTTTTCCCCTATACATACATACTTATGATAAAGTTTAATTTAAAATTATACATGATAAGGGATTAATAACAATAACTAATAATAAAAAAGAATAATTATTAAATATCCTGAAATAAAAATTATGTGAATGTGGTTTTTTGTTTCCCTCAAAATACCTTATTGTACCATACTACCCTTCCTGTGATTTGAGACAATAAAACACCTATGGGATGAGATGAAGTGTGATGTAGGGACTGTGAAGTAATATTAAACTACTCTTGACCTTCTGATAATATATCGGAAGGGAGATCATCTGCTTTGGACAGCAGTTGATTGTGAGTAACTGAAACTGTGGAAAATAAAGCCACTGATAAGAGGTGACTACTGTATAGTTCTTTCACACACTTTGTTAAATTTATTCCTATGTATTTTCTTCTTGATGCAATTACAATTGGGATTGTTTTTCTTAATTTCTCTTTCTGATAGTTTGTTATTACTGTAAAGAAATGCAGCATATTTTTTGTATACTGATTTTGCATCCTAACTTTACTAAATTTGTTAATTAATTATAACAGTTGTTTTGATAGAGACTTTAAGGTTTTCTGTTTATAATATTATGCCCTCAACAAATAGTGACAATTTTACTTCTCCCCTTCTGATTTGGATGCCTTTTAACTTTTTTTCTTGCCTAATTGCTCTGGGTGAGACTTCTACCATTAAATTGAATAAAAGTGGTAAGTGAACATCCTTGTCTTGCTCCTGAACTTAGAGGAAAATCTCTCAGTTTTTCAGCACTTAGTATGAATGTTAGCCTTGGGCTTTTCATGTATGCCCTATGTTATGTTGAAATATGACCCCTCTGTAGCTCTTTGTTGAGATTTTTTTATTATAAATAGATGTTGATTTTTTTCAAATGCTTTTTTTGCATATTAAGATGATCATATGATTTGTATCCTTTATTTTGTTAATGTGGCATATCCCATTGATTAATTTGTGGATGTTGAACCATCCTTGAATTCTTGTAATAAATCCCACTTGAGTATGGTGTATTATCTTTTTAATGTATTGTTGAATTCTTTTTAATTAATATTTTGTTGATGAATTTTACAACAATTTTTATTAGGAATATTGGCTTTTGATTTTATTCTTTGTGGCACCCTTCCCTAGTCTTGGTGTTTATGGTAATGTTAACCTCATAAAATGTGTTTTGAAGTTTCTCCCCCCTTTTCCATTTTTTGAAGAGTTTGAGAAGAATTGGTATTAATTATTCTTTGAATGTTTGGTAGAATTCAACAGTAAAGCCATCTAGTTCTGGACTTTTATTTTGGGGGAGGTTTAATTACTGATTCAATCTCCCTGCTAGTAATCTGTCTGTTAAGATTTTATATTTTGTCATAATTCCATCTTGGAAGGTAAATTTGGTATGTTCCATTTCCACTTTCATTTGTCTTGTTAAGAAATTTTTTATTTATCTTTTGATTTCTTCTTGACCCATTGTATGTTCTAATAGCATGTTTAATCTCCACATATTTGTGACTTTTCTATTTTTTATGTAATCAATCTCTAGTTTCATAGCATTGTAGTCAGAAAAAAAATACATGTGATTTCAGTCCTCTTAAATTTATTAAGACTTGTTTTGTGGCCTAAAAAAAAAATCTATCTTGGAAAATGTTTCATGTGCAGTTAAGAAGAATATATATATTCCATTACTTTTGTATGGAATATTCTGTAATATTTCTTAAGTCCATCTGGTATAACATGTTGTTTATTACTTTATTGATCTTCTGTCTGGATGACCTATCCATTAATGTAAGTAGGGTATTAAAACATGCTACTATTATTGTGTTGCTGTCTATTTCTCCCTTCAGATTTGCTAATATTTGCTTTATATATTTAGGTGATCCTATGTTGGGTGCATAAATATTCAAAAATATGATATCCTCTTGTTTGATTAACCACTTTATGATTATGTAACACCTTTCTTTGTCTCTTATTATAGTCTCTGTTTTAAAGAACATTTTGTCTGCTATAATTATACATATGCCAGCTTTCTTTTGGTTTCCATTTGCATAGAATAACTTTTTCCACCCCTTCACTTTCAGCCTGTGTGTGTCCGTACATATAAAGAGAGTCCCTTGCAGGCAGCATATAAATGGGTTTTTTTTTTTAATCCCTTCAGTCACTGTATATCTTTTGATTAGATAATACAGTCCATTTATATTTAAGGTAATTATTGAGAGGTATGAACTTACTGTCATTTTGTTAATCGCTTTCTAGTGGTTTTGGTAGTTACTCTGTACTCTTCTCTACTCTTGCTCTTTTCCTATGTGAGTTGATGATTTTCTTTAGTGATATGCTTATATTCTTTTATCTTTTGTGTATTTACTATAGGCTTTTCCTTTATGGTTGCTGTGAGGATTACATTTAACAACTTACATGTATAATAGTCTAAGTGGATCAATTTTAAGATTGATCTCATTCTAAAACTCAACATTTTTACTCTCCCTTCATGTTTTATGTTTCTAATGTCACATTTTACATCTTTTTATCTTGCATATCCCTTACCTATTATAAACATAGTTATTATTACTACTTTTGTCTTTTAACCTTTATACAAGCTTTATAGTAATTGATCCACTATCTTTAGTACATATTTGTTTTTCCAGTGAGATTTATTCTGGACTTTATATGAAAGAAAAAAAATGAAGGACATAGAATCAAAAATAACTTATAAATTATTTGGAAAAATAGATTTTCATCTGGCTCTAACAGTTATGTTTTATGCCATAAAGAAATAGAACAATGTATCTAAGGAAATGAAGGAATGAAAAAATACCTTTAAATAAATATTTATTTGGAAACCAAAATTAAATAAGAGTTAAAAAAGAAAGAATATTTGTAATAGCTAGATGTTCTGACAATGTAAATATACTACAACTATTTTTAAAAATAGAGATTAAATTTATATTAAAAAAAGTAGAGATGAATAGGGAAAATATGTAGGAAATAATTAGCTCTTCTCAGTAATCATATGGAGTATTATTCTTCTGAGGATATCATTGTGTAATGTGAAATAAAACAATTTAGTTTAATGGGATATCCTAATTCTATTATTGTCCATGCCTTTGAAAACAAGGACCCTTCGTGTGGAAGAAATAGAAATTAAGTAAAAATTCAGTAGTACTAAATGTGAATTGAAAGTATTGACATAAAGTCATGAGAAATTTTATATACATACAATTAAATTTATGTGTTAACGTGTAAAAAATATATTTGCCAGTCAGGTCCACTGAAAAGGCCTAGAAAAAAGCCATAATCTCTTAACACCCAGATTGTGTTTTTGAAATATCGTTTCCTCCTTAAAAAAAAAAAAAAAAAAAAAAAACAGGATTTCAGAGACAAATGGATAATTCCAGCCCAAAGGAGGAAATGTAGAAGATGAATCTGAAACTATCAAAGACTACTAAGATCATGTCAAAAGATTTAAGAAGCAACTGGTCAAGGCTACAAAGATTTAGGAACCAACTGGTAAAGGCTACAAGGAACAATTTGTGATTCAACAAGGATAGTACTTGCAGTTCATTTTCTTGAAAATTGGTAGTAAACAGTCAAGCCTTATTTGTATAAATGATACCACTGGATGAACAAAGAGTTTACGAGGGGAATAATAGCTTGATAAAAATATTTCAACTAATACATAAAAATGAAATTATAGAATTGGAATAAATACCATTTTCCAATGTCTTGTGAATTAATGGATGTAGGCATTGAGCATCAATGGTTAACATCCAAAAAAAGAAACAAGCAGACACCGATGAGTAAACCCAATGCTGACCATAGTCTTGCCAAAAGGATAAACATTCTGATCAAGCATCTGGAACCAGCTGCCAATTTGCAGGAAACACAAGGGAAAGGAAACTTACTGATTACACCACAAGTGTGCAATCAATGAAATTCAGACTGTGGGAAATGTCCAATATAAATTACTTGGAACTGGTAGATTTGTAGAGGCTGAAAAGACATATTGCTTTAAAAAAAATGGATACAATGCAAGTACAGAGCCTAATGATGGACACTTGTGGGTGAAAAAAACTATAAAGAAAATCAAGCAAATGACATTATAAAAATTAAAGTACGGGTTATTCTCAGTGGTAGGACACAAAAGTTTATTATTGGTATTAAGCACATAGAGTAGCTTCTGAGGTATCCGGTAAAGTTCTATTTCTTGATATACGTGGTATTCACAGGGGTGTTCCCTTCATAATAATACAATAAGTTATACATTTATTTTGTGAGTTTTTCTTTATTTATAAAAATTATTAGGAGAGCATGGTAGGGCATGGAAGGGACTTAATTTCTGTCTGAATACGAGTACCTTGCATTTTATGGTAGTTAATGGATTATAAATCACCAGAACATACTTACCTCATGTGATATTTATAATTACCTAGTGACATTTAGAAAGAAATCATTATTACCTACTTTTAAATACCAGGAGACCACAACTAAGAGTCTAGATCACAGAATAAGTGACTGTTGGGGCTGAGGCCTCCTGAATCCTAGGAGGATTTCACCTACACATCATGGCCATCTTCACATACCAACGTTGTCACACACACACTTGCCAATCAGTATATATAAGCAGATGGGAGATTCAGTAACCACACCCACACCACCACTCAGCCCCAAAGTTGCACTGATACTAAAGGAAATAACATCTGCTGTTTCCTACCTTACAGACATTACAAGTTATCCTACCTAAGAGAGAGAGTTACTGTTTCCAAAGGATGTTTTCATGAAATCTTTAATGACACAGGTTATGTGCATTTTCATTGTTGCTCTAAGTACTTTTGCTCAGCTCCCTACAACTCAGCCTCATTTAAATAGTCTGAGGTAAAGACATAAGATACCTATAATTTAGTGAACCACTGCTCTTTGCCTGATTTCATACATGAGGAAACTGTGACTAATAAGGTTTAAGAAACTAGTCCTCACAACAAAAATATTTCAAAAAAAAAATAGAGTTTTTCACCTGGGATTATATATGACAAATCTATTTGCACCTCACTGACTCCTGTGAGCTTTTAGTACTTGGTAAATAATAGAAAAGGTTGAACTGTGAATGTTAACAGTATAAGAATGCCATTACCATCTTTTTATGACAGAAAGTATCAACATTACAAGAATGTTGTAAAGAGGTGGGTAGCCATCAAAAAATCTAATTCTGGGAATAAAGAAGTATTCAAAGAATTAATGTGAATTATTTTCCAGGAGCTCCAAATTTAAGTCCTACTTTAACTTTGAAAACAAAATTGTTTTGTAGTTACCAGTTATGAGAGCTACACAAAACTCTCAGGAGTCATATAGTGGCTTCTGACCAGCCTGTTTCAGCAAACTCAACTAATACAACATCTGTAAGAGCATTGCTAAATCAAGCAATGAAGACAACCTTCATTTCTAAACCTCTACTACAGTACAAAATATGAGGAGGAGAAGTTCCATTGCAATAGCTTTTTTATAATTCATCAGGAGTAAACAAATACAAAATGCAAGCAAAGGTTTATAACAATATGTATAATGTCATACCATTGGAAGCTTTTTTCAATAATAGTCAATGAGTTACAACATAATGGGCAAAATCTTTTTAGGATGCCATTTATTATGTTAAGATTTTTTTTTTCCCTAAAACCTATTTCTGCTGTAATCCTTTTGAAGAAAATATTATACTGGAACCAAACGCTACTTTGTTGATTTTCTATTTTACAAAGAATTCCTAATTAACAATGAAGCAAAAAATCATCTTATGTTTAACAATATTGATTAAACTTTTAAAATTCTACATATAAACAAATGAAGGCAACAATACTCTTTTTTTTTCAAAACCACATACTATTATTGTTGGAAAGGCAAATCTTAGATATTCTCTCACCAAGACTGTATTTATATGAGGCAAGTGTTTTTCAACCACACTGTATTATTTGGCCCCAGATATCTTTTCTACACCTCATTGAGACTTGTCTTGGCAAAAAAGGAGGTAAAACAGGAGGCCAAACAATATATCAGGATACCCTCAAAAGTAAAAAATGTCAGGAATTGTAAAGAATAGTACCCTTGAAATTTGGCACTGCATTTTGACCCCAGTAAATTCAGAAGACAACTTTCATATTTCATTATTGTCTGAATTTTTAAACTCCAAATTAAGTCCTCGTAGTTGAAAAAGCAATGATAATTTCGCCTTTTAAGAAGTTAGATGACAGTATACAGCTAGGGCCTCAACATAAGTTTGGTCACATATGGAAACATAAGTAATTAGAAAGGAAAATCAACCCATTTTTTCTCATGAAAAAATTCCTGTCATGCAAACTTTCTTTAATGTCCAGATACATTAAAAATTATGTCATCTTGTTAACATTAACTCATGACAAAGACACAAAATCTACAATAAAATTAAAATTATTATAAGGCCACTAAGTCACTAAAAGGAAACACAAGGATGGTTATAAGTGGATTTAACAATAACAAATTTGTTTTGAAGTAAATAAAGGATACTGTATCACATAATCTCCTTTTTCCCTTTGATTATTGATTTGTAATTTTATCTAAGAATTTAGATGAAAATTATGGAGAAACAAATAATGTATTTTGACATTCAAATTCAGATTTGGGCACCCTAACAAAGAAATATGCTATTATTCAATATTTGAGAAATATTCCTATTCTATAATGACTCTGAAATTTTTCATGATGAATTAAAAAACGAAATGTCCTTTTTCTCTTTTCTGTTGTGACATTCCATTAAAATGTAACTGCATATATGTTCAATACATTATGTGTGGTATTTAAAAAGGAAACTGGAAACCTAAAAGTATTAAAGAGAGTAATAAAATAACATTAATATTACCTGCAACACTCTTAATGTTCTGAGGAAGTCAAGGTAATGACATTGGGGAATGTGAATGCTGCCTTTTTTATAAAAAATTAGAGAAAACAGTGACCTGGAAAGGCAGAGAAATAGTCATGTCATATAGACTTCTCAGGATAACAGCTATGACTAAAAGAAGGCTCATGTAACCAAGACACAGCAAAAGAGTTCATGTAAGTTCAGCCACCTACACTGAATATAGCAGCTGGCACTGGATTATCAGAATGATGTTCCTTGGGGCACTTTGGTGGCTCAGATGGTTAAGTGTCTGACTCTTGATTTCAGCTCAGGTCATGAACTCAGGTTTGTGAGACCAAGCCCTGTGTTGGAGTCTGCATTGGATGTGGAACCTGTTTAAGATTCTCTCTCCCTCTTCCTCTGCCCCTTTCACTCTCCCCCCTCCGTGACGTTTCTTAACCTGTTAACTAGAAAAATTATATTTTCCTATATTAATAGCAGAAAATTTTATTGCTAGAACTTGTGATAGTTTGAAGCATGCATTTGTGAAATGACTATTTCTATTTCTTGTTTTTATTAAAATCTAAGAATGTCACCATAGAAAACAAATCAAAAGGGTTATATTTATTAATAATGCAGCTCTTACAATGAGAAAATTCCTAACATTTATTAAAAAGACTGTACATAGGGGGGAGGAGTCAAGATGGCGGAGAAGTAGCAGGCTGAGACTACTTCGGGTAGCGGGAGATCAGCTAAATAGCTTATCTAAAGATTGCAAACACCTACAAATCCAACGGGAGATTGAAGAGAAGAAGAACAGCAATTCCAGAAACAGAAAATCAACCACTTTCTGCAAGGTAGGACTGGCGGAGAAGTGAATCCAAAGCTACGGGAAGATAGAACGCGGGGGGAGGGGCCGGCTCCCAGCGAGCGGCGGAGCAACGGAGCACAAAATCGGGACTTTTAAAAGTCTGTTCCGCTGAGGGACATCGCTCCAGAGGCTTAACTGGGGTGAAGCCCAGGCGGGGTCAGCGCGGCCTCAGCTCCCGCAGGGTCTCAGAAGGATCGGGGGTGTCTGAGTGTCGCAGAACTTACCTGTATTAGAACGGGGAAGCCGGCTGCAGAGACAGAGCCGAGGAGTGACTCTCAGCTTGGGGTTGCCTTGGACCGGTCGCAGGCTCGGTCAGCTCGGAGCGCGGCCGGAGGCCAGGGTGGCGGGAGTCATTGGGCGTGTTCTCTGAGGGCGCACTGAGGAGTGGGGCCCCGGGCTCTCGGCTCCTCCGGGCCGGAGACCGGGAGGCCGCCATCTTTATTCCCGTCCTCTGGACTCTATGGAAAGCGCTCAGGGAACAAAAGCTCCCGAAAGCAAACCCAGCAAACCCGAGCGGATTACTCAGCGCGGCCCCGGGTAAGGGCGGTGCAACTCCGCCTGGGGCAAAGACGCTTGAGAATCACTACAACAGGCCCCTCCCCCAGAAGATCAACGGGAAACCCAGCCAGGACCAAGTTCACCTACCAAGGAGAGCGGCGGAATTCCAGAGGAGAAGAAAGCAAAGCACGGAACTCATGGCTTTCTCCCCATAATTTTTTAGCCTTGCAGTTAATTTAATTTTTTTTTCTTTTTCAATTTTTTTTTCTTTTTCTCTTCTGCTAATTTTTTTTTAACTTTTACCGTTTTCTTTTCTTAACGTCTTTTAAATAGTTTATCTAATATATATTTTATTTTTCCTCTTTTTATATTTTTTCTTTATCGGCTTTCTTTTTTTTAATAGATTAATAGTTTAATAGTTTAATAGTTTTAATAGTTTTTTAATAGTTTTTAATAGTTTTTTAATAGTTTTTTTAATAGTTTAATAGTCTTTAATAGTTTTAATAGTTTAATAGTTTAATAGTTTTTTTTTTTTCTTTCTTTCTGAACCCCTTTTTATCCCCTTTCTCCCCCCTCACAATTCGGGATCTCTTCTGATTTGGTTAAAGCATATTTTCCTGGGGTTGTTGCCACCCTTTTAGTATTTTACTTGCTCCTTCATAAACTCTTATCTGGACAAAATGACAAGGCGGAAAAATTCACAACAAAAAAAAGAACAAGAGGCAGTACCAAAGGCTAGGGACCTAATCAATACAGACATTGGTAATATGTCAGATATAGAGTTCAGAATGATGATTCTCAAGGTTCCAGCCGGGCTTGAAAAAGGCATGGAAGATATTAAAGCAACCCTCTCAGGAGATATAAAAGCCCTTTCTGGAGAAATAAAAGAACTAAAATCTAACCAAGTTGAAATCAAAAAAGCTATTAATGAGGTGCAATCAAAAATGGAGGCTCTCACTGCTAGGATAAATGAGGCAGAAGAAAGAATTAGCGATATAGAAGACCAAATCACTGAGAATAAAGAAGCTGAGCAAAAGAGGGACAAACAGCTACTGGACCACGAGGGGAGAATTCGAGAGATAAGTGACACCATAAGACGAAACAACATTAGAATAATTGGGATTCCAGAAGAAGAGGAAACAGAGAGGGGAGCAGAAGGTATATTGGAGAGAATTATTGGAGAGAATTTCCCCAATATGGCAAAGGGAACAAGCATCAAAATCCAGGAGGTTCAGAGAACCCCCCTCAAAATCAATAAGAATAGGTCCACACCCCGTCACCTAATAGTAAAATTTACAAGTCTTAGTGACAAAGAAAAGATCCTGAAAGCAGCCCGGGAAAAGAAGTCTGTAACGTACAATGGTAAAAATATTACATTGGCAGCAGACTTATCCACAGAGACCTGGCAGGCCAGAAAGAGCTGGCATGATATATTCAGAGTACTAAATGAGAAAAACATGCAGCCAAGAATACTATATCCAGCTAGGCTATCATTGAAAATAGAAGGAGAGATTAAAAGCTTCCAGGACAAACAAAAACTGAAAGAATTTGCAAATACCAAACCAGCTCTACAGGAAATATTGAAAGGGGTCCTCTAAGCAAAGAGAGACCCTAAAAGTAGTAGATCAGAAAGAAACAGAGACAATATACAATAACAGTCACCTTACAGGCAATACAATGGCACTAAATTCATATCTCTCAATACTTACCCTGAATGTTAATGGGCTAAATGCCCCAATCAAAAGACACAGGGTATCAGAATGGATCAAAAAACAAAAACCATCTATATGTTGCCTACAAGAAACTCATCTTAAACCCGAAGACACCTCCAGGTTTAAAGTGAGGGGGTGGAAAAGAATTTACCATGCTAATGGACATCAGAAGAAAGCAGGAGTGGCAATCCTTATATCAGATCAATTAGATTTTAAGCCAAAGACTATAATAAGAGATGAGGAAGGACACTATATCATACTCAAAGGAACTGTCCAACAAGAAGATCTAACAATTTTAAATATCTATGCCCCTAACGTGGGAGCAGCCAACTATATAAACCAATTAATAACAAAATCAAAGAAACACATCGACAAGAATACAATAATAGTAGGGGATTTTAACACTCCCCTCACTGAAATGGACAGATCATCCAAGCAAAAGATCAACAAGGAAATCAAGGCCTTAAATGACACACTGGACCAGATGGACATCACAGATATATTCAGAACATTTCATCCCAAAGCAACAGAATACACATTCTTCTCTAGTGCACATGGAACATTCTCCAGAATAGATCACATTCTTGGTCCTAAATCAAGTCTCAACCGGTATCAAAAGATTGGGATCATTCCCTGCATATTTTCAGACCACAATGCTTTAAAGCTAGAACTCAATAACAAGAGGAAATTTGGAAAGAACCCAAATACATGGAGACTAAACAGCATCCTTCTAAAGAATGAATGGGTCAACCAGGAAATCAAAGAAGAATTGAAAAAATTTATGGAAACAAATGATAATGAAAACACAACGGTTCAGAATCTGTGGGACACAACAAAGGCAGTCCTGAGAGGAAAATATATAGCGGTACAAGCCTTTCTCAAGAAACAAGAAAGGTCTCAGGTACACAACCTAACCCTACACCTAAAGGAGCTGGAGAAAGAACAAGAAAGAAACCCTAAACCCAGCAGGAGAAGAGAAATCATAAAGATCAGAGCAGAAATCAATTAAATAGAAACTAAAAAAACAATAGAACAAATCAACGAAACTAGGAGCTGGTTCTTTGAAAGAATTAATAAGATTGATAAACCCCTGGCCAGACTTATCAAAAAGAAAAGAGAAAGGACCCAAATAAATAAAATCATGAATGAAAGAGGAGAGATCACAACGAACACCAAAGAAATACAGACAATTATAAGAACATACTATGAGCAACTCTACGCCAACAAATTTGACAATCTGGAAGAAATGGATGCATTCCTAGAGACATATAAACTACCACAACTGAACCAGGAAGAAATAGAAAGCCTGAACAGACCCATAACCAGTAAGGAGATTGAAACAGTCATCAAAAATCTCCAAACAAACAAAAGCCCAGGGCCAGACGGCTTCCCGGGGGAATTCTACCAAACATTTAAAGAAGAACTAATTCCTATTCTCCTGAAACTGTTCCAAAAAATAGCAATAGAAGGAAAACTTCCAAACTCATTTTATGAGGCCAGCATCACCTTGATCCCAAAACCAGACAAGGATCCCAACAAAAAAGAGAACTACAGACCAATATCCTTGATGAACACAGATGCAAAAATTCTTGCCAAAATACTAGCCAATAGGATTCAACAGTACATTAAAAGGATTATTCACCACGACCAAGTGGGATTTATTCCAGGGCTGCAAGGCTGGTTCAACATCCGCAAATCAATCAATGTGATACAACACATTAATAAAAGAAAGAACAAGAACCATATGATACTCTCCATAGATGCTGAAAAAGCATTTGACAAAGTACAGCATCCCTTCCTGATCAAAACTCTTCAAAGTGTAGGGATAGACGGCACATACCTCAATATTATCAAAGCCATCTATGAAAAACCCACCGCAAATATCATTCTCAATGGAGAAAAACTGAAAGCTTTTCCGCTAAGGTCAGGAACACGGCAGGGATGTCCGTTATCACCACTGCTATTCAACATAGTACTAGAAGTCCTAGCCTCAGCAATCAGACAACAAAAGGAAATTAAAGGCATCCAAATCGGCAAAGAAGAAGTCAAACTATCACTCTTCGCAGATGATATGATACTCTATGTGGAAAACCCAAAAGACTCCACTCCAAAACTGCTAGAACTTGTACAGGAATTCAGTAAAGTGTCAGGATATAAAATCAATGCACAGAAATCAGTTGCATTTCTCTACACCAACAACAAGACAGAAGAAAGAGAAATTAAGGAGTCCATCCCATTTACAATTGCACCCAAAACTATAAGATACCTAGGAATAAACCTAACCAAAGAGACTAAGAATCTATACTCAGAAAACTATAAAGTACTCATGAAAGAAATTGAGGAAGACACAAAGAAATGGAAAAATGTTCCATGCTCCTGGATTGGAAGAATAAATATTGTGAAAATGTCTATGCTACCTAAAGCAATCTACACATTTAATGCAATTCCTATCAAAGTACCATCCATTTTTTTCAAAGAAATGGAACAAATAATCCTAAAATTTATATGGAACCAGAAAAGACCTCGAATAGCCAAAGGAATATTGAAAAAGAAAGCCAAAGTTGGTGGCATCACAATTCCGGACTTCAAGCTCTATTACAAAGCTGTCATCATCAAGACAGCATGGTACTGGCACAAAAACAGACACATAGATCAATGGAACAGAATAGAGAGCCCAGAAATAGACCCTCAACTCTATGGTTAACTAATCTTCGACAAAGCAGGAAAGAATGTCCAATGGAACAAAGACAGCCTCTTCAATAAATGGTGTTGGGAAAATTGGACAGCCACATGCAGAAAAATGAAATTGGATCATTTCCTTACACCACACACGAAAATAGACTCAAAATGGATGAAGGATCTCAATGTGAGAAAGGAATCCATCAAAATCCTCGAGGAGAACACAGGCAGCAACCTCTTCGACCTCAGCCGCAGCAACATCTTCCTAGGAACATCACCAAAGGCAAGGGAAGCAAGGGCAAAAATGAACTTTTGGGATTTTATCAAGATCAAAAGCTTTTGCACAGCAAAGGAAACAGTGAACAAAACCAAAAGACAACTGACAGAATGGGAGAAGATATTTGCAAATGACATATCGGATAAAGGGCTAGTGTCCAAAATCTATAAAGAACTTAGCAAACTCAACACCCAAAGAACAAATAATCCAATCAAGAAATGGGCAGAGGACATGAACAGACATTTCTGCAAAGAAGACATCCAGATGGCCAACAGACACATGAAAAAGTGCTCCATATCACTCGGCATCAGGGAAATACAAATCAAAACCACCATGAGATATCACCTCACACCAGTCAGAATGGCTAAAATTAACAAGTCAGGAAATGACAGATGCTGGCGAGGATGCGGAGAAAGGGGAACCCTCCTACACTGTTGGTGGGAATGCAAGCTGGTGCAACCACTCTGGAAAACAGCATGGAGGTTCCTCAAAATGTTGAAAATAGAACTACCCTATGACCCTGCAATTGCACTGCTGGGTATTTACCCTAAAGATACAAACATAGTAATCCGAAGGGGCACATGCACCCGAATGTTTATAGCAGCAATGTCTACAATAGCCAAACTATGGAAAGAACCTAGATGTCCATCAACAGACGAATGGATAAAGAAGATGTGGTATATATACACAATGGAATACTATGCAGCCATCAAAAGAAATGAAATCTTGCCATTTGCGATGACGTGGATGGAACTAGAGGGTATCATGCTTAGCGAAATAAGTCAATCGGAGAAAGACAACTATCATATGATCTCCCTGATATGAGGGAGAGGAGATGCAACATGGGGGGTTGAGGGGGTAGGAGAAGAGTAAATGAAACAAGATGGGATTGGGAGGGAGACAAACCATAAGTGACTCTTAATCTCACAAAACAAACTGAGGGTTGATGGGGGGAGGGGGTTGGGAGAGGGGGTGGGGTTATGGATATTGGGGAGGGTATGTGCTATGGTGAGTGTTGTGAAGTGTGTAAACCTGGCGATTCGCAGACCTGTACCCCTGGGGATAAAAATATATGTTTATAAAGCTGTAAAAAAAAAAAAAAAAAAAAAAAAAAGAAGAAAGAAAGGATGAATACCCAAGTTTTGTAGCAACATGGACGGGACTGGAAGAGATTATGCTGAGTGAAATAAGTCAAGCAGAAAGAGTCAATTATCATATGGTTTCACTTATTTGAGGGAAATTGGAAGGGGAGGTGAACCATGAGAGACTATGGACTCTGAAAAACGATCTGAGAATTTTGTTAAGGGGTGGGGGGTGGGAGGTTGGGGCACCAGGTGGTGGGTATTGTAGAGGGCACGGATTGCATGGAGCACTGGGTGTGGTGCAAAAATAATGAATACTGTTATGCTGAAAAAATAAAAAATTAAAAAAAAAAAAAAAGACTGTACATATTTATATTCCATCTCAAACTATATACTTTTTTATGTGACTTAGAAAGAAAAGGTTGCAAACTACTGGGAGCCTCAATGATCTATAGCATAATCTTCAATCCTTTACTCAAAATGGATAATATGTGTGAAGAAATTCACCACTTAAAGCTACTATCTCCTTGGCAATCAAGAAAAGTCACTGATTTCATAAAGTACAAACTGAAGCTGTTTACATAAATTAGGACTTTATTATAACTAGAAATACTCTCTTGTGATTTCACTGCCATTATAAAATACTTTACAAAATACTGGAAGATAGTAATGCAAAATTAGAATATACTATGCCAAAGATTATTTTCCTTTCCCCTCTTGTTTTCTTTTTTAAAAGCAAATCAACCCCCTGCTACAATGTAAGCATAAATTAAAATATGATGCATAGAGTCCTTAAAGGGATTCTGGATTTCCTTGGACATGGAGAGGTGTGGAAAATTCCCACAATTGGCCTGATCACCCTGGCTCTCCCCTCTAAACTTTCTATTGGGTGCCCCTTTTCATTTAGTGTGGAAGATGATAATTTACCTGTATTACTTGTCCACAGTACTGAGTGACACATCAATTTATAAATATAAAGTATAACATGTTACAAAGGTAAACAAAAATTTACTAGAACTCATAATAAATGACACACTGGGAAAGCAATTCAAGCAGGACTATTTTAAAGAAGGACCGGTTTAAAGATTTATTTACTCATTTGACAGAGAGATAGAGAGAGCCAGAGATCACAAGCAGGGAGGGGGATGGGAATGACAGAGGGGAAGGAGAAGCAGGTGTTCCCCTGAGCAGGGAGCCTGATGCAGGGCTTGATCCCAGGACCCTGGGATCATGACTTGAGCCAAAGGCAGATGCTTACCCAGCTAAGCCAACCAGGTGCCCTAAATGGACCAGTTTAACTAATAAGTAAGAACAGTAGTAATAAAAATAACCTTATTATTGGAATATGCTGTCAATTTTATGTAGTGTCTTGATGAACAAAAGACTCTGAGGAGACTTTTTTTTTATTTTTTTATTTTTTCAGCATAACAGTATTCATTATTTTTGCACCACACCCAGTGCTCCATGCAATCTGTGCCCTCTACAATACCCACCACCTGGTGCCCCCAACCTCCCACCCCCCACCCCTTCAAAATTCTCAGATCGTTTTTCAGAGTCCATAGTCTCTCATGGTTCACCTCCCCTTCCAATTTCCCTCAACTCCCTTCTCCTCTCCATCTCCCCTTGTCCTCCATGCTATTTGTTATGCTCCACAAATAAGTGAAACCATATGATAATTGACTCTCTCTGCTTGACTTATTTCACTCAGCATAATCTTGAAGAGACAATATTTTAAGTAGTTTGAAACAGCACATAAGAAAGTTTAATTCAGGGGCGCCTGGGTGGCTCAGTGGGTTAAGCCTCTGCCTTAGGCTCAGGTCATGATCTCAGGGTCCTGGGATCAAGCTCCGCAGCGGGCTCTCTGCTCAGCAGGGAGCTTGCTTCCCCCGCCCCGCCTGCCTACTTGTGATTTCTCTCTGTCATATAAATAAATAAAATCTTTTAAAAAAAGTTTAATTCCATTGATATTTGTACCCTTTCATGAAAAGCAAAACAATAAGCCAAAAACAAAACCTAAAAGCAACAAGTTAGTGAACAGTAGTACAAAAGTAATCATAGAATATCTTTGAAATCTATGAATTATTCTGTAAACTTCTGTGAATAATTAATGTGCCATTAACATTATGGGGATTTAGTTTCTAAATTCTGTAACCAATACATAAATGCTGAAAATAGCCTTTAATTTTCTGTTCTTGTAATCTCCTTCTTCAATGAAATTAAAAAATAATAATCATTATACATAATCACGTAAAAATAAGGTAACAAATGGCAGGATTTCAGTTTTCACAACTACATAGAAAATAAAAGTTTAAATTTTAAAAAGCATAGAAAGGTGGGTGAAGGATCAGTCAACAAAGGGTGAAAAGTATCTGAATTTAATGTTATAGTAGCAATTACTGTGGTTTCTAAAAATATGCTGGTCACACCCAGAAATGGAATTGTCTGTAGAACACAAATCTAAGCAAATCTTAGTATGAAACTTATTGTATCTTAGTCTTTGTCATTTTTCTTTTATTAAATGGAATTCAAAACATTTTTATTTCATAAACTAAACCTGGATTTATTAATTTTTTGGATTTCCACACACAGAAATTGCTGCCTGCACAATAGGTAGTATACTCAGACACACTTTATCTAGTGGCAGATACATTAGCAAAACTAAAGTTCAATAATAAGACTTCATAGGAAAAACAGTTTTTAGGATAGATTATTACCCAGTGACATGGGTGTTTTGACATATCCTAATCATTTTTAGAGGTGTACTTTTATAATTAATACAAATAAAAGTCTGTAAATAAGCTATGCATTGTTTTCTTTAATTCTAATAAGATAACAACTTCATGTGCCAAATAGGTGAATTGAAATTTAGCCCTAACACAAAATTTGGTTATGTTAGAAGACATCTATTCTTCTTCTATGTATTTACACAACTCAGCTCAAGTATAAACTGAAAATGAGAGGACTCTCCAAATCTTTTCCTATAAATAAAGATTAGGGAAAAACTACCAAACTAGCTAATATGAAAAGAAAGATTTATTTTAGGTTCACTGACATCTTCCTACATGATTTATTGCAATTATGGTAATTAGGCTAAATGTCAAGCATGCCATATTGACTCTTTTCAGAGTCCAAGGTGAATGGAAATAGTCAGATATTCAGATCTTGACATTTTCACTCATATTTTTGAATTGTCTGACTAAATGAAAGAGAGATCTAGCACTGGAGTTCATACAGATTGTGCAAAAGGAATGTGTTAGCTAATAATTAGATAATGGTTGTTTCACTTAAATTTTAAAAATGTTCTTTTTAAACTAGCAATATTGATACAACAGCAAAATAAAAATTTAAAGGAAGAAAATCTTTATTATGTGGTCCCAGAGGAAGAAAGATATCGTAGAAAATTAAAATGTTGTCAAGCCTCTCTGGGTTTTGAGACTGTACATGGTACTTAAGTTATATGCCACCAATAATAATTTTGAAAGATATCGCTGATTATTTTTATGTTGGGTATTTCTTTTGGTATTGTTCCTTTCTGAAGGCTCTAGAGGAGAATCAGTTTCTTTGATTTTTCCTTCTAGTGGCGCACTATCTTCCCTGGCTTATGGCCCCCTTCCTCATTCTTCAAAACCAAGACTGATGGGTCAAGTCCCTCTCACACTGCATTCCTCTGACCCTTCTATTACTGTGTCCCTTTGACTCAGCTGGGGAAAATTCTGTTTTTAAGGACTGATGTGATTAGAATGGGCTCATCCAAATAATCCAAAATAATCTTCCCATCTTAAGGTCTCACATCAGCAAAATCCCTTTTGGTTTGTGAGGTAACATATTCATAGGTTCCAGGGATTGGGGTGTGAACATTTTTTTATTCTTCCTACCACACATTTTGTATACAATTTCTAGAAAAAAGCACAACCATAGAGACAGAAACTGTATCAGTGGTTGCAGGGACAGGGAGTGGAAGCATGTTTCACTGAAAACAGATAGGAGAGATCATCTTAGAATGAGAGAAGTTATCTAAAACTTGATTATGATGGGGATGCCTGTCTGGTTCAGTTGGAAGAGAATGAGACTCTTGAACTTGGGGTTGTAGGTTTGAGCCCCATGTTGGGTGTAGAGATTACTAAAAAATAAAATCTTTAAAAAAAACTAGATTATGATGATATTTGCACCATTCAAAATGTACTAAAAATCATCAAGCTACATACTTCCAATGGGTAGTTTTTATGGTATGTGTATTATACTTCAATAAAACTGTTAAATATTTTAAAAATCAATAGAAAAAAACAAAAAAATAATTTACTGGAGTAGTTAATTTGTTTAAAATAAGCGCTGATTAATATAGAGGTCTTATTTTGGATTTTGAGTCCCAATAAATTTCTGTGTTCTCCCTATCAGTTGAATGGGTATTTTGGCTTCTGTCACTAATACACTGTATTTACATCTAATGTCTCATCTGCTGATCTTAAAATATTCTTATCATTACATTACCTGGTGGGAGTGAAAAGTATTGTGCACAGCGTGAGAATTCTGAATTCAAAGCTTACTTTGAATTGAACAAAGAGCTTTCTTTGAATACCTCCTTGGATGAATTAAAAACATGTAGACAGAAATGTCAGGATCAGATCTCTGACTACTTCATCCCACCACACACATAAAACTATGATTCATTATCGTAACAAAGTCTGTTTGTCAGTTAATTTTTTCTTCATAAATATATGGCAAATCATTTTTTCCCAGTTTCCCTTGCCGGACAAATAATCACTCACAGCTCTAAAAATTTAATGTCTTCCCTAAATGTGTAAATTATTATAGATAGTAATTCAAAAAAACTACATAGTTGAAACACATTTACTCCAAAAGTACTCAGGAGGGTTATTTTACTCCTATGAGGAATAAAGTGACATACTTTGCTTATTTATTAATGATGACTCATTAATTTATTCTGATTAGCCTTAAGGTTTTGAATGAGTCAGCTGGCTGAATTGTGTGAAATGGTGGGCGGTACATCAGGAAGTCTGATGCTGACATATTTAACTGTAAATGTTAACGCCTGGTTACAGGTATTCCCATGATCACATCCATTCTGGTTTTCCTTTGTACCTCAAGCTCTCCCAGAACTGGAGGTGTAATGTTTATATATTGCTTTGGAATGAAAAGTATATCCAGAGAAAGGGTATTAGTCTATTACAAAAACATTCACCTAAAGCTTGCCAAACAATCTGGAGTGAGGAGTGAGGGCCATAAATGGCCATGCCAATATTATCTCACCTTGAAGTACAAGAATGTAAAAATCAACACCTAATCTTCTAAATGCTTCCTTCCTTAAATCAAGAAAGCTTGGCAGTTTAGCTGATTTATTTTCTTTCATTATTTTTTTTACTCTAATTTTTCCTATCCCATTTTTACTATGTTGGATTTATCAAAATCCCTTTTTTTTTAAAGATTTTATTTATTTATTTGACAGAGAGATCACAAGTAGGCAGAGAGGCAGGCAGAGAGAGAGGAGGAAGCAGGCTCCCTGCCAAGCAGAGAGCCCGATGCGGGGCTCGATCCCAGGACTCTGAGATCATGACCTGAGCCGAAGGCAGCGGCTTAACCCACTGAGCCACCCAGGCGCCCCTATCAAAATCCTTTTGCAATGGCTTTTCATTTGGAAGGTGCCAATATATTTTCTTTTATGTATCAATTGTGCTGACAAAAAAGTCAGGAGCTAAATAGATTGGGAAATGCAATTTTAGGGATATATTCAATGTCTGTATTTCACTAATTCTTTGTTAAGTAGGGTTTAGAGGCATATTTTTTTTCATTCTATCTATAACCATAAAACATTAAAGATATATTCACTATTTTTAAAATATTTCATTTATTTGTTAGAGAGAGAGAGAAAAAAAAACACTGAGCTGGGAGAAGAGGGAGAAGCTGGTTCCCCTCAAACAAGGAGCTTGATTCAGGGCTCAATCCCAGATCCCTGGGATCATGACCTAAGCTGAAGGCAGATGCTTAAGCCACCCAGGCGCCCCTAAAATATATTCACTTTGAATTAAGTTGGAATAATTCTTGGATCATGAATAAAGATATAGATTCTTCATTTTACTAGGTTTTGTTGGTCTGATTCATTAATCGATTTCTTAATTTTTAAGTTCTTACCAAAGCAATTTAAAAAATGCTGTTTAGCAACAAGTTAGAGCAACTTCTGTTTCCAAAATGATTTTGGAGTTCCACATAATTAAAATTAAACAAAATGTATGATCTGAAACCAATTTTCAGCATTGCTATTAAAATATACGACGACAATATCAGGATTTTGTTTTCTACCTGTTTCTTAGAGAATTTGTCTATCTATAATCCAGCATTTGAAACAATCCCATAAGGCAGCTCTGGTATTCAGAAGAGACAAACCTAGATAGAGGAGAATTCTTTTCTTGAGACATGACTAGGATCAGGGCAGACTGAGAGGACTCTTGCTTTCTTCTTCTCATGGTCTCAATTTGTTAGGGATTACAGTTCCTCACTAAAATTCATTATCTGTGTCCCACAGTTTCATTTTGCTGGCAATTAGCAGAATTTTTTTAAACTCGTATTATTTATAGGTAATATTGTATCTTAAAAGCCAGAATAAGTAAATGTCGCAGAAAGAACACTGATGGGAATCTGGGAACCTGGCTTCTCATTTTATTTCCACTGAAACAAACTGTGAGATTCAGAAAAAAAGATCTTCACATTCTTTTTTTTTTTTTTAAGATTTTATTTATTTATTTGTCAGAGAGAGAGAGGGAGAGAAAGCAAGCACAGGCAGACAGAATGGCAGGCAGAGGCAAAGGGAGAAGCAGGCTCCCTGATGAGCAAGGAGCCTGATGTGGGACTCGATCCCAGGATGCTGGGATCATGACCTGAGCCGAAGGCAGCTGCTTAACCAACTGAGCCACCCAGGCGTCCCAAGATCTTCATATTCTTAGCATAAATTAATGGAATTGACTCCATGAATGCCAATATAACTAAGCCATAAAACCCTATTCAGATTCATAATGAATTCATAGATTCATAGATTCATAATGAATCAATAAGCAAATGGGAAGAGACATCATCTTTGAATTTTAGAAACTGGATTTCAAATTACAGGGCTCTTGAAATCACAAGTGTCTTCAAGTGGATAAAGTAAGAATGTGAACATTTCTGAAGAGTAAAACCTGTCAGAAATGTGCTTAATTCTTACATTTTCCACACATACTTTTTGGTGAATTAAAAAGACTATGGTTAATAGCAATTCCATTATTGGATATTTACTCAAAGAATACAAAACCACTAATTTGAAGGGATATATTCACCCCTATGTTTACTGCAACATTATTTACAATAGCCAAACTATGGAAGCAGCCCGTGTCCATCCATAGGCAAATGGATAAAGAAGAGGTGATATATATCATAATATATATGGTATATACTCTATATTTATAATGGAATATTATTTAGGCATAAATAAGAATGAAATCTTGCTATTTGCAACAAGATAGCCAGAACTAGAATACGATGTTAAGTGAAATGTCAGAGAAAGACAAATACCATAAAACTTACACATGTGTGGAATTTTAGAAACAAAACAAGTTAAAAAAAAACAAGCAAGAAACAGACTTTTAACTATAGAGAACATCTGTTCTCTATAACTCTTAACTATAGAGAACTACAGGGAATATCTATAACCATCTGGTTATAGATGTTACCAGAGGGGTGGTAGGTGGGAGATGGGTAAAATAAGTGAAGGGGATTAAGAGTACACTTATCACAATGAGCACTAATGTATACAATTGTTGAATCACTGTATTGTACTCCTGAAACTAATACAACATTGTATGTTAACTCTAATGGAATTAAAAAAAAAAAGACTATAGTCAGAAAGGGCAAGTAGCTTAGGTGCTAGCACTCACTTAATGCAATGGAGAAATGGGAAAAAACTGAACTTTCTCCTGGCTTCCCAACCCCAGTGAAACCATATTGATTTTTTTCTTCTAATCAGAAATAAATAGCTGTACCTATTTCAGTTTAGGTAAGTGTCACTGAGGAGGATTTCATAGGACAAATTCAGTAGACAAAATCCTAAAGATTCTGCACTCTACTAGCATTTTATCCTGGTCTACCTTGACGTTCTCCTAACCTTGTTTCAATTGCCTTAGTTTGAAGCATCTAAATGACAGAAATATAAGGAATTATGAGGAATGGTAATTGGATAAAAACTAGAGGAGACACTTTAGGTCAGTGGCACCTTAATAATCATTTCCAGATCCTGTGCCTGGCATGCTTATTGGTTAAATGGAAAGGCCTAATAGATGTTGGATTGACAATACTGAGGCAGGCTTAATTTGGGTTAGTTCTGGCTCTGCTCTCTGGGCAAGGGGTCATTCATGTAAGTGACAAACAGAAGTTATGGGAATTGGTTACTTAATCTCTTGCTGTATCTCTCTCTCCAACCTTTCAACTAGCTCTGATAAAAAACATTGCTCTCTGCACCTTTTGTGACCATATTTTCCTGGAATCTCTATATCACCAATATTACTCAGGAGATAGAACTTCTCAAAATAATAAGTCCTCTGACCAGAATATCTCTTACATGACCCACAACTTGAGTTAAATCATCAAACCTCAAAGCCCATGGAATTTTAAAATTAGGGGTTGTTGGTGCTGAATATATCATTTCATTTTTTTTCCTTTCTTGTACTTAAAAAAATTCTGTGTATTTGTACAATATTCTATAGACACTGATTAGATAAATGACTTTGGACACTGTAGACTATTTGAGGAAAGATTTTATGGTGAAATTTGGTTGGTTTTCACAAAGTTTAAATCTTTTTTTTTTTTTTTTTAGCTCTTTCAAACTTATCTGTGTTCTCAGATTGACACTCCTTTACCTCATGCCACATCAGATAAAGTTTCGTGAGTTTATCTCTAGAAGGAAGAGCTTCTTGTCCAACTCAAAAATAGGGAGCAGAAAGAGGTGGAGTTTCCGCATGAAGTCAGCCACCAGCATGCTATGTCTGTTACGAACCCTCATGCTCTATAAAATTGAGAATGCTAGGTTACTGTAGCAAACAATTTTATTGAAGATCAAAGCAAAACAAGCTACTTTGACTTTATGTTCTGTCTTTTCATTTCCTGTAGGTGGTGAGCTCCTGAATTGCACTAATTACCAAAGTCTCTGATTAGAGTCGACTGGTTTCCTTCCTGCTACTGAAAATGTTAAAAAGCAAGGCTGCCTCTGGGTGGACCTCATTTGTGATGATGCCAGCTGGTTCTGGGGTGGTAAGAAGTAGAATACATTCGTTGTTGGAGCTTATTTTTAAATACTTCCAGTAGTTTGTGTCATATTTATAAGCAAATTGATCACTCCTGATTCTAACTTACCAATTTTTTTTTTTTTTTAAGATTTATTTATTTATTTATTTGACAGAGAGATCACAAGCAGGCAGAGAGGCAGGCAGAGAGAGAGGAGGAAGCAGGCTCCCTGCCAAGCAGAGAGCCTGATGCGGGGCTCGATCCCAGGACCCCGAGATCATGACCTGAGCCGAAGGCAGCGGCTTAACCCACTGAGCCACCCAGGCGCCCCATAACTTACCAATTTTTAATTAGAGTTAGCAATTAACAGGAAAATTGTACCTGATCCAGTAATACTTTTGAAAATGAAAACATTTATTTCATAATTCTGTGATCTCCTAATTCATTTGCAAAGTTTAAATTAGGCATAAAGTGTTCTTTTTATGTTGAAGAAGTTTAAAAAGCATGTATGAAGAAAATATTTATATTTTTCCTTTTCAAATAGAGTGATCATCTATATATAATTTTTACTTATGCAATTCCAAAAATTCCTAGGATGTATAGAGAGTTGGGAAGAAATTTTTAATAGTACCTAAAACTTATGTTCACTTGAGATTTAACTAAATCACATTTTCAGCAAATGTTCTAAGTAAAATGCAATAATAATAATTAATATTATTAGCATGTGAGATAGTGCCTGAATTAGATAGGGTTTGAATAAAGAACTATAAGCTCAGCATCATAGAACTTTAGACTAGAAGGTTACCTAAAAAACCTTCCAGTCCAAATTCCTGAGTTTTAAGGTGAGAAGATTCAGGTTCAAAGCAATAAACAGTTAGTGGCTGTACTGAGCCAACAATCCATGTCTTCCACTTCAAATTCACTGTTTTATTCTCTGTTTTGTTTTTTTTTTCTAGATATACTCGTGTGACTATATGTATTGAATGGCCCATATAATCATTAATTTAAATAGAACCAGGTCAAACCTCAATACAGAGAATTATACCTAAGCATATTTTGTAGAGTGCTGTATATTTTGTAGTTAAATGTTCAATTACATATTGCTTACTCAGTACTTATTTCCATTGTACAAAGAGAATGATGACAATCCAGAAAATCTAAAAAGAGAGGAAGAAAATACACAATTTCCACCATCACAGTATACAATTTACATTTTTTGTTTCTAGTACTTATCCATGCTTACATATTTTCTGAAGTTGTAATGATGAAGTAATATGATCTTGTTCTGTTTATTTTAACATATTATATCATGACATTATCATGTTATTACATAATGTTCAAAATTATTACTTTGACAATTACATAATATTTCATTGACTTGCTTTGGTATTTTTTCATCCATTTCCCCCTTGTTGAGCAATTAGATCATCTTTAATGTTACCATAAATAACACGGCAGTGGATTTCTTCATGCACATTGCTTTTGGTACACTTGAATTATTTTTCTGTGAACAAATTATCAGTTACTGAATTTTAACAGGATACGAATATTCAAATATCAACAGGGCTCATAGTTCAATTTGCTAAATTGTTTTCCAAAGAGGTTACATCCCATAACTAAAGAAGAAAGTCATATAGGCTGCTTTGGTTAAATAGCGCAGCCCCACCTTTACCTGAAGTGGACCATGGAAACAGAGAAGCCACAGGTAGGACTGACCTTATCTGCAGAGGCACAACCAGAAGTCTGAAAAAATAACTTACAGGGCATTCCCTAAAGATGATCCCCTAGTAGTCTTTCCTGAAATTTCCAACAGTACAATTGCTTAGTACTTTCCTAAGGGGCTAGGTTTTTAATAAAATTAAAATATTTCTAGACTGAAGAAGGGTAAACATTAGCTTACCCGTGTATAGAGTCTAGCTTATATGATCAACTCCCATTACCAGTCATATATGCTTAGACAACACAGACTTAATGTTTCAGAAAAACATTAAGAAGAAAGAGGTTGAGAGGTGCCTAGGTGGCTCAGTGGGTTAAGCATCTGCCTTCTGCTCAGGTCACAATCCCAGGGTCCTGGAATTGAGCCCCTCGTCAGGCTCCCTGTTCTTCAGGGAGTCTGCATTTCCCTCTCCTCCCTGCTCATGCTCTGTCTAGCAATCTCTGTCACTACCTCTCTCTCTCTCTCTTTTCCTCTCTCTTTCTCTCTCTCTCTCAAATAAATAAATAAATAAATAAATAAATAAATAAAATCTTAAAAAAAAAGAAGAAGAAGAAGAAAGAGGTTGAGTGCATGAGACTCTTGCCTGTTGAGTAAAACAAAACAGAGAACCAGACTTAAATTTCTCACACATCCTAAACAGGTATTCCCCAAAACATACACACACATGCACACACACAGGTCAATGAAAATGCCATACTTTTTTTTTTTTTAATTTCACAAGTTCTTTAGGACTCAGTCAGGTCCTGTCAGATTCAGACAGTTGTGGTGATTTATTTGCTTGTTATTGCTCAGCATTTCTTTTCCTGGATATCACTATACAGCTACCTTTTATTGAAAAGCAGCTTTGTCCTAGCCACTTATTTTCCTTTTTTTTTCTTAAAGATTTGTTTATTTATTTTAGCGAGAGAGAGAGTGAGCCTGAGTGGGAGGGGCAGAGGGATAGGGAGAGAGAATCTCAAGCAGACTCTGCACTGAGCATGGAGCCTGACACAGGCCTCCAACTCATGACCGTGAGAACATGATCTAAGTGGAAACCAAGAGTTGGCTGTCCAACTGACTGGGCCCCCCAAGGTACCCACCTCCAGCCACTTTCTTGGGTGCTTTTTATTCAGGATCTCATTTAATCCTTGCAACAGTTCTATATACTACTTTGTATTTTTCTCTTTTACTTTTGTGGCACCAAAGTCCCAGAATATTTACATAATTTGTATAAATTTATACAACATGAGTTATGAAGTGCAGAGCTAAAATTTACCCTTCTCTGAATGATGTTAATCTAGAAAGTACCTCTAAGTGTGGCGTGGTTGTGGGGGGCTCTTTCTACCTCAATATGTTAACAGTATTTCTGGGATATCTTGATCCTTTTGGGAATTTTCTATTCATAAAACTTGAAAAACCTTTCTGTTCTTTTCTCAAAATGTCAGTCATACTAGACATTAATTCTGCTGCTAAATGTATATCCAGAAAAATACAAATGGAAACCATAACAGTGACCCCAAATGAACTCTATAATATTTTGTGAAATGTTATACAACATTTTGTACTCAACCTTATGACTAAGTACACCAAAGTCACAACAGATATTTCAAATCAGCAGTTTTGTTGCCGGTGAAATCTAACAATATTAATTCAGATATTAATAACCACTCTGATTTATCTTTATAGATTCAGGTCCCATAAAAACTAAGGATGGAGTTCATAACTGAAATGTCTCTAAATGTAATTCCTAAAAAATAATTAAATCTGCTGATATGTTCAGGTATGAGAAATTTTTGGAGAAAAAAATGTAGCAAAAATGTACCTGTGTCATAGCACAGCAACCTCAGATTTAGCAATATTTTTCCTCAGTTAAGCTGATCTCTTAGCAAATTATTTAAAATTACTCCCAAGATAATTTGAGTATGTACTATTAGTTGGAATGATATTGGTGCAAAGTTGAGAAAATCATTCCTTTTACTGTTTTGAAAACTTTACCTAAGGAAGGATTAGATAAATTCTAAATTTTTAGGGTTTGAAAATGAATTCTACCAAAAGTTTAAACTCAAGAGGAAAACACTTTAAATGTATAATTAATATGTTATTAGCAAATATTTAGTATAAAAACATTATACTTAAAAAAAAACAAACACCAAAAAAACTCACTTTGTGTCTGTTATAGGTGGAAAGATATTGGCCATAAGTACACCTTGAAACTTTTACCGTGAGTAAGGAAATTTTACTACATATTCAGCTTGCCTTTATATAGGTAGTTAAACTCTATATAGTTATGTGGTTATAAATAAAGTTACATGACATATTAAGTTCTGTAAAGGGGAAAAACATGATTCTGTGTAGGTACATATAGTCCCCCAAATTTGCTTGTAAATGGTTTGGCTCTTAAGCATAATTTCTCACAGAAAAATATTTCAAATTATAGCCTCCCCCCACCTGAAACCCACTGAATGTATAATTAAGTTGAATCGTGGTTATTATATTTGACAGTGCTCTGAGTACATGGAGGAAGGAGGCAGAGAACACACATTTACTTCTTTCCTGTCTATAGGGCTGACTGTGGATAAAATTTGGGCATAGGCAATGTACATTGGGAATCTTTGACTTTATATATGCTCCTCTTCATCTGAATATTGCTTGCTGCTCAGTTTTTTTGAATATGCTATACTCATTTGATTTTTTAAACTATGCTTGTTGGCACACTACCCTACACCCACCTACCTCCCAAAGTACTCGGCTCAAAATTGTCTCTCTCCCCTCTTGTCCCTACTGCAGTGCCTAGCACATAGAAGAAAGACACTGAATAATCATTCATGGAAAGAATAAATGAAATAAGAGAGAAAGTAAAGAAGTGAAGAGATAGCTTAACTGATCCTTTTATCTTATAGCCTCCACTTTCCCTACATTTATGTTCTCAGCTAGTTTCTAAGTTTCATGTAGTAGTTCTGCCAAATGGCTCCCTGGGAGGCAGGGAGTTTCAATGTGAAGGCAGGGTGGGAGGACAGCAGTGTGGATATTTTATGCAGATTTTTAGATTCAGTGTCAATGAATTTTAAATAGTGAGGTTGTATGACTCAAAAGTCCATTATGAATCAGAATAAAACAAGGTAAACACAGAGTTGTCACGCGGCACAACAGTTCTAGACTTGTTCCATATATGTTCCTGTGACGGGTCTTAAAGCTGTCACAGTTCCCTCCTGCCCAACATGGAGAGAGGCACAATCAAACAGTCTCTCTACAGTGTTCCTGCTGTGTAACTGCAGTTTAGAGCCAACAAAGCTCAGTGCTAAGTGTGGCTGCTGTGGTAATTCATGGGCGAGGTGCCTCCTTAGGCCTTTCCTGTGCTGCATACCTATCTTATTGCTAAGCTGCTTCTGGTTAAAAATTCATGCACATGCTCTTGTATGGTCAAAAGAAGACTTCCTGTGAACAGAACCCACTCAAGTCCTGACTTGGGCACATGGCCGGCTCTTGGCCAAAATGTGCCTACCAAGCCCCTAACAAATGAATCATGAATCTGGGTGACTGCAGAGACAAATGTTTACCATGGAACGATAACAAAAAAGTCTGGGCTTTTTGCCATTTAGGGGGAAAAAACATAAAAACTTTCTTATCCTTTCCTGGATAGAGCTCTAAGAAGGTACAGTGCTCTCAATTCAGTCTTTGGATGGCATATGGACAAAAAATGAGACTTCTTATAGGTTCACAATGAAATTATATATACATATATGAAGAAATGATTTTTCTGTCTTGTGGTGACTCATTTGCTTTACCATTAAAACAGAGTAGGATAATGTTTTATAATTTCATTCTTTCCTATTATATCCCCTCATTGTCTAAGGCTATAGAGCAAACAGCCTGTGTTATTACTCACTGAGCACTAAGAATGAAGTCAGAGTTAGATAATTTTTAGGAACACGGGCCTTTGTAGTCAGGCAGAGTGGTTTTCAATACCAGCTGTGCCACTGTCTGGTTGTGTGACTTCTAGCAGAGTTATTTAAACATCTTTCTCTTTGTTATAGTCATTGCAATTAGACAACATATGTTAAGCACTTAGAACAGTGTCTGGAACGGATTAAGTGCTCAATAAATGTTATTCGATGATTATTTGTTTACTGATATTATTCCTAAAATTACTAATAGGACAAATTTCCACTACAAGCATTATAGCCAAAGAGCCAAAAATACATAGCAACAGCATTATGGCCCACTAAACTAGATTTATTTGTTCATCTACGAGAAGCCTTGAGAAGAAGTATTTTAAGTTAACTATTTGTTTATTACTTGCCTTTTCTTGGCTTAGGATCTTATTCCACTCTGTGCTTTTATCAACCCTTCTCACTATACCTGGTGCATAAAATAATACTTTATAAAATGGAGTTAAGGCAAATAAGAGCTCCAAGACATTAGAATATCTAGTGTGATTATATATTCCATTCCAGAGAGAGAAAATTAAGAAAAAAAGCTTTTGGAATTTTTATGAATAGTTTATTAGTGATATACTACGTTATCTATGTACGTACATATATAGACGAGCCTTGTCTTTGGGACTGGAATGTGTGACTTAGATATGCTCATCTTTCCTTCTGGCTAGCAGAATACTTTTCCTTCAACTGCAGTTTGCTTTTATTTGGCTTTCTGGCAAGCTGACAAGCTGTGTGATGTTCCCATGTTCAGCATACAGAGATTTTGCAGGTTCTCTAATATCCTCATTCAAATATTCAGGGAGAAGCCGAAAACACCAAACTATTTTCAGTGATGCTGGAAGTGTACCAGGAAATTTCCCACTGTGTAACAGAGTGGAAGTGATTTATTAAATGGGAAAATGAACTGTTGGTCAATGGAAAGTTGACAACTGATAAAAAATGTACAGTTGGAACTCATCTCTTCATACAAAAAAAAAATTTGAAAAAGGCCAGGAGAATTAAGGTGATGTGGACTACTTATGACACAAACTTCTGACAGTCACTCTGTAAGACTATTAATATAAAATACGGTTTTCCAACTTCAAGGTTGAGTGATGAAGGAAAAGAAAGACATGAAATTTTAGAAACTTACTTAAGAGGAGATTTATTTCAGATCCTCTAAAAATATCAGTAGGGCCTCATGTAAAATTTCCTTGTAAGGTCCTCTTCTTACAGAACTTCACTTTGCAATCCAAACCTCAAGTTCAATCACAGTGTGAACTCGAGAAGAGAAAGGTAGGAAAGGAGAGATGGAAGTTGACACTACCAAAAACACCTTTTAATTACACACTTGTATGCTCTAATAACTGCTTAACATTTTAGATAACTTTTTTTATCATTTATAAAATTAATCATCCTTTGAATGAGAACATCAGCAAGATGGCAGAATAGGAAGTCTTAAACCTCTTTCCCCCATGTAGATACCAATTCTATAACACACAGACCAATGCCTTTTATGTAAAATCCAGACACCACTTAAGCAGTTCCTCTATCCAAACAAGCGTAAAACCAGCTGTATCAAAGCTGGTAGAAAATTTATGGCACTCACTAGCCAGAGTCCTCCCTCCTGGTTCAGTGCTGTACAGTACAGCATGATTGGGAAGAAATCCTCAACCCCCAGCTTCCTCTAGAGAGGGAAAGATAAGACTGAAAGATCCATCTAACATTCAAGAGTTTTCAAGGATGGGGCTGGGGTGGGGGATGCTGCCAGAGGGACTGGTTTCTGTCTTGCTCTGATCTAAACACTGACAGGAAAGGATGCCAGGTTGAGGGTCACTAAGAACAAAGGTGAAAGTTTTGTTCACCTCACTCACTCATGATTGCTTGTGCCCCAGCTCAGCTTAGAGAAGGTGAGAGAAAACCTCCAACTTCCTACTTTTCCTTGGAGAGAGAAAGAGTTGGATCATGTGTCCAATGCTCTGCTTTCTGTGGGGTAGACATCTTTCTCAAAGGATTAGTTTTTGTCTCATTTGAGTTGGAGTGTTGATAGAACCTAGGATACATGCTAGATTCCTGGGGATTTTGAGAACAAAAAAGAGCTCAAGAGTTTATGCTAGTTCCAAAGAACCTGCAGTACCACAGATAGACACCAGAGGGAAAAAGAGAGAACGAATTCCTGAAGAAAAAGCCTACAAAACTTCACTAATTGGAAATTTACCACTATAAACTTCCCTCTTAGTACTGCTTTTACTATATTTCATAAGTGATGACAAATAAGTCCGAGGAAGATATATCTATAGAAAAGGCTGAGACACCCCCAGAATCTTTAGCCAGTGAAGGTATTTCCTGTACAAAACCAATGTATAAAGACTGGGAGAGGAGGTGGTTGTTTTGAGTGTGCAGAGCACAAGACAAAGTAACAAGCCACACAGAGAAACAGGGAAACATGACCCAACCAAAGGAACAAAATGAATCTCCAGAAACTGACCAAAAGAAATAAAGGTATGTGAATTCCTTGACAAATAATTCAAAAATAATCCTAATAAAAATGTGACTGAATTCAAGATATGAGACATGCACACAATGGTAATAACTATAAAGAAATAGAAAAATAGACTTACATCTAAAACTGTCACAAGAAATGAAGTAGGACATTATATAATGATAAAAGAATAAATTTACCAGGAAGATGTAACATTAAGATTATATATATACCCAACATCAGAGCACCCAAATATAAGCAGCAAACAGTGACAAAACTGAAAGGGGAAATAGATAGAAACACAATAATAATAATAGGATATTTCAATACTCCACTTTCAGTACAGAATAGGATCAGGCAGATACCAATATGGAAACATAGGACTTGAATAACAAAATAGACCAAGTGGAACTAACAGAAATAGAGAAAACATTCTACCCAACAGGCAGTAGAAAACTCATTCTTCCCCAGGAACATGATCCAGGATAGGTCAGATGTTATATTACAAAACAAGTTTTAACAAATTTAAGAAGATTGAAATCATACCAACTATTTTTTTTTCAGACTACAAGTGAATAAAACTAGAAATTGATAGCAGAAGGGAAACTGAAAAATCCAAAAATATGTGGAAATTAAACAACACGTTCCTGACAACCAATGAATTAGTAAAGAAATCAAAATGGAAATTAGAAAATATCTGGAGGGGGCGCCTGGGTGGCTTAGTGGGTTAAGCCTCTGCCCTCGGCTCGGGTCATGATCTCAGGGTCCTGGGATCGAGCCCTGCTTGGAGCTCTCTGCTCAGCAGGGAGCCTGCTTCCCCCTCTCTCTCTGCCTGCCTCTCTGCCTACTTGTGATCTCTCTCTGTGTGTCTAATAAATAAATAAAAAATCTTAAAAAAAAAAAAGAAAATGTCTGGAGACAAACCAATCTAAAGAATAAAAAAGTAGGGACACCTGGGTGACTCAGTCAGTTAAGTGTCTGCCTTTGTCTCAGGTCATGATTCCAGGGTTTTGGGATTATATCTCCCGAGCACCTTGCTCAACAGGTAACCTGCTTCTCCCTCTGCCTGCCACTCCCCCTGTTTGTGCTCTTTCTCTTTCTCTCTGACAAATAAATAAATAAAATCCTTTAAAAAAGGATAAAAAATAAAAAATAGTATACCAGAACTTATAAGATGCAACAAAAGCAGTACTAAGAGAGAAGGTCATAGCGATAAACATCTATATTAAAAAAGAGAAAAAACTCAAATAACTTCACTTTATACTTCAAGAAACTAGAAAAAGAAGAGCAAAGAAAGCCCAAAGGTAACAGAAGGAAGAACATAAAAAATTTAAAGAATATATGAAATAGAAGATAGAGAAAAACCAACAAAACTAAGAATTAGTTTTTCTAAAGATCAACAAAACTGACAAAACTTTAGTTAGACTTAAAAAAAAGACAGGAATAAATCAGAAATGAAGGAGGAAATATCATAATTGAGGCAATGAAAATAAAAAATACTAAATAAAACTGTGAAGAATTATACATCAACAAATTAGATAAACTAGAAGAAATTAATAAATTCCTAGAAGCATATAATCTACCAAGACTGAATCATGAAAAAAATAGAAAATCTAAACAGACCTGTAACTAGTAAAGAGATTGAAACAGTAATTAAGGAAAAAAAAAAAAAAAAAAAAAAAAAAAAAACAGAAGAGAAATCCGAGGACCAAATGGCTTTGCCAAAGAATTTTACCAAATAATTAGAGAAGAATTAATATCAATCTTCTTCAAACATTTCCAAATAACTCATTTTTATAAGGCCAACATTATTTTGATAACAAAGCCAGAAAAAGACACTACAAGAAAAGAAAACTATAGACCAATATCCCTGATGAATATAGATGCAAAATTCTCAACAAAGGGGAACCTGCATGGCTCAGTTAGTTAAGTGTCTGACTCTTGGTCATGGTGTCATGGGTTAAGTGAGATTGAGCCCCAAGTCAAGCTCTGGGTTGAGCTGAGAATCTGCTTGAAGATTCTCTCCCTCTGCCCTTACCCCCAATTTGTGTGCTCTATCTCTTTTTCTCTCTCAGATAAATAAATCTTAAAAAAAAAAAAAAAAGAAATCCTCAACAAAACACCAGCAAATCAAATTCAACAGTATATTAAAAGGATCAGAACATCAACAATAAATGAATAAATAAGAGTTAAAATTTAAAAATAATAAAAGGATCATATATCATGACCAAGTAAGATTTTTCTCTGGGATGCTAGAGAAACATTTTTGTTCAACAAACAAAAGTCAATCAATGTGATATATCATGTTAGCAGAATGAAGGATAAAAATCACATGATCTTCTCAATAAATGGTGAAAGTATTTGACAAAATTCAACATGCTTTCATGATAAAGACATTCAAAGAACTAGGAATAGGAGAAAATTATCTCAACATAATATAGATGGTATATGGAAACACAAACAGCAAATATCATAGTCAACATGAAAAATGGAGAGTTTTGTTTTAAAATCAGGAAAAAGGCAACTGTAAAATTCCTACCATAATGTATATTTCTATCTCAAAATTTTGAGATAAAAATATATTTATATACAGTCAATATCCATTGGTTTTATTTTACTTTGATCAAAAATCATAACTATAGTTAAGAATATAGTAAACAGAGATAACTGAATATTTTAGATTTTTTAGATTAAGCAATACTTCAGAGAAATAACTTTTGTAAAGTCATGAAGTAATATTCCAGACACTTAACATATAATACATCTATTCTTGCATCAGCCATATAATGAAGTTATTCTATTCCAACTTTAAAACGAGATTGAAACTCATGGAGGTTAGGTTATTTGTCCAAAGCCAACTGCCTAGTAAACTGCAGGCCTGGAATCGAAAGCTACTCCTGACAATAGAAAGAGATTACCGGCTCAAACCTCTACAAAACTCAAAGAGATAATACAAATCTGTGAATACTGTAGTAGATGGAATGCAAAAGGAAGTACAAGAGTCTATGGATTGATGTCTCCTGCATTATTATTCCCATGTGTTCTGCTCATTTGTATACCTGATTTAGACTTTTTAATTGAATAAATGAAAGAATGACTCTCTTTCAAATAAAAAAAAATTAAAAAGTTTGGACAACTTGGTGGCTCAGTTGGTTGAGTGTCAGACTCTTAATTTCAGCTCAGGCCATGATCTCAGAGTGGTGAGATCAAGCCCCCTGTTGAGCTCCAGCAGTCAGTGAGGAGTCTACTTCAGATTCTCTCCCCTGCCTCTGCCCCTATTTGCTCATTCTCTCTCTCCCTCTCAAAAAAATTTAAAAAAAATTTAAAAAAGAATAAATGGTAACCAAGATGATTTTCAATTAAATATGACATATTAAATGTAAATTTTCTTTCACTTATCTAAAAACTCACTGAAATAACAAAATGGAACTTACTAAATGAAATTGACAAGGTCAAAAAGAAATGAAAATGATATGTCAGTAAGAAAATGTGGAAAGCTCCAAAGCAAAAGAAGTAGCAACTGACATTATAATACTGAGAAAACAGAGTCTCAAGAAAATAGTTGGGAAAACAAGAAGCAACCCAGTTTATACCATAATGCCTCAAATGACTCAGTAAAATGGTATTGGTGCCTGCTTTGACGTTGGGGCTGAAAAGAGTATTGTTTGAAAGTTTAAGAAACTGCTAGGCCCTTAGGTCCCCTTTCTCATCCCCTTCTCCCACTCTAGCTAAATATAGGACTTTTTCCCTGAAGAAGACAAAGGAGGCATGCTTTGGGAGATATCAGGAAGAGATGAGATTTAGGGATTATTACAGAGAACAAGAGAATTCAATGAAGGGGTTTTTTGGTTTTGTTTTGTTTTAAAGATTTATTTCTTCAGAGAGAGAGAGAGAGAGAGTACAGAGGGGAGGGCCAGAGGGAGAGGGACAGAGAGTCTTAAGCAGACTCTGCACTGAGTGCGGAGCCGAATTTCGGGCTTGATGTCATGACCTTGAGATCACCATCTGAGCCAAAACCCAGTTGGACACCTAACCAACTGCGCCACCCAGGCACCCCTGATGAAGGTTTTTTATTGAATATTGAGGCACTAGTTTTCTTCTGCTACATGGCTTCCAGAATACTAACAGACAGCATATTATCTTCTAAGCAGAAGACTATAGAATTATTCTCTGGGGAATTTGGTCAGCCCAAAAGAAAGGCCCCAATAATAATATCTAGGCTTCTCCCAGTGAAATGGCCCAGTCAGATCCCACAGAGTAAAATATACAGGGAGAACTAAGTATATACACTTAGCTTATTTGTATGACAATCTTAACTACATACCAATAGACATTCAATTATTGTCAATATTTGAAAAGATTTGCTAGCATAAAAGGTATAAATATTCCAAAAGAAGCAGAAAGCAACTTGGTTATTCAGTCTATACAAGGAAAAAAGTTAAAAGAAAACACACATACACATACAGACACGAATCATTGTTGTCATCAAGTATATGAGAATATGCAGCATCTATGAAATAAAAATAGGGCACTATCAAATAGAAAATGAATTAGTAGACATATTATACCCTAAAATAATCCAGAAAATGGAATAAAAAAAATTACAATTTCCTAAAACTAAGAGATATGATCATAGAAATTTAAAATCTAATAGAAGGAATGAAATAAGGATAAAAGGGATGAAAAACAAGATGTAGAAAGGTAAAAGAAATAGAATAAAGGGAAATAAGAAAAGATAATTAGAATATTGATCCAGAAGATTCAACATTTCAAAATAACATTTAAGAAAAAAAAAAAAGAAGAAGAAGAAGGAGTGCTTCAGTGGCTCAGTCAGTTAAACATCTGCCTTAGGCTCAGGTTGTGATCCCAGGGTCCTGGCATCCAGGCCCACATTGGGCTCCCTGCTCTGGAGGGGTGGGGTGGGGTGGGGTGGGGTGGGGAGAGGCCTGCTTCTCCCTCTCTCACTCCACCTGTCTGTGCTCTCTCTCTCTCTCTCTCTCCCTGTCAAATAAATAAATAAAATCTTTCTTTAAAAAAAGGAAAAGAAAAAAGAACAGATAATATTAAGTGGAGGAAATAAAAAAATAAATAATTCAAGATCATTTTACAAAACTGAAAGGCACCAGTAAGTACTACCCAACACAGTGCTAATAATGGACTCCACCAAGGCACACTATTAGCAAATTCAGAACAGCAAGGGGGGGAGAAAAACAACTTACATAGAAAGGATCCAGAATCAGAATGGCTTTAGACTTTTTAACTGCAACACTGGAAACTAGATGTCAGTAGAGCAAAGCATTTGAAATTTGAGTGACAATGTCACTCAGCCTAGAATTCTATAACCAAATGACCAATTTATTACACCTGAGAGTATGAAATGTTTTCAAACTCATAAGATCTCAAAAATGCTACTTTGTATACCTTCTCAGAAACTTACTGAGAAGATGTTTTCATCAAAATGAGGATATAAAGCCATAAGGAGGAAGAGATGGAATCCAGAAAACAGCAGAACTCAAGGGAGAAACAAATGCAATGCATGAAATATTGGTGAAGGGAGAAAACACAATCACAGCTGTGGACCAGGATATGAATTCATATTATAGCAGTTCAAAAAGCTATAGGAAAAACAATAATAACGACAACAAACTCCCTAAATTCCCCCAAACAATAAAGCAGAAAGCTATAAGAGAAATGTATCCACAAAAATAAATCAACAAAACACTTACATGCTATTCATAATAATGTGAGTAGTTAGTATTCATTTAGCCACAATTATAATCTAACTACATTGAGATTCTGGGGAACAAAGTGAATGAGGAAGTGTTGAATGACACAAGCTAAACTTTCATTTTCCAAAGTAGAAAGTCAATATAAAATGCCTAAAACTGAAAAACTAAAACTAACACTAAATATGTTATTTAGAAGAACAAAGGTAAGTAACAAAGGAAATAGCCAAAAAATTACAAAGAAGTTGCTTCTGGGAAAGGAAAATGGCTTATGGTGAGTTAGACAGTGTGCTGCCATTCAATAAAAATAATATAGAACTGTTGAGCTATGTGCCTGTGTTATTTTGATTTAAAAAATTAAATTGTAATAAAAATAATAGGCACTATTAATATTGAAAGATAAATTGGATTAATAGGTTTTTTAAAATTTTAAGATAATAACATATTTCTATATAGCAGTGTCAAGCTGTGGCACAGTTGGAAGGAAATAAATATAAACTTCCTGAGAAAGTAAATAAAGAGTAATGTTTCTTAATCTTCTACTAGAACAGTGATGTTCATTTGTTTGCTTTTTTTTTTTTTTTTTTTTAATAACAGCACACTTTACTGGCCAAGGACTGCCTTTTCTGTGGAAGGAAAAGTTATTCCAACCGGAGTGCTACAGTCAAAGAGCTGCAGATCCAGGCCTGCTGTTTTCAATTAGCATGCCAGTCCCAATGGCATGTCCGGCAGACGGTGTTTTATTAGGGGTTGGTCATCTCCTCCTCTGAGCCACGTGAACAGCCTGCGGTTCTACATGCTTCCCTTGACCTTCCGGTCCCTCTGGAGTAGCGTGACTGCTGGAAGCTGAAACCACAGCTGTCACTTGACTCCCAGAGCTCAATCTTCTCTGCTCTTTCCCCTGGGGACAAAGGAACAGTGAGTTGATGGAAAGACAGTCTCTTCCCTAAAATGAAATAATGCTTCTTCCTTGAGCTCTTTGAGAACTGGAATGAATGTGCAGTTGCCTGGCAGAGGTGTGGAAGGTGGTCCTGTGAATATTCAACAGAAGTCAAGTGGATCTTCTCAACCAGGAATCCCCTTCCTGGCTGGAAAAGAGAGACTCTTTATGGGTTTAGAGGAGGGTAAGGATATATAAAGCCTTGGCACATAAAAGTCTTGAAGAAGAGTGAGTGGACCTGGAATTTAGCCTAAAGAAGAGAGGTTTGAGGGTGATTTAAAATGGATCTCTGGAGCAGGAAATGTCATTATATTAGAAATGAGGACCAGATGTTCTCAATCTCATCAGAACACAGAGCAGGGAGAAAGAATGACCTTATAGAATAAGGCAGAACTTCATGACAGTTGTTAAACACTGGAATGGAGTGTCCATGGAGTCTGTGGAATTCTCCATAAAAATAAGACCTTGGTCTAATATGAGCATTTGTGTGTAGCTTTGCCTAAAACGAAGGTATTAAGGAAATGGTGTCTTGGGAGACTGTATACGAGCATTCGTTGTATCAGAGCCTTTCAGATACATAAGGAACCCCCACTGGTAACTACCTCTGGGCCCCATAGCTGTATGGACCTAATCGAACAATACCAAGTTAAATTTTCTTCTTGTCTCCCCTCTATTCTCTTGGCATTTCTCCACATGTTTGTACACATATTGATTACAGTGATAAGAACAATTCCTGAATTATACCTTTTCCCTGATGGATTTGTTAGGAAAAACTTATTAACTTATTTACTAAAATAAATGTATCTTTATACCTTCGTTCTTGAGATGGGCTGAAATTCTGTTTTGGCACTTAGAAGATATTCAACAAGTTGAGAGCTAATAGAGAGTATTTTATAAGCTTGAATGAAAATTTTTCTATTTGTTTTTTCCAGCTTTAAAGAAGTGTGATGGACAAACAAAATAGAAGATATGTAATGTATAACATTGTGGTGATTGAGATGTCTATGTTGATAATGGATTCCTAACATCTAGTTAATTAATAGATGTATTTCCATTACCTCACATTTTTATTTATGTATCTATCATCTATCTAATGAGTGGACATTTAAGGTCTACTATCTTAGCAAATTTTAGTTATATAAAACAGTATTATCAACTATAGTCACCAAGTTTTACATTGGATTCTCAGACCTCATTCATCTAATAGCTGAACTTTTATCAACCTTTGTTATCTCTTGTATCTTTGATGAAAGTGTTCTAACAGGTATGAGCTGATATCTCATTGTATTTTTGATTTGTATTTCCCTGATGTTTAGTGATGTTGAGTACTTTTTCATGTACCTATTGGCCATCTATATGTCTTCTTTGGAAAAATGTCTCTACAATTCCTCTGCCCATTTTTAAAACAGATTTTTTGTTCTTTTTGCTGTTGAGTTGTAGGAGTTCTTTATATGTTGTGGGTATCAACCCCTTATCAGCTATGTGATTTGCAAGTATTTTCTCCCATTCCATAAGTTCCCTTTTCCTTTTGTTGATAGTTTCCTTTGTTATTCAGAAGGTTTTCCTTTAATTTTTTAAAATCAGATAACAGTAGGATCTAAACTTTTTTTTAATTCTTCATTTTCTATAATATTTATCTGATAAATAATTTTATATGCAGGTCCTATAAAATGGAATTACCCGCAGGACGTATATGTCATCTCATAGAAATTTTAACAAGCAAACCAATGATGGATTGGTTAATATAATCTGTAGTTAGAATAAATAGCTTTCAATTTATATTTCCTATTCTCCAAATTAAAGCTAACATTTTAATTAGTAAAATGACCGTGAAAAGGAGGCTGATGGCTAATTACTATTGATTACTCCACTGTTAGATAATTAATGAGTTCAGTCAGTAAGATAGCCATGCATTTTGATCAGTTAAACTCATCTGTGTATCTCTTAATCAACCAAATTATACCGGTGTGTTTAATAATCTGGCATAATTTTCATGAAGTTTTATATTATTTGACAAACATCGTTCAAAGAAAAGCAGTCTACAAATGTACAAACTAAACTGATATGTATAAGTTGTATATAACTATCTTCTCATGACTAAAGCTTTTATCAGCATGCTATTTTCCTTGGTACTCATCTCTCACATGGTTGCACTAACACAACATAATACAGAATAACTGTATTTGTATATATTATATCACATAATGCAGAATAACTGCACTTATTTATAAACTAATTTTAAAAAATAAATAAGTAAACAACATTTCTATAATGGAAGTGTTTTGAAATCTGTTTCATCTTTCCTTCTGCTTCTGACAAGATTGAATATAAAACTATCTCATAAAATGACAGGCTCTCTTGTGAGCTAGCAGGCAGTAAGAGGAATGAAGAGATGGGGTTAGAGGAAAGAGTGTGAATGACTAATATCACATTATTTGTGTCATAGGACCACCAATATTAAAGAATCAAGGATCTCAATAACCTGTTGCTCACGGTATCAGAAATTGTGCTGCCCCCAAAATACATGATCAGTCTGATGAGGCAGGACAAAAGATATGGCACCTTGAGAACTCCTTTAAAGCATTACCAAAGTAGGTGCTACAGAATGGATTCAAATACTTTTTGTGCTTTAATTTATAATTTTATCCCCATAAGTTTATATATATAAATATATATCATTGACATATCAATTTTATACACACACACACACACACACGTATATATATATATTTCTTTTTTTTTTTAATCAGGTTGCTGATAATCCAAAGCAGGAATGATTATTTCGGCACTAGTAGATATATTTACTTTACTTTTTTTTAAAGATTTTATTTATTTTTTTGACAGACAGAGATCACAAGTAGGCAGACAGGCAGGCAGAGAGAGAGAGAGAGAGGAGGAGGAAGCAGGCTCCCTACTAAGCAGACAGCCTGATGCGGAGCTCGATCCCAGGACCCTAGGATCATGACCTGAGCCAAAGGCAGAGGCTTGAACCCACTGAGCCACCCAGGTACCCAGATATATTTACTTTAAACTTTGTCAAGGTAAAGAATAATGAGTCCAATTTTGTAGTATTTCTATTCAGAGTGATCTCTATACTAGTGGAATTAATATTTGTATTCTAAAATAACTATCTTTTTGTGCATCCTACTGTTGAAGATACAGCATGTCAGAGAACTATGTCAAAGGGAAAAAAAATTGGTTATTTTATGATAGTGAGGATAGATGCAGTAGATCTAAGACAGGAAAGATAAAGGAAAGAAGATGACAGACTCCAACATTCCTGGCTTGACAGAGTGGGATAGACACAGTGTCTCTGAATGCAGCCCAAATTTGGAGTGGAAAGTCCGTGTGAGGGAGAAACAACAAGTTTAAAATATTGAGTTGTAGATGATGATATAGCTTCTTCCCAAAAATATTCCTTTAGGAAGTACAAATTTAAGATTGACCATGGCTGAGAAGAGAATATTCAGGTTAGGAATTTATGGATCACCAAAGAAATACAGTGTGTGAAAACATTAGATTGGAGGAGAAGCTTTCCGAGTTAACACGTGGATTGCGAAGTTGGGAAAATATCCATAAGTAGATTGTTAGGGAAACAGTTGACCCATATGAAATCAGAACTCATAGTAGTCCAACTTAGTAGTTGGACTCTGAAAGAGCCTAAATTATTTTTTGTGGGTTTTTTTTTTTTTTCATTAGAAATATAGCTAAAAATAGAAACAGAATTACTCTTGAATTTTTATCAAATCTGATTTGTATCAGTAGTTTCCACTGACTTAGCTTCAATTTAAGAGGAAAACAATTCTCTGACAATCTTAATTCTCTAAATACAATATTTTGGCCTAACTTTTTTCACTTTCTCGTTTAAGCCAATCCTGTTTACATTCTAAGTTTCCCAGGTAGGTATATCTTTATTAACTTTTCATTTTCTTTACAGAACTGCCTTTGACAGTGTTCAATTGTCGATCACTATTTGAAATAAGTTGTAGCTGTTTTTAGACAAATAGAACCAGGAAAAATTCCATTATAAGAAGTTAAAGAGGGTGAAACTTTTCCTTGAGTATAATTTAATAATTTACACTCACTGGCTTCTAAACCATTTGACAATTCAGGGGTGAATTTTTGGCTGACGAGATTCAGTTGTGTTCTGATGGGAATCATGTGCTTCTCAGTAGTTTCTAAGACTTTTGACCCTAAAATCAGTTAGGTTTTGATTTTTGTGACGTTCTGTTTTTCTTATAATTGAAATATGAATCTATATTTGACTGTTTTGAAGATTTTTGGGGTGCATTTTATGGTATTAAAAGTCCATTATATATGGAATTAACCACAAATTTTTCTACAACCTAACCTGTTTCACAAATCCCCAGATAGCTTCAAAATATTTTAAGTTGGCATTTGCATTTTTCTCATGCTTCATGCATAATTCTATCAATTGCCTCATTTAGTGATGCCTCCATCAAGGGACAATGATGTGCTCAGGATTTGTCTCTGAACTTAAAGGGCATTTTGGGAAATTAGACTTAACTCTTGATTATTTGGGGATCGATTAATGTTAATTTGTGGAGGCAAACGCTGAGAAAACTCAATTTGTGAACATCTGTAATTTCTACAAATTATCAAAAAGTTTACATCTTGGAAACATTTTCTTTCTGAAAGTAAAAGTAACCAATAGACAAAAGATTCGATTTAATGAGTGAATCTAGAAGAAACTAAATGGGTATAAACTAGCTCTTTTCTCTTTCCACTCTCTTTTCAAGAGAAGGTGTCTGATAGTCCAGGACTGCTTATTCCTGTGTATATAAGCTTATCTAATTCTGAGGATCAGTATTAGGAAGTCCACTTGCCTACACATTTAAGCCATATACTACTTCACCAGCTTTATCATGGATTATTTTGTTCTCCATCTGTTTTAGTCTTTTGTCCTACTTTGCAGTTGGTTTATGAACCAAACAAAGTAAGAACTGTCCTTCATTGAGCCCCTCAAATCCTAGCACTTCACTCCTATCCAGTAGTCTATTATTCATGTTTTTCATACAGCAAATACTTATGTTAGGTACTGTGCTAGTTGCTGGTAATGGTGAAAGTGTAGGCCTAGTCCCCATTCTCATTGGCTTGCATCTAACTCCTGAGTGAATTACAAGGTCAGTACCAAACCCAAGCAAAGGTCACTATATTGGCTCTAATATGCTGGAGAAATTAGGTAAGAAAGTGAAGAAGATTCTGCTAAACTCAGCTCCTATTCCAATAATTGACAAAGGATAGATATGTTAAAAAGTAAACAGTTCAGTTCAATACAACTTTTAGACATTTTCTTATGAAAGAATTTGAAATTTATAGTGTCTTTGAACTAAATTTGTATTACTTTTACACTTTTTTTTTTTAAGATTTTATTTATTTATTTGACAGAGAGAGATCACAAGTAGACAGAGAGGCAGGCAGCGGGGTCGGGGAGGCAGGTGAGCAAAAAGCCTGATGCGGGACTCGATCCCAGGACCCTGAGATCATGACCTGAGCCTAAGGCAGAGGCTTAACCCACTGAGCCACCCAGGCGCCCATTTTTACACTTTTAAATGATGTATGCAGAATATTTGCTCACAAATGTTGGATATGTCCTAAATAACGTTTTAATTAAACCCATTTGGTTCCTATTGTTTTAATTGTAATTTGGCTTTTCTTTAAGCACGTTCTTCTTCTCCCTTGTCTCCGTCATTCCAGTGATAAGGAGTTGACAGACCTATGCTTGCTTGTTGTCTATTCACTATGTACTTAATAACTGACCACATTGTGAATCTATACCTCATTTACAAGTCCATCTCCAAAATGGTTTTCCTCCTTCTTGAACAGTCTTGAACAGTCTCCAAATTTCAGGAAGAAAAGATTGAAGAAGAATTGATGAATCCTGGAAATTTCCTTATAGTAGGCATGGAACTATACAAAAACAATGTCTTTGGAGTATATACTGTTAACTCAACTTAAGAGAATGAGTGGAGACATTTCCGAAACCCAGCCAGGTTTCTTCCACATGGAACCCCTATCATCATTTTGCCTGAGACCCAGCCTATTCCAAATTCCTCTTTTACTCTCAATCCACTCCCAGACCAATGTCTACCAAGGGTAAGTCTGTCGCCCCTAACAAGCTAGATAACGTCAGTGTACTGGGAGGGATTTTTGCTTTCTCAAAAAATACTCTTTTCCAAAAAATATAATGCCTTTTTATTAATATTGAACAGTAAATGTATGTACTGTTCATAGAACATGCCAAATAGTTTAAAAATGACACTATGGAAAATCATTAGCCCAGCCATTTTCAACTTTTAAAGATAGAATTTAAATACAGTTTTGGGAACTCTCCTAAAAACAATCTTTATCTGTTTCTGACTGTGACTGATTTTGACTCTGCTAGGAGAATCTCAGGGTGGAAATTTCCCGAGTTGACAGCAGGTCATGCTAAATTGAGCCACTACTCTTGGGAGGTGGCAGGAGTTAAATAATGTAGCTGAATTTATTTCTCATTAGTTATATATCCATAAAAGTATTGAAGAGTAACTTTCTAATTTCACAGTTTTAGAAATAGTGGATCATTTTTTTCCATTCAGCTTCTCATAGCAGGATGGGAGCAAAAGACACCTAAAATAAAGCTTCAACTCTTTTGCTGCACGTAAAAAAAAAAAAAAAAAAAAAAAAAAATTCCCCCAAGAAAAGAAAATTGTCTTTTTCTTTTAGTTTTTTCAATTATCTTTTCCATGGCACATGATTAGGTTATCAAAAGCATATATGCTGTTCTACATAAATGGATCTCTAGCATTTAAACCTGATTGAGATGTATACAGAATTTCATGGAAAGGATGATTCATGTAGACTGAACCAGAGACCACCTGTGCCTACCCTCCATCCCCCAATTTATCCTTTCTTTCTTTTTTTTTCTTTTTTAAGATTTTATTTATTCATTTGACACAGAGAGACACAGCGAGAGAGGGAACACAAGCAGGGGGAGTGGGAGAGGAAGAAACAGGCTTCCCGCCAAACAGGGAGCCGGATGCAGGGCTCAATCCCAGGACACTGGGATCATGATCTGAGCCTGAAGGCAGACACTTAACCGACAGAGCCACCCAGGCGCCCCCTCCAATTTATCCTTTGTTAAGAAAAACTATTTCTTTGCTACTAGATATATTTTTATTCCCTACTCACATTAGTAGACACCCTAAAAACTAAAACTTTGATATGCAAGATGACAATTTAACTCAGTATTTGAGAGGAAACCAGGTATTAAAGGCAAAGGGGACTTTGGTTCTTTTTAATGGCTTCCATTCTTTCCTCAACTTTTATTTTTATTTTTTTAAAGATTTTATTTATTTATTTGACAGACAGAGATCACAAGTAGGCAGAGAGGCAGGCAGAGAGAGGAGGAAGCAGTCTCCCCACTGAGCAGAGAGGCCAATGCTTGATGCAGGGCTCGATTCCAAGACCCTGAGATCATGACCTGAGCCGAAGGCAGGGACTTTAACCCACTGAGCCACCCAGGCGCCCCATCTTTCCTCAACTTTTAAAAAAAGGGAAGTTCTCTCTTGTGCTCCTTGCATGGCATCACCTTCAGATTTTTAAATCTCATCTTCCGATATCAATTTCCCTCCCAAATCTCATACAACTTTTTATTTATTTTATTTTATTTTAAAGATTTTATTTATTTCTTTGACAGACAGAAATTATAAGTAGGTAGAGAAACAGGCAGAGAGAGAGAAAGGGAAGCAGACTCCCTGCTGAGCAGAGAGCCCAATGTGGGGCTCCATCCCAGGACCCTGGGATCATGACCTGAACCAAAGGCAGAGGCTTTAACCCACTGAGCCACCCAGGCACCCCTCATACAACTTTTTAAATCAGAGATAGTTACCATATTGCTCTGTAACAAACCATTCAAAGGTCTAGCACCTTGTGACCACACTTGTTTATTTTCCCTTTCATTGGTCTGTGGTTTTTCTGGGGTGACTCTGCTATGGGGTGTAAGTTGGCTGGGCTTGGTCCCAGACTTCAGATTGGCTGCAAAGGGACTCTGCATGTCTCCATATGTTACTATGACCTGGAGTTATCAGAGACAGTGGTTCACAGGAGGCCAAGCAAGCAAGCAGAAAACTGTGAGATTTATGATGACCTCGGTTCAGAGTTCTATACCCACTGGCCAAAAACTTCACACACCCAACTCCAACATGAATGGGGTAGGGAAAAAAAAAACTCCAACATTCACAGCACTGCTAGGCTCATAGCAGATGAGGGAATTGAGAAAAATGATCAACTCTATTGCAATGACCAATACGAAGAAATACGGTTCGGTAGAGCATCCCCTTGCTTCTTGACTCAACCTCAGGCTATACATTAACCTGATGTAACCTGCCACTGGTGTTATATATCATAAAATGTATCATTAAGAAAAAAATGTTTTATGTAATTTAAGAAAATTGTTCATATACATTTTATTAACTCCCTATAATAATACCAGTCATAGATAAATACAGATTTTTATAGACATATATGAGAACATTTACTCAGACATTTATCATTTTCCCACATTCATTCAAATGTAATTATGCTTCTCAAATCCGAGTATATCCATAGATTTTATAATGACTTTCCCTTAGTCCATTTACCTCACTCTGTTTTAGGTAGAGCAAGGAATTCGACAAGTTGTGCAAAAAATACAAACAAACAAACAAAAAATAAACAAACAACAACAAAAAAACCCCACAGCTAAAAATCAGAAGAGGAGAAAAATGTATAGGAAAATTCACCCTAAGTGCATAGGGTGAATCCGCTCTGGTGATAACCATCGTGAGCCTGTGCAGACTGAATAGACTGGAATCTGAAGTCAGCATCCAGCGAGCCCTGAAGTACATCACAATGAAGTGGATTCCCACCTTCATCCGAAACATGTAATTGTTAAATGTGTAGGCAAATCTAGTGATAATAAAGTCCCACGGACTAATAAGGAGCCAATTCTAGTAAATAGAGCACTAGTTTGGCCCAATATGTATCCTGTGCCTAGAATATAAGTAAGTGCTCAGAAGTATTAACCATTATTGTGTTTGCTGTTGTTGTTGTTGTTGTTGTATACCCAGTGCAGTGCCAAGTGCTGCAGACAGACTGTTAGTAAAACAGATATAGTTGCATTTATACAAATTGTCCAGTAACCTCAAAAATTGATTTTTGTAACATTGAGTCAACCTCTACACAATGACTTTGATTTAAGAATGGTATTAGTTTCTTGGGTGTTCAGTTTGGATCACCAACTGGGTGTAGTGACAAAGGAAAATCATTTTTACTTATAGGTTATGTAGTAGAGATGTATTTCCCCCAAAAGAGATGACGTTTTCCTACCTTGCTCTTGACCAGTCATTCAGCGTATGGAATACTATATTAAGTTTATACCATTGAGTTCTAACATTTTAAGAAAACTACTGAAAAATTAGACTGCACAGAAGGCGGCACCCAGAAGGATAAAATATCTAGAAATGAGTTTATATGAAGAAAAGCTGAAAGACCAAGTAGCCTAATCTTAAGTGAGAGAAATAATAATTATAATGTTACTTAGTAAGTATTTAAAAGATTGCTGTGGTCAAGATATTATTTTTATTATTATAGAGGTTAAAATTTGGAATAAAAACAGAATTAATTGCCTTTAATTTAGATATAACTATAATTATTGATGTATTTAAACAAGGGAATAGCTACCTATACAGCTTGAGATCTCTTTCCTGTAAATATTCAAGAAAGGTTGGATGGTATCCAGGGTTATTTGCACATTTAATATTGCAGAATATAATTCTATGTTCCCAATTTTCCAAAGAAATAAGCTTATATCCTGACCCAATAATTTATTAATTTATTTACTTTTTCTTTCAATAAATATTCTTTGAAAATCTACCAAATATTGTATACAGACCTTGGCACCAGGAATAGAGCAATAAACAAGATAAACAAATTCCTTGCCCTTTTGAACCTTACATTCTAATAAGTGAAACAGTTGACAAACTTGTGAAGAAGTAATTTCAGATTGTGAAAAGTTCTCTTAAGAAAGTAAATGTCTTTAAAATTACTTGTTTCAAGAACATAAAAAAATACATGTTTTGGGGTGCCTGGGTGGCTCAGTGGGTTAAGCCTCTGCCTTCAGCTCAGGTCATGATCTCAGGGTCCTGGGATCAAGCCCCACATCGGGGTCTCAGCTCAGCGGGGAGCCTGCTTCCCACTCTCTCTGCCCGCCTCTCTGCCTACTTGTGATCTCTCTCTCTCTCTGTCAAATAAATAAATAAATAAAATACAAGTTTTGTTTGTGCCTTTTCCCCCATTCTAACTCCACCATTTCCAATCTCCTTTCATTTCCATGCTCATATCAAAATGTTTAAGACATTATATGGTATAAAAGAGGGAGGAATATAAATATGTGCTAGACCGCATTCATCCAAGCCTCTATTGAGCATTTAACTAGTTATGTGATCTTAAGCAATTTACTTGCCCACTTTGACCATCACTTTCCTATTTATAAAATAGAAAGCAGAAGAATTAGTGAAAGGATAAAATGAGATGCCATGTGGGATAGTTATTATTGCTGCTAGTTCTTTATTTGCATCTCCCCTCCATACCACTCCATGTACCCCTTCATAGTTCCATTTCTCCCTTCCCCTGCCAGCTCTGTAGCCAAGAGGCTGATCCCCAAGGACTGCATACTGATTCCCCTTACATTGAAGATCAGCCAATGAAGTGCTGTCAGGAGATTGGAAGGTGTAAGGAGAGAAAAGTCAGAGTTATTTTTCCCCCTGATGCTTACGTGCCTTGGCAGGTATGTTCAGCACTAGCTGCATCCTTCCAAGTCCAAAACTTCCACCAAGTGTTCCCTTTATTATAATTCTAGTACTTTCTGGGGTCAAGGAACTTTATTACCTCCTTGAACTTTGGATCCCAGGAGTGAGTATTTTCCTGCTGATGTTACTGCATGGGTGCTTCACTATCCTTTCACCCTATGTATACACCCATAGGTGAATATACCCATTGTTGAAATATTTTCATTTAACCATCTGGGGAGAATTTTGTTTTCTATAGGGATTCTGACTGAACAGTACTGGGCACCAGACATAGCCTCACACGATAAATAATGTGGATTCTGAAATTGAGTTGTTAACATATTTAATGAACACATGGTCTTCCTGGAGGAAAATGAGAGACTGGTAATGCCATGTCATGTTATCATAATTACTGAATGCTGATGTGGAGTGAAGAGCCAGATATCAAATGGCTGTTGCATTTGTTTTCTATGACAGTAATGATAATTACAAAGAATATGGGGGTATACCAGCTGTTTCTGACCATCCTGGGAGCTTACAAAAACAAAAAGATAAGTACAGGACTTAAATTTCAAACCCAAAACACTAGTGGAGAGCTCAAAACTTCTGTGGTGACCTTAAAAAAAACTCTTTAGTAAGTATAGGGCAGCCATGCCTGAGGATTGGGCCCAAATATAATAGTCTAGGTTTAAGAATTGTTATATTACATAAATGTATAGCATCAGCACGGATCTAATGACAAGGTTAGAGCATTGCTTGAGAAGATGGACTTGAGACTTGGGATGAGCACATTTGGATAGATTCATTTCAAGGTCCGAAGTGTGATTCCCCAAATCATTTCAAGATTTTTGTGTGTGTGAAAAAGTAGGCTCTCTTCTCTGGTATGAGAAAAGTAATCTTTCTATTCATGAAGACCTTTTAATGATCTCATCTGAGCTTCTCCTCACAAAGGGATGTCAGTTATTAATACCCACACCCACCATCTCTCTTCACCTCTGTATCTATAACTAAAGCTGGATCCTAGAATGGCTCAGGTGGAAAACTGATAAAGAGATAGAGTACTCATTACTACAAGACCTAGGAGATCTTTTTAAATTGTATCAGTGGGAACTTGGTGAACTGCATGGGTTTCTATGAGTATTATGTTGAAAGAGACAAAATATAAGGGTCAATTGGCCCAACTTACCTATAAGGCTATACCTGCCTAGCGTTTTGAATATAGTGTGCCAGACAAAGAAGCTTTAAGTATATTCACTAGTTTCCTTTGTTGACCACAGAAGCCTGGATTTAATGAAAATCAGCATTTCATGATTTCAAAATGGCAGAACTTCCTTGTCCTAATGTGGAGAAAGGAAACTGAAGCTTTAGAGAATTGAGACCTTTGAGATAGATTTATTGTATAAAACCTACACACCTTCATTCTATATCCATTATGAGATTCCAGAGGCAATAAAAAACTAAGAGAACTAACAAAGAAGAGAGTGGCATCCTTGAGAAGTTCCAAGGTGGCTGTGTTTGGAAAAATGAAAATAAAGGTGAAAGATACTGCCATCCTTCATCCTTCTCATAGATACTGCCATGAGAAAAAAAAATCTCTAATTTCTTGGGATCCCTCATTTCAGTGGGAATAACACCACCCTGGAATGGGAAAGACCATGTGGTAGTGCTTAACCCTTAGAGAAAAGGTGGTTGCAATTACCATAATCAGCCACAGAGACTGAGTGGCAACCAGGCTTTTGACCTCCAGAAATGTGTGGCTGTGGCTAATTGATGACAAGGTCCCCTGGTATAAAGTGGATGGGAAGCCAACAAGGTATTAATTGATCTATATAGTTGGAAAAAATGTATGTCTGGCAAACAAAAATCTAACTTGAGTTCCAAAAGGGGGAATTCGTTACTTCTTGTAGTCCCACTAGATTTCCAAACCTAGGATGTTCTTAAAGAAAAACACAGGAAATCCACCCCTTGGAGAATGACTGGATTATCAAAAGCTTAATCTGATTGTAGCTGTTATTCCACAAATCATATTTTTACTGGAGAAAATTAACACAGTCCTAGATTCTAGGATAGTAACTACTCACTTGGCAAACTTTTTTTTTTTTTCTTTTTCCTCCCCAGTCATTACGGATGCTATATGAATCTTCTGACACAGGGCAGACACACAGAACTTGGGGGCAGGGCAACTTTGAGAAGCAGTTTTTAGGAAAATAGTGAAAATCCATTATTTTCATGTTGAACATGTAGATGTTTAGCTGGAGACCATATATCTCAGCTTCCTCTGTAGCTACATATAGTGAGTGGACAAAACTCTAGACACTGGAATGTAGGAATACATGGTGCATGCAGTGTCTATTGCATTTATATAAAAGAAGTTGCTTGCCCTGGAATTTTTCTCTCTCCTCTTTCCACAAGCTGAACTATAGATATTCAGCTTTCTCTCTGCAGATGAAGATAATTTACTAGGTATACTAAGTGCTATGAGCCTGAGTCCCTGGATGACCACATGGAACAGAGCTGCCTTACCAATCCAGACTAGCAGAAGATTTTATGAGAAAGAAAGAGAAAAACAATGACAACAACAACAAACATGCATAGTATTTTGTACTGTTCTTTAGAGTCTTTCTATATCACCAGCTAAGCCTTAACTTTAATACATTTTGAAAACTGAGTGTTGTGTTACCCCCATTTCCCACTTTCCCCACTGTTACGAGGATAAATTCTTTCCTATCCCTTCAACTTAATAATAATCAAATAACTATAACCTTAAAAAACATGAAATGCCATTTTTTAACCTATTTGTTTGGAAAAGAGTAAATACTGTAATAATATTCACTATGAGAGAAGATGCGGAAAATAAATTTCACAAATTTGGGTGGAAGGATAAATTGTTACAAACTCTTTGGAGAACAGGTTGTCATAATCCATCAAAATTTTAAAAGTAAATAAACTGATCAAGCAATGCTGCTTCTAGGAAGCTATCCTATATGTGCACAAAGTTGTGTTTATAAGACCATTCATTGCAGAATTGCTTGTAGTAGCAAAAATCTGGTAAAAAGCTATCAATGGGAAAAGTCTTAAATTAGGGTATGTCTATATTTTGAAATTTGATACCACTATTAAAATAAATGAGATAGGTCTATATATCATGATGTACAATACATAAAGAGAAATTTCCATAACATTACATGAAAAATTTAAGATATAAATTAATATATGTGGTTTATGTTCCAAATTTTATAAAGAAAAGCATCTATATATTTATACAAATGGATGTATAGACAATACACACAATACAACATGCACTCAGAAATATAGATTGGTAGATAACATACAAATTTTATAAGAAAAAACATCAACACTTTTAATTTTATTAATAATTATTTTTATTAACATATAATGTATTATTTGCCCCAGGGGTACAGGTCTGTGATCACTCTTAATTTTTAACTATATATTAGAATTTCCTGAACTTTATATAGTTATATAGTAGCTTGATAGTTAAAAATAATAAACATAAACTAACAAACTGAAAAAAACTTAAAGGGTTTTTTGGGGTCTTAAGGTCTGCTTTGGGAAAAGAGATTCTAAATCCAGTAACACATTTTCCTTTTTAAAGAGTAAATTTATAATACATAAATTCAAATCTGTTACATGTTTTAGGACATTATTATTATCATTATTATTATTATTATTATTGACTAACTTGACTTCAAATTTTCAAATGTAAATGACGTTTTCTCAAGGTTAATTTATATTTAAAAATCCTGAGGTTTTCAAATCTAAGAGAAAATCTTATAAACAGATAATGTCTAATTGATGTGATAAATCATTCTGAATAAATGTCTAGTTTGTTTTAAATTCAGTTAACATCAGGAATAGAAAGAATTCACACTGTCCAGAAGCTTATTGATGTTCATATTCAGTATTTTAAAAATCACATCAGCAACAGTGTTAACTTATACTCACTGTTTCCCCAAATCCCCTTCTGGATAAATCTGGATAAAATTTAATTTTATTCCTGAAAACATTGTTTCAGTCTAAAGAATTACATGCACAGACTCCCAACAAAGGAATCATTACTACTAACAAAATTTCTGTTTGCTTCTCCTTGTTTATCTCTGTAGCACTTTAGTACTCTTGATGCTTGGGGAAGGTAAATGATCATAGAATTTACTTTCTTTTCTTATATTACATAAAGGGTTATGCTTAAACCTGGAGCCCTTTATCTCAACATTTTTATCAAGGGAATAGTATTGACCCATATTAAAATATTAAAGTGCATATTTTAAAATGGGTGCCATGCATACCAGATATTATCCCTCCTTTTATAATTCACAAGGTTGGTCCTTAGCAAGTGTCACTGTTAATAGCAATGCTTACCCATTTGGGAATCAATGTTTCTTTTTTTCTCTCCTTTTCATTTGAGTATAGCTGGCACACAATATTATTAGTCAGGTGTTCAGCATAGTGATTCAACTTCTCTATACCTTGTGCTATGGTCACCACGAGGATAGCTACCATCTGTCATCATACCACACTGTTACAGTATCATTGACTATATTCCCTATGCTGTGCCTTTTACTCCCATGTCATTCATTCCATAAGTGAAAGCCTGTATCTCCCATTCCCCTTCACCCATTTTTCCAATCCCCTCACCCCCCTCCCTTTGGGCAAACATCAATTTGCTCTCTGTATTTATAGGTCTGATTCTGCTTTTTATTTGTTTATTCATTTTTTTTAAAGATTTTATTTATTTATTTGACAGAGAGAAATCACAAGTAGGCAGAGAGGCAGGCAGAGAGAGAGGAGGAAGCAGGCTCCCTGCTGAGCAGAAAGCCCGATGTGGGGCTCGAACCCAGGACCTGGGATCATGACCTGAGCCGAAGGCAGCGGCTTAACCCACTGAGCCACCCAGGTGCCCCTGTTTATTCATTTTTTAAAGATTCTGCATATGAGTAAAATCATATGGTATTTGTTTTTCTCAGTCGACCTTATTTCACTTAGCATAATACCCTCCAGGTCTATCCATGTTGTCACAAATGACACAATCTCATTTTTTGTGATTGAGTAATATTCCATGCCCCCACCCCCACCCCACAGAGCACATCTTCCTTATCCATTCTTCTATCAATGGACATTTAGATTGCTTCCATATCTTGGCTATTGAAGATAATGTTGCAATAAACATAGGGTGTATACATCTTTTTGAATTAGTGTTTTTATTTTCTTTGGATAAATATCCAGTAGTGGAATTACTGGATCTTATGGTATTTCTATTTTTAATTTTTTGAGGAAACTTCATACTGTTTTCTACAGTGGCTCTACAATTTACATTCCTACCAACAGTGCACGAGGGTTCCTTTTTCTCCACATCCTCAACACCTGTTGTTTTTGTGTTGTTGATTTTAGTCATTCTGACAGGTGTGAGGTGATATCTCATTGTGTTTTTGATTTGCATTGCTCTGATGATTAATGATGTTGAGCATCTTTTCATATGTCTGTTGGCCATCTGTTTGTCTTCTTTGGAAAATGTCCATTCAGGTCCTCTGCACATTTTTAAAAATTAAATTGTTTGTTTTCTTGGAGTTGAGTTGCATAAATTCCTTTCCTTTTTTTTTTTTTTTAAAGATTTTATTTATTTATTTGACAGAGATCACAAGTAGGCAGAGAGGCAGGCAGAGAGAGAGAGGGAAGCAGGCTCCCTGCTGAGCAGAGAGCCCAATGCGGGGCTCGATCCCAGGACCCTGGAATCATGACCTGAGCGGAAGGCAGAGGCTTTAACCCACTGAGCCACCCAGGCACCCTTGAGTTGCATAAATTCTTTACATATTTTGGATATTAACTGCTTATCAGATATATCATTTTTAATGTTCTCCCATTCAGTAGGTTGCCTTTTAGTTTTGTTGATGGTTTCTTTCACTGTGCAAAAGCTTTTTATTTTGATGTAGTCCTGACAGTGTACTTTTGCTTTTGTTTCCCTTGTCTTAGGAGATATATCTTTAAAAATGTTGCTATGGGTAATGTCAGAGAAATTACTAGTTGTGTTGTCTTCTAGAATTTTTATGACTTCAGGTCTTACATTCAGGTTTTTAATCCATTTTGAGTTTATTTTTGTGTATGGTGTTAAGAAATGGTTGAGTTTCATTCTTTTGCCTGTAGCTGTCTAGTTTTCCCAACACCATTTATTGAAGAGAGTGTCTTTTCCCCATTGTATGTTTTTTCCTCCCTTGTTGTAGATTAGTTGGCCATATAAACATGGGTTTATTTCGGGGCTCTCTATTCAGTTCTATTGATCGATGTGTCTACTTTTGTGTTGGTAGCATACTGTTTCGAGTACTACAGCTTTGTAGAATACCTGGAAATCTGGGATTGTAATTGCTCTAGCTCTGTCCTTCTTTCTCAAGATCACTTTGGCTATTTGGTGTCTTTTGTGGTTCCATACAAATTTTAATATTATTTGTTCTAATTCTGTGAGAATTAGGGATTCTATTAGTCAATCATAGGGATTGACTTGAAACATTAGATTGCTGTGAATAATAATTCTTCCAATACCTGAATGTGGAGTATCTTTCCATGTGTTTGTGTTAGCTTCAATTTCTTTCATCAGTGTTTTATAGTTTTCAGAGTACAGGGCTTTTACCTTTTGGGTTAGGTTTGCTCCTAGATAGTTTATTCTTTTTGACACATTTGTAAATGGAGCTATTTTCTTAATTTCTCTTTCTACTACATCATTATTAGTGTATAGAAAAGCTACTGATTTCTAAATATTTTTCATGCTTCAGAGGATGATTAAGATTATTTTCCACACTTCTACAGTCCTCAGCTTGGATATGGACATTTTTCAGGGAGTGCCCTTAGCTTTGAAGTTGCTTTTCCAATCTTACTTCCTTTGTCTTCTGGGAGGATTGAAAGGACTTGTTTTTCCAGTTTGAATTATTCAAATAAGAAAAAAATTTTTTTTGCATTTGTTAGAACTTTCAGAAATCACTTGGTTTTGGTATGAATTTGTTTGGTTTGGTTTTCTTACACATAGAACTGCATAAAACAGTGGTCTCGAAGTGTGGTCCCTGACTTGCAGCATCTGTATCACTTGGGAACTTGTTAAAAATGCAAATTCTCATCCTCATCTCAGACTTACTGAATCAGAAAGTCTAAGTATAGGGGCTAACAATCTGTTTTTTGACAAGTTCACTGGGTAATTCTGATGCACACCTAAGTTTGAGAACCCCTGGCATAAGATAATGTGGAAAGTTGCTTAGCATTTCCATATAATGCAAATAAGAACTAAATAATTTGTACCCGAAAGATGGGACATTGTGTTGTGGAGGATTCTGAAACAGATTATGGGGTCATCAGAAAAAGTGTTTTGAGTTTGAATGCTATTGGCCCCTGTTGGGGAGGGGTGAGAATAGAGGCAGAAATGGTTAGTTCCTTACTCTCTTGATTCAAGTACTGCTTCAGCAGAAAGTACCTGAGTCTTAATATTTCAAGTGTGACCTGAGAACAAGCATCTTCAGAATTACATGGGAGCTTATGGGAAATTCATCCAAGAATCTGCACTCTAAGTAGACCACCTGATGACTCATAATCACATTAAAATGAGAAGAACTATTGACTTAGTGAGTACCTAATAGCCTTTAGTTCAGTGTCAAGGGGCTTCCTTCTGCACATTGATTATGATCCATACTTTTCTGATGACTAAGCTTTGTTGGATTCCCAGCCTGTTGCATTTATTGACTTTTGTAAACTGATATTAATAAATATGAAATTGTTGGGTCAAAGACTGTCTTTTAAACTTTAATAGATACTGAAGAATTGTCCTATCATGAACAGTTTGTGAGAGCTCCTTTTTAAAAATCTTTTTCAACTTTTTGCTGTACTGGATATTTTTTAAATGTTTCTTTATTTATGTATTTATTTGATAAAACTAAAGGTGAGAAATGACATCTCATTTTCATTCTATTTTTGATTATATGAGTCTTATATGTTGGAATATTGCTCCCTTTCTGCTCTTCATGTTTAACTTTATGCTATTGTTGATTATCTATTATGTGCCATTGCATTGCTAATAATAGTTAATGCTTACATAATCCTACAAGGTAGGTTTTATAGTTTACAATTTAGACCTGAACATATTCAGGCTCAGAGCAATAAAATCATTTGTCCTCTAAGTCACACACACATAGGTAATCAATGGCATGTATGTCATATACACAAATTAAAATTCAAGTTCAACTCAACTGTTCATGTATTTTCTAACTTTTGCTATGTCTCTATTCAAACATTAAGAACAAGAAAAGTGAGGAAAAAAATGGATTCAAGAGGTTTGAAAAAGAGTAAAGAGCTGAAACTATCATGGGTAAAAATTGTCTAGAAAATATTGTGAGTTAAAGCACTAGTGATTTCATATGAGAAATAAAAATAAAAATAAAAAGGGAAATTACTGAGGTTATGCTTTAATATTATCGTAACTGGTTGAATGTGAAATAAACAAAACAATGAGTTGATAGTTTCACTTGGACAGTATCAAAATATTTTTATATAACTAACTTTTTAAACACTTTTCAATAAAGAACTTTTGCTGCTTTTTTTTTTTAAAGATTTTATTTATTTATTTGACAGAGAGAAATCACAAGTAGCAGAGAGGCAGGCAGAGAGAGAGGAGGAAGCAGGCTCCCTGCTGAGCAGAAAGCCCGATGTGGGGCTCGAACCCAGGACCTGGGATCATGACCTGAGCCGAAGGCAGCGGCTTAACCCACTGAGCCACCCAGGCGCCCCACTTTTGCTGCTTTAATGCAATAATAGTATTAACAATAATGATATTTATCAAGTTTCTACTATATGCCAGACATGACTGAAGATTCTTTAGATATATTAACTAATTTAATCCTCATATCATTCTTATGAAGCTGGTACTAATATAGTCCTATATTACAGATGAGAAAACTGAGTCTCAGAGTGGTTAATTAATGTGCACAAAGTTACACAACAGTAAACTAAAATTTATCTTAAGGTAGTATGGCTCTGGACCCAGGCCTCTTAAATACAACATCATAATGCCACCTCTGTAAAGATAATTTTGTTTTATTTTTTTAAATTTTATTCATTTATTTTTGAGAGATAGAGAGACAGAGAGCTAGAGAGTGAGGGAAGGGAAGAGAGAGAAGAAGAGAGACAATCTCTTTTGTTTTTTAAGATTTTATTTATTTATTTGATAGAGGGAGAGAGATCATAAGTAGGCAGAGAGGCAGGCAGAAGGAGAAACAGGCTCTCTGCTGAGCAGAAAGCCTGGTGCAGGGCTCTATCCCAGAACCCTGAGACCATGATCTGAGCTGAAGGCAGAGGCTTAACCCACTGAGCCATCCAGGTGCCCGGAAGAGAGACAATCTTAAGCAGGGGCTTGATCTCATGACCTTGAGATCATGACCTGAGCCAAAATCAAGTGTCAGATGCTTAACTGAATGAGCCACCCAAGCACCCCTGTAAAGATAATTTTAAATAAATTTCTTAAGTGGTCCTTGTTTGGAACAACAACTAAAACATCAAAATAATAAAAAAAAAATGGTTATTTGGAAAATGAGAGTACTTAATATTCAAGATCTGAAAATTTAGTTTTCCTTATTTGTTCATTCTGTAGTAGAATTTAAGAAGAAAGAAAATTGTTTCCTCTATCACCCTGTTTTTTCCTGTTATTTCCAGGTAATTATTCTTGCATGAAACACATATTTGTAATTTATGTCACTCCTTACCCTTACTTGTTGTTCTTATCTACTAGGCTTCTGATAGATGAGATAAGTAAAAATTTGGACTATCCACAAGTTAATGGGAAAGAATGCCAACAGACACAGTATTGTCTAGTAGTGCCATGGGTCCAGTTGAGGTTGTAGTCAATGAAATTATAAAAGTAACTAGAAAAATTTAAATTTCAACAATTTAAACACAGTCTAATTGTCAGATTAATAAAATAAGTGCATTCAGAAAAATTCTGAAGAATATTTCTAAGAGTTAACTTAATAAATAATAAAAATGAAAATTTCCAAGAATAAGGATGATGTTGATTTCATTGTTTTAAGGGGAGGTAATACCATCTGGTGCTTGGTGAATTGCAGCACATTTAAAATTTCTCTTTCATATTACATTAATTCTAGGAAGTTTACATAAATAAAAATGAAATTATAGCATACTATATAAGATAATCATTTTCAAATCTTAGAACAGGAAAAAAAAATGTAAGGCTAACTTCAAAGGCTAAAATAATTTTTAAAATGTTTACATATACATTTAAAATGTAGAAAAAAACTCTACCATATATCATTTTTTCATATATTTATAAAGTAGGTGAATATTTTTAACAGAATTAACTGACAAAGTTTCTTAATATTTAAATACATCTTGGGGCGCCTGGGTGGCTCAGTGGGTTAAGCCACTGCCTTCGGCTCAGGTCATGATCTCAGAGTCCTGGGATCGAGCCCTGCATCGGGCTCTCTGCTCAGCAGGGAGCCTGCATCCTCCTCTCTCTCTGCCTGCCTCTCTGCCTGCTTGTGATCTCTCTATCAAATAAATAAATAAAATAAAATCTTTAAAAAAAAATTTAAATAAATAAATAAATAAATACATCTTATTTGTCTTTCTTTCTAAACTTTAAATTGCTTGAGAATAGGGACTTATGCTATTTGACATTGGATAAAAATGCCAAAACTTTTTGAGTTCATAAATGAATGAGTAAATGTCAGAAAAATCAATGTAAACATTTTGATATGTTTGGTTGAAAAGTTTTATTTTTACTTGAGACTGCAAACTGTTGGGAAATGCAGTTATTTTTATGTGACGTTGGGTGTATGGTTATTCACCGGCAGACATGAAATTTTTTTTAAGTGATGCAAACAATCTTCAGCAGTATCTAAAGAATGTGAGTTTAGGACTCGATGGCTCCTTTTTTTTTTTTTTTTTTTTAGAATTTTCTAAACTAGATTTTTTGCAGTTAAGTAGCAGCATTGAACCCTGTGTGATGAATAGGCATCTCATCTTGGGAAGGCAAGTACTTTTCATAAGCTGAATTTTCTAAATGTTTTGTTATATTTTATTATGTCGCACTTCAGGATCGAGTACAAGTAGCAAGTAATAAGAAGAGTGCCATTCATGCTACTTTGGTGGTGAGCCATCTTTTCATCTATGTCATCAATTGTCCTCTTTTATTGGATTTTAAGCTTGGTCTCTCACAAATGCACACCCACCCATTGATCTGATCATAAATTGTATATATAACAGCACCACACCAATTTACCACCAATTTACTTGAGCAAGAGACTTAATGAGACTTAATCTCTTGCTATGTTTTACCATCCATAAAAATGCATTTTTAGTATATTTATTCCATACCACACTGGAAGTGTTGATCTTGTCACAAGGTCTTAGAGTCAATACAACTACATACAGAGAAACCAACAGAGAATTCTTTAAATTTTAGCCTTTTCTGCCCCAGAAAATTTATTTCTACTCACCAAAAGAAAATATTTACAATTACCTCAACTATCTTTATTATTAACCCAAAGGCATAAAAACTAGCGTTTAAGGTGCTAGGATATTGACTTGACCTTAAGTCAAAGTCCTGGTGTTTAAGCAAGTAACTGGAGAAGTACTGTATATGTTCTAACTTGTTACAACCTTACCAATCCCCCTTTTTCCCACAGGGTTTGTTAAAGGTCCTTTAAAGTAGGTTCTCTTCTCCAATCAGCCATTGCCTCGGGGTGTTCCAGCATCTACTCCATTTGGCAGAATGTTAATTAGCCCTTTTGTTTTAGATCCAGTACCTGCTCTCCACCTATTTCCACAGACAGGAAAGTTTGAGTTCCTGCTTCCTGAGACTACTGAGTCTAAGACATGAATTTAATTCCCTTTATACCATACCTGAATTTGTGGGCCAACCTCATACTTTCCGATACCTAGCTCCAACACAGTGCCACTCACGAATAATCTACAACAATCGCAATGGCAAATTTTACATTACTCTCTAATTACCTTCTCTACTGGGGAAGCCATATAGTGAGTGGGCTCAGTGTATGGATTCTACTGAAGAAAAGGGCATTTCTTAGCTATGGTCACAAAATGAGGGACCAGAAAGTGAATATCAAAAAAAAAATGCTTAAAAGAAGATGAGAAGTCAAGCGGAAGGGATTGTCATTGTCTAAAATGGGTTATCTCTCAAACAAAAAGGGCAGACTGCAAATACTAAAAGCTACAAGTAGCTTTACTCTGTTTCTATTCTTACCCCTTCTAATCCAATCTATGTACTATAACCTGAATTAGCTATTTAAAGTACAAATCTCAATTACTAGTTCTCTAATTTAAAACCCTTTAATAATGCTTTTTTCTTAGTTAAGAATGGAATAAATTGGGAATGGAATAAAGTCCTTTCATATCCTCTACTTTGGTGACCTACATTCCCCTTGCCTGCTTGTTCTTTTTCTTTTTTTTTTTTTCTCCCATGTTCTCCCACTTCCCAACCTCTAAACATCTAAATCTCCCTAGTAGACCTTAAATCCCACTTCACACATATGTCTTCTCTTTAATTGCCCCTGTCAAAAAATAATCTCTTCACTGTCTGCATTGTTAACGTTTTACTTAGATACCTTGCCCCTTTCTTCTTTGGGTTATAGATGGTTATGCCCCTGTCTCATCTCCCCTTCTTGCCTGACTACTCCTTCGCATGTAAACAAGGAACTACATCTGATGTGAGTTCTTTCAAAACACCTAACAGAGTATCAGGAAACTTAGTTGGCATCCACTCAATAAATATTTGTGCAATGCATGACTGTCTTCAGCCATCAGAATCAATTTCCTCAAAAATCTACAAAACCAAATGACTACTGATTTCTTTTGTCTACTACTGCCTAAGTGGAGAGTGCCAAATAGTCCTAAAATAAACGAATTAAGTTCCAAAAGATGAAAAAACACAAAGCAAAGAGAATAAGAGGGAGATGATAACACCATGTGCTGATTGTTTTGCCCAGAAGCCTTCAAGGCCTTTAATTAAACAGTTCAACCATGGGAGGCAAAAGATGGAATGTGTTCCAAATTAATGTTTTAAACTCATTATGCTTCCAAGCCAGGAAATATAATAACTGCATAAGAATTTGGAAATTATTTCCACAGAGATCCTGACAGGTTTTTTTGATAAATCTCAGTCACTGTGCTTCAATGAAGTCTGTGCTCTTCTTAGTTGAGCTGATATCATGAATCAAAATGGGGCAGGTCTTGATGTTGGCAGTTTGATTTAGATACATTTAGATGAAAAACATCACCATACTCAAATCTCCCCCCGCCCCCGTCTTAAAATTCCACAAAAGTAGTGAATAGTGTGGTTGAGACATATTGAATAATTGGATTCTAAAGATATTCATGGGGAAAGGATTGATTTTTTAAAATTGATTTAAAATAAAACATTCAATTTTACTTATTCTCAAATTAAGTTATGTGAATGAATTGGACTATTTTTATCCTTCTTTGTGTCCTTTCTCTTTCCTCTATCTTGAAAAATTTGAGGGGGAGTGTCTGAAATCTGGCCACAATTCCACAAATCTTATTTTTCTGATTCTATTATATAATGTTCAGAAAATTTTGATAAAGCAGGAAGTACTAGGCAATCAAAATTAGCCAGTTGCATCTCTTCTAGTGGGTCTTTACAAAACTAGTACACCACTTCTGATTCAATGCTGAGATTTTTTTCTGCTTACTAGATGATAAAGGGTATACCAAGAAATATTTTCTGTTTTTATAGACCTACTCATCACACTTTATATGAAAATCTTGTTCCCTACACTACATGTAATATTTTTAGGGCAATGCAATTCAACAATAGTATTACTAATATAATATGAAATGTACTAGTTTGATTTCTGCAGTTAGCACAAAAAATGACCAATATATTATTTCTGAGCTCAAGTTTTTATAACTTTTACAATTTTTAGGAGGCCTATGATAACCAGGTATCAAGGTGTCTCTTAATGATCCTCATCTGGTGTTCCTTCCTTTGTTTCATCCCTTCCCACATTGAATCAGGGCTGGCCTATGATGGAAATGTGGAAATGATGGTATGTGTTTTTCTCTGTTAGGTAAAAAAAATCATCTCAGCTTCTGTCTTGGCCTATTGGATCATTCACTCTGGTGGAAGCCATCCACCTGTCAAGAACTCTGAGCTATTTGAGATTGTACCCTACCTGCATGCTAACTTGCCACAGATTCTTGGATGGTAGTTGATGACATGAGACTCCAAGGTCACACTCCAAGGACAGTTTTTGGCTCAAAACAATGGAAGTAATCAGAGTACCAGTGTTGTGCCAGTTACCTGAACCTCAATGCCCACAAGCTAATGCAAAGTGGGCCATAGACAACATCCATGCAGTGGGTTGCCTTGAAGGAGATGAAACTCAAGTTTAGGGGACTCAGTTTTTTAAACCTGTCTTTGCCTTAGAGAGACATTAACTTTATGATAAGGGAAGAGAAAAATTAACTGTCTTTTGCTCTGGAGTATGATTATTTCTATCCAGCAAGGCTTTTGCTATGCAAACATCCTTGAAAAGATAGTTCAGAACAAAGGAAGTTTTTGGTTCTTCTGTTCACAAGCTATGAGAGACCCATGAAGAATTGTCTTCCAATATTGCAGAGCCACAAGACACTCAACAGCCCTCTTGAGAGAACCATGCAGTGATGAACTGAGGCCTCTTCTGGCAACCAGCACCACCCCACCAGCAACTGAATCACCTTGAAAGAGAATCCTCCAGCCCCAGTGAAACCCTCACATGATTTCTTTTCTAGCTGAAATCTAACTATAATTTTATGAAGGGCCTGAAGCCAGAGCCATCCAAAAAGCTATTTCCAAATTTCTGATCCTCAGAAATTATGAAGAAAAAAATACTGTTGCTTTAATAAAAAGCCACTAAGTTTTGAGATGATCTGTTACACAGTCGGACATAGCCAATGCAGATTTTTATGCTTGAAAATGGTGTGCTATCCTAACAAAAGTCTTAAAATGTTAACAGTGGCTTTAGGATGAGGTAGTAGGAAGAATCTGGAGGCACCTAAGGAGAGTTTTAGGGAAAGTGTAAAATGTCTTGTTGAGATTTTGAAGCAAATCCCAACCACTTTGAGGTTGTTGGGAGGGCTTACAAGAAAGTGAGAGAATGCTGCTGGATAAGACAGGGGGAAAGGGATCCTTATGATGCAGTGGCAGGAATTAGTGACACTGTTGCACAGTAACATGTAAAGTGGAAAATGTACCTGAGGAACTGGGTTATCCAGCTAAGGAGATATCCAGGCACTGTGGAAGGTGCCATCTGGCTGTTTCTTGCTTTTAGGGGAAAGTGAAACAGATAGCCTTTTTGGTGATCTTTGAAGAATACATACTGTGTTATATTACAGATAACAAATTTTAAAAATAATTTACCACTGTGCATATTGCAGTTTCAGAAGGTAAGTCATTGTTTTCTACATTGTTCACTATTTTAACATGAACAAACATCTCTTTTTTTTTTTAAGAAACATTAAACTCGGAGAAAAAAGAAGTAAGAACTTTTGTTTTAGTTGACTGGTATGAAGTGGCTTTAAAGAGGAACTGAAAAGAAAAATGTTAGAAATAATACTTTCAGTGTTAATTTCATGGAGGGTTAAAGACTCTTATCCTGTAGTGTTAGAAGTCAACTATTACAAACCAAAGTAAGATGGAGGAAGTTTTCAGGAATACGGGTGTTGAGGCATAACTGTATTTTTACCAGGATACAAAAGAAAAATGAGGAAGCAAAATAGAACATTACCCTTAGAGGAACAGTTTCACAGGCAAGTGCTGTTCTATTTCCAATAATGATTCTGTCTTACTCTGAAAAATTCTAACTAACAAAATACTTGGTCAGAAAGATTCAATAAGCTCTCAAGTTGCCAACTTTAATTTGGCAGTGACACTAAGCTGGTCTGTGAAAGCTGAACACATTGGGCTGATTTAATGATGAATAATTTGGAGGCTCATGCAAAATAGTTTTGAACCCTCAATCACCTGCTGTTACAGTCAGCAACTACATACCTTTCAAAAGCTGTTAAACATGTTCTTCTTTTAATTTTGGATTTTATTTTTAACAAACAAAATCAAACAAAACAGTCAAATTATGATCATACTTTAGAACATAAATACTATATTTGGAATATTTGATTTAATGTATATTTCTAAAATTTTCCTTTTTTATGGTCCACATACTTGAAAAATACCTTAACATAGTTTTTATGTGCACACACACATGCACACATACGTACACACACAGAAAAATAACTGAAAAAAGTGGTCACTGAAATAAGTTTCTCTTATTTTGCTTTTGTAGGAATATTTGTCTTCAGAGAGATAATTGTCAGCTTCTAACAAAAACTCATCAAAATGATGGACTCACTGGGAAAAAGAATTTCATTTCTTTCTTAGGAATTGAGTTTCTGGCTCATTTCAAAAAAAAATAGAATATCCCTTTCAGTCTATGCATTTATTTATTTATTACTTACTTACTTATTTATATTTACTGGGGGGGGAGGGAGAGTGGAAGAGAAAGAAAATCTTAAATAGCTCCATGCCACAGGTTTCTGGGCTCCTGATAGACACTGCTACTATTTCTTTAGGAAACTTGGTTTGACATCCACTCTAGTCTCTTCAACTGAAATGCAGGTGCTTCTCTCTTTCTAACTCTAGATGTCAGAGACGCTGATATGAAATGGAGACAAGTTTATCACCCTAGAAGCTACATGAAATATGCTATAGTGTGATGTAGATGGGGCTGGGTACAGGAAAATTGAGTCTCTACTGAGCTTTGCTCATAACTTGCTGTGTAGTCACTTGACATCACTGAATTTCCTCATCCACAAAATAATATATTGAGGGATCTAAGTTGCCTTCAATGCAACTAATCTATAATTCTGAAAGTTTCTACCTTTAAGATTACTACAACCTGATATCACATAATGAAGTCTGGCTTTACTGAGCAGTATCATTCGTAGGTAATTTTTTTCTCATGATGTATTTTCCCATGAAGTTAATGTCCAATTACTTTGAAAGTTAAACACTGTTTGAAATGCCTCACCAGTCATTATGATTTAATGACATTTTCTGAGAGTTGTGAAAACATCATGACCTTGATGTTATTGGAAAGGTCTTGGTTGTGAATTGTTTAACATGTGTGGAGTTGTTTGGCATCCTTGTCACTACAATATAAACTTGTACAACTTTTCATGAAGGTATTCTTCATGAAAGTTGATCTCTGTCATTGAACATATGTTCTTTCACCAAATACCTGCCTCTGATTAATTATTTCAATTACAATTCGTGATAGAGTTGGCATGACAGAAGGTAACTGTTCTGTATTTATTTCTTTGAATGGAAATATAAATTGTATTCTGTGTCAGATGGTTATCTGCTCCAAAGGAAAATAGCAAGAGACAAGACAGCTTTGAGGTGGGCTTCTGGCTTTTTACTAAAACCAAACACTTTCAACCAGTGAATAACTCCACAGCACAGCAAAGCAGATGGACACTTCTACAATCCCTAGAATGAAGTGATGTTTTAGAGTCAAACATTTTAAGTGCGTGCAGCATACTGTAGAGGGGCAAAACTATTGTGCCTGAAGAAAAGTATTTTGATACAGAAAAAGTTTTCTCATGTGTGTTTTCTTAAAAAGACATGCTTTCTTTTGAAAATATTAGATTAGCAATGTTTTCCAAAGGCCAGAACTCTACAGATACTTGTGTTAGTTTGCTGGCTTTTTAAAAAACTTAAAAAAAAAAAAAAATACTTCCCCCAAAGAAAACAAAAGTGAGTACGTTTTCTAAAGTGGAGCAGTTGAACTGTTGTTCACCCATATTCCTTTTATAGTCTTCTTTTTTTATTTTTAACATATAGAAGAATCATACTTTAAAAAATCCTTACCAAGCAAAAAAAGTTGACTAAGAAATCTAAAATATGTGAACAGGAGCCAGACATGTAGGTGAAATTCATCTTAAACCATTTGATTCACACGTGTTCTTTCTCTGACAAGACAAGACAAGCCAAACAGCATCCAACAGCATTCCTCCGTTTTTCCTTTTGTTGTTTGCCAGTTAATTTTTATTCACTGGAAATGCCAATTTTCCACATGCTATTCAATGTGGTGTGCTTGTTTGAAAAGAAGCAAAGAAAAAGAACTTAAGATACTGAGAACTTAACTCATTCCTTCCTTCTTTTCCCTGCTCCTCGCTGACAAGTCCCTTTTTTCCAGGCTTAGTGAGAAACAAAAGCAGACTCATTCAACTTCAAAACTTGAACCCATGCCAGGTGAAATATTTTAGTGAGGCTTATCCTCCACTCCGTCACACTGTATAGGTGGGCCTAGTTAAGTGGTTTTTGTTGGCTACACGGTTTATTATGACTTTACAGTCACACCCTCCGTGCCAAAGTGCAGCTCAGCAAAGTTCACGTGTGGGTGGGAGTGTGTGTGTGCTTTGTTTCAGAATGCAGAGCTCAAGAAAATAGGTAGTCGGAGACATTGAGGAAACTCATCATTTCAGAATACATTTAATCTATAGTGAACCCTTACTGACATTTGATCTTTACCATAAACCTGAGAGGCAACAGCTTTTACACTCTATTATTTTTTCCTGATTATGTAAACTGGAAAAAAAAAGTGCTCAATCCCTTGCTTCAGTACAGGTTAGAAAGTTAGGACAAAACACACGAGTACAAAACAAAACTTCCAACTTGCATTCTTTTGCCTGAACCACCAGGCAAGTCTCTGCCTGAGGAACATGCAAAGTAATTGCAAGGGCTGAAATTAACCCAAAAATTCTTACAGGAGGTACAACATCTCTTAGAGCAAGTCATTGTGCAGGGAAGGACACCTTTTTTCAGATGTGGCATGGAGTAGAAGCAATTATTAGTATGCATTAAACAACTACAGTTCAGGGCAATTGCTTATGAAAAAAATCTTTAAAAGAACTGTGGAATTCAAACCTCTTTATAGGTTGTAGATGATTTGTAGCAGATGCAATCCAAAATATTGGGATATAAACATGCCCCATAGAATTCTAGGAATGTTATATTAATAGGGCTGATTGATACTTTATTATTGCTAAAAGGGTTCTGCAACATTTTAGAACAGGAAGAGGTCTTCAAGAGTAGCTAGTCAACTCCTTCATGTTATATAGATGAAGAAACTGAGGCCCAAGAAGGTTAAATGATTCATCAAGTATTACATGTCTAACTAACTAATGTGGTTCTCCTGGCAGTCAATTCAATTTACCAACATTTTGGATGTACCTTTCATATGAAAAGAACTTTTCTTACTAATGCAAGAGATGAGAAGATATATGACCCACAAACTCTACCTTTAAGGAAGGACAGAACAATGAGGGACTACGACAAGTATAAAGCTAACTATAATGCAAAGAAATTGAAGATATTAACTCCTATGGGTTCAAAGGATACAGAAGAGTGATTTTCCACAATTTCTTGCTACTCTACACAGTAATGATTCCTTTTTCACAACCATAATAGAACAGTGATTTGAAAAGGACCTCAGAAAACCCACTGACTTCATCAAGTGACTGTCTATATTATAGGTGACCAACTTATGCTTTAAGATATACAACTCTTCAAAACAGGTATACTCCTTAGAGCAAAAAGAATAAAATTGATATTACAGTGAAATAGTACTCCATTTTAAAGTAATATGTATTTTGTTAGAAATCTCAAATGAGAATAATGTAAAGAAATACCACTACTTTCAAAACTACCAATAATGTATTTCTTTCCTCGTAGCAGTAAAAAAATACTGTATGATACAGTTCTTTGTTGATTCTGCAGTCCGTTGTTTACTATATCGGTCATTTTTGGACAAAATCTTATGTCTTATGGCCTTAACAAATCTCTTATGTACTTGAGCATAAATTCTGTTAGATTTTTATATGGTCATTTTTGCAAAGTAGTAAGTCTAGTTTATATCTATCTGTTTTTTTTTTTTTGTTAATCCTGTAATTTAGAATTTTCTACAAATTTCATAAGCAAATTCCAAACTCTGAAATCATCAACAGAGATGGAGAATGGAACCATCTTTATAGGAGAGTATCCTTTCCTATGAAGATATTATTAGTGGATCCCACATAATTTAATACTGGATAGTTCCTCTTCAGATAAGACTCTTGGTTTAATCATTTATGCAAATAAAAAGACTATGGTTGAGAGCACTTTTCTTAACTTGGTTTTAAAAGTATTTTTAATTTATTAATTATATATTGCATGCGCACTAAGATCCATGTATAATCCACTAAAGATTAATATATAATCAATGAGTCACTTGCAAGTTTTGACCCAAATGCCATTAGAAATTAGACAATATCTGAGAAGAGTTTAATCAGTCTTGTCCATATACAGATCAACATTAAGGACAATAAAAGCCAAATAAACCAGTTTGAAAGCAAAGGAAAAATCTACTCTTAATTGATGCAAATGTGAAGTGAACTTTAATAAACACAAATAGACATTCACAAAATTTATTAGTTGAAAGAGACATATTCTATACAATATTGTGGATTAAAAATGCTCAACAGTGGCTTCATGTTTTTATGTTAAATATTCTTTTTCTTAAGGTGTCAAAGCACTGTAACAAAAGCACTCCTAACAAAAAAGTGACTTCTCACTAAAAAGAACTTAAAATGTATCTGCCATCACTGAGATGAGAACAAGCAGATCACCACAGAGAGGATGCAGCCAACGAAGGGAACATGTGGAATGGGCCCAGGAAACATTGTGTAAAGCACATTGAAGAAAAGTGCTTTGATTTTTTCAAGAAACCAAGTGACAAAGACGCCATCCACAAAGACTATATGTTGAATACTTAGGACAGTACTAAGAAGTCTGTAATAAATTCCAGAAGAAAAACTTGGACACATCAGTATGGGCTGACTAATACAGAATAATGTATAACATAGGTAGGATTCATACTAACCTGTGACATATTAGACTCTGTCCTTTGCCATAGAGATACTGGTTAAAAGTTCTCTTTTGAAAAAGGGAACAAGCATTGAAATTCTAATACCCATCATATGTAATTAACTTAACTAACATAATGAAATTCCAGTTGGTTTATAACATGTCGCTCTTTTCTCCAAGAGTTAGTATCATTTGAACATGATGACTTACTCCAATGGAAAGAAGGAAAGGTAACATTAATTGAGCTTTTTAGAAAACATGGTGTTAAAAAAAGAGGTATTGCCATTACTCGTGAAATGATTAAGTTTTGAGAATTTAACAAGTGTGCCTCATGGAAAAAATTTCCCTTCCCAGCGATGAGCCCTAGTTGATTTAAGGGTGGTCATGTGACCTAAAAAGTTTCAATGTCAGTGAATCTCAAAACTCTTGCTTCAAATGCTGGGGTAAAATCCTCTTCTCTCTCTCTAAACCTTGTAGTATGTAAAGAGAGTCTACAGAGAATGACACTTATTTTGCCCCAATATTTCCATAGCTTGAGTTTGGATCCAGCACACAGAGGAAAGCAAACCTTAGGAAGTGACAGGAAGCTTGTGGATTTAGCTAACCCTGAAGTCAACCCATCATGGACTTACAGCTCTACAAGCCAGTATCTTTTTTAATTTTTAAAGCCATTTTCCATAAGGTGCTCTGATTCTTGCAACCAATGGCATTTGGAATGATATAGTCCTTTAACTCTCTGTATAAAGTAAAAGCTTTGTAGCCTTTCTCCAGGCTTTCTACGTTTGTTACTTGTCACCTTCTCATATTCACCATTTTCTTAAGCTATAAAATACCACTGGAAGGACCCTGAACATATTGTGCTATTTTGGATCTCTCCATCTTTATATGTGTTTGTCCTAGGAATGTCTCTGTCCTCTTTCTTGACCTATCTAATTCTATTTATTCTCCAAGATTCTTCTTCTATATAATTTCCCTAAGATTTTCTGTACCATCTCCCACTTGATTTGAATGCCCTTTCTATGTATGCCCATGGCTTACCTTTACCATGGTATTTACCTTATCTTATAATTTATTCTTCCCAACTGGACTAAACACTCTCCACAAGAAAGACTCATGTGTTATGTAGTTTTTTTCTCTTTTTCCTTTGGGTTGTTTTTATCAGTAGTACCTAAACTAACACCTTGTTGATGTTCAAATGTTGGTTAAATTAATAAATGTGTCATATTAAAGGAAAAACAACAAACCCAATTCCAGCTTAGGATACATGTTTTCCTTTAATTTGGTTTGGTTTGCTTTGGTTTAGGTTTTTAGGCAAGAGAGCAAACCTAATGGGTTTTAATGACTTGGAGTGTTTTTATATTTTGATACAGTTTATTAACCCTTAGCAGATAGGTAACTAGTTAGAAAACCTAATTGCAGATGAGCTACCTTCTCTGACTACTTACCATTAGTCACTAGAGAGAAATAAACAAGAGAGATTGAATGAATCAGTAAAAATCTACATTGTTATTTGAAAACTCTGAATGTACATGATTTACATGATGATGTCATGCTTATTTAGACTGAGTATACAGATGTAAAACTAAGAAAGGGGAATTTGAACATTAATTATAGTAAATAGTTTTGTATTAGTTGGTAAGTATGGTAAATTGTTTTGTATTGGTAGACATTTTTAAGGTTGCTAGAAGAGATTACCTTCACTACATTGTTCCAAAGCATTACTGCTCTAGACCCCAGTCGTTCCATTACCTGGACATTTAGTGGCCCTCATGGAGAATGTCAGTATCATTTTAGAAATGACCAGAGCTTGGAACGCCTGGGTGGCTCAATCGTTAAGTGTCTGCCTTCAGCTCAGGTCATGATCACAGGGTCTTGGGATCCATCCCTGCACTCGGCTCCCTGCTCAATGGGAAGCCTGCTTCTCCCTCTTCCACTCTCCCTGCTTGTGTTCCTTCTCTTTCTGTCTCTCTCTGTCAAATAAATAAATAAAATCTTTTAAAAAAGAAAAAAATTTTTAAAAAATGAGTGGAGTTCAAAACGTATGTTCTGTTAAATGGTGACTCAGTGATGTCTTTTCAGATAATATACACAATAGGGGAAAATTCTTAATGAGCTTTTGGGGGTGTGTGTGTGTGTATGTGTGTGTGTGTTTACAGTGAAGTTGCCAAATTTGTCTCTGCATATTCTAAAGTTGGTTTTGGCATATTTGTTATCATTCATTCAAGTGTCTGTCAGGGTCCTTCCTCACAGGAAACAGATGGTTCACTCTCATCAAAGTAACTAAAGTAAGGTTTATTTATAAAGGGACTAATGCCCAAGGTGTGAATGGAGTTTAGGAAACAACTAGATCATGCAGGGACCTGGGGCCAACTGCAGTAGCACTCCGACTCTTCTCTCCATTCCATGTACAGAGAGATGAGAGGAGAACTCACTAGGAAAAGATTGAGAAGTCCACTTGGGGAAGAGCCCAGTTTCCCATTGAGAGCATAGCCAGCCCTAGGTAACCTCATCAGAATGGAGCCAAAGAAACAAGTTTCCTGACATCATTCTCCTCACTACTTGCTATCTTCTGCTAGGCTCCGGCCTGATGGGTAATCAGAGGGTGTGGGAAGCTTTTTGTTGTAGTACAAGATGAGTTAGGTTTTTTTTGCCCCTCAGCACCCAATATTGCCTTGGTCCTAGTGGAAAGCCTATGTCTGCAACCAGTGAATAGTCTCATCAGCTAATATATCATCATGGAGTAATATCAATTCAGTTGTATTCCTTCCCAAAGTCTAAAATGTTAGCTACCATTACTATTCTTCATATAAGAAATTCATGGGAAAAATAGAAGAAAAAGTAATGGAGTACCATAAAATGTAGCTTCTAAATTCTCTCTCTGTAATCAGCCACTAGCATAAATTGATTATTATAATTGCCTACTTCCACCACCCATTTCCATGTCTCTTTGCTCTCTGCAAGTACTTCTGCTGGATAAGGGTTTTTTAACTGGTGAGGTGATTTGAAACTTCATTCCTCTTTTTGTGAATTGGCCTTGTACCCTCAGTCCTGGCTGTTTGGGTTCTACCTCTCTTGATAGGCCCATTGATGAGAGAGAGTCTGAAGAGAGTCAATATTTGCTTTGAGGTGACGAAAGTTCAAGAAATTTGGAGATTCATAGCTCTTAACTTCATCTATGTCTACTTGTATGTCCCACCCAATGAGACAAAGTTCCACTGTTTACTGATCATTGCCTTTCCCTTAGCATAGTAAGAGATCTGGCAGGTCCAGTTTATAATTATATTATGTTCATAATTATACTATGAGTCTGCAACCTTCACAATCATACCTTGAGTTTGGTTGTCAGTTGTGTCTTTCACAGTTACTCAGGAAACCTTGTGACTCAGCATATTCATAATTACATGTTCATAGCCTTAATTCTTTTTTTTCATATCTTTATTCTCTAGGACTGACTATAAGAAGAACCTAAGTGACCCTAAAATCTTATCAGGGGAGCTAAGTGCCACAGCCACTCCATCTCTATAGCTTATCATCTCATGAAACCATAGTGATAACCTGAATATTTATGTTACAAGATGCCAAGAATTACCCCTCATCTGATTCTGTATACCCCCAACAAAATGTTATCCGTACATTCCTCACATATATGGCATATCAATCCTAGAGTCTCATTTCAAGGCATCTGTTTCCTGGGGCCAACTTTGGTACCAGCTAATGTTTCAGCCAAGGCTCCAGAAAAGAGATCATTAGATAAGTATTTATTTACAAAGTAACATATTATAAAAGTTTGAATTTTAATTACCACAGATGGAAAGGAGTGGGGGTGGTAGCAGTGAGATTTTACGACTCTTAAACCCAAAGGGCTGAGGAAAGGGAGAGATTAGCAGAACCTGGAAGAAATTAAAGTCCCAAACTCATCCAAAAGCCAGAGTATAACAAAGCCTTATTAATGTAGTAGATGCAGGCCCATTTTTGAGGCAGAGGGCAAATGAAAAAGAAGTCAAATAGTTCTGGATGGTTACGCATAGGGATATGACACATGGTATTTCTTTGCTTTCCCTCTGCAAAATCACTTTTCTGTCCATTAAACTATGTAATCTCATCTTTTCCTTGAACTATATGTTTTAATTAATCTATTGTCTACAGTTTCCTATTTATATGCATACTTCTGTGACAGTATATTAAAATCCACCCTAATTTTTGTGTTTCCTAAATGTGCTCTGACAATTACGTATCCTTTTCCATACTTTTATGTATGTATCTGTAAATATATACATTTACTTATCCCTCCCATTTAGATATAACTCATGATCATGTCTTGTATGTTATTTCGATCATGCCCTAGACATGTGCACAATTGATATTATACATGTATTAATGACTGGTTGAGTTTAAAAGTGAAAATCAATAACGAAACTTGGAACTATTCATATAGTTCTAAAGATTATCTTTTCCTTCCCTCTCCCCACCTGGCACAAGCATTCTTTCTTGGATTTAAAACATTCAATTTTCAACTTATTTCATCATCTGGAAGAAATGCTGGCTTTGAAAATGAAATTTTTGAAAGCTTCATTTTCAAAAAGTGGCTAGAGATATTTCTAGTCTTAAGGAGTTCTTTTTTCCATCTTGTTTCAGTAATGAATTCTGATTTTCTTCTTAGGAATTAGGGTTTTTAATAAAAATCCTTTTTTTAATTACCTCAAATTTTATTTGAAAAAGAGTAGTCTTATCTAAATAATTCCCCAAATAAAAATCATAACAGACTATGACAAAGTTATTTAAAAACCGGGGATATATATTGGCAATCTTGATGTCTAATTCCAGATAATTTTACCTCTGAACATTCTAAGTGTAGCAATAATAAAATAGAAGGTAAATACCCTAAAATAGTGTTTTGAAAAGATTATTTTATATCTGCAAAATGACACTGATATACCGGCATTGGGAATAAATTCATAGTCCATTTTCATTTATAACAATTTAAAACTTAGATGACAATGATATTATCATGGTTTCCAGAGAGAAATCACCATCAGTCATTTCCATAATTGTTTAATATTTGTTTTCCAAGGACCTCGAATTGATCCATAGATAGCCTGTTAATATTGTGTACATAGAATGTCTATATAACTTCACAATGTGAAAAGTAAAATAAGAACACATTCTTGATATTGAGATAATTTATGTCAAGTCATATCCTATTTCTCTGAGAAAGAAAAATAGAAACTTAGAAATTATGGTCCTGGATTCTCTACTGTGGCCATTTAGCCTCCTATATTTCTATTTTATACTTTAGTGGGATAGCTTTATGATTCTAATCAGTCCTCTTTATTGGCTCAGAAGTTATAGCAAACATGCTCTTTCTGTACTACTTAGGTTTTGTGGAACATCCTTTAAATAATGCTGGCTTCAAATTTACATATGTATGTAGACCAATGGATTTCTTCCATTCTATGCAAGCCGAGATAAATATCAAGGTATATAAAAAAACTTAAGTTATCTCCTCTTTCTAATTTAGAGAGACTGAGGGTAGATGGACAGGTTGATTTTATTTTCCCTAATTTAAAAAAAAAAGAAAGAAAGAAAGAAAAAGAAAAATCTTACTTTTAACATGTCAGTATCTAAATAATCAATATGGGACCCCAAAAAATAACTTTAGAATCAAATATTTTTCTTTCTGGCCAAAAATAAGATTGACATTAGCCTCTCAAGATACAAAGATGATTTTCAAACTCTTTACATAAAGCTTGGCTTATGCTAATTTTAAATAATAGAAATGTCTGATGTTAAAATAACATTAAATATGAGTTAGAATTTGTTAGTGACAAAGCATTTTAATGATGGATCTGGACAGGAAATGGTCATTTAAAATGTAATCATATGCTTCTAATTGTGATGTAGTAACGTACTGTATGTTGAAAGGCAATGTGATCAGCTAAAGGAGATGGAGGAATAAAGAAATGGAAAAAGAATTAATGGCAGACGGGACAGTTTGGAACCTTTTTGAGAAAACATCTTTTAACCTGTTTTTGTATTCTTAACCTGGAGGAATACTGATAGGAATCCAATGGAATAAAAATGTAGCAGAAATGGTTCCAGAAGGGATGGGAAAGAGCCAAGATTTAAGACAATGGCTTTGCCTGCCACGCTGGCCCAAAGGTAGGTCCAGAAAAGAGGCCTCGCATTCCAGAGGTCCTCCCTTGACTCCCAGACTCACACTTTTTCCACTGCACCATGCACGTCCAGTAAGCATTGCCTAAGAAAACATTGGCGAAAAGACCAATTTGGATTAGAAAGAGTTCACAGTTATTACCACATTATTCTGCTCAAAAATCCTTCAGTTGCCTTCCTTTTAAATATGCTGTGCTAACAAAGTACATCATTCTCTTGGCATTCCATTTAGACTCGCTCAGTCTTGCCAGTTGTATCTCCCCCTACTTCCCTACAGGAAAGCTCTGCTGCATCCAGATCATTCCATTGTTTAACATTTGTGCTCTACTACCCCTCTACATGTTCTCTGAGGGTGTTCCTCCATCTGCAGCCCCCACTTCTGTCCTCTCTTTATTTCAATCCTACCCCACAAACCATGATGGGGTCAAAAACCCATCTCTTTCTACATGTTCCCTGAAAAGACCGGCCAGTCCTAGTTCTCATTTTCACTTCTGGACACTATATAGTACATATACTCAAGACCACTTATTTGGCCTTGTATCAAGTTCTACTTAGTGTGTGCTGTCTTTCTGGGAAAGCCTCTCCCACATTGCAAAAACACTGCATCATACCACAGTGCCTCCATCATAAAGGATTAAATAAATAAGTTCTCATAAAGCATCTTGTGTAACACAGGCACTTTGTATACAGCTTACAGGGGCTTTTACTTATTTTATCTTATCTCTAACCATGAAGTTTTAAATAAACAAGCTCTCATATTCTCAGATTATAGTGTTTACAGATAGTCTACACATAATATCTTATTTCACAATAACCTTGGAGGAAGGCCTGGCAGATATTGTGATCTTTATTTTACAGATGAAGAAGCTGAACCAGGGAATTATGAGTGATCTGCCCAAGGTCACACTGACTGAAGGGCAGGGCAAGGATTTAGAGTCATTTTTTTTTCTCATTTGCTAATGCTCATTTCGTTTAATAGTTTTTTTTTTCTCTACCTGATAATTTTAATTTTGTGGTTTATACATTGCAATTTGGAATTTGGATAAATCTTAAAGTGGTAGAAAAAATATTAAGAGATCACAGAGATGCAAAGCTAGTAAACAACGTAATAAAAGTATATGATTAGTACTTCAAGAGACTTGGTAATTGGTGTAAATCAGGAAAGAGAATGGAAGACCACTTAATGTTGAACTAAATCATGAAGACTAAGAAAGTATGCTGTAAAGAACAAAGAAATGACAGTCAAGAAACAATGATTTTGAGTTAAGAATGTTTGAAAGTTTTTTTCCTGAATTTTAAATCATGTACTGCAGGATGAAAAGAAATATACAAAACCCATTAAAAATTAGAAGAGTATCACAAGTTGTGGATTCCACTGAATAGCCCATTTTAGTGCTGAATTGTTAACATTTCTTAAATGCAAGCCATGAGTCAGCTGTTGTCCTAAGTACTTTTCATGGATTATCCACTGCTTCTCACAATAGCATTCAGAGGTATTATTATTCCAGCTTCTCAGGGAAACTGAGGTAAAGTGCAGGTGTTAATACAGATGAATTTTTCAACATATGCTGCCTAACCCCTAAGCCCAAGCTAAACATTGTATAATCAATCACCCTGTGATCCAGAAAATCTGAACCCAGTGATTTGAATTCATTTTAAGTTAAAGTAAATATAGTCGAGATGCATCATGTTTCTTAATTGTTCATTTGTTTAAAAAAATATTAAAACCTCTTGTGTTTTTGCTAGAACTGCATATAACTTCAATGATGTAACATTTCCCTAGAGAACTTATATGTCAAATTTGGGACAAAATAGTCTGTAGCACAAACTCCTCTGTGCTTTTCAATGTCTGCACATCTGTTTGCGGCCACATGTGTAAGAGATGAACACGTGTGGCTCAGTTAGGATTGCCAAATGTCTCTGATTGTGAAAGGCGACATTTGCTTTAAGGACCTCTAGGTCTCAGTGGTCTCCTCAGTGGTTGAATGTAACCATAAATGCATTAACGATTTTCAGGAAATGTTAACCCAGTTTTCCCCCCTTACAAAAGCAGATTATCCATCTTCACCCATGTTTGTGTTTGTGACCTCCCTTGCAGTGTTGGCAATAAACATTAAGAACTAACAAATGGTCATTGTCACACAGATCTAAGTGTGAATCTCACTTACTGTGTGGTGTGTGGTTTTGACTGAACTTCTCTGAACTTCAGTTTCCTCATCTGTAAAATATAGTACCTAATTCATAGGATTTGGGTGAGGATAAAATAAAGGAATAGGTATAAAATCCAGGGATCATGCTTAACACATGCTCCATAAATATTCACTTAACAAATAATTGCCAAGAAAATACAGGCCACATATATAAAACATGATTTTTTTTTTAGACAGGGAAATATATCAATATAGTTGTTGGAAATTATAAAATAATAGATGTTTTCCCTTTCCTTTTTCATTTTAACTTTCTGTATCTTCTAGAAACTTCATTTAAAAATAAAATAGGATTTTGCCATGATCAGAGGTTAAGGAAAGACATCATGTTACTGGCAATAACAAGAAATCTCAGCACACAGAGGTGGACATCGATATTCATCTCAGTTCACTCAGAAGAAATCAGACATGGTCTCTTGAAGTTTTATATTGAATTCAGTTTAGCAACCAATTTTATTTTCTCCAGTTAATTCTGTGAACATCTTTCCACTGACCCAGCCACTCATAGTCTCCAAGACTAATTGTTTTTAAGTGTAAATGATGCTGAGTATGTCAGTGAAAAAAAGTCGCTAAGTATAAAGGACAAAAGAAGTTAAGTTGGTACACTGAAAACACTGAACTTGGAAAAATGCTTCTAGCGCAGTCCAAGGAAACTCTGAGGCTGTAATTTTAAACAGGTAACCCAAACCTTTTGGCAAGTAGTGGTCAAGGGTGAGGAAGACTATTTTACCTGGCAACATCCCTGTGGAGGGCTTGTCAGTTTAGCTGGCAACACTTGCTTTTCTTGTAATTGGTAACCTACTTTCAGAGGCATCTGGCTCTTCAGCAGGAAATCCACTCATAGCAGCTGCTGTAGCATCCTGTGAACCCCAGCTATACTCGGCATGAATTTCTCTACAATATGAAAACAACCCCTACATATGGGTCCTTTCTAAGTAGATGTACCTAAGCATAAGGTAATGAGCTGGAAAATATGAACATAAGTACAGTTACCAGCCAGGTGAGCCTCTATAGAAAAAAAAAAAGTTGAAATGGGACACTCTGAACCATATTTAGGCATCCTCTTTCATAATTAGTCTGGTGTAACTTACTGAACATAGTAAGTGCTTAAAAATACTTCATTAGTGCAATCATTGATTGTGGTATAACTCCCTCTCCCCACCCTCTGCCCCATACTCTCCACTCTTCCCCCTCTGCCTCTCTGCCCCTCTCCCCACTGTGGGTTCTCTCTCTAATAAATAAATAAAATCTTTAAAAAATATATCAATAAAATAAATCCTCAGTTTAGCCCTTGGTCCTTTTGAAGCTGGAATGTTCAGTGTGACCATCCCTATAAGGCAGGCTATAACATTTATTATATTCTTTAATCATTCACTGAACATCTATAATGTTGTAAGTACTTCACACACAGTAGGGACTACTAGATGGATCTCTGTGACAGAAGTGCACAGCGAGGGGCGCCTGGGTGGCTCAGTGGGTTAAAGCCTCTGCCTTCGGCTCAGGTCATGATCCCAGGGTCCTGGGATCGAGCCCCGCATCGGGCTCTCTGCTCGGCGGAGAGCCTGCTTCCTCCTATCTCTCTCTGCCTGCTTCTCTGCCTACTTGTGATCTCTGTCAAATAAATAAATAAAATCTTAAAAAAAAAAAAAAAAAAAAAAAGAAGTGCACAGCGGGGGACGCCTGGGTGGCTCAGTTGGTTGGACGACTGCCTTCCGCTCAGGTCATGATCCTGGAGTCCCGGGATCAAGTCCCGCATTGGGCTCCCGGCTCCACGGGGAGTCTGCTTCTCTCTCTGACCTTCTCCTCACTCATGCTCTCTCTCACTGTCTCTCTCTCAAATAAATAAATAAAATCTTTAAAAAAAAAAAAAAAAGAAGTGCACAGCGGGGTAAGGAGAGGCACTTGCCCTGTGAAGTTCTCCAAACAACCACGTTGAGCATTCCCCCTAGTAGCATCTGGAAGCTGACCTGTACATCATGTTCTCTTTCGAGGCTTTCATAACCTGGAAGCTGATTCCACTGCTTTGGACTCCATGTTCCCTCAGAGGGGCTGCCATGACTGTTACGGCTGCCAGGATGCTCCAGCCTCAGCGTGTTCCAGCGTGAAGTCATTCACTCTCTCCTAGGCAGGTCCAAACTCAGGTCACCAGAGGAGGTGGTGATTCTTCTTCATGTACCTCAGGATACATGGCACATAAAGAAAAAAAATACTGATGTATCTTTGGTTTTCTTTTAGTTTTCCAAGATTGTTGTACAAAATGAACTAGTGACCTTTCAAAACTGATGAGCACTTAACCTGTGTTTCAGTCTTCTCCATGAGTCCTACTCAATGCAACCAAAAATAAAGAATTGTGAAAGAGGTAATTCACTAATTTTTCTCTCTGTTGCTTGGCAATTCACATTTTTGAACACAGAGAAGCAAATAAAGTGGAGAGGGAATGTTACCCAACTCCCTGTGTTTAATTCTATTTCAATAGGCTTACTGTAGATTCTATAATTTAAACTCCGATTACTTGGTTCAAAGTGGTGCTATTATCAATTGTCTCCATATGAACAAACTAATACATTACGATTGTGTTGTCAGATTCTTTGTCTTCTAAACATTTGCTAATTTATAAAATAAATTTGCATATTCAAAAGCAAATATATAAATCTAAATATAGTATACATTAAAATAATTCTTCATGGAGTTCCAAAATAATTTCCTTCATATTGCATTGTATGTCACTGATTATCATTCCAGTTTTTTTTGTCATTTGCAATATATAATTCTGCTGTTTAACATACATTATTTATTTTACAGTAGGTGATAGGTGATAGATAAATGATATAGATAGATGATAGATAGATAGGTGATAACTATTGGCACACATAAAGGCTCCATTCTGCATAGCATGTTTATATATATCATTTTCTAAAATAATAATTCCAACAAAGACATCCTAAGTATGCAAGTCTACATTAAGCTAGCATCAAAAAGCAATAAAATAAAACTTTCCAAAGCTTTTAGCTTTGGAACTCTGAATGTAGTCAACTAAAAATGATTTCCTGTTTCCAGAAAGTTTTTTTTTTTTTTTCCCCAACAGAAAATCCTCTCTCTGGAAGTATCAGATGTCCTCATAGTTATTTGATATTACTGCCCAGAAGAATCTGGGAGAAAAAGAAAAGAAAAAAAAATGGGAAAAGCCAACAGAGCACAGGAAACCCCTCTTGGAATTTCAAAAGCAGTGAAATGTGGAATAAGTTAGCTATGCCAAGACATTTTATACAGAACTGAGTAAAGAAAAGGAACATTCATATCACGAGCCATGTAGCTTTTATGCTATAGCTTCATATTATATAAATTAAACTGAAAAAAAAGAGAAGAGTAAACAATTAACTTATAACTTATAAGAGACATTTAGGAAATATTTAATACATATAAATAAATGAATAATTAGAATGAACACAGAACTGTGGAATAGCTACTTAAATATGTTCCTAAAATGCTAAATAGCTGTTACTGTTGCAGTGTTTCCTAAATTTTTTTATACCAAAAATAGTTGTATTAGGTTCTCTAGAGTAACAGAACAAATAGGATACATATATATATATACACACAAAACAGGAGATTTATTATGAGGAATTGGCTCACATGATTATAAAGGCTGAGAAGTCCCATGATCTGCCCTCTGAGAGCTGGGGACCCAAGAAAGCCAGGGTTGTGATTTAGTCTGAGTGTAAAGGCCTGAGACTCAGAGGAGCCACAGGTTTAAATCCCAGTCAGAAGGTAGAAGATAGGAGATATCCCAGCTCAACAGTGAAGCAGGAAAAAGGAGAGAGAGAGAGAATTTTTCTTCTTCACCTTTTGTTCTATTCAGGTGCTCCCTGGATTGGATGATGCCCACCCACTCTGGTGAGGGCTATTTATTTTACTGAGTCCATTGATTCAAATGCAAATCTCATCCAGAAACACCCTCCCAATACACCCAGAAATAATGTTTGGTCTGGATACGTCATGGCCAGTCAGGTTGACATATAAAATAAACCATCAGAGTAGCTAATTGTTATTTGTTATTTGTTATTTTTACCAAAGGAAAATATAGTAAACAATTTTAGAAAATAAAATTTTTTATGACGTTGCCAATTTGCCTTGTCTCTTGACATGCCATTTTTTATTATTATTACAAAGAAGTAGAAGAGGAAACTTCCAAGACAAGTATCTACAGAATCATGACAACCTCATAAAATAAAGCAGGGAAAATTATGCCACCTTGTTTTTGGCCAACAATGGATGTTTTAGTGCACTTAATAGCAATCTTGCTGAAAATGAAAATATATTAGAATTCTTGTTCTTTTCAAACAAATAATTAACTATAAGAAAGAATGGCTAGTGATTTAGAAATAAAAAATGGTAAATATAGGTAAATTTTGAGTGGATATGTTAGTACTTTTTGGATATCTTGTATTCCATTTAAGATTAAAACATAAATTGAGATATTGCCCAAGAAAGAAGAGCTAACCAAAACTAATATATATGTCAATGTAAAGCACTTTATAGGGTATGTCACACATTATAGTTGTTCAATTGAGTTTGTGGTTTTATAGATTGAGTTTGAACTCTAAAGACTATTATCCAATACCATATCATATATTTGGAAATTGCTAAGAGAGTGGATCTTAAAAGTTCTCATCACAGTTTAAAAAAATGTAACTATGTGAGATGATACTTATTAATTTAATGTGGTAATCATTTCACAATGCATACATACATTTTTTTCCTTTGTATGAAAAGTTTTAATGAATTATAAGCCATTAGCCTTTAAACCTTACTATTTCTTTCCTATGTGGAACCAGATAATTAAAGCAACCTATCTCAAGTATGACAGAAGACCACAGTATGAATAAGAGTAATAGTAATGTTTATCTATACATCTGCCTGCTATGCTTCACTAAAGTTAAGAACCAAAGACAATACTCCAGTATCCCAAGTCAATATAGTAAATTCAATTACACATTTTTCTTTCCTGATCATAGTTTCACTCGCAATACAACAAATATACTTTGCCTGTATTATGTTGTTGTATACCTAAAACTTATACCATGTTATATGTCAATGATATCTCAATAAAACTGGAAAAAATAAAATCCTTCTGGAATGGGGAAGAAAAGACTATTCAATGCTTTGCTAACATTTTACACATAATTCACATATTTACTTGCTATTGTTTTGAACATATTTACTTCTTTAAGAAGAATTTTATATTGGGGGTGTCTGGGTGGCTCAGTGGGTTAAGCCTCTGCCTTCAGCTCAGGTCATGATCTCAGGGTCCTGGGATCTGACCCAGGACCCTGGGATCAGGGTCCCCACATTCGGGCTCTCTGCTCAGCGGGGAGCCTACTTCCCCCTCTCTCTGGCTGCCTCTCTGCCTACTTGTGATCTCTCTCTCTCTGTCACATAAATAAATAAATTTTTTTTAAAAAAGAATTTTATTTTGGAAGAAAATGTGAAAAAGAACAGTGAGGGTGCCTTCTCTGCACTCTACATTAAAATATATAATTTTAATAATTTAAAAATTCCATAACTAGCACTATAATAGAAGGAAATTACTATAAAACACTAGAAGATCCACAAGTAATGGAGTATGTATGGTAATCTCATATATGGTAGAGGTGTCATCTCAAATCATTAAGAAAGGAAAATCTATTTGGTAAGGGAGCTAGCCAACCACTTGAGAAAAAAAGATCCTTACCTCATGCCGTGTAGCAAAATAAATTACAAATGTACCAAAATTTAAATACAAAAAATCGAAATATTACAAGAAATATAATGGCTTTGTGATTTTTAGGTGAGAAGTAGTACTTTAAACCATAAGTAATATATTTGTGAAAATTAGCCACACTTTCCAAAACAAACACAAATTTAGTGAGAAGAGTAGCACTGTTTTACATTTTTGCAAATCTCTTTAATGTCTGGCTTAATACAAAACATCTGGATTCTCATATCTGCCTCTGCATTCATCTGCGGTGATATCATATGTCATTCAGCTTCTGGAAAACTCCACTGTCAAGTTGTGAAAGAATAAAAGTGAAAAGGCAGATATATCTTAGTATTATTATGAAAATAGTTTTGACCTTTTAGTCCTCTGGAAGGGGTCTCTGGGACACTGAAGGGATTCTGAATCATACTTCAAGAACAACTGTTACGGGGTAATGTTAATTTTTAAATTGATTATATTTCTAAGGGACAATTTCACTTACATTGCTATGGACAAGATTCATCTGCATCACCTGTAGTCACCTGTAAGTTACCGGTTTCCAACCCTTATGGAGTTGCAAAATAACCTAGGCAATCAAAGACATACACTCTTAAAGAACTGGATAATCCCTTAAAAGGTCTAAAAGGATACCTATGGTCTTATATTTCTTCTGCCCATTTCTCAAGCTATCCTCCCCCTGAACACCTTGCATCACTAGCCTCTGCTACATTAAACGTGCCTATATGCAAAATTCATGAGTTAGGGAAACTTCCGGATGGTAACAAAATGAGAAGGAAAGAAAACTGAGCTGTTTTCAATGTAGTTAATGCAGCTACTCCTTTATACTCCCACACTTAGATGCTCACAAAATTCCTTTCTTCCCAATCCTTTTTTTTTTTTTTTTAATAGGAAATTCTTCGTCTTCCTATTTCAGTCCATTACCCCTTGTTTGGGAAATCTTACCACTTTCCTCAGCGGACAGAAATTTCTCTTCTGGTCTCTTTTATGTCCAGCAACTTAAATGGCAAATGTTTGGTCATTTGGTCAAATGTTTAGGAGAATCTCTTTTCTTCAGGAAGTTGAGATGCATTCTCATTTCATGATTAAAAGTAAATATGGTTATTCCAATTTAGTTTCAGTACATTCACCAGCAGCAAACGTGGCTTCTTTTCACACTTGATCATTTAGTAGGTCATCAGGTTCTGCTCATCAAGGTGAGCACTAAGATTATAAAACCAAATCTGAAACCCAAAATACATGCATGCATACATAGTGTGTGTGTGAAAAATTAAAGGCTATTTTTAATCTTTTATCTTCAGTTTGGCTTGTTCTTTTTAGAACATTAGACTCCACCAAAAAACATTAGACTCCACCAAAAAACATTAGAATCCTTTCATGTCCCAACTGAGCGTTCTATCATTCCAAAGACAGCATTCTAAATACAAGTGGCTTAGTTTTAGTTTCCCCTCCCAAAAAGTAGGAGCTCCAATTAAATTCTTTATGATTTCCCCTTCTAAAAGTACGTGCTTGAAAAGGGGAAAACATAGTAGGGAAAGCTCCAGTTTATATATAATATCTGCACAAAACTTATACCAACAATGTGAACACGAGTAGAATTGAGAAGTCCAGACATTTGAAAATTTACCAACATTGCACTACTTTATTTCATGGTTTTTAGTATGGTAGGAAGGACAAGTCAGTGTCTATTCTCACTACCAATAATCCTAGGAAGATATTAATCGTAAATCTGACCTTAAGATTATATAGGAACTCATTCTTTCATCATCTACTCAGTATAAACCTAGAGTCATGAGTACATCCAAGTGTGAATCTAGATATAAGAAATGAGCTAACTTTGACCACAAGAAACAGACTTTAGTGAGTTGTACCATAAAATCGCTTTTACTCCTCCTCCTTGTCCTCTTCTTTCTTCTTTTCCTTCAGGAATAGAGGCAGAAATGGCAACGATATGAAGTTTTTAGTCTGAATAAGAATTGGTAAGTTCTGACCCATGGATCAAATTGAACCCTCCATCTGTTTTTGTTCAGCCCATGAGTTAAGAATATTCTTAATGTTTCTAAATGGTTGAGAATAACTGAAAAGAATAGTATTTCACAACAGATGAAATTCAAATGTCACTATTCCTAAAGTAATATCGGAACACAGCCACATTCATTTGTTTATGTATCCTCTATTATTGCTTCCATGCTATATTGGCAAAGTTAAATAGTTACAACAGAGGCCACAGGACACTCTCGTCACTTCACATTCCTGCTCAGTGCACTGCCAATCACAGTGATGTAATTATAACTCAATAGCATTTCAAATGTCATACGTATTGTTGTACCTCAAGAGGATTTTTATAAATTACCAATGTGTACCTATCATGTAAACACAAGAGAAAAACAGAAAATTGGACTTTGAAAGTTATGCTTTCAAGGTTCAATGGAGTACAGGTTGTTTATTATTGCATTAGATCGTGAATGGTAGTGTTTATTACATACTGACATTATAGATATGCTAAATGAGTGTACATCAACATTACTAGACTAAGCATTCTAGACAGTATTTCCAACTCAAAGAAAAGCAATGATTATAAAAATTTAAAAATGTAATGTGAAATATTTTATCAGAGCAGAATTTTTTTCAAAAAAACAAGAAATGAAAATAAGACTGTGACCAAAGTAAGTATTCAAATCGCTCACTTGTTAGCCAAGTAAGGGAAGGCATTTACAACAGGTGACGTAATTAGATCATCTTTGACTGCAGCAGGTCAGGAAATGTAGCTGGAGAAAATAAATCTGTTTAAGCCTTTTGGTGAGAATATTCCTTCAAAGAGTTGAAGATATAGAAAGTAACCTCAACGGTCAGTTGGAAGACAAAATAAATGATTTTTAGTGGTTTTCCTTGGTTTCTGGTGAATTAACAGACATCACTAATACTCAGTTGTTATTCATTTGAGGAGTCAATGCTGAGTCTGACGTGACTGAAGAATTACAGTCTGTGAACAGCTTGTGTGGGACGTTATAGGAGAGAATATTTTCTTTCCAAATTGAGAAGTCACTCATTGAGCACAATTTGTAGTGGAAACAGCTAAGATGTGTTCACTTAATGGTAGAAATAATTATGTGAAGGCAGGAAATGACTTCGTCAGACAAATTCACCAGGCTTGTGAAATTTCTCCAAAGAGAAGAGTTGTCCTCGATCAGTAAATTTAATATTAAATAGCTTTGGCAGTTAGATTTTGTTGTGGCCTTGGTAATGTCTCTTAATCAATTAAGTCTAAAATTTCAAAGCAATACAGAATGTATATGTGAAACATACTGCAATGGAGTCATTTTGACAACTAATGTTTTCTTGAATCACGAATAGTTTTAAGCCGCCTATACATATCATATGCTGGCAAAAGTTAAAACAAGAGTTAGGATTCCTCTCTCCATACAAATTTGCAGCACGTGTATTTTCTGAGCTCAAACTACAGCTCCAGCAGCATTTTACAGACCCTGATGCTAATGGAAAGGAAACTTTACTATTTCAAAATACATTTAACTGTGCAATTGAAAAGCTTTCACCTACCCTTCAGTTGGAGGTGATTAATCTGCAATGTAATGACATGCTAAAAGGCAACATCAAAAGAAGAATCTAATAGAATTTTGTTAATGTATTTCAAGTTTTAAATATGATTAAAATCATATGCTGGTGGCTTGATAACAGTATTTGGCAGTTCTCTATGAAAAGACATTTTGAAAGATGAAATACATAAAATCTCATTAGAGATACCATTAACAGATGAATATTTGCCATTGATTTTGATGATAGGGAACACTAACTTTGAACTCCATTGAACCAAGTCATACTCCTCCTCCAAAAAAACAGAATTCCATTCTTTTCATTTGCAGTCCTGTATTACAAAATGTTATTTTGTAGTTCTCAAAATAATTTGTCTACTCTAGTATGTAGTCATTACTATTATTATTATTATATTTGCATTTCATCAATATAGAAGTATAGAAATTTTTTTATCTTATTACATAAGTACCTACATAATGTCCCTAATATTTCCTCTTGGCCTACAAATTTTAAAACATTTATTATATGGACCCTAATAGAAAATGTTTGCTGACCTCTGATCTAAATGAAGTAAATTGAAATTCTGGTTCCACTAGCAGAATGCAGGGGGACCTGATGACGAAGAAGGTGCTAGAAACCACAGACCACTGAAGTTGGGATGGTCACTGTCTTGAGGACTACAAGGAGAGAGATTGCTTCAAAGGTCATAGCTGAGATTTTCTTCTCCCAAAAGCGAGTGGAGACTAGCATAAGGATGGATTCTCCTAGTCAGAATTAGCCAGAGATTTTTGCGAATCTTTGGCCACAAGACCCTTAAGAAAGAATGGACCAGAGTCAAGATTTTTAGACGTGCACAGATAAAGAAATGTAGCATATTTTACTTCCCCAAACTGCTAACACCATTCACTGATTATATGTATACAGAAAAAATTCTGAAGGGTGCCCATCAACATGTTAATATAGGTTTTGTCTGGGTCATAGGATTATAGGTTATCTTACTTCTTTCCTCTCTGGTCTAATCTTTTTTCCCCTGGTTTTTCAACAGTAGATATTTTGGTATTTTACTTTTTTTACTTGTTTTTTATCTTTTTTCCCCTGGATATTTCAATAGCAACTATATTTTATTTATTTAAAAATTCATACTTGTAGGGGCACCTGGGTGGCTCAGTGGGTTAAAGCCTCTGCCTTTGGCTCAGGTCATGATCCCAGATTCCTGGGATCAAGCCCCCCGTCAGGCTTTCTGCTCTGCAGGGAGCCTGCCAATAAAAAAAAAAAAAAAAAAAAAAAATTCATACTTGTAAACATTAATTCATTTTAAAGTTTTTTTTGTTTTGTTTTGTTTTGTTTTTTCACTAATGTTCCAAAGTCATCCTGGGAGAGGACAATGTTTAATATTTATTTTCACATTACTTATAAGAAAAAAAATATTGTAGTTGAAAGAAAGGAGGATCACTAGGCTAGCCTAGTGCTAGCCTCCTGCTTTCTCTGCAAACATATTCTTTTTTTTTTTAATTAACATACAATTTATTATTAGCCCCAGGGGTACAGGTCTGTGAATCACCAGGTTTACACACTTCACAGCACTCACTATAGCACATACCCTCCCCAATGTCCATAACCCCACCACCCTCTCCATACCCTCCCCCCCAACCTCACAACCCTCTGTTCTGTGAGATTGAGTCTCTTATGGTTTGTCTCCCTCCCAATCCCATCTTGTTTCATTTATTCTTTTCCAACCCCCTAACCCCCAACATTGCATCTCCACTTCCTCATATCAGGGAGATCATATGATAGTTGTCTTTGTCCGATAGACTTATTTCGCTAAGCATAATACCCTCTAGTTCCATCCACATCGTCGCAAATGGCAAGATTTCATTTCTTTTGAAGGCTCTGCAAACATAGTCTTTCATTTTAGTTTTTCAAGAAAAAAAGATTTTAAAATATTAAAGTCATGGCCACTTAAAAAGTAGGAAAAAATGTTCTTAACTAATTGAATATTCCCATATCATCAACAAAAACAGAAGACACTATTGTTACTAAAAGAAATACAAGATTGCTTTATTCAGAAAAAAAAAAGCGTAAGTATATGTAAGATAGTCTTTTTAAAAAAGGAATTAACAGGCTTCTTGTCGTGATATGAAAAAAAGAAAAATTTTTTATAGGATGCAAATTTACGTTTGCATACATTGGTAAAAATTGTTTATTTTAAAAATCTAATCCATTTACATTATCTCAGCTTGTTCTCATCCCTGAAAGTTATGAATTCCTCAGAGATTATGATTTCATGATGTGCCAAATGCCTCACATGCTAACACAGTCATATATATGTAACTGTGAGCCTGAGAAAGCATCAGGTTCTGAAAGAAATCAGTGGTTCTAGAGCCAAGGAAATCATACTGTCATGCTCCAGGATATTGAGACAATATTATTTTTCCTTCTAATGACTTTCTGTTTGTTTCCATAGAGTTATATATTTATAGGGAAACTATGTTTGCTCTAAACAGATTTTTGTGTTTGTTTACTCTGTTGACATAGAGAACACTTAAAATTTGGGGTAATTTCAATGTTAAGAGATGACATTGACCAAAGTGAGTATCATTAAAGTATACTGTAGGTGCCTAATTAACAGCATGTATAAAATCACAAATTTACTTTTTCTGAAACTGAAGTCCATTCTTCCAGCTTTCATATTAGCTTCCAGTATTTTCAGAAAGAAATAAAAAAGATCTAGAGAAAATCAGAACAGAGACTATAAAATACTTTTTCAGTTCATTTCCCCACATCTTAGAAAAGAGTTATTTTTCAAAGAGCTAGAGCAAATAATCCTAAAATTTGTATGGAATCAGAAGAGACCCCAAATCACTAAGGAAATGTTGAAAAACAAAAATAAAACTGGGGGCATCACGTTACCTGATTTCAAGCCTTACTACAAATCCGTGATCACCAAAACAGCATGATACTGGCATAAAAACAGACACATAGACCAGTGGAACAGAGTAGAGAGCCCAGATATAAACCCTCAACTCTATGGTCTATTAATCTTCAACAAAACAGGAAAAAATATACAGTGGAAAAAAGACAGTCTCTTCAATAAATGGTGCTGGGAAAACTGGACAGCTATATGCAGAAGAATGAAACTCGACCATTCTCTTACACCGTACACAAAGATAAACTCAAAATGGATAAAAGATCTCAACGTGAGACAGGAATCCATCAGAATCCTAGAGGAGAACATAGGCAGTAACCTCTTCAATATCAGCCACAGCAACTTCTTTCAAGATATGTCTCCAAAGGCAAAGGAAACAAAAGCGAAAATGAACTTTTGGGACTTCATCAAGATCAAAAGCTTCTGCACAGCAAAGGAAACAGTCAACAAAACAAAGAGGCAACCCATGGAATGGGAGAAGATATTTGCAAATGACAGTACAGACAAAAGGTTGATATCCAGGATCTATAAAGAACTTCTCAAACTCAACACACATAAAACAAATAATCATATCAAAAAATGGGCAGAAGATATGAACAGAAACTTCTCCAATGAAGGCATACAAAAGGCTATCAGACACATGAAAACATGTTCATCATCACTAGCCATCAGGGAGCTTCAAATTAAAACCACATTGAGATACCACCTTACACCAGTTAGAATGGCCAAAATTAGCAAGACAGGAAACAACATGTGTTGGAGAGGTTGTGGAGAAAGGGGAACCCTCTTACACTGTTGGTGGGAATGCAAGTTGGTGCAACCACTTTGGAAAACAGTGTGGAGATTCCTTAAGAAATTAAAAATAGAGTTTCCTATGACCCTGCAATTGCACTACTGGGTATTTACCCCAAAGATACAGATGTAGTGAAAAGAAGGGCCATCTGTACCCCAATAGCAGCAATGGCCATGGTCGCCAAACTGTGGAAAGAATCAAGATGCCCTTCAACGGACGAATGGATAAGGAAGATGTGGTCCATATACACTATGGAGTATTATGCCTCCATCAGAAAGGATGAATACCCAACTTTTGTAGCAACATGGACAGGACTGGAAGAGATTATGCTGAGTGAAATAAGTCAAGCTGAGAAAGTCAATTATCATATGGTTTCACTTATTTGTGGAGCATAACAAATAGCATGGAGGACAAGGGGAGATGGAGAAGAGAAGGGAGTTGAGGGAAATTGGAAGGGAAGGTGAACCATGAGAGACTATGGACTCTGAAAAACAATCTGAGGGTTTTGAAGGGGCGGGGGGTGGGAGGTTGGGGGATCCAGGTGGTGGGTATTGGAAAGGGCACAGATTACATGAAGCACTGGGTGTGGTGCAAAAATAATGAATACTGTTACACTGAAAAAATAAAAAATTAAAAAAAAAAAAAGACTTAAGACTTTATCAGACCAGTGTGAAAAGATTATGTCCTGTTTGAACATAACTAGGCCGGGAAAATAACCACTTTCTGCTTGGTACTTGTTCTCAACTTTATAATCAAAAAGATGATATTTACCATTCTTAAGTTCTTCAAAGATATGGAGGATAAAGGAAAACTTTTATAATAATCTCTTTAGAATAGATTTTCATGTGAAGGAAGGAGAGAATTACCACTGTTTCTTCTTTGTCAGCATACCTCAGGGAGGTATATTAGGATTAAGTCTGCTCTAATCACCAGTTGTTAGATGACAAAGGTGGGCTTTGAACTAATGAGTTCAAACACAGAGTTTGCTCAAGTATGAAAAAAGGAAAAACAAGATCAAGTCAAACCTAGTCTTTATCACTTGTCTAGCAATCAATCACGGTCCTTCAGAAAGCTGTTTGTTTTACATACAAAATACCTGCCTTAACATATTTTATAGAAATGCAAGATGTGCACTAAAAACAGCTGGTCTTCCTTTATTTGCCTGGTTTCATAACTTTAAAAAAGTAGATCACTTTTTTTAAAAGTTTAATTTTTTTAATCACATTTTATGTGATTGTCCTCCAAGTAAGTCTATCCTTTCTGTTACAAGTTACAGTAATAAAATCACATAGTTGTCACAGAAAGAAAGCTTTCTGAGGATGAGAAAAACATGCCAGATAACCATTTACTTATTAAACAATCTGTTATACTTCATAAATACCTAAGATATTTAGCTTATCCAATTATTTCTTGTAAGTGTAGATTTTATTTATTTTTTATTTATTTATTATAAACCATTTTATTTTATTTTTTCTCATTTTTTTCAATTTTATTTTACTTTTTTCAGTGTTCCAAAATTCATTGTTTATGTGCCACACCCAGTGCTCCATGCAGTACCTGCCCTCCATAATGAGGGGTAGCTTTTAGAATGTGGAGTTTAAATAGTCATTTACTTTAAATAGTAAAGAGAAGGCTATCAACCTTAAGTTTTTAGCTTCCAATTGAATTTCAAGGTCAGATTTGCCATTATAGGAGCAACCTTCCCCAGGTAGCATAAGAGACAAGGCTGTGAGTGGGGAGGATAGAGAGGAGGCTCAGGACAGAGGAAGCCCTTTCCTAATGTATATTTTGTTCAGTGGAGTCAAGGGGAGGTGAGGTACAAAGCTGGCAGTCTGCGTCCCTGGAAGCAGAAATTTGCTTAGCAAAGTTTTTTATCAAACCCGGAAATGGTAAAGCCTTCTCTTATCTCTCCCTATATCTAATCAGTTACTAATTTCTGGTGTTTCTACCTTAAAAATTGACACCGAACAAATTTATAACTGTACTAATTAATACATGGATGAATGAATGAACAAATGAATGAAGGAATGAGGCACAGCTAGCAAAGGGTAAGATGGGTAAGATGTTACATCTCAATTTCTGAGAACTCTGTCCAAACACAACAATGTGCCAGTTGGTGGGTGGGCCTGGCAATCAGTGTGCAATTCTTTACAGAATGGAGAATGGTTTGAATCAGGCTCAGTATTGAGGCTTTCATTTGAAGAACAGGAAGGTATTTAGGAAAATTAGGACAGAAAAGAATGTTGAAACTCACAAACTAGTTAATAAACACAATTTAGCTCACAACAAAGCATTCTGTCTCACTGGTAACATGACTTCATTTTTTCTTTGTTTGCTTGTCTTAAATTTATTTATTTATTTATTTATTTTTAAAGATTTGGGTTTTTTTTTTTTTTTTTTATTTCCTTTCAGTGTTCCAAAATTCATTGTTTCTGGTGGTAGGTATTATGGAGGGTACATATTGCACGGAGCATTGGGTGTGGTGCATAGACATGACTTCATTTTAAGTACCACCCTCTGGTGGGCTGAGCTTCCTAAAATACTTAGTATTGAGATACCATGATGATCTCTATTGGTCTGTGTGTGGCCTCTAGAGGATAGAGTGGAAGAAGGTTTGGAGAAGGAGGAGGCAGGAAACATAAGGCAGAAACGAACCAAATCAATCCAACTTCAACCACTCTTCTTGTTTTTATAGTATCTTAGACCATATTTTTAACTATTATGCCTTTATTATATTATATTTTATAATTTGTTAAGATTCCATGAAATTTATGTTGACATTATAAAAGCTTTTTTCTTTTCTTTTCTCTTTTTTTTTTTTTTTTTTTTTGGTTTTGACACACAACTAGTTTGTTGACCATCTCACCACACAAAAACTGCTGAGTAGCTGTCCTTTTTCAAAGTTCTTGAATTATTTCCCACTCAGCTGAAAGCAAGAAGAAATTATGGGAGTGAAAACTTAAGGGGTTTCGATAACTCAGATATACACCCAAACATGTGGGTGCTTGTCAAATTCAAACCCTTTTTTAGTTTTAACAATATTAGTTACAGAAAAATGTTCAACCACCGAGCAGAGCCTGGATATCTTTCATATTACTATCAGCTGGAAATTAGAAAAGAAATGCATTCCATATGAAACACATTGTTCAAAGTCAAATTATGCAGAAATAGTTTCTCAGATAGTATCTGTTTTATGTAGACAACCGTCCCTTAGAAAGGTAAAGCAAGTTTTGCTGGCAGGGGAGGGGATATGAGACACCTAATCTGACATGCACAGTAATGTTCATTCTGGTTTATTTCCCAATGCTGTGTTTTGCTAAAACACTGCTTACCTTGATTTGGGGTTTCTCCTCTTTCCCTTTTCCTGGCTTGGCTCTAGCTTTTAAACTAAAAATAAAAATAAATAAAAGCAGAGAACACTTTTTACAAGCGTCTTACACGAAATAACTGTAGTCTCGTAAAGTTTTATCTTTTTGATTTGTTGTAATTTGAGTTGTAATAAAAACATAAGACAAGGTTTAACATCATGTCCCTTAGTCTAAATATAGTACTTTCCTAACTATCTTCATCAATGGAACTTATAAACTTCTAAATTTTAGTAAGCTAAGATTTTTAGTGTTGCCAGCATCTGCTAGGATTCTCCTTATAAGTTTTTCAGAGGGACAGAGACTGCATGTAGGAAAATTGGCATCACTTCTAATGTTACTGAATTAGATAATGTGTGACAGAATGACTAATTTTTCAACAAATACCATTTCAATAGGGGATAATCCACTGAAATCTGAAGTACAATATTCTGTGTCAGAAGATTATACATAAAATTTTGATTTAAGGGGCGCCTGGGTGGCTCAGTGGGTTAAGGCCTCTGCCTGCGGCTCAGGTCATGATCCCGGGGTCCTGGGATCGAGCCCCGTATCGGGCTCTCTGCTCAGCAGGGAGACTGGTTCCTCCTCTCTCTCTGCCTGCCTCTCTGCCTACTTGTGTTCTCTGTCAAATAAATCAATAAAATCTTTAAAAAAATTTTTTTATTTAAAAAGTATGTAACATTTTAGTTTCAAATACATTTTATAGACCAAGATTTGAACATGCTGGGGTACTTTGTATCAGATAATAGAGAACAATATTATGAGTTTTAATTTTTCCAAGTAAACATGTACTCTGCTAACACTAAACTAAAAGAACATGTTCTGCTTCCTTCAAATGCATTATGTTTTTAAATCAAAGAGTTACTTAAAAAAAAAAAATACTCTGTTCCTCGCAGTGGAGGGAAAATTTGTAGTTACTCTAATGTGGGCAATACTATAATATTAGAAATCTCAACATTCAGCCTAATATGACATAATTTTGTGAAAGATTTACACATCATCTACTTCACAAACATTTCTGTAAATAATTTTTAAATTGAAAAACTCTCACTTGTATTTTAGGGAGAAGTGGAATGGTCTCTGAAACTTGTTAGGTCTTATGAAACTAGCAGTTTCTTGGCTAAAAAACTGTATGCCACGTGAGGCCATTCCTTTCAACTGAGTCACTAACTCAGAGGCAAAGCATGGTGTCTAAATGCCAGTGAAGACATAGCCCTTACTTTCATGATACTGTGATCATTATTTTCATGATCCAGCCTCATATTTTGGATATTCTCATTCTAGTGAAGTTCAAATCATGTTTTCTTATCACAAATTGGGAGCTTTTTTTGTGTAATTATTGTATCTAATTTCCCTTTGTATCTCCCCAAGCAACTCTATAGCAGCAGGGGCTAATCCAGTGTTTACTGAGTTGAATTAATCTAAGGTGGGCTTTTTTCCTCTTCTAATAATTTCACATTGTGCCTTCTACACTATTTTCTTTGTGGTGTGTCTCTGGATTAGACCACCACTTACTGATTTCTGCCCTACTTAACAGGAGCAGACTGGCAATACAAAATTGCCTTTTAGATTTTCAGTCTGAAGTAAATAAACAGCAAAATTTTGGAAAACACCAAGAAAGGGTAGGAGGCAGAAGGAATGTGCTGTCAGGGATTTTTCTGTCCCCTGGGGGATTTGGTGCAGTGGAGGAAAACACAGGTTTAAAAGTAAAATGAGCTCATTTTTGAACTCTTGCCATTTCTTAAGAGAAGTGACATATTTTCACTGAGCTTTGGCTTATCATCTGTGAAATGGGAAGAACAAGGTTTAGCCTTTGGAATGTTAAGAAGATAAAATGTTATATGTAAGGCATTCCGGACAACACCTAACATGCAGAGGGTCACTATTAAAATTTGAACCAGAAAGATTATGATGTAAAATCATATGGTGTAAAATCAATCTCTTAAAAATAAGAGATTTCTTTTTAGGTCACATTCCTAGCTAGAAATGACTCAACCTGTCAAAAAGTTTTTAAAGTGCTCCCTCTTGATTCAATGATATGTAAGAAGGCTGACCCCATCCAGAGAATTCACCTGCCAATGAGAAGTCAGCCAAGTGCTCCAGCACTGCATAGGGTAACTCCCTGCCACTCAGAGTTGGCAGTCGATGTTAGAGGCTGCATTTCTGACAAACAAATGTGGTAGAAGGAAGCAGCATCCTTTAGAATCAATCAATAAAGATAGAAGTCCTTAAAAAATTCTCTGATAAGACAAATAGTCACACATTGGCTTGTAAAATAAAATCAAACCATAAAAGAAACATCCTAAAAATTAAATGATACAGGATCAACAAAAATGAAGACAGGCAACAGTGTTTAAACCCTAAACTAAAGGAAATCTCAAATATAATTAAATGTTAAAGACGTCTCCCTTCCAGGAAGTGGAACTTAGTCTCCTCTTCTACCCCATGGTAGATGTGGAGTGCTTTTAACGATTTACTTCCAAATAACAGAATACAGAAAGGTGGGAGAGTAATTTTACAGTGCCAAAAGCTGGCAAAAACTGCTTCGGCCAGGGCGCCTGGATGGCTTGGTCATTAGGAATCTGCCTTTGGCTCAGGTTGTGATCCCAGCCCTGCTTCCTGCTCCTTGCTCAACAGGAAGCCTGCTTCTCCCTCTCTCACTCCTCCTGCTTGTGTTCCCTCTCTCACTGTGTCTCTCTCTGTCAAATGAATAAAAACTTAAAAAAAAACCCTACTTCAGCCAGGTGATAGAAGTTAACATCACCAAAAATAACTCATGTCAATAACACAAAGCCCTGATAGAATGTAATAAAAAGAGAGCTTCAACCCCAAAACTCCTAAGTCCAGTCCAACCATGAGAAAAACATTAAACATACTCAACTAGAAGTGAAGTCTACAAAATATTAGTGTTTCTTAGAACTGTCAAGATGGTGAAAAACAAGAAAAGAGTGAGAAACTGTTAGCAAACTAGAGAACACAACAACTAAGCATCATGTTTTATGTTGGATGAGGTCCTGGAAGAGAAGAAGGACCTTAGTGAGGAAAAAAAAAAAAAAAAAAAAACTTGTGAAATCTGAATAAAGTCTGAGGTTTACTTAGTAGAAATGTGCCAGTATTGGTTTCTTAGTGTGACCAACATATCCTGGTAATGTAAGATGTTAAAAAAAAAACAAAAAAAAAAAACTGTGGGAAGGATATTATCTTTTCAACTTTTTTATAAATTTAAAACTATCCAAAAAAATTTTTAAATGATTATTTTAAAAGTGAGAAAATTTTTGTCAATCAAAAAATTTTTTCATATGTTGAAAAATTTTCAATCCACAATAATTTATAACAGTTATGGCAAACATGAACATGTAGTAGTACCAAGTTATAAAAAGCCAAAACTTAGAAATACAGATAGCTGAAGGCTCTAACACTCCTTTCACAAGTTTGATCTCAAGTAGGCAAAGTTGAAGATGAAGATTATTACAATAAAATACTTAATGCCTTTGAATTAGGGTGCCGTATTCACAGTAAAGTTTGCCTAATAGTTAATTATGTATAAGGACAGAAAGAAGCCTATGTTTTTCCAAAAGTTGAGAGTGAACAGACCAAAGTGGTTGGCTATAATAAATTTATACCACATACACAAAAAATGAATGACAAACTACCAAAAGCACAAAAATGTTTTTCAATATTGATTGATTGATTGATTGATTGATTGACTGGGTGGGGAAGGGCAGAGGGAGAAGAGACTCTTAATCAGGCTCCACATCTGACATGGGGGTCAATCTCACAACCCTGAGAGGGAGTGAAGTGTTGGGTGCTTAACCAACTAAGCCATCCAGGTGCCCCATTTTCCACTTTTTAAATATTCTCTGACCAAAAAGAAAGTTAAAAGTATCAAGATAGTAGCACAGGCTATTTTGAAAAAAAAACAAAACATAAAAAAACCAGCAGCTTTGTACATCAAAACTTAGTGGATGTGGTCAGAGCAACACTATTTTAATTAAACAATGTTTTTCATACTAAGAAGAGACTGAAAGAATGCAAATGCATTCGACTCAAAGTCAGGAGAAAAATACAAAATAAATCCTAGGGAAGAAAGCTGTATATATTAAAGCTGAAATCCAGCATTTTTTAAAAAAGATTTTATTTAGTTATTTCACAGAGAGAGAGAACACAAGTAGGCAGAGAGGCAGGCAGAGAGAGGGGGAAGCAGGCTCCCTGCTGAGCAGAGACCCTGATGCGGGGTTAGATCCCAGGACCTGGGATTATGACCTGAGCCAAAGGCAGAGGCTTAACCCACTGAGCCACCCAGGTGCCCCAGAAATCCAGCATTTGAAAATCAGAAGATAGTAGAATTATAAGCAAACTCAGGATGTGAATCTTTAAGGAAAAAATGTAAACATTTGTAAAGATAATTTTATTTTAAAAATAGGGTAAACACACAAACTTCGAAATGGGGAGAGGTACAAACAATGAAATATGAGCAATTACTATGAAGATCTTTATGCATGCAAACAGCTCAATAATGAGATTTTCTATATAATGCAAGTTACTTAAATTCACTTAAATAGCCATAATGTGAAAAATCTATAAATGTGGTGCACAGGATATCAGTACATTTCTTATATGTGATTCCATCTTTCCTTCTGTGCTATAACTAAGTCTGATATTCTAGGACCAAGTGTCTGGCCTGAAGGTGAGTGGGGCTGGTCGTTGTCTATGGTGATGGACCAAAGAGCGCCTGGACCCTAAATAGCTGTTGACACAGGTGAACTCTGAAGTACCAAGCCCATAAGAACAAAACACTGGGTACAAATAAAAGGGTATATAATATATAAAAGGCAAAATGGAGCTGAGGTTTTGCTTGACTCAGCCTGGAAAGATGGTCAAGGAGAGACCAAGCCATGGGTAAGCAGTGAGCTATTAATAACTCAAGCCAATTCACAATTGGAGGTCATTATCAGTTAGAAGGCAAGTATCATATATTATTTCAATTCAAGGAAAACTTCCATGGGCAAGGAATAGATTTTTTCACAAATGATATTTCAAGGACTAATAGAGAAAATATAGGATACATCTTTAGCTTGCGAACACCACAATATATCCAAATGGGTTTAATGTGTACATATATAAATGAATATATAACTCAGCAGATTATAAATTAGCATTATTTCTAAATTGAAATGGATTAAAAGATATGTGAAGTCATTTCATTCTACTATTATTATTCTTATTAAACATATGAATTGAGCCCAGGACTGAGAACATTAGGGCATTAGAAAGGACATAGGTCAGGTGTGGAATAATTTTCTTATACTTCACCTTATGAGTCAAGAGAAATATTGAAATTCAATTAAACAAGTTAATTGAATTACTACTAGATTTGGGAGCTACATAGTTCCTGTGATAATATTAAAGTACTTAATGCTCACTCAAAAACAAACAAAAATGTGTATGCATATACAACCATAAGAGAGCATTTAAGTGAATATCTAACTGACATGATTCTCTAAGCATTAAAGTTATCAAATAAATTAACAAAAGATCTATATGCTTATTATATACATTTTTATGTCTACATTCACATATTTAATAAGTATTTGAGTCCTTACTGACTGCCAGGCACTAGAAATAAAAAGAGAAGCAAAATCAGATAAAACCTGCCTTCATAGAGTTTATAATCTTGTGTGTTAAGAAGGTCAGGGGGAGAGGAGAGGAGTCAAGATGGCGGAGAAGTAGCAGGCTGAGACTACTTCAGGTAGTGGGAGATCAGCTAGATAGCTTATCTAAAGATTGCAAACACCTACAAATCCAACGGGAGATCGAAGAGAAGAAGAACAGCAATTCTAGAAACAGAAAATCAACCACTTTCTGAAAGGTAGGACTGGCGGAGAAATGAATCCAAAGCGACAGGAAGATAGATCGCGGGGGGAGGGGCTGGCTCCCAGCAAGCGGCAGAGCAACGGAGCACAAAATCAGGACTTTTAAAAGTCTGTCCCACTGAGGGACATCGCTCCAGAGGCTTAACCGGGGTAAAGCCCACGAGGGGTCAGCATGGCCTCAGGTCCCGCAGGGTCACAGAAGGATCGAGGGTGTCTGAATGTCGCAGAGCTTACATGTATTAGAACGGGGAAGCCGGCTACAGAGACAGAGCCGAGGAGTGAGCTCTAAGCTCGGGGTTACCTTGAACCACTTGAACCGATCACAGGCTCGGTCAGCTCAGAGCGTGGCCAGAGGCCAGGGTGACGGGAGTAATTGGGCACTATTTTCTGAGGCCGCACTGAGGAGTGGAGCCCCGGGCTCTCGGCTCCTCCGGGCGGGAGACTGGGAGGCCACCATCTTCATTCCCGTCCTCCGGAACTCTAAGGAAAGTACTCAGGAAACAAAAGCTCCCGAAAACAAACCCGAGCGGATTACTCAGCCCGGCCCCTGGTAAGGGCGGTGCAACTCCGCCTGTGGCAAAGACACTTGAGAATTACTACAACAGGCCCCTCCCCCAGAAGATCAACAAGAAACCCAGCCAGGACCAAGTTCACCTACCAAGGAGTGCAGTTTCAATACCAAGGAGAGCAGCGGAATTCCAGAGGAGGAGAAAGCAAGCACAGAACTTATGGCTTTCTCCCCATGATTCTTTAGCCTTGTAGTTAATTTTTTTTTCTTTTTCAATTTCTTTTCTCTTCTGCTAAATTTTTTTAACTTTTACCCTTTTCTTTTTTAATGTTTTTTAACTAGTTTATCTAATATATATATATATATTTCCTTTTTATATTTTTTCTTTATTGGTTTTCATTTTTTAATTGTTTCTTTCTTTTTTTCTTTCTTTCTGAACCTTTTTATCCCCTTTCTCCCCCCTCACGATTTGGGATCTCTTCTGATTTGGCTAAAGCATATTTTCTTGGGGTTTTTGACACCCTTTTAGTATTTTACTTACTCCTTCATATACTCTTATCTGGACAAAATGACAAGGCGGAAAAATTCACCACAAAAAAAAGAACAAGAGGCAGTACCAAAGGCTAGGGACGTAATCAATACAGACTTGGTAATATGTCAGATCTAGAGTTCAGAATGACGATTCTCAAGTTTCTAACTGGGCTCGAAAAAGGCATGGAAGATAATAGAGAAACCTTCTCGGGAGATATAAAAGCCCTTTCTGGAGAAATAAAAGAACTAAAATCTAACCAAGTTGAAATCAAAAAAGCTATTAATGAGGTGCAATAAAAAATGGAGGCTCTGACTGCTAGGATAAATGAGGCAGAAGAAAGAATTAGCAATATAGAAGACCAAATGACAGAGAATAAAGAAGCTGAACAAAAGAGGGACAAACAGCTACTGGACCATGAGGGGAGAATTCAAGAGATAAGTGACACCATAAGTCAAAACAACATTAGAATAATTGGGATTCCAGAAGAAGAAGAAAGAGAGAGGGAAACAGAAGGTATACTGGAGAGAATTATTGGAGAGAATTTCCCCAATATGGCAAAGGGAACAAGCATCAAAATCCAGGAGGCGAAGAGAACCCCCCTCAAAATCAATAAGAATAGGTCCACACCCCGTCACTTAAGAGCAAAATTTACAAGTCTTAGTGACAAAGAGAAAATCCTGAAAGCAGCCCGGGAAAAGATGTCTGTAACATAAAATGGTAAAAATATTAGATTGGCAGCAGACTTATCCACAGAGACCTGGCAGGCCAGAAAGAGCTGGCATGATATATTCAGAGCACTAAATGAGAAAAACATGCAGCCAAGAATACTATATCCAGCTAGGCTATCATTGAAAATAGACAGAGAGATTAAAAGCTTCCAGGACAAACAAAAACTGAAAGAATTTGCAAACACCAAACCAGCTCTACAGGAAATATTGAAAGGGGTCCTCTAAGCAAAGAGAGACCCTAAAAGTAGTAGATCAGAAGGGAACAGAAACAATATACAATAACAGTCACCTTACAGGCCATACAATGGAACTAAACTCATATCTCTCAATAGTTACCCTGAATGTGAATGGGCTAAATGCCCCAATCAAAAGACACAGGGTATCAGAATGGATAAAAAAACAAAACCCATCTGTATGTTGCCTATAAGAAACTCATTTTAAACCCGAAGACACCTCCAGATTTAAAGTGAGGGGGTGGAAAAGAATTGACCATGCTAATGGACATCAGAAGAAAGCAGGAGTGGCAATCCTTATATCAGATCAATTAGATTTTAAGCCAAAGACTATAATAAGAGATGAGGAAGGACACTATATCATACTCAAAGGATCTGTCCAACAAGAAGATCTAACAATTTTAAATATCTATGCCCCTAACGTGGGAGCAGCCAACTATATAAACCAATTAATAACAAAATCAAAGAAATATATCGACAATAATACAATAATAGTAGGGGACTTTAACATTCCTCTCACTGAAATGGACAGATCATCCAAGCAAAAGATCAACAAGAAAATAAAGGCCTTAAAAGACACACTGGACCAGATGGACATCACAGATATATTCAGAACATTTCATCCCAAAGCAACAGAATACACATTCTTCTCTAGTGCACATGGAACATTCTCCAGAATAGATCACATCCTCGGTCCTCAATCAGGTCTCAACCGGTATCAAAAGATTGGGATCATTCCATGCATATTTTCAGACCACAATGCTCTGAAGCTAGAACTCAATCACAAGAGGAACTTTGGAAAGAACCCAAATACATGGAGACTAAACAGCATCCTTCTAAAGAATGAATGGGTCGACCAGGAAATTAAAGAAGAATTGAAAAAATTCATGGAAACAAATGATAATGAAAACACAACGGTTCAGAATCTGTGGGACACAACAAAGGCAGTCCTAAGAGGAAAATATATAGCGGTACAAGCCTTTCTCAAGAAACAAGAAAGGTCTCAGATACACAACCTAACCCTACACCTAAAGGAGCTGGAGAAAGAACAAGAAAGAAACCCTAAACCCAGCAGGAGAAGAGAAATCATAAAGATCAGAGCAGAAATCAATGAAATAGAAACCAAAAAAAACAATAGAACATATCAACGAAACTAGGAGCTGGTTCTTTGAAAGAATTAATAAGATTGATAAACACCTGGCCAGACTTATCAAAACGAAAAGAGGAAGGACACAAATAAAATCATGAATGAAAGAGGAGAGATCACAATGAACACCAAAGAAATACAGACAATTATAAGAACATACTATGAGCAACTCTACGTCAACAAATTTGACAATCTGGAAGAAATGGATGCATTCCTAGAGACATATAAACTACCACAACTGAACCAGGAAGAAATAGAAAGCCTGAACAGACCCATAACCAGTAAGGAGTTTGAAACAGTCATCAAAAATGTCCAAACAAACAAAAACCCAGGGCCAGATGGCTTCCCGGGGGAATTCTACCAAACATTTAAAGAAGAACTAATTCCTATTCTCCTGAAACTGTTCCAAAAAATAGAAATGGAAGGAAAACTTCCAAACTCATTTTATGAGGCCAGCATTACCTTGATCCCAAAACCAGACAAGGATCCCATCAAAAAAGAGAACTACAGACCAATATCCTTGATGAACACAGATGCAAAAATTCTCACCAAAATACTAGCCAGTAGGATTCAACAGTACATTAAAAGGATTATTCACCACGACCAAGTGGGATTTATTCCAGGGCTGCAAGGTTGGTTCAACATCCGCAAATCAATCAATGTGATACAACACATTAATAAAAGAAAGAACAAGAACCATATGATACTCTCCATAGATGCTGAAAAAGCATTTGACAAAGTACAGCATCCCTTCCTGATCCAAACTCTTCAAAGTGTAGGGATAGACGGCACATACCTCAATATTATCAAAGCCATCTATGAAAAACCCACCGCAAATATCATTCTCAATGGAGAAAAACTGAAAGCTTTTCTGCTAAGGTCAGGAACATGGCAGGGATGTCCGTTATCACCACTGCTATTCAACATAGTACTAGAAGTCCTAGCCTCAGCAATCAGACAACAAAAGGAAATTAAAGGCATCCAAATCGGCAAAGAAGAAGTCAAACTAACACTCTTCGCAGATGATATGATACTATATGTGGAAAACCCAAAAAACTCCACTCCAAAACTGCTAGAACTTGTACTGGAATTCAGTAAAGTGTCAGGATATAAAATCAATGCACAGAAATCAGTTGCATTTCTCTACACCAACAACAAGACAGAAGAAAGTGAAATTAAGGAGTCCATCCCATTTACAATTGCACCCAAAACTATAAGATACCTAGGAATAAACCTAACCAAAGAGGTTAAGAATCTATACACAGAAAACTATAAAGTACTCATGAAAGAAATTGAGGAAGACACAAAGAAATGGAAAAATGTTCCATGCTCCTGGATTGGAAGAATAAATATTGTGAAAATGTCTATGCTACCTAAAGCAGTCTACACATTTAATGCAATTCCTATCAAAGTACCATCCATTTTTTTCAAAGAAATGGAACAAATAATCCTAAAATTCATATGGAACCAGAAAAGACCTCGAATAGCCAAAGGAATATTGAAAAAGAAAGCCAAAGTTGGTGGCATCACAATTCCGGACTTCAAGCTCTATTACAAAGCTGTCATCATCAAGACAGCATGGTACTGGCACAAAAACAGACACATAGATCAATGGAACAGAATAGAGAGCCCAGAAATAGACCCTCAACTCTATGGTTAACTAATCTTCGACAAAGCAGGAAAGAATGTCCAACGGAAAAAAGACAGCCTCTTCAATAAATGGTGTTGGGAAAATTGGACAGCCACATGCAGAAAAATGAAATTGGACCATTTCCTTACACCACACACGAAAATAGACTCAAAATGGATGAAGGACCTCAATGTGAGAAAGTAATCCATCAAAATCCTTGAGGAGAACACAGGCAGCAACCTCTTAGACCTCAGCCACAGCAACTTCTTCCTAGGAACATCACCAAAGGCAAGGGAAGCAAGGGCAAAAATGAACTATTAGGATTTTATCAAGATCAAAAGCTTTTACACAGCAAAGGAAACAGCTAACAAAACCAAAAGACAACTGACAGAATGGGAGAAGATATTTGCAAACGACATACCAGATAAAGGGCTAGTGTCCAAAACCTATAAAGAACTTAGCAAACTCAACACCCAAAGAACAAATAATCCAATCAAGAAATGGGCAGGGGACATGAACAGACATTTCTGCAAAGAAGACATCCAGATGGCCAACAGACACATGAAAAAGTGCTCCATATCACTCGGCATCAGGGAAATACAAATCAAAACCACAATGAGATACCACCTCACACCAGTCAGAATGGCTACAATTAACAAGTCAGGAAATGACAGATGCTGGCGAGGATGCGGAGAAAGGGGAACCCTCCTACACTGTTGGTGGGAATGCAAGCTGGTGCAACCACTCTGGAAAACAGCATGGAGCTTCCTCAAAATGTTGAAAATAGAGCTACCCTATGACCCAGCAATTGCATTGCTGGGTATTTACCCTAAAGATACAAACGTAGTGATCCGAAGGGGCACGTGCACCTGAATGTTTATAGCAGCAATGTCTACAATAGCCAAACTATGGAAAGAACCTAGATGTCCATCGACAGACAAATGGATAAAGAAGATGTGGTATATATACACAATGGAATACTATGCAGCCATCAAAAGAAATGAAATCTTGCCATTCGCAGTGATGTGGATGGAACTAGAGGGTATCATGCTTAGCGAAATAAGTCAATGGGAGAAAGACAACTATCATATGATCTCCCTGATATGAGGGAGAGGAGATGCAACATGGGGGGTTGAGGGGGTAGGAGAAGAGTAAATGAAACAAGATGGGGTTGGGAGGGAGACAAACCATAAGTGACTCTTAATCTCACAAAACAAACTGAGGGTTGATGGGGGGAGGGGGGTTGGGAGGGGGGGTGGGGTTATGGACATTGGGGATGGTATGTGCTATAGTGAGTGCTGTGAAGTGTGTAAACCTGGCGATTCACAGACCTGTACCCCTGGGGATAAAAATATATTATATGTTTATAAAAAATAAAATTAAAAAAAAAAGAAGGTCAGGGGGAGAAATATAAAGTTTGAATTAAAGAATTACAGAAGAAATGTAAAATTAAAATTATAATAGGATAGTACCAGCAGGTGCATGGTACTATGATAACATAAAATGTGGAGATTTGGTCTAAATTGTGGGCTCAGGAAAGTCCTTCTTGGGGAAGCAATGATTGAGCTGATATCAGAAAGATGAGGAGGAGATATCTTGGTGAACTAGCAGGAGTTTGCAAGGGTATCCTTAGCCCTTCCCTTGCTCTTACTATGGCCCACTGTTTTTTGTTTATTTGTTTGTTCTAGATCCTTCAACAGATTTATTGATCATACATCTATTGTGTTAGTGAGGAGGCACCAGGGGCTGAGCTTCAGACCTCATTTCTGCTCTCAAGTTTGAGGACCAGGGGATGTATGGGTCTTACTGTCTCCTGGGAGAGATCTGAGCTGCAGAGATTATTTTTTTCACTCCTTCTTTCATGGTCTTGGACCACCTTCACCCCAGAGGTTCTGGGATTAAGGGTTGCATCCTCTATTCAAGACATACAAACACTGTGATTAGGTGGACAGGCAAGGCAGAAGTCATTCCTGGTAAGTACAAGCTGACCCAATCCATCTTCCCTTCCCTGGTCCTTCTCTCTCTCTCCACTTGTCCCATACTGGGCAGATCCTGGCTTGGTAGATGTTTATCCCCAGACCAATACCCTTAACTGCCCGACAATAGCAAGCTTCCCTTAGAGGCTGGAGTCTAAGCACTGTCATGCCCTATACAGGGGCAACTTCCCTCTCCTGGCCTTTCTGTGAAAATAAACAATATTTTTGGCGAAGGAAAAGGGGTAGGTGAGTACAATACATTTGAGCACTAAAAATACTGAAGCAGTAATCTAGTTGAAAAAATAGGGGAAAAAATGAATATGTTAATCAAAGATATTTTTACAAACCTATTCGTGGGAATTAAGAAAAGATGAGGGTATTTGGAGTATAGATATCAAGGGTCAGAGTATGCACAAAGATGAGACTTGAGAAATAGGTGGTAGCTATGCAAGGCATTATAAGACAAGTTAAAAATATTTATTTTACCTTAAAAATAATAGGAAAGGAGAATTATGTGGTAGGTGGGATGAGGAATGTGAGGTGGGAAATATACTCAGATTTTATACTGAAAAGAATGATCTGGCTTCAGTGGGAAAAATGGAAGATTAGGTAAAATGACACTAATAATGTAGGCAAGAAAGTATTGTAGTATGAATGTAGTATGGTATGATGGCAGTGAAGATGGAAAAGAGTTGAAGGAAAAAAGAGAAATGTAGATAGTGAAATCGACAAGGTCTTTGATAGTTGAGAAACTGAGATCATGTGTTTGGTTTTAGACGTGTTGAGCATGAAGGGTCCATTTACTATTGTTGTCAAACAAATAATCCTAAAATTTAAAGGACAAGAAAAAGATTTTCTTTTGTGCATAGATTTTGCTGGTCAGTCACTAATTCACATGAGGCACAAGGATGGCTTGTTATAGCTCTAAAACATCTGGGGCCTCTAGTGGGAAGACTTTGACACTGGAACTGACTCTATAGATGAAGGCTGGAATCTTCTAGAGATTTCTTCACTCAGTATATCTGATGGTTATGTGGTCAGCTGGGAGCTAATCAGGAGCCATTGGCCAGAGTGCTGGTGTATTGGTCTTATCAATTGGCTAAGCTTCCTCACAGCCTGGTAGCTTCAGTGCAGTCACACTCCTTATAAGATGACACAGAGCTCCAAGGAAAACCTTCTAGTAAACAAGATGGAAGTGTCATCACCTCTCTGCCATCTTCTGTTGGTGGCAAATCAGAAGTCCGTCCAAATTCAAAGGGAAGAAATATAGGTCTACCTCATCATGAAAAGAGTGCCAAATAATATATGGCCCCATATTATTTATATTCTTCCCACATGCAAAATACATTCACCACCTTCCAAGACTCTTGCATGATGGCATCAGGTTTAGTCTCAAAACCTAAATCCTCTAAATCACATCTAGATGTATAGGAGTCTCCCAAGTATACTTCCCTGGGTACAACTCCAAGAATATACTTCCTCTCAATTAAAGTTCTATGTAGAGACACAAGTTATGTTTCCCCTATATTAGTCAGGATTCTCCAGAGAAACAGAACTAATAGGATGCATGTATGTATATGCACGTATTATGTTCAGAAGTTTCAAAGGCCTCTCTTAATTTTGTTCTGCTTTTCTCTCTTTTAGTTCAAGCTGACATGGTGTCTTTTAAAACTATGGGCCTCCTCCTCATCAATTCACGCTCCACTCAGAGAGAAAACATACCAGCGTGTATTTTCAAGATAGTCTCTCTCTTTCTCAGGCTCAGGGCTGGAAAGGTAAGTCTTGAGTCATCAATGTAATAGGTAGTAATTGCAGCCACCTGTGTGGGTGAATCTGCTGAGAGTGACTGAGTAAATAGAGATCAAAGAGTGCTTAGGACCAAACCTATGCTATCAAAAAAAAAAAAAAAAAAAAATTAAAAGGTAAAGACAAAATGGGTGTTTGTATTTACAATGAATATGATGGGGCAAGATTTGATAGCCTTAATATATAAAATGCTCTTTTTAAAAATTATTAATTAGTAAAATTAGCTCCAGATGCTGGGTCTGTATTTTGAAACTAGAAGGCCATGTTTGGGAAATATATAGGATAAGCATTAGAAAGTTTATTTATTTACCAATTCCATTCCTAGAAAATAAGTTTAGAGAAATGGTTAAGTATTACGTGTGGCAATGTTCACTGAAGCACCATTTTTGTGCAAGAATGATAGATGAAGCATCATTTTTAATAAAGAAAAATCAGGAATGATCAACATTTCCAACAATAGAGAGATGGCTAAGTAAAGTATAAGACATTCACAAGATTAAGAATTAAAAAACCAAGAATAATTATGCTTTAGTAAAATAGAAACATGATTACAATATGACGGTAATTGAAGAAAGCAAGAAAACAGTATAAAATATGATTCTAATTTAATTTAAAAAGATACACATTAGAATTCAAAAAGAAATATATCAAAATGTTAACACTACTTATATCTGTGTGATGCAATTCTGGATTTTTATTTTCTCCTTTATTCTATCTAGTTTTCTTTTTCATTTTCCCACAATAAGCATGAATTACTTTAAGAAATAGAAAACAATAAAAATAAGCTTAAAAGATGTGGTACTTAAAGACTTTTCTTTGAGCGATTGTACAAGAAAAGACTAAGTGCTTAGTAATAAAGGCCCTAAGGAAAAAGTGGACATCCCTGCACAGATGGAGGGATAAAAATCCAATATGGGCAACACAGAAAAAGATTCAGACTGAATCAAAACAGAGACAATTCCCTTAGGTGGGTGGTTTTCTAAAAATCTGGCACAAAAACCACTTATCCATACTAGATCTTGCCCAGAAGCATTAAGAGAAAAACAAACAGAGCTGCTGTGGCTGAAGACAGAGACAGAGCCTGGAGCTCTGCTGCCTACCATCCTTGATCCCTGCTCGCCTCCCTGCCTTACCCCGCAGCAAGCTCTGCAGAAGAATAAGATGTAAGAGATACAGTTTAAAAATCAAGAAAATCATCTTATGTTAAGGTTTATCATCAGCCACTCCTGATAAAGATGAGCTGGAAATGATGAGAATTCATGGTGTAAATTCTTCATGGTTCATGATATTACAATGTAATAAAACATGCAATTCTCAGGACAGTATAAGTTGGTTCACTAACTCTCCACAAATTCATTGGCCTTCTGCACTAAAACCTTCATTAAAAATATCATTCTAAGATATTAAAATCTATAGATACTTGGCCTGGAAATATTTTACGTGATCTTCAGAGTTATCCAGAGTAAGAAAAACAGAAAAGACAGTTATGAGTGCATCTAAAATGGGCTGCAGCACTGAGATGCTGGTTCAGATTTGGCTTGATCACCTTCAGCCACGCTTAATGTCAAAAGGAAAAGAGTCCTTCCATGTGCCTGAGCCACACTGCAGCCTGGACAGGGATATATAATGACAGCTACAGCAAGAACAACATCAGCCCTGCTGAGCTTAAAATAGCAACTGTTGCCGTGGTAAGCAAGGCCTAGAGACAACTGAAACATTTGGATAGATCTTCCTTACTGAGTCTACTTAAGACTTCTCAGAGGTTGCACCAGGTTGTCTTTACTCACAACAGTGCCAGGGGTTGCAGTGAAGATGAATGGGGACATTATTTTCTCATTGTAGGAGAAACTATAGCACAAAAGTACATTCTAGAATGATACTGTCCAATGTGTAACCATCAGCCACATGAGGCTTTAAGCTCTTAAAAGGTGGCTAGTCTGAGCTGAGACATTATGTATAGTGAGTGTAAAGTGCACATCAAATGACAAAGACTTAGTACAGAAAAAGAATGTAAAGTACCTCATTAATAATTTTCACATTAATTGTACATTGAAATGATTTGCTTTGGGTATCTTAAGTTAAATAAAATATATAACTAAAATTATTTTTGTGCATCACTCTCACCATTTTCTAATGTGACCACTAGAAAATTTAAAATTACTTACGTGGCTCACATTTATGGCTGGAATTAAATTTCCGCTGGACAGTTACAGAACATATGGAATTGGGGCTGAAGTTGTTAGTCCCACTGGTCTTACTTGGGATTTTTTGGTGGGGTGAGGATAGGTTTCCTTGTTTTTTGGATGAAGTGAAAGGAAACAATGCTGTCCTTTTGAGTCCTTGATGTGTCAATTGGGGTTTCAGTTTCTTTGTGGAAGCAGGAAATACCACTTGCATTCCACAATAAATAATGGAGACGTGGATTAACCCAAAAATGCACCCAGAATGAGCTTTCTGTTGGCCTGTGCAATGGTTAGAAACTATGTTATGTCCTTTGGTCAATCTGATTATGTTTTCTGCCAACATTAAAAGGAGGAAATTATTAAATGGTTTCTTTATAAAAAAAAATGGGTACTGACTATCAAAATGAACTTGGGAATGCTCTATATAATGAGAGTTTGTCTTAACGTCTATTTAGAGATATGTCCTCTTATATGTAGGTTTAAACCTTTACACAGAATGCTGTTCTCTGAAATGAAACAGAAATCTTCTGAAACCCATAGATTTGAACCTAATATTAAGTTGTGTATTTCTCCAAGAACATCTTCATTCATCATTAAAATATATTGCACAGCCTGAGTAACATAATAATAGATTCTAAGTTGCAGTTTACATTACACAATCCCATACATTCAAGGGCCTTAGTATTTTTATTCATTTGTTCAACAGATATTTATTGAGCACTTACTGTGTACCAGGCACTCTGCCACGTGTTAGGGATGCAACGGGAATAATAAATAGAATAAGATCACTGACCTCTAGAAATTGTAGTTGAGTGTGGGTGGTAAACATTTATCAAATAGTCACATGTGAGAGTTCTGAGAAGCAAGAAGCAGGGAGAATTCAAAGCTTGAGGGAAAATGAGTTGTAGATAGAAGGAGGTATGATTCTTCCAAATATGACAGGAAGAGTAATGCCCTCCATCTAAATAGCTACAAAACGAGCCAATGTGTTTAACATAAAGTGTATGAGAGGAGAGCAAATGTAGATAGGAAGCCTAATATATCCCAGATACATGATCTAGACATAATAATCATTCATTATTTAGACATGTCCAACTACTCAAGCCAGATTTAATTTCACAGACCGGCCAGGAATTAAGAGTAAACTCATCCATTCGTGCTGAATTGCAGGTTGGTGGGGGACATACTCAGCCAATAACAGCAGAAGGAAACACTTGAAGGCATAGACAGCCTTGTCATTGCCATCCAGGAGATCCATTCTGTACCCAGGCTAGACTTCCATCGTTGCTGAAACCCTTCAGCAGATCTAAATAACAAGGCAGGATACCATCACAAAAACTTTGAAACCTAGCTTAAGACAGATGTCCAGTGACTGGGCATGCCAAATGTGGGGGAGTGGGGATAGAAAGGGAGAAGGATGATGAGCCTTAAGATAAAAACCCAGCCATAGGAGCTTTGTTATCAGGAATAGTCAGAAACAGTGCTGACCTGGAGAACATGGTGGAAGCTCAGTGGTTAGTACTGGCCATGATCCGAGTTATATTAGTAAGTGTGATCAATGCTAGAGCCCCTTGACCAAGGTCAGTCTGTAAGGGATATTGCTTAATACCAAGTTCCTCAGTTTGGAAGAGGACATAGGGATAGGCAGTCCCTAGTTCTTTAATGCTTTAAGTCAATATTGCTTCCCAAGTGATTTTGATTCACTTTAAAAAAAACACTGCTTTATGCTCAAATATCTCCTAGGTAGATATATTTTTGATCATACAGTTGGGTGAGGGACTGAGCTAGGAATATATACTTCAGAGGAGAGTCTTTCTGGTCATTCTGATGTGTACCCATCCCTAGAAAAGTACAATTGTTTTAGGAACTGAAGGGGAGAAAATGGTTCATGATCTTACCACCATAACAACTTGGGAAGGCAACAACAGAAAAGGCATTGACTGACAGAGACATACATATACAGATCATGATTCTGAGCAAGTTTGTAAGAAGGAGCTGATGCTTTAAATAGGCTTTAAAAGAGAATCATGATTTAGAAAGTTGGAGGTGATAAGAATGCCATGTGTATTAAGTATATAGTCATTTAAATACAAGTAAAATTTGTGCTATCTGATATACGAATATAATTATAATATAAAATATACAAATAGTTTATAGTTTTAATATGTCAATTAATACTATATTGATAATATTGACAAGAATATAAAATATGTTCATTTTATTCTCTATATATTCTCTAAACCTTATATATCTTGCTTACTAAGTATTCCAATTTATAATAAAAAATCATTTATCAAGTCATTCTGATGTTATTAAAATCATTGATGGAATCATTGATAGAGCCATCACTGGCTAAATGATACACCTTTCTTAGCTGAGATTTTACATACATAATTCTTCCAAAGACTTCTTCATTAAGGTGAAGGTCATTTGGTGACTGCGGATGCTATGAGGCTTCTAAGAATGGAGATTCTTCCTGCTTTTCCATTCAATTTCAACTCTACCTATCTCTCTCCAGTCACCATCTAATAGCAGAGAGCACTGGCCCTTTGTCATGATCCTTTTGACATGAGTATGCAAGCCAAGGTGAGAGGGAAGGAAGATGAGAGGGGCAGGGTATATTAATCACATTTCTAGCTTCTGTAAACTTGATGGTTTAACAACTGCCCTATGTGCATATGCCAGACACACCTTGTCTTGGACAACATGATAATGTGGCTGAGTCCCCCTGTCTTGGCTTTCTGTGCTCCCCTACCCATCAAGAGGAGTCCTTCTAGAGGCATGCTTTTCAAATACAAACCAAACATTTCAGAGGCTACACCTGCTACAACCTCCCTTGTCAGGATCTCACTCTGGAGAACTATACACAAGTCCTACTCACCGCAGGGCCAGATATGAGACAGCTAAGGACAGCTCTCATATCCATTGGAATTATTCCATTGGATTTATTCAAAGTAGGCAAAGTAGGCAATCCTAAGCATGCTTTCTCTGCCTTTCCTGTTCCTTCCCGTGGAAACCATGGTAAAGGCTCTTGCCCACAGTTCTCCTCTTTCCCTCTGCCTCCTGATTCTGGCACTTCCCTGTGTGGCCTCCAATGGTGTGACATGTATTGGAATCTGTATGTATAATGTATAATAGAATATTAGAATCTTTGTGTATAATAGACTGTCTTTTCAATGGCAACTGTATCCTAATCTATTGGCCTTACCATACCTAAATAATAAGTCATACTAAAACAAAGAGGAGGCAGAAAGAAGGGACAAGGTGAGTAGTTACTGGTTAATTCTAGTTACCTGAGTTAAGAATCTGCATATTTTGTCTGTTTTATTCCACCCAAGAAGAACAAGATGGTTGCCTCCTTAAACAACTGGTGATGGTGTGGAGACAATTGGTTGAAGCACAGTTAATAGCCAGGACAAATACAGGAGGGGAAAGAAGAAAATAGAAACAAATGGCAATTGCTGCCCGGCTCTGCTCACAAGTACCAGTGGTTGGAAGAGCTCCAGGAGCAGTCAGGGATGGGTGGGGGAGGGGTCTGGTAACATGAGCACTCTTCATTGGGAGGACTGGACACAGACAATGCAGAGGAGGCCCTCACTGCCACTTCTAGCTTACACATTATTTGGATCTTTAAAAAGGGATCCCAGGAAGACCCCCTCCTCATAAACTTTTCTCAGATTGTTCAGGGATGGACAGTACTTCACAGGGAAAAGTTTTCCACTAACACAAAGTTTCCCAGTCATCTGAGTGATCATTATCAGGTTTCTCCTCAATGTGTCGGTGTTCTCTCTCAATATGTCTGTCCTTCCAGCCAAGGACATTTGAATCCAAAAGAAATTCCTCAACACCTGAAATAAATAACATAATCTCTTCAGCAGGTTTACCCATTCTATGCTCCAGAGCCCACACAAACAAACGAAATATATAGGAATCATAGTGGAATATGGTTTCTGAGAAAAACCACACATGCTGAAATTCATTAATTTTAGTGCTTATCATGTTTACTATTATTCCACTTCCCAACTGGTAGAACAATTTTTCAATATTTAATAAGTAGTATGGCTGCTTGATGTGCATCCCCTGAGGATAAGCCTTGGTTTATTATATTTCAGACAAACAGACTCAACACTCCAAAGAAGAGTAAACTTTCATAAACCCAGCCAAAGAGATTTTAAATAAAAGATTCATACATACATATAAATACATAACCAAACTCTGTGTCTACACACACACACACACACACACACACATATGCACGCTAAAGAGACACTATTTTAAACATATCCAGTATTTCTGAACATAGAAATCTTTCTCTTCACAGATTTGCAGTTTAGCAGTCCCAGTGGTGAAGGTTCTCTGTGCCAACAGGAATACTCTTCCTTGCAGCATGAAAGGCTCTTTGTTACTGTGTTCTTATGCTACATTCCCATTCAGTATGTTGCAGAATACCACAGTTATTCTCTCCCCTGTTACAAATAAAAGAAAATGGTGCTTCAGAAATTAATAGGATTGCTAGAAAAGGAGAGGAGGATTTTAAGTAATCTGTGCCCTATAAGGTTATGGAGCCTCTATAGTGAAGTCAAGGCCATGTCTTTAAAATAATGAGAGTCTCTGAATGTTAACAATACACTTTGAGATCCTCTACCTACAATTAAATGGAGTTGCACAACTCCCTGGGGACATCCAGACCATTCTAGAAAGGGCTCCCGAGTGCATGAGAATCAGTGCCTACAGCGGAGTAGGAGACTTCTATTCCCCACTCCCTTACACCCTTTATTTGGTAACAGAACCATGATGTGTCTTGGGGGAATCTCTCCACTCTTACTCTCAGTCCATGCATTTTAGGTGGAGCTAACTTTGCACCCTGGCTCTAGAAGTGAGCTCATGACCACAAGCCAAACTGATAATATTCAATCTCAGGACATTAACTGGAACTTTTCTAAGAGATTCTTTCTTTAAAGTTGCCAAATTTGGGACACCTGGGTGGCTTAGTTGGTTAAGCATCAACTCTTGATTTCAGCTCAGGTCATGATCTCAGGGTCATGTGTTCAAGCCCTGCACTGGGGTCTATGCTGGGTGTGAATCCTTTAAAATCCTTTAAAAATATAAATAAATAGTTGCCAAACTAGTGGAACATAAGTCTGAAACTTTGAGTGAATATTTTTGCCCTAATTTTGGAAATGCTTCAGAATGGACCTAACACAGAAAAGAAAGCAGAGTCAAAGATGGTGAAGTAGACATGGTGATGTGCCACTTGCAAGGAGTATGCTCAGCAGATGGCCTCCAGCTGTCACTTCTTCAGAGTCTGCCTTAGCCACAGAAAGATGCCTCACCTGAAGTCATGCCCTTCCTGGGCTAAGCCCACATTAGTGAGTGATCAGGTCAGATATCAAGCATGGCCATTTTGGCTGATCTTGGCAAAGATGCCATAGTCAATATTGAACACTGAGCTCCCCATTGGGTTGGCTACAGTTTTGCAGGCCCCGCCTCATCGTTTCCCTTCTCCGTCTGCCTTTCCCTTCGCAAGTGTTGATCCCTAATAAATAGCTCGCACTCTGAGCTGTATCTCAGCTGTATCTCAGCTTCTGGAGAAATCTTCTGGAGATTGGTAGAAGAAAACAGATGACTGATATATTATTTGAGAAACCAGCTGTGGCTGAAATAAATTCTCTCTCCAGAGTTCCAATACATTGAGTCAATAAAGTCTCTAGCAGCCAAGAGGTTCTTGACAAAAACAGGCTCTATACCAGCCGAAGATTTCATGGGAAATTCTGAATATATCTGTTTATACTTGGATATCTCCTGTTTTTCTAAATTTTATTTATTTATTTATTTGATAGACAGAGATCACAAGTAGGCAGAAAGGCAGGCAGAGATAGAAGGAAACAGACTCCCTGCTGAGCCTGATGCGGCACTCGATCCCAGGACCCAGAGATCATAACCTGAGCCGAGGGCAGAGACTTAACCCACTGAGCCACCCAGGCAAACTGTGGTTTTCATTTCTAACCACCAACTCTCTCATTCTCTTCAAACTAATCTGGTAATCCACCTTCATCTTCTCAGGTTTATGAGAAATGAGATATTGCCACCCAAATTACTGAAGACTATATAAAAGCAAGAGAAGGACTTGAGTCAAGAAATTTCTTAGTCCAAAGCTTATTGAGGGAAACAAGGAAAAGACCCACTTAAGATAGGAGAGTAGGTTTGTTCCTAAAGTAAAAAAAAAAAAAAAAAGTATGCCCAGTCATAGGGAGCCAGGAGAGGCAGAGAGGGAAGAAATGAGATTATGATCTAACATTCATCCCTAATATAGATTTGCTTCCATTCATAGCTTTTGTCTGTCTTTCCATTCTGTCCTCTAGGGGTCTATTCTATTTCTATTAGGCATAGACTTTATACTTCCCCAAAACATTTCTCAGGTCTTTTTTTTTTTTTATTTAAAATCTGTTTATAGGAGTGCCTTGTGGTGCAGTCACTTAAGTGTCCAACTCTTGACTTCAACTTAAGTTATGATCTCAGGGTCATAAAATAGAGTCCCACACTGGGATCCACATTCAGCGCAGAGTCTGCTTAAGAGTTTCTCACTCTCTGCCCCTTCTCCCATGCTCACATGCATGCCCTCTCTCTCTCTCTCAAATAAATGAATAAATCTTTAAAAAAAAATCTGCTTATCTAATGATAACACAATGTTATACCCTACCATTTTTCTGTCATTTTCACTTCATTACCATACTTACACACTAGCAAAGGAGCCACTAATCTGAGCCCTAAACATTACAGGACCCCACTGGACTTTCTTTCAGTTGTCCTTTCAGGGTGGTGAGGTATCTACAGGGCCAAGGGATATGCTTGTGCTTTCCCTTCCAGAGGACACTCCAGGTCCCAGGGACAACAGAACTTCATGTTCCCTGCATAGGCCACCTCCTTTGGCCATACTCCAAATATGCTCACCATATTGCTAGCATGTACAGCTCTAGGCCCAAAAGGACAGCCAGGAAGTGGTTGTTTGTGGAGCATGAGGACAGAGATTACAAAAATGGGCTAAGAATAGGAAGAGAAAAAGGAGTATGCACCAGAAGCCAGCATGGAACTCTAAGGAATTGCAGAATTCTAAATTAGAACTTGGCTAAAAGGTAAAGGGTAATTTTTATTACTATTATTCCCATTTATTTTTGTGCCTTCTTCTAAATCCTTGATTTGTCCTATTCTTTCCATCTCTAATACTTTGAAGTCTCAGATTTATAGAAAGTTAGCATTGTAACTTCTCCTGAGAGAAATCATAGATCAGAGATACCCTTACTCTGCATAAATTCATGAAATTAACTTGACTGTACCTTTGTTACTAACTAGAATTCTTATTGCTTGACTGTCTCCTAAGCCAACTCAAAAGGGTAACTGTTGAATACCACCTACATTATGGAGTACCTATTATGTGAGACACTGAGAATTCAAATGATATGGACCTATTTTCTGCTCTTGAAGGGTGCATAATCTAGTGTTTGTAATAGGGTTTGTATATGTGTGAAAAACCCTGCAAAATGATGGTTAAAATAATATATAACTTTGAATAATTGATAATTGACAATGATTTCTAATAACTAAATTAGAAGGAAGTAAGTGAGAAGGGCTGGCAGGGGGAGGAATGGGTATTAGATGGTTTCATTGCAAAGGTAGCAATGTTTAAAATAACATGCTGTGTTCAAGAAATACCAAGTAGCTCTATATTGCTAGATCTTCAAACTTAAAGGGTTGAGGAAGACATGATTAAAAACTATCCCAAAATGGCAGCAGTGAAGTCATGGAGGACCTTGGATGTCCTTGTATAATAAGGCATTGAAATGTCACCTTGTAGATTGAGAAGGAAAAAAAAAAAACCTTAAAGAGTTTTATACAGAAGAGGGACATGATTCTATTTAAATCTAAAAAAAGTCACTTGAGGACAGAGGTGGATCCAAGGCAAGATTGATTCAAGATAGGGTGACCACATAATTGTTGCCCAACAGGCACACTGAAAAAAGATCACTATGATCATCCAACTCAGAAAATAGACATACACTGGAACTATCCCTGGGAAACTAGGATGTATGTTCACCATAATTTGAGGGATTTAAGGGCATATGGACCGTTTACAGAGTTTCTGAAATAATATAGGTTGGAGACAAAGAAGCCTGAAGGAGAGCAATAGCAGTGGGTAAAAAAGGAAGGACAAACCGAAGAGACAGAAGAGAAAACCAGAAATCTTTTATTTATTGGTTGTAAAGGATAAAGAAAAGGAAAAGACCTCAACTTTCAGCTCTGATGTGTTTAAAATTTGGAAGATGTTCTTATAATAACCTTATAATGAGAAAAAAATGAACAAACTGAAAATCATTGAATTTTCTTGGCCCCATCACAGAACTGAAGTTGAAAGACAAACTCCACTCCCAAATCTGGCAAGACAGAAAAATCCAGAAAATCATAGCTAAGATATGTTTACCTGGGGTGGAAGCTTCTGGAGCCATAAACTGCTAGGAACACTTAAATGTCGATTTTAATGAGTTACTGGAAGCATGGTGTGGGCTAGCATGAGAGAAAGAAACTCCTTAGGGGCACAGTCTTGGGGGACCACATATACATTCATGGGTTTTACTTCCAGAAATCCCACCAGTTTCTTTTGTGAAAAGCTATTAAAATCCCCCTGTGGCTCTGGCAGGGGCCATTTGAAACAGGTACAGAGCTCCACAGTGTTCTCTATAACAAAAGTCTTACTTTCAGAGGAAAAGACTACCAGAACCTTATCCAACTGGTGGAATGGACATTTCCTCAACTCCTGCATTCTCTAGTCTTCTTATATAATATAAAGAGAAGAAGGTGAAAAAACATTTCTGAAGGTCATAGCCCAGAAACTCATACCTATTCAAAGACCGAGATTTATTCTTAAGATTGAAGAATTCTTTCCCTGTTTGTAACTTACCATCACACTGACAAGGCTCCAGTATAATAGCAGGGGATTATGGGTTAAAGAGCTGCAGAAGGCAGATTCTATCTGTGGAGGAGTTCTTAAGAAAGCTGAAAGTCAACAAGACAGACAAAATTCACGGACACTAGAGGAATGTAAAGCCTCTGGCTTCTACAGCTACTGCAAATATTAAACACAGCCCAACCCAACTTCTAGAAGATAAAAACCTCAAACTAAGAGAGTATTTACTTCAACTCTTTTTGTCCGATACATTATAGATTTCAAAAAAATTATAAGGCATGCTAAAAGGCAAGAAAAAATTGTCTGAAGAAACAAAGCAAGCACCAGCTCTAGACCCAGGCATGGGATAAAATTTGGGATTATTAGACAGAGAATTTAAAATAACTATAGTTAATTTGTGAAAAAGCTTTAATACAAAAAGTAAAGAGCATATTAGGACAGCTTGATAATATAAGCAGAGAGATGGAAACTCTCAGAAAGAAATCAAAAGAAAGTTATAAAAATCAAAACACTGTAACAGAAATAAAGAATGCCTTTTCTGGACCCATTGATATACCTGGGTATGGTTGAGGAAATAATCAGTGAGCTTAAAGATAAGTCAATAAAAAACTTCCTAAACTGAAATGCAAAGAGAAAAGGAATTTAAAAAATATACAAGAACATCAAAGAACAGTGTGACAATTTCAAATGATTTTCTCTCTCATTCTCTCTCTCTCTCTCTCTCTCTTTCTCTCTCTCTCTCTCTCTCTCTCTATATATATATATATATATATATAAAACTAGAATACAACAGAAGAATTAAGGGAATAGGAATAATAAGAATGAAAATAATAATAGTGAAAATTTTCCAAAATTAATGACAAACACCTAACCATAAATCCAGGAAGCTCGAGAACACCGAGTAGATGAGTAAAAAAAAAAAAAAAAAAGAAAAGAAAAAAAAATACACACACACCCACACACACTTGGGCATATCATGTTCAAATCTCAGAAAACCAAAGACAAAGAAAAATCTTGGAAGAGAAAGGAAAATGAAAGATTAAGAGTAACTCTCAGGTATCTGGTATGGGTAGTCTTTATCCAATAAGAAAAACAGATTGGAAAACCTCCCATCTTGAATTCAGCCCTAAATTATTTCTTATATCTCCATAACCTTCTCCACAGCATCTGGCAACACTCAGACCAAGTCGGAGACCTGGATTTCCAGACCACTGTTCAAGGTACCACCCTTCCCCCATCCCCTCCGCCCGAACTGATTTTTCTCCCTTCCCTTCTATTATTCAGCTTGAGTACTGTTCCATACCATTTTTAAAAATAATAATATTCCACAAGAAAACTTTTTCCAAATGCCACTGATTTCGTATTCTCATGAGTACCTAAATATTTTGAAATAATAAGGTAGTGTGGTTTCATTGCAGAAAACTATGAAAGTTAAAAATGGTATCAGGGAAAACAAAATCACCCATAATCTTATAGCCAGAGTTACCTGCTATTAAAAAAACGTATGTACTTTTACGGTATTTTTCTCTATCTAAACAGCCATACTCTATTTTTAGGTCTTTACATATATGGTTCTATATGTCTTGAATGCTCTTTCCCTCATTTACATGCTTTCAGGAACATGGTGATATGAACCAAAAAGAATTATAACCTTGGCACATAATACAGGGCATCTTTATGACCTGATATGTATATATATCAGCAAGAATACCCAGTAAGAGTTTATAAGCACTATCCACCAGTCTGCACACTGAGTACTTAACATCAATATTATGTATAGGAGGATGGGAGGAAGCAATAGCAGAAGGAGTAATAAGTCACAGTCCTTCTTCAGCTTGGAATCAGGACAAATCCTCACCCCCACTTCCTTTGGAGTGAGTTCCTAGAGTTCTTGGATAATTTTATTTTGAGAGATAGAAGTCTTAGAGAGATTGCTGTTATTGTTTCTAAAAAAAAGTGTAGAAGAAAGAATAAGTGATTGCCTGGGGGAAAGCTGGAGATGACTATATTATTACCATATCTGTATCCTGAACTTTGAAACGGGTCATGCTAAGCCTCTAGTCTGTGCATGTTCCTCCTTCTATTGAGTTCTGATGGAGCAGGAACCACATGCATCTCTAAAAGCCAAATGATTACCAAAACCTAAGCCAAATATATTAAAGTGCATTATTGTCTTGTTCCATTTTTAAAAACAAAAATTTCTCACTACTTCCCCACTCAAGTACTAACTTATAAATTAGTGAAAATTGGAAAGCTTCCTTTTTTTTCTTCAAGTGCTTATTTATTCATTCATCTGAGTTAAATTTTTTGGTGACTTTTGAAATTAACAACAACAATAACAACACAAACACATAGTTTTTCATTAAAGAGACTCATCAAACAGACTTCAATTAAGAACAAAGCCAGTATTGTGACAAACAAGTCATGATACACAATACTGTCCAATTAATTTCAACAGGTGTAATTACAAAAGATCTGTTTCATGACAGTGGTTGACAGATCATTAAAGGAATTTACCTGCCTTGCAAATGGACACTTTTCTATTCAAAGGCTACAAGAAATAAATAAAATTTACAAAAATCTTATAACTGTCAATGTGAGAGAAAAAGACTACAAGACAATGGAACTCTTCAATGGAGTCTATTGTTTTTGATTGAGTTTTCTCAATTCTATTGCTTTTTTTTTTTTTTTTTTTTTTTTTTTTTACAAACTGTCACAGTATAACTTCTTTCACCACTGAGGCTATCACAGTAAAAAAGATATTTCTATCTCATGAAAAAGTTCCACACAGCTACGATTTTTATGGTGTATCTAGTTGTGCGTGTGTGTGTGTGTGTATCTATATGGTGATGTTCTTAATTATCTACAATTCTGTATAAGAAAAGTGACTACTATGTCACTAAGGGAACAGAAAAGCCTCTCTGCGTTCTTGCCCAACAGCAACATTGTATAAGATAAAAAGAAAAAAAAAAAAAAAACATCTTTTTATTTTGAAGTAAGCTCAAAAGAACTTGCCTGATGGAATTATACAAAGTCCAGTTTGTGCTAAGAGTTACTTAAGCTGGAAGTGCCACTGCAAGGGAAGGAATGGAAAGAAGGCAGTCCTTTTACACAATTTCAGAGCAATGCTGGGAGCCTCAGAGCCCGTATTCAGCTCCTTGGCTAAGACAAAGGCAGGGCCAGATCCGCACACTCAAGTGGATGCAGAAGGAATAAAGAAAATGCCTGGTATTCAAGAGCCAGCTCTCAATGGGCCTTCAGGATTGCCCTTTTTTGTTTTCTTTTTTTTTTTTTTAAGATTTTTTTTTTTTTTTTTTAATTTGACAGAGAGAGATCACAAGCAGGCAGAGAGGCAGGCAGAGAGAGAGGAGGAAGCAGGCTCTCTGCCGAGCAGAGAGCCCAATGCGGGGCTCGATCCCAGGACCCCGAGATCATGACCCGAGCCGAAGGCAGCGGCTTAACCCACTGAGCCACCCAGGCGCCCCCGCCCTTTTTTGTTTTCAAGGGTGGAGAAATCCACAAATGTTTGAGAAAATATGTATATTTCTTTTGTGAGTGGATTGTGGCTGGGTCCTTCATTGCATATCTGGTCTTCAATCTCCAAATTCTCCAAGTGGAAGGAGAAAAAAAGCACATACAGAGAAAGAGATCATCATGAGGCAAATTTTCTTTTCTCTCTCTTTTTTTAAAATTTTGATTATGACAGAAATCAAAACTGAGCTTGGACCTTGCAAGTATGGTAACAGCAGCAAAAACTCTTCATCGGAAGACATGGTGATAGATATACTCCTACTCATTCTTCTTGTTCAATCACCACCTAGTCTCCTGATATTATTCACACTGTTGCCCACAAACAAGCTTTTGTTCAAAGTCTTGTCCAGGTCCATCTCTACCATGAGACTTTTCCAGACAACTGTAGCCCAGAGTGACCTTCTAGATTCACAGCACTTAGCACTGATAATGCTCATTTGGCACTAAATACTTAAGGCCATGAATTATCCTTTGGGTATTTTCGATTTGAAGACACTTTGAAACATTTGTGAAGTGAAGAATTCCAGTAAGATAGTGAAAGTGTGAATCTGTCACTTAAGAAAAGGACAGTCTAGGGATATGAAGATAGACATCTTTAGAAAACAGGTCGTGACTGAAACCAGAAGAATGCATAGGAGTATATAAACAAAGGAATGGAGAAAAGAAGATGTTTTGAAGAGAGTTCTGAAGAACACCATTCTTGAGAAGTACATAGTAGAAAATTGAGTGAAAGGGAATTTTTAAGGTGTCAGAAAAGCAGAAAGAACATTGCTTTTTGTCTGCTTTTAGTTTTTCTGAAGGGAGAAGGAGAAATTATTATAGGTTATTTCAATGTTTTTTGGAACATCTGTTATAATTCTTTGTATATGGTATGCCCTAAATGTTTATTTAATGTACGAGACATGAGGAATAAATTCACGTAAATGTCGCTCTTGTCTTCCTTTGGATTGTTATTTTCTTAGCAGTAACCCTAGTGCCTCTTCTGGTCCAGTGTATCCCATCTCTCAAAAGATAGTAGGTTCAGTAGTGGGCCTGATAGTAGAGGACCTTTGCCTCTAGGGGGAGCTCAAGGAAAGAGTACTGGATAAGGTCAAGCCTGAGGCCTTATTGGGTCATGGCAATAGTGAATTGAGTTTTTGGTAAATTGGGAAAAGGTTGGAAGGAATTAGCCTCCACAGGGCTGAATCCTTCATTCTTTTGAAATTGCACCTTTTAAAAAACTTCACTTGGCAAAAAGCAGATCCAGGCTTGGTTCTCAAACGTGTGTGTGTGTGTGTGTGTGTGTGTGTGTGTGTGTGTGTGTGTGTGTGTGTGTTGGAGAATTTGAACAATTCTGAAATAAGCACAAGCTTACAACTCCCCCCAGTCTCTTCCAACTCCATTCACCTAACATTTAGCACACTTTTCAGGGTTTTGTTAACCTCTTTCGTCATTACAGTCATTTGAGTTTGCAAATATTAGTTAAGTTTGTAAAAATACATTTTTACAGTTTACCCTCTCAAAGCCTTCATGATTAAGATTTAAGTGTTGAATATCTCACAAATTCCTGCCTTTCTTGGGGCACTAAAACCACTCAGTGGGTTAAATGTCTGCCTTCAGCTCAGGTGGTGATCTGGGATCCCAGAAGCAGTGTAGGGCTCCCTGCTCACTGGGGAGTCTGCTTCTCCTTCTGCCCCTCCCCCTCAAAAAAATGCCTGCATTTCTTATCAGGAAAAAAAACTATTTCAGTTCCTTTGTCTGCAGATGTGTTTTGCTCCATGTAGGGGAGCTTAGCATAATGGGTGATGATCCTTGGCACAGGCCACAAGCCACAGAATTTGCCAGACTGTCCTAACTCACTTGCTTTGGGGTTCAGTGTTTCCCTTTGTTGTGTCCACCTTGGTTGAGCTGAGATCACCAAGCATCCTTCTTAAAGGGAATAAGTATGAATCCTTCTTATGGATTGTGAGTTTTATTACTGTCAACAAAAAAGTCCATATAAAAGACAAATAAGATATGAAAACAAAGGGTCTAATACTATCTGTTAGTAAACCTTGTTCTCCTTACACTTGAAAAAAGAAAACAACAACAACAAAACAGCAAAGAGTGCTGAAATAAAAGTCCTTTTCTACAGTTCTACAGTCAGAGCCAAGACAGAATACTTCACATCACAACACAAATGAGCATTCTAAAGCAGGAGGGATTAGACAACATTCCCAAGGCAGGCTTACTGCCATTGGACTGGATTTCCCAGTCCAAAAGGCTCTTCTTCTGTCCTAAAAGGACAAACATTTCAGGTCTCACCATGGGTAACTGAAAAATAGGATATAAATGAGTCTTCCCCACAGTGAACCACCTATTTGTTTGAAGCATGTTTTGTGAGTTCAGTAAACCAATCTGCTGTTTGATTCACCCATCTAATCAGAAATACGTTCATTAAATGTCCGCTGTGTATGGGGCTCTGCACCTGCACAGAGGTATAAGACAAGTTCCCTAACCTAAAAAGCTGATAGTCTAACACTATTGGCATATGTAAATGGATTTGCTGTTTTCACCAGAGTCCACATCAATATTTTGCTTTGAATCCATTTATTTGAGAGTATTGTGCATTGTTGGTCATAATTACTATAGTCAGAACAGGTACCTAATATCAGTTCCCAGGTATGAGGAATTCTAGACATATTTCTAAACGGCATTTTTCAGGATCCCATGGCAAAGATTTTAAATGGATTTGATCAAAAGTCAAAAGGAGCCCTTTCACATGCTCTTGCTGAGAAACTTGGCACTGGGACTGTACCTAATTGAGAGACTGCTGGCTGAAGTGTATTGGCTTCAAGCCCAATCATAGGACCCTTTGGAACAAAAAGTAAGCCATTAGTTTGCATGCTTAATCCCAAATGATCTTGTATGAGTCTCCCTCATTCTTGGGATTTGCAGGTCCCATGGTTTGGTAGCATGAGAGTGTGACACATTAATCCTCCTTTTTTTTCCTCTCTCTCATCCTTACAGATTGCTGCAGACCTCTGACTGTCCTATAAATGGAGATGGAGTTGTGCGTTGCTTTTTTTTTTTTTTTTTTTTTTTTTTAGCAACTGAATAGTGAAGCTTACATCTGAATGTGTTAAAGTTACAGGTTTACAGGTATTATTGACTTTGAACATCAATCTCACAATAATTTTTTCTGTGGGTCTTGGTAATAACTCCCTTCTTTTTAACAGCTTTATTACAATATACCTTAACTGTAGCTGGTTTAAATTCTATCAATTAATTAATTCTATCAGTTAAGTAACTACATTCTATCAATTAAATTTTTTCCCTAATTATTATTCCTACTTCTTAGAGTCTTATGAGTCTTATAACATATTCGATTTGTGCTTTTTTTTTTCTTTTTTTTGGTATCTTCAGAGTGACTAACCGAATGCATTCTGCTGATGCATTAGATATGAAGTTGAGAAATTGAGGACAATTTCTTCATTTTTGGCCCTAGCTTCCATGAACAAAAGCAAATACCCTACACTGAGGTCAGGAAGAATGATTTGGGGTTGAGGCCACAGGAAAGAAAAGGCATCAAGGATTCTGTTTTGGACTGACTTAGTTCAAGGTCCTTAGTACACAGTCAACAGTACTATACACACACACACACACACAAATGTATATATATATATATATATATATATATTTTTTTTTTTAGGTAAAAATAAAACGTGCACAAATGTAAATTATGTGAACTCCATTCTTCCATTATTCATTGGTCTGGCTTTGACAATCTCTTCTTGCCAAATTGTTTGTTCCTGCTTGTATGGAAGATATTTCTAAAGAATAACTTGAAAGAAGCAGGGTAAATAGTTCTCTAAATAAAATAAATATACACAGTTGTATAAGATTATTAGCAAATGGGTTAGAGTAGATTTGTAGTTTCAAAGAGATGGGAGATTTAAAAGTGGGGTTTCCAAAGTTTCTCTTGAAAAAGTTCTCTCTCCCTGAAGCCTGGCTGGGATTGGAGAAGTCAGACACACTGTGGGGATCTCTTCCTTCTGAGAACAGATTCCCAGTGAACTGGAGGAGGTACAGAGATCCACCACCATATACTTTATGATCTGATTGTGAACTGTCATGATTAGACCTATTTTAAACTTATGAGGAAGAGCACCAATTTAGGATTGAGTGGGAAGCATGGATTTGTTCAAGGAGAAAACAAAGTGAAAATTATCTTGAGATTTTTCAAGTAGAATTAATACTACTGGTTTCAACAAACAATTATGTCTTTTTAAAAATTTATTTAAGCAGCACCTGTGTGGCTCAGTTATTAAGTGTATGCTGTCGGCTTGAGTCATGAGCCCAGGGTCCTGGGATGGAGCCCACATTGGGCTCTCTGCTCAGCAGGAAACCTGCCTCTTCCTCCCACTCGCCCTGCTTGTGTTCTCTTTCTCTCGTTGTCTCTCTCTGGCAAATAAATAAATAAAATCCTTAAGATAATAAAATAAAATTTATTTTAAAAATATTTTAGTCTGAAACAAATGCAGAAATGGCAAGTAATTTCTTATACTGCAAAAAGAACCATGGTTTTGCCTGTGACATTCAAAAGCCATTACTTGTGCAAGAGCTATAGATTTCCTTTACCCACACACCAAACACCCCTCTCTCCTATTTGTGGGGAGCCCAACTTGCTCCCTCATTCCCTGCCTCAGTTTCTTTCACTGGCAGAGGGTTAAACTTGGATCAGATATATGTCATGTTGATACGTGCATCACTGAAGAGACTTTGTATAAGTAAGTTCAAAAGCCTAGCTCTGCAGCCACATTTTTACAGCCCATATGAACCAATATTTTGCTATTTGTGATAAAGATGAAGTTTTGCTCTTTATTTTGGTGCTAAATTTTAAAAGAGGGGCAAGTTTGGTAGAAAAAATTGAATCAAAATCAACATAGAAAATTTAGCTTCTTTATTGAAAGCTACATCAAAGAAATTCATTAAAGGGGCACCTGGGTGGCTCAGTGGGTTAAAGCCTCTGCCTTCGGCTCAAGTCATGATCCCAGGGTCCTGGGATCGAGCCCCGCATCAGGCTCTCTGCTCAGTGAGGAACCTGCTTCCTCCTCTGTCTCTCTGCCTGCCTCTCTGCTTACTTGTATCTCTGTCAATAAATAAATAAAATCTTTATAAAAAAGAAATTCATTAAACACATAATACATGTCAAAATCAAAAAAGTCCCCCCAAAAAAGCCAAATAATAGAATAAAAGTTTTATCCTTGTGGGTAAGTATGTTATGAAATCAAGAGGTAATGAGTAAGAAAAGCCTATAGAAATGGAACTTACGTTGATGGCTATTACATACTAAATAATCAGATGCTTGCAGGTATGATGAAAATTAGGCCATTTTCCAAATAGCCAACTCCTTTAATATGTAAAAAGACTTGCTGCTTTCAGTATAATCTTTTGTATTTCTTTTTTATTTATAATAATTCATAAACTCCCCTTCCAAGAGTTAAAACATTCTACCAGAAAAAAAAAAAAATAGACTCCAGTGTATTACTTATATCCAAACAGAGAATCTAATTGTAAGATATTCCTTTATAGAAATTGTGTCTTGAGTTTTTTCCCAGAAAGTCTAATATGTGCTTGGTCACAGATGTGTACTCCCTATGGACAGAAACCAGGCAGCCTGTTTCTGAGTGCCTTTTATCGGTTCTGACACATCATTGCTCCTGTTTCTTCAGACGTACCAAAGGATGTAAATGAATAGTGCCCCATCTCACTATAATTAGTGGCCTTATCTAATAAAGGTGCCAAGGTTCCGCTCTTTGCTTTATCTGAGCCCACAGTCTATTTTTTGGAGGGGAGGGAGAAGTACTGTCATCAAGTCCTGCTTAGTGATTGCTGCCACCCTGTGCTATTTTAGAGATTTTGACTCACTCATAATTCAAGGTGACAAAAATGGAAACCACTACTTTGGATTTTGCATTATGACAAATGAAAATGCCATTAAATATATAACAAATTATAAGAAATAATAGATTTTTTCCAGAGGTCATGAAAAGTAAACCAGAAAAAAAAAAAAAAAAAACCACACACACACAAAAAAAAACAGAAAATACACTCAGCCTTTGGCAAAATCTAAACTCATAATGATTTTGATAACTTAATATGTTTTGTTTTCTTGTACCATAGTAACACCACTTTCCATTTGGGACCTCCTATTTCTGCATCATGATTGTTACTATTATCATTTTCACCATAAAATTTCTTCCTAACTTTTACTCCCACCAATGTTTTCAACTTCTCTGATTCATCAGAAGTCCCATCCACAGGTAGTGAAATACAGTATTCCTAAATGCCATAGGCTTCAACGTCTGGATACATGCTGCCTCACCTCCCATGATAACCACATAGTGCTATACTGGATTTCCGCCTCCTTCTCAGAGATTTTAGGCCTGTGCTGTCTACTACTGTAGCCAATAGTAGTCGATGGTAGAAACGGATGAATTTCAAGTCTGATCCATTGAAGCAAAGCCTCCTAAAAGATGCCCAAGTGGTTGCAAAGAATGGAGAGGTATGGTTCACAGGATTAAAATTATACATGGTATCAAAACATAGAGGTTGAAAAAAATCACTATAGGATAGAATGGAAATTAACAACATAAACTTTGTGAAACAATTTTTTGTGAAAAACTAAAAATAAAATATTTAAATTTCTACCTGTAAATATAAAATTATGATATTTAAGGTTTTACATGTAAATACATTTACACAAAGAAAAGTCCATATGTTGAAATGTTAAGTGACTGCTTTTGAGACCTGAGGTTATGTCTATAATGGACATGTATTACTTATGATGTCTTAAAGGAGTTTTGTTTCAATGATAGAAGAAATGAGATTAGTATATTCAAGTCAGGCATCTTCGAACAATACAGAAATGCATACAGTAAAAAGAGAACATTTTCCTTCCACTACCTCTAATGCCACACGCATCACAGAATCCATGTAACAATTTTAGTTTGTAATCTTCATGCACGTTTCCAATGCATTTACAAATACATGAGAGAAAGATGACTAAGAGAAACATTTTTTGTTTGTTTTTCTTGAGCTTTGGTCTTGGTTTTGCTTCATCATAGTCAGATCTTGAGCCTTTTCCTCTCCTTTATCTATATCCTCTATTGAGATGATTGCTCCGTGTCTATTGGTTTTAAATGCCTCTGTATGATTGGTGACACCTAATTTTTTATGCCTAAGCGATCACCTCTACTCGGAGTTCCAGACTCACTCACAATACTTCACCTTTTGATACTGACACTTAACTGTGTACAAATGATCTTGAACTAAGTCAGTCCAAAACAGAATCCTTGATGCCTTTTCTTTCCTGTGGCCTCAACCCCAAATCATTCTTCCTGACCTCAGTGTAGGGTATTTGCTTTTGTTCATGGAAGCTAGGGCCAAAAATGAAGAAATTGTCCTCAATTTCTCAACTTCGTATCTAATGCATCAGCAGAAACTTTTGGCTCTTCTAAAATATGTTCTGTATCCACCCATATTTTCCCTCTCCATTACCATTACTTTAGTCCAAACTACCATGTTCACTTGTCTGGATTACCTCATAGTCTCCTTCTTTTCCACTCATGTCTCTTCAGAAACCTATTTTCCATGCAAAGAAGTGATTTGTAAAAATGTATGTCAGATCACCTTACTCCTTGATTAAAAACAACTGGTTTTTCATTTCTTATAGAATAAAAATCTAGACTCTGTACCATTACCTGTAAATCCCTCCATGATAAATGCCTTAATCTCTATCATTCTGGCCACATTGGTTTTCCCTCCATTCCTAAAACAATAGCAATTCATTCTGGCCACAGAACTTTTGTTTTGCTGTTCCATTTATCTGAAAAGCTCTTTCTGCAAATATAAGTAAACCTGACTCTTTCTCAGCTTCCAGGACTAAACCTCAATGGCACCTTCTCAAGGAGTTTCTTCCCTGGCTCTGTTTCTCCCTTATTATACATATCTTTACAGGTGTGAAGGATAAATACTTAAATTAAGCAATGCATGCAATCAACTTAGAAAAATGCTGGTATTATTATTATAAAGTCATTATACATGACTACCCATTTGGGGCTTTTTCACAAATCATTATGCCAAAAAATGTTCATTTACTAACTTGGGGCCCAGGACCAGGTACTTACACATACTACTTACTTATAGAGGCAAAAAAAAAAAAAAAAAAGTCTTTCTTTTTAGTCTATTAATTAGTTTAGTCTCATTCATGAATGTGAATAACAACTCCACTAGCTAGTAGCAAGTAAAAATGAAAAAGAAAATATATGGATTTTATTCCAATTTGAAATTTAATTCAATCCAACAGTTTGGTTTTATATAATTATTTCATCTTTTACATATATCTCCTCAACTCCTTAATTTCCTTGGGAAAGAGAAGGAAAAGGAATTAATATTACTCCAAAACAATATGAAAAGGGGAATCTCTGGCCTATTACTGGTTGTTGTGTAACTCAACCATGGTTAATGAGTAATTATATAATGCCAACATCACTTTAATTGACTTACATACATTACTTAATTTATTCCTTGCAACAATATTATAAGGTGAATACTCTTCTTACCCTGGCTTTAAGCTGGAGAAACTGAGGCAAAGAGAGGTGATGTTTCTTTGTGCACAATTTTAGTACATTGTAAATGACAGAGTCAGAAATTGTACCCAGGGAGTCTGTTCCAAACTTGACGACTTTAGCCATCATCCTATGACTGCTGGATCCAGTGAGCTACGGTTGGCTAAGTCCCATCCTTGTGCTTTCTGCTATTGTCTGCTGCTGACATCTATACCTAATGAACTTGTGGTGAAGTCTTCTTGGCTTGGCCAGAGGCTGGGCTGTCAACTCAGCCTTCACATTACACAGGACCTGGGGGAGGTTCAAGAGGAAAAACAAAACCCTGTCAAGGCTTGTCTATGCCATTCCACCCACTTACCAATGTCGGCTGTTCCACATTTTTATTGAACACTCTATAGAGTGGGATCCTCCTACAAGCCTAATGAGAAATGATGCCAGAGCCCTTATTTTCTCCTCTGTTAAAAAAAATCCATGTCTGAATGTCTCATTTCCCTTCTGTCTTATCTTTTCTTTCTCTTTTTCTGCCCATGAGCTGCTGGGCTTAGGGGGTGTGCTGGCTGCTGACTTTGTAACACAAACTTTCACTGTGACATGACTTCCTTCTCCCAGAGGTAGCATTTGTCGCTTCCCCTTTTCCAAGGGGTACACCAACAAAATCGCTGTGAGGCAACATGGTGGAAGAGGGATGAAAACGCATTGGTTTCTTATTTGTCGAATATTATTCATATCTCTCTTGTATGTCTTCCCTGGTAGGACACAGGCCAATGATAGTAGAGGCTTTGGCTGCCCTTCGTAGACCAGTTTGCTGACTCTTAAACCTCAGTTGTTTACTTCCTTAAAACATATGGTCTATTTGTCATGGATATGACCTTAATAAAACTCTGTGCAATGCTTAGAAGAATAAAGTACATTGTAAAACCTTTCATCCATCAAATGTCTGTCATACTGCCAGGCCAGGTGGAGTAATAATTGTGCTTACATGTATCAGTGAAGAACAGTGTAATAGATGAAACTACTTCAACTAATTAACTTACTCATGGCTGTTGGGTTTTTGTTTTTTTCTTGGTTTTTGTTGTTTTGTTGTTTGACAGAAAGAGGCTTGAAAGACTGAAGTTATCAAAACCAGAGAAAAATGAGGCATGTAGAAAATGTCACCATGGCATCACACTGTCCGTTTAAATACTGAAAAGACAGCATGACTAAACACACACAGGTAGACACAAGATTCTCTCTCTCTCTCTCTCTCTCTCTCTCACACACACACACACACACACACACACACACACACACACACATGCACTCAGAACAAATCACCAGAAAAGAACTTATTATAAGGTGAATAAAGGAATGAATGAATGAGTAACCTTGATATATATACTAATGAAAAAGAAGACAATTTAATGTATATTATACAGTTATAAACTGCTCACTGTTTTAATTTCTTGTGGTTTCTGCAAAAAATTACCACAACCTTGGTAACTCAAAACAACAGAAATTTATTCTTTCACAGTTCTAGATGCCAGAAGTTCAAAATCATGGTGTGGATAGGTGCTGTGGAGGTTCTCCTAGAAGTTGCAGGGAGAATCCATTCCTTCAGTCTTCGAGCTTCTGGTAGCTACCAGCATTCCTTGGAATCCTTTGGCTTATGGTTACCTTTTTCCAATTGCTGCCTCAGTCTTCATATCATCTTCTCTATGTGTCAAATCTTCTCATTCTTCTCTTTTATTAGGATACATGTGATGACATTTAGAGCCCATCCATATAATCTAAATAATCTCCCATCCTAAGGAAAGAGAGGTCACAGGGAAGGAGAAGAGAAACATCTGATTTTTGTGCCTCAAATGGAAGGACTTTTCAAACTTTCTAGATTTCCATGTCCAAGGAAATCTTAGCCTTCAGCATTCCAGCTCTCCCATAAATGTGCTTACTACCTTTCCCTAGATTACTCAAAATAGCTTTACTTTTCATCATTTTATGCTTACTTGAAATTAATTTCTTGGTGATTTTGACCATTATAAATTAGTATTTGCCAAATTATGTAATGATATAAATGCCTATTAACTCAGTGCAAATGAGTACAATAAATACATGCTGTAGAAAGGAGAGTGGAAACTGGTAATTCATTTTTATCTGTCCTCCAATTGTGCTTCGTTTTTGTTCCACATTCCTCGTCCCCAAATAAAATGAAGATAGGCAAAGGGAAAAATAGCTATGTATGTATGCCTTCACTGCTACACATTCAAGGGAAAGTTTGGAACTACTTTTGAAAAGCTAAAAAAAATAGACAGGAGCTCCCCAAATGTATATATAGTTTAATAAAGTGGAATTAATTAGTTTAATAAAGTGGAATTAATCACATTGAATTATCTGGATACTTTTTGTAAAAGTTTTCTTCATTTAATTTATATTAGTTATCATATCAGTTTGGTGCTGGAATGGAAAAAGACCCCAAGTGAGCCACTTGGCTTGAGGTCGCTCCACAAGCATCAAAAACAAAGGCTTCTTCTATTTCATTGCTCCAACCTTCATGACATGTGGCTTCCATCTTGTGTCCAATTTATGGCCCATCCTCCTCCTTCCCATAACTGGAAAAGGCAATGGGAGTAATGGAAGAACATCCCTTTAAGGAAAAATCCTAGAAGCACACAGTATTTCCACTCTAGAAGCCAAAACCAAATCACATAACCACAACCAGCTGCAAAGGAAACTAGAAAATGTACCCTTTATTTTGTATGGCCTTGTAAGAGTTAAAATTCTATTACCATGAGAAAACATATTGAGGATCAATTAACCATCTTTTCCAACAATACATCCATTTGCCTATCCAAATAGCTGTGATATTTCTTTTCATATATAGAGTGTACACAGGCCCTCTGCAAGTCTTTTTCAGCATCTAACAACCTATAAAATAAAAGACGAGTAATATAACTGCCCCCCCAACACACATGCCAAATCTACAATGGTAGAATATAACTAGGATAACTGTCATAAAGTCTCTAATTTTAAACAGATAAAGATGGAAACACTGAAAAGTCATCTGTCTATAAAGATTATAAAGGGCTGTTGGGTAAGAACCACGAAGATTCTTTGCCTAAGAATGAGTTCTTACATAGCCACGCTGACTGCGCTTGATTCTTCACTCTGAGAGAAGCCCACAGCTCTGTTTTTGGGAAGTTCCTTTCTAGTTTATTGTCCTCTGTGGCCATCTCTGAAGAATGTTTGAAGACTGCCCAGCTTTTGCAGTCTGATTTGGTCTGGTACAAAATGATCTGCTTTAGAGCTTGAACAATAATCAATCTTTGTAAGTTTAGCTTGTACATTCTTTGACAATACAATGTCCTCAAAAACTTAGTAGGTTTTTGTTCCTACTCAATTCCATTTGGGAGTAACCAGAGCCCCTGTTTTGGACATAATTCTAAAACCTGAAATCACTATTTCTTTCTTTACTGGTTTCTGAGTTCCACTTCCCAGTTTCACCTTCTCAACATTATGAATACTATCTGGAGGCTGTTTGACACATTTGCCTTGGATGAAATAACAATGCTCCTGATCTGATCTTTATCACCTCACTGGCTTCACTATCTGACAGGTACTGTAAGGCCCCAGAGCACCAGCATAAATATTACTTACCCAGGGGGCGATCTTAAGGGGGTAGTCTGGAAGGGAAACAGAAGTTAGATGAAGGTGTGAGGGAAGGAATATGAAGTTAGGAAAGTTAGGGAAAACAGCAGGAATAAGAGCATGTAAGAGAAATGTGGCATATGAAAAGAAACGTTGACAAATAGACCAGAGATAGGACTGAAAATGTAGCTGAGCTCTGATGATGATGAAAAGTTTATATACTAGGCTAGAGAGGGCCATTTTATAGTTTGAATAATGTGGTAGTGAACCAGATTTTTGATACTCCGTTCTGGTAACAGTGTGAAGAAAGATGGATTTAAGGAACAAAAATTTTGAGGCAGAGAGAGCAGCTAGAGGGTTATTTAGTAAACCAGGCAAGAGATAATGACAGAATGATAATTGGGTCAAGAAATATTTAATAAATATAATTGGTAGAACTTGGTGATTATGCAGTTGTAACAGTGTGAGTGAGAGAAAGGAAAAAGGCAAAGTCAAGGGCTCACAGAAAGAACAGGGAAAGGAGATTGATTCTATCTCAGAGCTACTCAGATTAAAAAAAAAAAAAGCCTGTATGAATTCCAGGTGTAAATATTCATAGGAGGATAAGAGGTAAATATAAGAAACCCTTTTTTCAGGAGAAGACTATACTAAAAAAGTCCCCTGGGTGAGTCATTAGTGAACAGGTAATAATTAAAACCTTGAAACAAAATGATAGCTCTCAGATAAAGTGTATACTGTAGGAAGAAAATTTGAGAATCATCAAAATTTTAGAGGAAGGCAGAAAAAAAGAGGCCCCTGAAGAAACCAAGAAGGAGTTGGAGGAACAAGACAGGAAGCATGGGAGTGGTGTAAGAGAATAGTTCTGAGGGGTGAGGGAAGAGACCAGATGGCAGTGCGCTCAAGAGTGAATGTGGGAAATGGGGAGCATAAGTCAGGGCTATGACACTTGCAGGGGAGGAAGGAAGGAAGGCAGTATAATAACAAGAGAAGACAGGGTCAAAAATGGGACTTTCTTTAAGGACAGGAGATTTGTTCACAATATAAGCCAATGAGAAGTTGAAGAGAAGGGGGCTGAAGGTGTTGAAGAGGCAGGGATAACTGATGGAATAAGATCCCATCCCAAGAAGAGAGAAAAATCGTAAGCATGGTGGAGAGATTGACCTTGGTCATGAGGGAGGTCTTAATCCCTTAAACTGGAAGATGTGCATACAAATCAATATGTCAGAATTGCGAAAAAGGAAAGCTGAGGGAATTTACACTTATGGACTTGGTCTTGCCACTGGGTATAAGGAGTTGTGAATGAACATGGCTTGGGGTCTACTGCCCTCTTCACCATCTCTGCACTTACACACCATTTAGATCCAGCTAAAGAAATGGGGTTTAAACACACTGTGAGAACACAGGAATACAAGAGAGTGAGAAAGACAAAAACTTAAAAGTTGATCCCAGCAGGTCCTGCTATGAGGGTTAGGGTGCTGTCATTTACATCTCTAGGAAGTACTACCCGGAGAAAGCAGAACTACTTTCCTTCCCTTGGCATCTGCCATTACCTCATGCTCTTTTAGAGTGGAGGTCCCTGAATTTCCATTTAACCTATAATTGGTCCAGAATATTCAGTAAGGGAAACCTGGACATAGTTATTTTTTAAAACTAGCCTTTAAAAATCGATAGAATTTGACCAAAGTTGTGGTAGTTTCTAAATAACACTTCTTTATAATTGATCAAGCATCCAGACATTTGAACTAGCATTTCTAATAACCATTCAGTGATTGTAATGCTTAAACCATTTTCTTGTATGAAGTTTATCTGAGTTTGGTAAAATATAAGCCAACAGTAATGTCATTTGAAAGCCAGAAATCAAAGGGAAAAGAGAAAGAACAAAAGGGTGGGGGGAGACAGAGAGAAAAAGGAGAAAGAGACAGAGAGAATGTTATGAGAATTAAAATTAACCTAAGAACTGAACTTGCAGAATCAAAAATATTTCACCTGGGAAAGAAAGACTTTCTGAGTAACTCTCTACACTTGCTTGTGTGGGCAGGAGTTTACACCAAGGCTTTTTGGAACCCATACCTAAATTTTCTCTTTTTCCCCATTCTTTTTTAAAAGTATTGCATAATTTGAGTCTTTTGAGATCTATAATGAGACAGGGAATAAGTCAAAAATTTTAGGGGATTTTGGCACACAAGCAGTTTGTGAAAATGAATGCTAAGACACTACAGAATTTCATTTCTTATTAGAAACACATGCACCTACTTCTATAACTTGGAGATTGTAAGGCTACAGTGCTGAGCTGCTCTCATAGTTACCTAAATAACATCTTTGTTTTATTTATTTATTTATTTATTTGTTTATTTATTTATTTATTTTATAGAGCGGGAAGGGCAGAGGGAGAGAGAGAATCTTAAGCTCCATGCCCAGTGAGGAGCCCAACTCAGGGCTCAGTCTCAGGACCTTGAGATCATGACTTGAGCCAAAATCAAGAGTCTGATACTCAACCAACTGAGCCACCCAGGTGCCCCATCACATCATTTTGAAGGTGTACCTTCCTGAATTCAGTGATTTGTTTCATTATCTACGCCCCTTAAAGTCATGTTTGTTCTTGATCTGAGTCTTCTCCTCATGAAAATTTCTCAAGATGCTATCAGTGAATGCAATGCTTAGAAAACTCGTATGGAGTTAAACATGTCACTGTTCTCTTTTATCGGTGTCTTCTCTTTAATCCTTTCCTCCTGTGATCACCAATATAGCATCAGTTCAAACTTCAGATCAATGCAAAGAAACCCAATTTTATCATTCTTACATTCTGTGTCTTTCTCTTTGCCAAGGGATAATGTCTGTTCTCTATAAAAGCAAGATGAGTACGCAACCACATAAGTAAGTCCCCCCCACACACACACTCAAACACACACACACACATCACACACACACACACACATAAAAACACAAACACCAGACTCCTACAGAAGGAAAAGAAAGTTCGAGACAAACGAACTTCTGTGACAAATTTTCCAAACTGGACCAAAAATAGCCCTTCTGCACTAAACCACCAATTCAGTGCAAAAAAACTACCATCTGGTTACTGTCAGATCTGCTAGTGCATAAAAGAAGACTCTGTTTTTATACTTTATTTTTCTTTCCCCAAACACGCTGGGTTTCTTTCCCACTGTGTGTGTTGTGTCTGGAGAAAGCCATGCTAAAGCACTGTCATTGGTTTGTACTTGCCACCCCCAAAAGTGATGAGCTACCTTCACTATTTTAAATGATAGATTCCCAAATGCTGACAAAGTCCAGTTCTGACATAACTGTTCTTACTGTTTTACTGCAAATTAAGGCCCTAATAATTTTACCTAGCATTAGCATGTGTTCCCACACAGAACTGTGATACCAGAAAAACTGAACATGTCCAGAAAGGAGTGAAGCCCTGAACAATGCCCAGGAATCCTCTCCAGTGGCCCTGTCTGAAGATGGTCATGATGTAGACCTTGGTCTACACTGCCAGATTTTCCAACCCCCAGAGTGTGAAGGCCTCACTGAGTGCTTCCTTCACACAGCTGCTTTTATTTCCCTAATAATAAAAATAGCAGAAACACATCTGTTTTCATGCTTCACTGTTGACAGTTCACCAAAAAATATGCATCCAATAGCTTTTATCCAAATATACAGAGACATGTTGGGTCCAAAACACAGAGAGGTTATATGATGTTTTGGTTTTAAGTTTGTGCAAGAAATTCAATTTTTGCATTTCATGTCATGCCTAGAACAAATCTCTCTCACATTCTGACAATATTCTTAGTGAGGTTCCAGACTATTTCCTAGAGTGTCTGCAATGCGTTAAAACTCATTTCTATGTTTTATAAAGTATATTTTGAGATAGTTATTTGAAAAAAAAAAGAATTATGTGTAGTATTTCAGTTCAAAGCAAGGAATGGTAAAGAAGCACAAATGCATGTATAATGCACATAGGACGCAACAGAAAATTGTGAGCAGAAAGAGAATTCCTTCTTTATTGTTACTCAGCATATCTATATTTGATTTTACTTTAGATTTTTCTCCCCCTCCCCCCCCCAAAAAAAAACACAACCCATCTTGAAGATAAAAGGTTATTTCTCTTTGATAAAAACCTGTGTAGGAAAAATGTTCAGTTCAACATACAAGTATTTTTCACAGTCTTGGGATAATAATACATGCAGTGCAATTTTACCACTCATAAAATAGAGTGAGGGAGAGAGGCATAAAATATAGCATGTGAAAATTTGTATCCTCCCCCCCACCAAAAAAAAACATTTTCAAACATGTCTTTTCAGGACACCCAGTGTAGATGAGTGTCAGATGAATAATGTGATCAATGAAGAAGGTTTTGGGAGGAGAACAAAGAAATGGAAGGTTGTTGGCTTTCATCTTAGAGTTTGCTTCAACCACATCAAATAGATATTTAAAATATATGGCCATATACTACTTAATAATAATAATTATGTGATTATTTTAATATTTCAGATTATTAGAATCAAAATATTTTAAACACACACCTAGCTTTTTCTACCTCTGCTATTAAAGTTCAATTTCAGAACTAAATCTTCTGATTAATCTCTTTTTTGTTAGTATTAATCTGAGATTCTTCCATCTAATAGTAAACTGTTAATTTATTGTCAAGATGAAGAAGAAATATAGTCTTTTGTTTCAGATGGAAACATCGAAGAACTTAAAGGGAAACACAATTATCTACTCACGTCCCCAAAGTTTAAACTGCAGAAACCTATATGTACCTAAATAGACTATTGAGAAGAGTCTAGCTGCTTTTCTAATATAGGAGCAAATAATGCTTCCTCATGGGATTAGATTACTTTGAAGTAAGGGTCTCAACACCTTCACTGCCAGAGAACCAATTAATACACAAAGATCTAATGCTCTTATAGCAGAATTATGCAGAACTATTCAATCTAATTTCAGGCTAATACTTTTCAAAGATTTATTTCAAGAGAAGTAGAAGTTTCATTGCTGGCCCATGCTTTGATCTACCTCTACACTCCTTTTTATCAAGTCAGCGATAGTCTTTGATCAATGTGACTTTCCAAACCCACATGCACCTGCTTGAACATGCTGAAACTCAGCTTCAGATGGGATGCCTATATTCTCTGGATGGGCATTTATTAGCTAATAAACCAACAATAAGAAACCACTGTCCTTTTATAGTTGCTTGCATTTAAAAAGAAAAAGAAACTATTTCACCTTGTGAAAACATTTGTCATGTATTTATACACTATATTGTACCTTGTGCAGAATGCATCGATGATGTTAGGCCTGTTCTCCAGATGATTAAGATCTAAACATATTTTTAAACAAATCCAAAATCAATCTGTATGGTTAAAATAGAAAAAGACATAAAAAGAAAAAAAGTAATATAAGGACCAGCCTCCCCACTTATAAAGTAGGTGTGAGTGAAATACCAGCAATTTAATTTTTTTCTTGATCTTAGAAAAATCTGAATTTTCTAGGAAAAGGAAGAGACTAGAAATGAGATAATAAGGGCTATCTTTAAGCATTTCTTACTGCACAGGAATGTTTTCTTTGCAGCTTGCCTCTCTAGTCTTATTCATACTAAGTACAAAATTTTATTCTGCTAAACATTGTTCTCTGTGATGATTCATCATTTACCAAAAATAAAAGGTCTAGTAGAAAAAATTCTTTACTAAGTAAAGCAGGACCTGAATTTTAATCCTAATTCCTCCATTAATTGGAAATTCATTTTGGCCAAGTCCACTGAACTGCTCCATGACTCATTTTAACTCATTGATAAAATAAGTGTAATAATGTCTGTGTTGTCTTACAAAAATGTTGAAAGTGGAGAGCATTTTGAACATTACATGTGTTCTATATTATTATTGTTAGCAAACCTGCCAGAGATTATTTCTAAATTTAAAACCAAAAGTCACAAATGAATTTTTCATTTACTCAGGCATATGGAATCTTGAAGCACAATTAAAGCTCTCTAAGTGTCCCTAGGAAGTAAGTGGTAAGACAATCCAGCTTTGCCAGATACTGGGAGTTATAAAAACTTCACTCTGTCCCCAGCCACGCTGGTCTTCTTCCAGTTCCCACTCACAACTTTCTAATCTAATCAATGAATTCAGTGATTTTAAATACAGGATTAGGACAACACAGTGAGTAGCTATTTTATGGTTCTGTCCAACTCCATCTGTCAGCATTTCCCTTCTCTCACTCTGCTCCAGCCATAATGAGCTCCTGTTTATATTAAGCCTTTGTCATGGTGTCAGGGTTTTTCCTTTAAACTATTTACTGTTGCTCCATATCTTCACCTGGCCAACTCATTCTAATGCTCAGACCTCTTCTCAAATATTACCTTCGCAAAGAGCCTTCCATGACAATGCAATATTCACAGAAAGAGATCTCTCCCATTACTCCCCATCACATCATTCTCATAGCACTTACCATTTTTATTTATCTCATTCATTTGTTCATTTAGGATTTGATCAAATGAAAATAGAATCATCCTTTATACCTCTCTTTTCCTCACTCTGACACCTAATCTATCAGCCAGTCATCTCCATCTCCAAAATATGTTCAAGAAATGATCATTGATGTTCATCTCTACTGTTATTACACTATCTAGTAACCAACATCACTACTTTAGCCTATTACTAATTGGAGAACCTGTTTCTACTCTATCCCCATATATTCAATTTTTTTCATGATAGTCATCATGGTCTTTTTAAAAAACATAAGTCACAATCCTCATATACCTATTTAAAATTTTCCAGTGGTTTCCCAAGCTCAGAAAGAGATTTAAACTCTTTACCATGACACGTAAGGCCAACCACTTCTCTAATCTCACCATCTACCTTTCCTCCTCACTCCCACCAGCATTTTTCTGTTAGCCTTCTTCCTGTTCCCCCAGGGCATTCACTTATCATCTATGCTTGAACACACGTCCTCTTTTTTTTTAATTTATTTATTTATTTATTTATTTGACAGAATGAGAGAGAGACAGATCATAAGTAGGCAGAGAGGCAGGCAGAGAGTGGGGAGCAGTCTCCCTGCCGAGCAGAAAGCCCGATGGGGGGCTCAATTTCAGGACCCTGAGATCATGACCTGAGCCAAAGGCAGAGGCTTAACCCACTGAGCCACCCAGGTGCCCCAAACACATGTCCTCTTGACTTTACATGATGGTTTTCTCTCATCATTTAAATCTTATCTCAAATGCCACCTGCTTAGACAGCGGCCCTTCTTGACCTTTCTCCATGATTTGTCACTTTCCATCATTTTACTATTATTTTCTCCACAGCACTGATCACTATCTGAAATAATCCTATTCTTTTATTTTCTCACTTTTAAGTATATTATCTGTCCTACTAATATGTTAGGTATTAGTGTAATAATTAATAAAAAAATAAAAAAAGCAGAAACTTTTTTTTGGTCTTATTCGTTGAGGTTCTTCACTACTTAGAGTAGGATCTATCAAAATAGTAAATTCTTAATTCAATATTAGCTAAATGAATTAATAAGTGTTTCATTGCCTGTCTTCCTCATAAAAATGCAACTTCCATGAGGGCAGGAACTTGCCTGTCACATAGACTGCTGTATTCCCATCACCCCACCCAGTGTTTGATGAGTACTAATTAGTTATTTTTTAGATATTTGTTGACTGCAAGATAAATAAATGACTGATTCTGAAGAAGGTAATAGATGTAAGCATTTCTAGGCTACAAATCAAAATATATTTGTAATAGGTATTGTGGTAACAGAAGTTAAAAACTCTAATATCTTTTGGCAGCCTATACAAAAGGCAGGTAGCCAAGATTTTCCTTTGAAAGATGTGATTGAGTCAGTAAGTATAGATTCTCATTCCAGACCAAAGTACTCAATCAATCCCTTAGCTGCCAGTATCATTGCTTACTGAAGGTTCTCAGCTGAGTCCTCTCAGGGATCACTTTCTGCTGGCTGGAACTACCTCTTCAAGGTTATGCCTCTTGCAAGGAGAACTTGCATCCAATGACAGTTGATGAAGGGCTACAGAGGCCTAGCCCTCTATCTCAATTTGGAACATCTCCAAAGTGCAATCCTACATTCAGAGCTCTCTGTAGGGTTGTCTGAGGCATCTGTTGCAATTGTACTGCAGGTCTTCAGCTTCTCTCTGAGCCCACTCCAACTTCTCTTACTTTCAATGTGCTCCTATGGTGAGGACTCACCAGTAGACCACCTGCAGGCCAATTTCCATGCAAGAATCTGTTTCCAAGAGAACATGCAATTATGAAAGTAAGGTTATTTTTTAGATTATTTTTGGTAGCTTTATTGAAGTATAATTTACATACTAAAAATTTTACCCACTTTAAGTGTATAGTTCTATGAGTTCTATGAGTTCTTTTTAATTTAAATTTAATTGACCTATAATGTATTGTTACTTACAGAAGTAGAGGTCAATGATTCATCAGTCTTATATAATACCCAGTGTATATCATGTGCCCTCATTAATGTCTATCACCCAGTTACCCGCTTCTCTCATCTGCCTCCCCTCCAGCAACTCTCAGTTTGTTTCCCATGATGATTAAGTCTCTTACGGTTTGTCTCCCTCTCTGATTTCAAGTAAGGTTAATAGATGACATAAAGGGGCGCCTGGGTGGCTCAGTGAGTTAAAGCCTCTGCCTTCGGCTCAGGTCATGATCTCAGGGTCCTGGGATAGAGCCCCACATAGGGCTCTCTGCTCAGCTGGGAGCCTGCTTCCTCCTCTCTCTCTCTCTCTCTCTCTCTCTCTGCCTGCCTCTGCCTGCTTGTGATCTCTCTCTGTCGAATAAATAAATAAAAATCTTAAAAAAAAAATAGATGACATATAGTTTAACTTTGAGTTGCTAGTGATTTTGACTCCAATTCCAAAGTGTGGTTTTGTCTCCATACCACCAGGCAGTTCTCTGACACCAGTTGGGTGTCCTATAAGTTCAACTCAAATCTGACACTATCTACCTGGGAGATAGTATTATTTTCTACCATTAAGGACTCAGTCCCATAAGCCTGCCCACTCCATTACCTGTGCTTCTAACAAATCAGCTGCAGATCCAAGGTTCCAACAACTGCCTCCTTGGGTTCAATTAATTAGCTAGAGTGGCTCATAGAACTTAGAGAAATGAGTGACTACTCATTTTACTTACTAGATCACCGGTTTATTATAAAAGGATATAACTCAGTAACAGCCATATAGAAGAGATGCATAGGGCAATGTATCAGGAAAGGGCATGTGTTTTCTGGGTGCCCAGCTTTCCTTGCATCTACATGTGTTCACCAACCTGGTAGCTCTCTGAACCCAGTGCTTTTTATGGTTTTTACAGAGGCTTCATTATATAGACATGATTGATAAAATACTTAGCTATCAGAGACCAATTCAACCTCCAGCCCCTTTCTCCACCCCAGATGTCAGGGTGGTGGAACTTAAAGTTCCAACACTCCAGTCACAAGGTTGGTTCCATTGGCAACCAGCACCCCATCCTTAGATGGGGTCCAAAAGTCAACTCATCAATTTAAAAAAAAAGACACCTTTGTTGCTCTCACCACTTAGGAAATGCCAAGTGTTTTAGGAGCTTTGTCAGAAACAGGGATAATCAAATATATATTTCTTACTATAAATCACATCAAGGTTCTCATGATTGTCATTATTTTTTGTATGAGAATACCATAAGTTAAGTATTGGTATCATACACAAATAAGCAAGACATAGAGGAACCATTTTGAGGAATTCACCCTCTTTCACTTTAGGGAAGAAATAATATGTTACGACAAAGTTATATAATATTACCATACAAGTAGAAGGTACATAAAACAATAGACCATCAAATAAAAAGCATAAGTACTAAATTTATATCATATGCAGTACCACATCATTTGTTTTTTCACAGAAAGGGTGTTCTCACATGGACAAAAATCTGAATATAAGCTGGATGTTTCTTTCTTTCTTGTTTTTTTTTAATATTTATTTATTTGACAGAGAAAGACACAGTGAGAGAGGGAACACAAGCAGAGGGAGAGGGAGAGGGAGAAGCAGGCTTCCTGCTGAGCAGGGAGCCTGATTCGGGGCTCAATCCCAGGATCCTGGGATCATGACCTGAACTGAAGACAGATGCCTAACTACTGAGCCACCCAGGTGCCCCTAAGCTGGATGTTTCTAAGAAGATGAATAAAATGTCATAAAATCCAGGCACGAAAATTATAAGCTATATGTGCAGAAAAAACTCTCAGAATTCACCAAAAGCTTTTTGCTTATTTGAATCCTAATTCTAACAGCCTTGATTTCCTGGTTTGGATACAGCTATGCATTACAAGTTCTAAGTTAAGTGTGTGTGTGTGCCGTCATGATGTTGTTAGAGTAAAGGAAGATACATGAGACAAGAATGTTTCAGGAGGACAGAGAGCCATAGAAGTTGCAGGCAGATCAATGGTCAGTAAGATTGGCTCTGAATAGGAAAATCTGTGTTCAGATCTGGCTTTTTTACCTCCTTGTGTTAATTATTTCACTTGAATTATTTCACTTGTTATTAAAAATCTCAGTACTTGTGGTTGGTAAAAGAGTAAATCTCAAAGATGTCCACATCCTAAGATGGTTATAATAAAGATCACATCAAATAATTCTTGCAAAATAATACAATTTCTGGTACATAGAATGTTAATTATGGTTCAATATGTATGGGAGCAAAACTGTGCTGTTCACTTCAATGGCACTCAAAGTCACTGTAGCTGTTTTTATAAGCATGACCTCAGTTTCAAAAATAAGTTAAATTTGCATGCTGGCTTTTTAAGAGAGCAAGAAAGTGTGAATATATTTTTTTCTAAAAATTCTTTTTTTTTTAAGATTTATTTATTATTTAAGAGTGACAGAGTACACATACACATGTGGGGGAAAGAGCAAAGGGAGAGAAACTTCAAGCAGACTCCCTGCTCAGTGTGGAACCAGATGCAGTTCAGTCCCAGGACTGATGAGATCATGACCTGAACTGAAACCAAAAGTCAAACACTGAACTGACTGAGCCACCCAGGAGCCCCGAAAAATTCTTAATCTGAAAAAAACCCACTAAATCTTACTTGCTTGTAAAATGCTTTTAGGAAAAAGGCATGTCATTTCTTCAAATGTCAGATAGATTATTTATATAGCTATACATAAGTAACAAATCATAGCACTCCCGAGGTCAAACACAATATTTATAGAAGAGAATCTCATCAGCTCTTCTTGAGTATATTTACTATACTTCATATACTGGGATAATGACCTGAGAAAGAAAGTTTCACGGAGTATAGAACTAGTATCATCTCACACAAACATGTATAACTACATAGAGAAGTAAGAGAAATTACTGAAGATTTATCATAGAAATAGAAATATGCTCTTATATCAGAATTTAGGTAAGACAAAGTTTTTATGTTGGCAAATATTGTAAATAGATGAAAAGAAAAAATAAACCAACAAGGAAATGATGACTTAGTGATGTGATTTCTAAGATTATAGGCTCCAGTTTTGCATTTTAGGTTATGAGTAAGAGGGAGAGTAAATCTTGGGGATCGTTTTCCCTAGTAATTCTAAAACACTCTTGGAGCGCGAGTACTGGGCTTTCATGAAATTTTTACAAGTCTATGGATGAAAAAGATTAATGAGGACAATGTAGTCATTTCTTATTTATCTAGATTTATTCTCTTAAAAGACTGATATTATTCTGAGATTGTATTGTTCCCATTTCTCAGCATTCAAATTCTTCTTTAATACAATGAAAACAGAAGTTTGTATTTTTAAAATGCTCTTATTTAGCAAAAGAAAGAAGGAAGAAAGAAAGAAAGAATTTAAAGTTGGCAGCCCCATGTCCAATATCTTTTGTTTTTAATTTTACTGACCCATGAATCCCACAAGTCTCAAGGCAGATGCTGTAGTCCCACTTCTCCATTTTGCAGGGGAAGACACCTAGGCCCAGAGAGGTAAAATATCCTTCTTCGGATTCCTGACTAACTGATAGCAACACCAACCCAAGAACCCAGTCATCTTCAGTCTTTTATCAACGGTCACTGACATAACTTTTTTTGAAGAATAAAAATAGCCTTGTTTCCATCCAGAATTTTGAACATGTTTTCTAAAATAGATTATCAAAAAAGTTCTAGTGTTTATTGGCTTATCAAAACTGTATTATGCATATCTAAATTTACTTATATTTCGGCAGAGAATCTAATATAAAAAATTGCCTTTTTACTTATTGTTTACTTTAGGATTGGTTCACTTTTTCAGAAATACCTGACCAGTAGGGCACTTCTGTCCCAATAAAAGATAGAAGCTAAGTAACAACATATCAGCCCAGTAGGTGACAAACATTCACATCCCAGGAGGGCAAGTGCTTAGAATTCTCAGTTGGATTTTAAGTGGTTTGGGAATGTTAGCGTAAGTTAGAAACTCTAGTATCTTTTGGCAACCTATTGGAAGGACAGGTAGCCAAGAATTTTACTTTGAAACACCTAACTGAGTCAGTAAAACTGGCTAACTATGGGTAGTTTTTCTTATCAACGTTGCCAATGATAAAGATAAGCAGCATTTGTTTGGAGGTACTGTAAATAACTCTGCCCTGAGATAACTAATTTGCATATCTGGATAGATGACAAAAGGGAGGCTCCCCCAGGACCCACACTGGCTTTCCCAGGTCTTGGGAAGTGACAGAATTGTTTCCTTAGCTGCTAGGAAGCATTATATTAGGTACATTTTTAAATAAAACACGAGGATGTAACTTGAGTCCCTAGGCATGCTACACTTATATTGGTTTACTCCGGTTGTCTGAAAATGAAAGTTTTTATAATTGTGTACATAATGTCTTTGAACTCTGAGCATCTGCCTGAAACAGCTGTTCCTGATTAAAATTAAACCAAAGCTTTTCACCAGTGGAGAATCTGCAGCAGATAAAAAGAAAAAATTGTGGGTGCTATTGGGACTGTACAAGCTTCAGCTTTCTTCTTTCCACTCCAGATTATGTGCTGGAGGCCCTTAATCATTTTATTTTCAGAAATAGAAGGCATTTAATGTTAAGAGTTGAAAATCTTTGAAGTCATTACTTTTTTTCAGGCACAGTGCTAATTAAGCCAGTTCACTAATTAAAAAGTATTTTAATTCTTCAACAACAACAAAAATCAATGTGTAGTTGACTTCTTTACAGAAGCGTTTGTTTACTATGATGATCTTATTTGGGAAATTTATAATTCCTATTATTATGGAAACTGTATGTCTACTTCTAAATTCATACTTTCTCGGGTGCCTGGATGGTTCAGTGGGTTGAGCCTCTGCCTTTGGCTCGGGTCATGATCTCGGGGTCCTCGGATCGAGCCCCGCATTGGGCTCTCTGCTTGGCGGAGAGCCTGCTTTCCCCCCCTCTCTCTCTGCCTGCCTCTCTGCCTACTTGAGATCTCTCTCTCTGTCAAATAAATAAAATCTTTAAAAATAAATAAATTCATACTTTCTATGGTAGCTGGTTTTATGTGTCACCTTGGCTAGGCTATAGTACCCAGTTATTCAATGAAACACTAATCTAGATATTGCTCTGAAGGTGTTTTGTAGATGTTGTTAGCATTTACAGTCAGCTGACTTTAAGTAAAGATTATTCCCCCTAATGTGGGTGGCCTGACCTGTTGAAAGACTTTAAAAGCAAGTACTAACGCTTCTCAGAGAAAGAGGAAGTTCTACCTAAGCAGTGAACCATCAACTCTTAATGTTTTCAGATTATATGCCCATCTTACAGATGTCAAAGGTGCTAGCTCCCACCATAGCAAGAGCCAATTCCCTGAAATAAATCTCTTTCTATGCATACATACATGTATCTTCTACTGGTTTCTTTGGAGATCACTGACTGATTGTCCTAAATATAGTAGTCCCCCCTATTCTATGACAGATATGTCCCACAACCCCCAGTGAATGCCTGAAGCCATGAATAGTAACAAATTCTCTCTACACTATGTGTGTGTGTGTGTGTGTGTATATATATATCTATATATACACACATATATATGATGTATATATATGTATACACATACATATGTACATATGTGTACATGATATATATACATGATGAACTTTAATTTATATAAATTAGGCATAGTAAGAGATTAACAATAACTAATCATAAATTAGAGCAATTATAACAGCATAATGTAATAAAAGTTATACGAAGGTGATCTCTCTCTGTGTGCCTCTCAAAACACCTTATTGTACTGTACAAACCCTTACTGGATGATAAAATGCCTAACTGATGAGATAAAGTGAGGTGAATCACAGAAGCATTGTTAGGTAGCCTTAGGCTACTATTGACTTAATGTCAGAAGGAGTATCATCTACTTATAGCCATCTGAAACCTCAGAAAGTGAACCTGAAGATAAGGTGGGACTACTGTAATAAAACTTATTTTTTTAAGATTTTATTTATTTATTTGACAGACAGAGATCACAAGTAGGCAGAGAGGCAGGCAGAGAGGGGGAAGCAGGTTCCCTGCTGAGCAGGGAGCCTGATGCAGGGCTCCCCCAGGACCCTGAGATCATGACCTGAGCCGAAGGCAGAGGCTTTAACCCACTGAGCCACCCAGGCACCCCTGTATTAAAACTTTTTTACATGGATGAAGACAACTCTAATATTTGCAACATGGTTATCACTGTTTATCACAAAACAGCAATTGCTGTAAATTAAAACCCTCTAATTCATCTATCATTCAGTCAACATGATTTTTATTTCTATACCTCAATTCCTCACTGGTTACCTTAAGATATATTTTTGATTGATTAATTATTGATTTCTGATTGTAATGAATTATAATTAATTATAATTCATTACAATCAGAAATCAAATATTAAAAACTAAGACAATTCTCTTAAATTCTCTTTCAAAAGAAAAGATTATTAAATAGGGGAAGAAAAGATTATTCTTTAAATAAGGGAAGAAAGATTATTCTTTAAACTTCTAAAGTTATTACTCATCAATAATAAAAATATTCATAAAACTCTTTTCCACTCCATTCCGAGCAAGTTATTAGAAAAAGGAAGGAAGAGAAGAGAGAAAAAGACAGAAACAGAGAGACTGAAAATAATTATACAGAGTTTACTAAAACTGCAATAGACTATTATGTAATGTGGGGACTTGAGACTAAGAAAAAGTGAATATTTTGCTATTAGGGAGTTATTCCACATTGAAAATTTATCATAGGAATGAAAAAAAAAAGTTTAGGTTATAGTGCCTGCTCATCTAGTTCAGATTACAATACAAAGATGACTAAACTGATCCCTATCATCAATGTGTACAGAGAAAAACACTATGACACCAAATTACAGTAGCAAGGCCACCATTTCTCTACCATATTTGTCTTTAACCTGGCATATCTATTCTGCATAGATATAGAATATAGATATATTGTTTATCCTCTGTGCCTGGAGGATTTGTGCAAAAAAAGGGAAACAAATGGCAAATTTTATGACCCTAAGTAGCTTAAATGTTAGAACACAATTGATTATTACAGTATTTATTGTGCATAACACAATACAATAAAACTTACTAGTTTAGAACAATGTACATTAGTTGTCTTACAATTGCTGCAGGAAATTGACAGCAGCTTACTGGGTTAAGTTCTAGCTTGAGGTCTCTCATAAGTTGTAGTCAAGATGTCATCTTGAGCTACATACATCTGAAGGCTTGCCTGGGACTGGAAGATCTTCCAAGGTGGCTTTCTCTTATGTATGTTGGCAAGGAAGCCTTAGTTCCACACCACATATACCTCTTCATAGGAATTTGTGAGTGTCCTCACATGTCAGGTGGTTTCTCTCAGAGTGCATAATTCAAGAGAGCAAGGGAGACATTTCAATGTCTTTCATGACTTAACCTCAGAAGTCACTGCCTCTCATTTCCACAATATCCAATTGGCTATCCAATTTAGCCCTGTTCATTATGGTAGGGTAGTAACAGTGTCATGGCTAACAGGAAGAGGGTATTTAGGTCCACTGGGAGACTGGCTACCACAGTCATTAAATAACAAGGACCAAAAGCACATTTTAAATTAACAAATACATAGTAAGAGAGTTAAAAATGAACATAGCAGTTCTTTATCAGCAACAGTAGCATAATCAAAACCAGACAGAATTCATCATGCATGGTTTTCTGAAGGAGGTAAGGAAGTTTTATGTGGATTTTTAAAGAGGTGAGGGACTGATTTTTAATGTAAAGAGAACATTTGAAGTGAGTGGACGTTCCAGGTAAATGTACATGGCTGTATTGGTAGGCTACTTCAGGGTAAAGATTATCCCCTAAGAGAGTCTAATCACTTACCATTAAATCGGAGTTTATGACAACATTTTAAGAGTGGATAGAATAGATCCCAAAGTAACCCTTTACTATTAATGGAGGAATCTAAACCATTACCATCACAAATACTCAAATGACTTTTTAAAGTAGATATTTTGGGGGTGCTTGGGTACCTCAGTTGGTTAAGCATCTGACTCTTGATTTCAGCTCAGGTCTTAATCTCAGTCTTGATCTCATGGTTGTGAGTTCAAGCCCTACACATGGAATCTATATTAAAAAAAAAAAACTAAAATAAAGTAGATGTTTTCATTAAACAATTGTAGAAAATCAAACACCACTCTAATAAATAACAAATTCAAGGAAATATGTTTTGTTAAACGCAGTCATTTTTCTTTTGTAGATGTAAAAGTGTGTGTGAAGTATTAATATCACACACACACAAAATATATATTTTTAAAGTTTCTCTGTGCCTTAGTGTCTCATTATTTCACAGAAACTAAAATTTGTAAATAAGTTTGAGTCATAAAGCAGGTTATCAACAGACTGCCAAAGCTAACAATTTAAGTTGTCTAATTTGCCTGATGTTGATTAAATCATTTGGAGCAACCACTCAATTATAATTTGGCATCTCTTTTTTTTTTTTTAAGATTTTATTTATTTATTTGACAGACAGAGATCACAAGTAGGCAGAGAGGCAGGCAGAGAGGGAGGAGGAAGCAGGCTCCCTGCTAAGCAGAGAGCCCAATGCGGGGGTCGATCCCAGGACCCTGGGATCATGACCTGAGCCGAAGGCAGCGGCTTAACCCACTGAGCCACCCAGGTGCCCCATAATTTGGCATCTCTTTTATTTGCCTCTCAGTTAACATAAATACTCTCTTCCTGGCAGTTTTAGTTTTTTATTATAAGTTAATCACTGGACTTTATAGGGGTGCCTGGGTGGCTCAGTGGGTTAAGCCGCTGCCTTCAGCTCAGGTCATGATCCCAGGTCCTGGGTTCGAGCCCCACATCGGGCTTTCTGCTCAGCAGGGAGCCTGCTTCCTCCTCTCTCTCTGTCTGCCTCTCTGCCTACTTGTGATTTCTCTCTGTCAAATAAGTAAATAAAATCTTTAAAAAAAATAAGTTAATCACTGGACTTTATAAATCAGTTTCTTGTCAGTATATTTTATATCAGTTCACAAGACTTAATTCATCATCACAAAGCATACCGCTGAAAATTTCTAAGGATCTAGAAAACTGGAGATCCAGTCTCTAGAAGGCAATGTTACTTTAAGTCTTCCTTCACCAAAGTTCTGTTTGATCATTTTGCCTCCAAGGCAAAGTGATAACATGAGTCCTCCCAAGTATTTTTTCTTTACACTTTGAAAATCAAAAATATATCTTGTTAAGGATCAAAATTCCAGGAGGGAAATAACAGGAACTTCTATAAAGATAAGAGAATAAAAAAACCCTTTACTCTTCCACTGAAAAAAACTCAATGTTATTCTTTTAGAGATCATTAACATGTCTGGATGTTTATATTTTGCATGGCATCACAGAAAGAATAACATGAAGAATTACCAGACATGGATTCAAGTCCTTGCTCTGACAATATTCATCATATAGCATTAGAACATCACCGTGAGGCACCTGGGTGGCCTAGTCGGCTAAGCATCCAACTCTTGATTTCAGTTCAGGTCATGATTTCAGGGTCATGAGATCAAGCCCCACATTAGGCTCCACACTCAGCAGGGAGTCTGCTAGAGATTCTCTCTTTCCCTCTCCCTCTGTCCCCCCCCCACACCCACTCAGGCTGCTCTCTTTCAAGTAAATAAATCTTTCTAAAAAAGAGAACAACTCATTTTGTTTCATCTCAGTTTCTTTGATTCTAAAAATGGTTGTTTTGGTTAGATCTCTAAAATTCTATGAGAAGCCCTTTCATTTTTTTACAGGCTACTAACAGCAAATCCTTCAGGAAAATATGGTAGAGCAACTTCAATTCAGTAGAAGAAAAAGAACCAAAACAAGATATTATTTCCAAAACCAAAAACAAAACAGAACTTCAGCTATAATTACAAATTTAATTAGTGTTCTTTAAAGTGTTCCATAATAATTATTAATCCCCTTAATTTATGCCATCCACGTGAGGGATTATAAAAAAGAACAGAACAAAATTGAGGTCAAAATTCCAGTAGCTGAGATGTTATAGGGCAAGGGTCTAAAATGTTGTTAAGCTGTGAGGACACATACAGGGAAATCAGCCAGTGATCCTTACTTTTTAAAGTACACCTTGCCCATTTCTGTCAACAGACTCGAAACTCCGGAATGAGTCCTGGATATTTGTACAGTAAAATATGGTGTCTGCAAAATCAGGGTCACCCTAACCCTTTAAAAAAATAAGCACTATGTGCTTCTGACTTATCTGGAAAATCTAAACTATGTTTTTGAGATCACTCTCTGTTAGGTTTTATATGAAAATGCCTCCCCTTATCCCACTGCCTACTGCATGAACTTATGTATGTGATAAGCATCAAGCATTTTGAAATGCTCTGACATCTTTATAAATAAACCTGTCTGTCCTGAAATTCAGATAACAGTGTGTTTTTCATTTGTGAATGATTACTGAATGACTTTTAGAAATTGAGAAATTTGCAGAGAAATTTGCAGGAATTTTTTAAAAAATATTCCTCTTTTAGAAATAATCATCTTCCTGCTGTGCAATTCCTTTAATTTTAGTAATTAAAATTACATTTTTCTTTCACAAATATTTCTATCCTCTTAGTATACAGTTTAAATTGCTGTGTTTTATGGAAAACACATGATGGCTGATTTTCCCTTGAATCAGAAGTTTTTCTCAAATTATCCCAAATATATTCTACTTCCTTAAAAGGCAGCTTGGGGCACAGATGGGAAAGATAAAGCCCTTTATAATCATTAAAAGCATTGCTTTCCTGTACAAATTTTTCCTGTCAGGTTTCTGTCAGCATTTCTATCCAAGAACTGATCTTCCAGGCCTTTTATTTTTATTTTTCTTGATGGATACTTTTCCAAATTGATGTTTTGCATAGTATGGTAATAGAAATATGTACAATAACGTATAGGGAGAAAACTAAAATGAGAAAACCAAAATAATGACATTTTGCAAGTTGCTATTTCAGTGGTAGCCAGTTAAAGAAATAAGAAAAAATACTCTGTAAACTAAAGTGGAAAGAGCATTGAGCTTAATTTTGGGCCCCCATGGTCTCACTGCTATCTTGCCTTGAAGAGACCTTTGTCTCTGAGCTATAAAATGAATGTATGCAATCCTATTTCCTTTCAGGCTTTAAAAGCTAAGACTATATTTTTAATTCATCATGTATGTTATAGGCTGAATTATGTCCCTTCCAAATTCATATGAGTGTCAACCCCTAGTACATACAATGTGACTGTATTTGGAAATAAGGCCTTTGAAGAGATGTAAGCTAAAATGAGGTCATTAGGATGAGCCCTAATCCAATCTGACTGATGTCCTTATAAGAAAAGGAAATTTGAACAGAGTCGGGAATACGTGCACACAGAGGAGATCACGCGAAGATATAAGAGGAAGGCTGCTATGTGCAAGCTAAAGAGAAAGGCCTTAGAAGAAACCAAACCTGCTGAAATTTTTTTTCAGACTTCCAGCCTTTAAGAACAGTAAGAAAATTGATTTCTGTCGTTTAAGCCACTGTCTGTGGTATTTTTTGGTAGCCCTACGCACACCAATACGGTGTATAATAGTATTAAGCATTAGTTTTATTCCTTCTTTATTTTTAAAACAAGTAAAAGAACTTTCAATTTTAATTATTCAATCTCAAAAAATATCTCCTGTATAAACTAAAATATATTTACCAAATAAAAGCATTATACCTTACCGCTCATATCTTATTTTTCTATTTCAACTTTTTTTTTCTGTTTTCAACTTTTAAAGACAAAAATTTTCTGTTACATAGAATGGGGATTAGCTAATGTTTCTGTGAAGTGCCAGATGATAAATATTTTAGGCTTTGCTGGCCACATGATTTTTTTAAAAAGATTTTATTTATTTATTTGACACAGTGAGAGAGGGAGAGAGAGCACAAGCAGGGGGAGCAGCAGGCAGAGGGAGAGTGATGAAGCAGACTCCCTGCTGAGCAAGGACCCCCCCCATATGGTACTCCATGTGGGACTCCATCGCAGGACCTTAGATCATGACTTGAGCCAAAGGCAGCCTCTTAACCAACTGAGCCACTCAGGCACCCTGGTCACATGATTTTTCTTGCAACCACTCAATTTTGCTGTTGTAACAATATATGAACAAAAATGTATGGCTATGTTCTAATAAAACATTATTTATAGACACTGAAATTTGAATTTCATGTAACTTTCACATATTTTAAAACATTATTCTTACTTCGAAAATTTTCAAATACTGAAAAAAGGGAAAAAGTCAATCTTAGCTTGCTGGCTGTTACCGTAGTTTGCCAACCTTGAAATGGTATAACAAAAGTGACCAGCTTCTGTTTATTCCTCCTTACATCACTGCTGTTTTAAATGTATGTTTAATTGTAAAAGTATGTAGTACCATGGTGGTTTGAGGCCAGACCAAGGCAGATGCAAGCTCAAATGATTCCTTACTGGTAGGAATTTACCCTAGAAATGAAACCACATAGTTGAGTCTGCACATGTCAGTGCCTCTATATGACTAAGGAGTTCTCTGAATTGACTTTCATAAATATGCTAATTTGAAGCTTACAGTTATTGTTAGAACTGATCAGTAAATACAATATTATTTAGGAATTTAGGCCCCAAACTAGCCTGCAGGTCAAATTTCATTCTCTGATTATTTCTGTATATAAAGTTTTATTGGAACACAGCCACTCCCATCCATTTATGTACTGTCTACATCTGCTTTTGCTCTACATTGGTAGGGTAAGTAATTGTGACAGAGATCTTACATTCCCCAAAGTCCAAAATGTTAACTATCTGACCCTTTACAGAAAAAATTTTCTGACTCCAAGACCAACAAAACATATTCTTTTTTTTTTTTTCTGGGAACTCTATTTTAACCCCAAGATTATTTAGAATGGCTGGCGTTTGTTGATGACAAAGAGCAAAACGACTAGAAAAAATTTATGTACTTATTTACTGATTGCCTGCATCCAGTGTAGACCATTCCCACTGCCCTGTTCTTGGTACACCACTAACGTATAAAAAACTTTGGACTGAGTAGCGATCTGGAGTTCAGACTCTGTAGATATTTGGAGTTGTACAATTCTTTACATAATATATTAATTGGGACTTAGATTCTACCTGGCTGGTCATACAGAGCTATTTGAATACATAAATATATATGAGGTAGAAGAACCTTTGAGGAGAAAAATGTTTGGAAGGTATCACCCCTTCTTTTTGAGGGTCAAAATGATCAAAACAAACGGTAGACTATTTCTGTTTTATGTACCATTGCTTGAGCGGTGCCTCACATATAGGAAGCACTCAATACATATTTATAGTCAGACAATGGAAACTCCAACCAAGGAGAGGTGTCAGGAAAGGGTCATGGATGATGCCTGAGAACATGAAATGGATAATGTTGGTATAGGCCAACTTAAGGATGGGTATTGATTTACCACCTAACCCAACCAGCCTGGAATCTTGGGTGCACTTGTGGGAAAATAGCTATGTGAGTGACTCTAGGAGCTTACCTTGCATCATTAAATTGGTAACTTTGGGGCCCCAGTTACGTGTGTATGTGTGCGTGTGTGTTTGCGTGTGTTGGGGACACCTCATTGAAGGAAGTAGCATCTTCGCCTTTGTTTGAGAATCACCTCAGTTAGTGGAGGCTGGTGATTCAGTCATGGCCAAACCTTTGTTTTAACAGACTCAAAGATCTAATATTCAATAGTAGTGAGCCTAAAGATGGACATGGAGTTAATAGAACTAAGTCTGTGAGGTTGTCAAGACTTGGCCATTAAGTTGTCACCCCAGGGAAGCAGATATGGAAGCTTCAGGAGTCCTCAGTGGCTCCAGAAGGTAATGGAGTAGGGACCTCCAAAATATAGCAGTAGGCAGTCAGATTTTGGGGGAACAGTGGTAGAGTGGGTTGGATGAATTCCTGTCCAATCGGAAAAGAGAAAGAGAGAATGAGAGAAAGAGAGAGGAATTGATTTCCTGAGCACTGAGAAATATCAAGATACTTAGATAAATGAGCCCTGAGAAACACTGGTGATCTTACAGAGAAAATGGATAGATACTTCAAAGAATGGCAATTGGGATTCTAATATAATGTGATATAATTTTTTAGTCATTGACTATTGAGATAAAAATATTTAGTTACAGAGTTAAGCATATATTCAGCCAGAAATACCTAAGTAATTATTAATTATTGCTTAATAACATCTACCTCCATCATGCCTCTCTTCAGATACATTAAATCTAGCACTAAAGAGAAACCATAGTCCAGCATATTTTGCCCTTGGAGGTTAACCTAAGTCTTTACTTGTGGCAGATGGCAAAGATGAATGATGTAAGGTCAAGGCCATCAGTAAAGGGAATCTTTCTTACTAATATGTTATCTAAAATGGCTATTTGTGTTCTGTTTTTGACATTGTTAATAAAACATATATATTACCCATTTCCTATTTCTTTAATTTTTGTTATAGTCTTATCTAGTAATGGGTTTGTTTTACAAATTTGCTGCAATGGAACTAAAGAGTCAAAACTTTTAATTTTTGTTTTGCCTTATTTACTTCATAGTTTTTATTTCTAACTTTGTCAGCCTGATTAAAATGTTATAATGATTGACCTATGTCAACATCCTTTGGTAGAGATGGTTATTCTTTATTTGACATTCAGGATATTAGTTTCATTTATTTTCTTCTGGATAGAATTTTCCAATGATAACTGAACTCTGTCAGGTAGTAGAGAATGGTTAACTGATCATTCTTCTGTCTCTTCAAAAATACAAGATTAATAAGCTGACCCTCACATAGAAAAATCTCAAGATTTAAATATTACTACTACTAGGAACAATCATAAATAACATTCAGGCAATGTGTTTATTGGTTTCATATTCATTAAATTCTCATAACACAAGGAAGCATGTATAATTATACCCATTTTACAACTCAGGACCTTAATGATTAGACCTTAAACCTTGTCACTTATACAAGTGACAAGAATGTATGGTCCCATATAATTAACAGAGGATTCCTTTAAATCTCAGTTTCCTCTTGTATAAATAAACTACTGTTCTAGCTCAGTGAGTCAGAAGTGCATCTTAAAAGAGTGTACACTTTAAAAATGTATACCAAAATAAGCAAAAGGGAGACTGGAAAAAAGTGTCCTCTCTGGTGCAAATAAGATAGGTCCCAATATAATATTAAATAGTGATGTATAATATGTCACATGTAATGTAATTTAGTCCAAATTGAATTGAGAGCCAATACATCATTCCTTAGCTTGTAAACACAGGAAAATGATGCAGAGAGTGAATGGAAGAAATGCCCAGTGTTTCATACCAGGAAAGGTACAGTTTGGAAGTGTGGTTAAATTACAAGAAGGACAAGAAAGAACAGACATGAGGGCCATTTGCCTTCACAAACTAGAAAGGGAAAGGGGGCTGGCGAATATGTTCAATAAAGATGTAAACCTCTCTCTACTTTGTTTCTGATTAGAAAGAATAAGACATAGAGCATGATAACCTCATAACAGCAGATGATAATTAAACACAAGGGGAAAAATACATGTGGATTAATAATGCACATGAAAGGAAAAACTATTAATTCAAATATTAGGAAAATTGCTAGTTCACTCTAAAGGTGGGAAGTTTAATGATGTTAAAAGGATACCTCTCTTAGAGACAGGAAAATCCCCAATCCCATGGAGTCAGCTGCAAAAAAATTTGAGGAGGGGTGTTCCTGGGTATTTCAGTTGGTTAAGCGATGGACTCTTGGTTTCTGCTCAGGTCAGGATCTTAGAGTCTTGAGATCAAGCCCTGCCAGAGGCTCCACGCTGGGTGTGGAGCCTATTGAAGATTTTCTTTCTCCCTCTCCATTCTGACCACCCAAACTGCTCTCTCTGTCACATCCACATTCTCTCTCAAAAAATTTTTTTTTCTGAGGAGAAATGGCACAAATCTCATACTAACCATGGTTTTGGCTTCCTATCACTCTCATGCCACAAGATAATTAAATATAGAAGACATATATCTTTAATAAAAATAGTTGCCAGGAAAAGAAAAAAAAAAGACTGTCAAGAAGATTTCATTCATTCAGTTTTAGATAACTAACAGACCCAGGTAAATTATGATCATCCAAAAGGATAAAACTGGGAAGAAAATGAATATGGATTGGAAAATATAGATATGAACAATATTTTAGGAGATATATTCCAGGAAGCAGAAGAAATATAACATCTCCATATTTTCAAGAAAATTTACCCCCAAAATGGAAACTTACCAAACAATGGACTTTATAAAGTGAAATCATTAAGTAAGAAATGGAGGATGTGAGAAAAGACTCAGTGGCAATGACATCAAAAGACTTTTAAAATCTAATTAGAAACTAACCTAAATAGACATTACTGAAAACAAAAGCAATGATCCAAAGATGGGCTTGAGAAAACTGTACAGAAAGCAAAAATGAAGAAATTACAGAAAACATGGTACCTGTGCTGGAAAAATAATAATGATAAAATATTTAGAGAAATGCTATGCATGAAAACACAATAGGATGGTTGAAACTACCAGAAATATTTAAAGATATAATAGGCAAGTACTTAGTAAGTTGAGGGAAATTCAAATATGCTAAACAAAGATTTTTATTTTATCTTTTTGTTTTACTTTTAAAAAAATATTTTATTTATTTATTTGAGAAAGAGAGAGAACACTCCATTTGGGGGAAGGACAGAGGGAGAGAATCTCAAGCAGACTCTGTGCTGAACATGGAGACTGACATGGGGCTAAAGTTCCTGGTCCTGAGATCATGAACTAGGCTGAAATCAAGAGTCAGGTGCATAACTGAGTGAGCAACCCAAGCATCCCTATTTTTTTTCAATTAACTAAAGTACAGAAAAGTAAATTGATGAATTTATGTTAATAGCATTTTCAAGGGTAGGATGAAAGCAGGAATAGTGTCAATCATTGTTAACTGAAGAGTTTGGATTGAAAATCCACATGAAGGCAGGAGACATGGCTAGCATCCACATAGAGGCAGGAGAAGTTAGTAAAGAAACACACCTTATTCATAAAACTGAAACGAACTCAGTGAAAAAGAGGCTACAGAGAATTCATGCATTGGCAGCGAGGAGAAACAAAAAACTTATGTGTGTTTTTCTGGACTCATGGGAACTGGAAGTACAAAGTATGCCTTACCATACATAATTCATTCCAAATAACCATGTCAGTTAAGGTTAAAAAATTCTGATGGCATATTTATAATCATTTTTTTTGCATTTAATCTCCAAATCTCTAAAACTCCTTAAAATGACATTCTCAAAGTCCTTGAGAAAACCTGAAAATAAGACAACAGGTTGAGACCTAAGTGAAGCCAAAGTGAATTCTGAGTCCCAAACTGTAGCAGGAGAGACAAATTAAAACTTAGGTTTTGAACTTTCCTGGTGTGAGAGTTTTTGAGTTAGATAACATTTAACTATTGTAGCATTTCTGTCAATGTTCATACCTGAAAACAGGTCAGTTGTGAGGTTGTTAAAAGGTTATTATTTATGATCAGTGGAGATAAATTTTGTTAACTGCTATTCTTGGTGATCCAGAGGGTAGTGGTTTACGATGCAAGATTTGTATCTTAAATGACCTTGTTTTTTCCTTTGAAATAAAGAATAGGTTTGAAATTTATAGCACTTATTATGTATTTCTGAATGATAGCTGAAGAGAGAACTTTTATTTGGGGCAAGAGATTTTTTTTTAATATAAAGAACATAGAGCTATTTTATAAAACAAATATTTGAGGGGGTGCCTGGGTGGCTAAGTTGGCTCAGCATCTACCTCGTGATTTCAGTTTAGGTCATGATCTCAGGATCATGAGAGTGAGCCCTTCATCAGGCTCCATGCTCAGCTCAGAGTCTGCATGAGATTCTCTCTCCTTCTCCCTCTGCCCTTCCCCACCTCCTACATGCTCTTTCTCTCAAATAAAATAAAAAAAGTCTTCTAAAAAAAACAAGTATTTGGTTTATTTGGGGTCTCTAAAAAATATAATAGACCAATGGATGTAATAATGATAATACAATCCTCCACTAATGAAGAGCTATCTATTTATTTAAAGATTATCAGGGATTTATCACAAGTTATGAGATAGGTACTATTATTACGCCACTTTTGCAGATAGGAAACTTGGGCTCAAGATGACAGCAAAGCTGCTAACAGTGCTTGATCTATAGGAACCCAAAGCCCTTTCGCCACTTTGTCTCCACTTTGGAAATAACAGGAAAACAGATTTTAGCTCAGGATCAGGAAGCTCTTTAAAATTAAATTAAACTCTCTTAAAACTAAAAGTGAAAATGGACTAAGCTATTTTGGGGAGCATTGAGTTTCTCTCACAGAAAAAATCATACAGGGCTGAGAGTACTATAAATCTAAGATCAAGGCACCAGCAGATGTGGTATCTGGTGAGAGCCCCACTTTCTGGTTCACAAACGGCTGTCTTTTTGCTGCAACATCACATAGTAGAAGGGGCAAGGGGCTCTCTTGGGTCTCTTTTATAGGGGCACTAATCTCATTCATGACCCAATTATCTCCTGAAGCTGCATCTACAAAAAACCCTCAATTAGGGGATTAGGTTTCAATATATGAATTTGGGGAAACATAAACATTCAGTCTACAGCAGTTTGGTTGAAATGAAGTTCCCAAAAACTAAAACTAAAAAAGGAGGAGTAGGAGGAAGAGGAAGAAAAGTGGTATTAGAGAGACTTAAGGGATCTTTTTAGAACAGAAAGGAAGTACAGGCTACCTTGAAAGGGACTGGAATGGGAACAGACCAGTTGCCTTGGAGCAGGGCAACCCATCACTAACTCTTCTCTCTCTTCATGTCTGCTCAACTATTGAATCTAGTTCATCTTCCCCTTGGTGTGCAGCCTGGCTGCTTTCTCAGTTCACCTCACACACTGCCCCTATACTTGACCTTCAGGGTCTTCCATTTAAAGTGCTCATGGTGGGGGGTGGCTGGGTGGCTTAGCCGGTTAAGGGTCTGTCTTCCACTCAGGTCATGATTTCATGACCTGAGATTGAGCCCCACATCAGACTCTCTGCTCAGCAGGGAGCCTGCTTCCCCCTTTCTCTCTGCCTGCCTCTCTGCCTACTTGTGATTTCTCTCCCCCTGTCAAATAAATAAATAAATCCTTAAAAAAATAATAAAGTGCTCATAGGGATGTTAGAGGCAAGACCTGGCATCAAATGCCTTTGGGAGAAAACTGAGGTAGGAGGAAGTGAAGGTGAGGGGAAAAGCTTATGGAAGGAAGGGTTAGAGCAAGTGGAAACAAAAAGAGGACTGGGTAATGAAATGGAAATCAAGGAAGATTTTCAACAGTAAGAAATAATGTTTTAAGGACATGTCTCATTGAAAATCAAGGAAAAGCTATCATTTTTTATTAAGGCATAACTGAACTCCATATTGTTGATTTGCCTTTTACTTCTATAAAAATAATTGAAGTTCTGCTTAAATATATTAATACAGGAAAACATTTTCATAATCCCTCTCCTCCTCCCTTTCTTCCTCATTGTTTTTAACAGAGCTTGCCCAGTAGAGTGAGGAAATTATAGTCAGGTATCTCCTCTACCAAGAGTTAATGCTTCTAAGCCAACTTGTAAATTAGATGTAAAATCTATCCAGCACAGTTTTTATGCTCTATCGCCTTTACTGGTTCTGCCTTTCCAATTCTGAGGTAAAAAGTACAAGCTGGAGAGCTTCTTATTTTTGTAACACAAATGTGCTGCATTCATGTCCATATACCAAAGTATTAAACTGCACAATAATCCAAGGGAGATTTTTCTACCATATGTTATATTTAGTAGCTTGAAATGTGCTTTTATGTTTTAGCTCTTCTCTGTCTCAGATAGTCTCGAGTTTGTTTTTGCTGTTGTTTGGTGTTTTGTTTTGTTTTGTTTTTCAAAACAAGCCTATGTCAAAGAAAAATACAGAACTTTGTAGGTCCGATACTCATCCTTTTTTTTTTTTTTTAACTTAATGTTTCAATGGCTTAAGAAAATCAGTGTTCCATAAGCACAAATGAAGTGGGTAATACAATGAAAATGGGCCTTGGGTCATGTTTTAAGAAACTGGATTTTTAAAAAATGAGGATGAACTCAAGCCCTCAATAGCTCTGATTTAATTTCCTGTAGAGTAAATCCATTCTCAGGCACCCGTGGATAAGTTTGTTATTTAGCACTTCACTGAGTCTCTTTTTGAACTTTACAAAGAAGCAGACTCAGGGTCACAGGGTCCAAGAGCTTTGCCTTGTTCACAGTGGGAATGTGGACCATCCCCTGACACACAGCTCTGACCTTTTAGTACATGGTCACTGCTTTTCACCCTTGATCACTGGATAGGAATTATCCATGTGCAGAGAACTGCTTTGTTAACTTTGGTCATACCATACATTCCTGGTAAAAACTGAAGAAGGATTACTGGAAAGAAAAGATGGGAGAGAAATTGAATTACTTATTTTTTAATGGACTTTTTATATATCTTTGTGGGGCATATATTTTGTCTCACAAATACCACAGAATCATTTTGTTTTCTTTTCAGAATTTTGAATTTTCTAACCGTTAATTTTTTTCTGTTATAAACATATACTAGCAAACATATACTAGGGGTGGGGGGGGACTTTTCCTTAAATACTTACAAACTAGAACATAGTAAGTTGGTCAGAAGAAGTCTCTTGGTCATCTGGTCCGATCTCTTTATGACCTGAATGATGCATGTGAAGAAACCCAGGAACACAGGAACTTCTCCCAGGGTTATGCAGTGAGTTAATAGCCAGGCTGACATTTGAACTGAATTCTTTGGATTCATGGCAAACTTTCTTCCCACAGGACAACTGGTTGCCTCTAGGTGAGCGGATGCTTGTCCCTTTTCTGTCTGGGACTCCCTGACATTTTTCATAACACCCCTCATGTTTTTATAGTTAAGGATATTGTTGACAAAAAGATGGAGATGGTGTCACAGTCAAGGCTTCTATCTGGTATGTCCTGAGCTGCTGAGTACTGAACTCCAGAAAGCTCTCTCTGATTATCATGACTAGTGGCTGATTGGCCTCCAAGAGCTACATGAGGGAGATTATCACGTTAGGGAAGTGTCTTTCCGAAATCTAGAAACTTTTTTTTTTTAAAGATTTTATTTATTTATTTGACAGACAAAGATCACAAGTAGGCAGAGAGGCAGGAAGAGAGAGAGGAAGGGAAGTAGGCTCCCCGCTGAGCAGGGAGCCCAATGCAGGACTCGATCCCAGGACCCTGAGATCATGACCTGAGCTGAAGGCAGAGGCTTTAACCCACTGAGCCACCCAGGCGCCCCCGAAATCCAGAAACTTTTGATTTTCTCTCTCATGAAGTAGACCCTCACTTCAGTAATAGTTCTTTTTTCAGATGAAGTTGCTATAGAATAGGAATAAAGAATGTTGCTTTGAGAGTTTTTTCTCTAGAGAATCTTCTAGATTACATTTTTATGTATGAGATAGTATGAGATAGTATGAGACTATCTAAAATATTTAGAATAAATGTTTTTTTCTGACTCACAATTCCTATTCCTATAGAATAGGAATAAAGAATGTTGCTTTGAGAGTTTTTTCTCTAAAGAATCTTCTAGATTACATTTTTATGTATGAGATAGTATGAGATAGTATGAGACTATCTAAAATATTTAGAATAAATGTTTTTTTCTGACTCACAAAAAAAAAAAAAGCATAATGAATATAACTAATATATAATAGTTATATATATATATATAATATAATATAATATAATTCACATAATGAATATAACTTCAAATGGTAGACTACTTTAATAGTCCACTAAAAAATCTGGAAAAGTAGGGGCACCTGGGTGGCTCAGTGGGTTAAGCCTCTGCCTTCAGCTCAGGTCATGATCTCAGGGTCCTGGGATGGAGCCCCGCATTAGGCTCTCTGTTCAGTGGGGAGCCTGCTTCCACCTTTCTCTGCCTGCCTCCCTGCCTACTTGTGATCTCTCTCTCTGTGTCAAATTAATTAATTAATTAATTAATTAAAAATCTGGAAAAGTACATCTTGAAATTTGAAAAATGATAGTTTCTCTAAATTTTCTAAATTTTTCTAGTTATGTTTAAAATTTTTATTCTCAAATTTTGTTTTCATATTTATTTCATACACTCAGAAGAGAAACTTCCTATAAATTAAGCTGTAATATGATTTCATTGCACTTTAGTTTTCAATCAAAATAAGCTTAGTGCTATCTAGGAGAAGAAATCAAATAATTTAAAATATTTGGATATTAAAATAATATCCCCTCTTGGGAATGTTATGAGAATAACTAATTCCCAAAAGATAAAATTATTAAACTTCTTAACAGAATGATAGTATACAATTCCAAAGGTATTATTACCAAAATATTTCTTGTTTTTAACCAATGTTACAAAAGGATAGTTAATATTTCAATATAGGAAAACTATGGTGAAAATTTACTTTTTTTTAAAAGATTATTTATTTTAGAGAAAGAGAAAGAGCTTGAGAGCAAGGGAAGGGGGAGAGGGAGAGAATCTCAAGCAGATTCCCCACTGATGGGGAGCCCAACGTAGGGCTTGATCTCACAACCCTGGGATCACAAACTAAGTGGGAACCTAGAGTTGCCATCTCAACCTACTGAGCCACCAGGCACCTCTGGTGAAGATTTACTTTAATTTTATATCCATCAATCAACATATAGCCCAATTCATGAGTCATTTGGTTATATTATATAAATCAATAAAAATATTTTTCAAGGTTTATAGCTAAAGTTAAGAGCTACAACTTTTAAAATATTCAGAAATAGTATTTTTCTTTTCAACTCTTGAGTTATTTATAGCGTACAGAAGTGAATGTAAATGAATGTATGTGTAACAATACAGGATATAGTTAGTAAAAACTATAACTAAACTAAAAACACTTAGTAGTCTTTAGACTGCATTACATTGCCAAAGTGTTACAAGTATACATGCTTCCAAAGTCTGTGTTTTTAGTGTTGTTTATTTGATGGGGATAATCTCTCTTCACAGGAAGTTAGCATTACATGAGCAGGAGACTCACCAGAGACCTTTTATCCACTGACATTTCCCTTTTTTTTTATACTTATTACTATGAAAAATGCATTGAACTGATGATGAGAATTACAGATTCCAGTAATAAGGAATGGCATGATTTTTCTTACTAAGTCTCAGCTGTTGGTTATTTCCTGGCCAAGGTACCTAGGCAAGCACATAGCCTGAAGGGGGGCTGTGTCCAGCAGTATGGCAGGGACTAATGGGTCCTAAACCAGGTTTGATTCCTGACCTCTATAGGAGCTTCCCAATTTCCTGAGTCAGTGAATAGAGTCAAAAGACCAACATGTTAAAATGAAGGATAGATCTGTAAGTAGAACTGAAAAATAAGAACAATTAGTCTATTTCAGTGTTATTGTTGCAGTCAGATTCCATGTTCTTCCTTCCCTTCTCCCCTCACAACTCCCATTTTTTGATAACCATCCTGTCATCTTCTATATCTTCCTTTATTAGCAGGCTAAGGAATTAGCTGATATCAGTGTGCAGTGCTAAATCAACATCTCATGTTCTCAATTTATTGATACACCACTCACTTAAATGGCACTTTCTGAATTCCTTCCATCCAACACACACACACAAACACACACACACACACACACACACACACACACACACACACACAACATGCCCAAACATAAAGGACAGATTGGGGGATTGCTTTCTGCTCTACAAATTGCACTATATGTGTAGTGACCTTTCATCCTATTGTGCAACCTGCATAGGAAGATCTTTCTCTTCTGTTGCTATTAAACCATTGCCTGATTCATCTGGTTCTTTCCTGCTCTTGAATGAAATCATAGAGAAAACTGTATGCACATATGGACATATAATTCACTTTAATTTGGTTGAAGTTTCAACAGATGAATTTTGCATTATAAACATTTTATGTTTTTAAAACTAAATGTCAGCCCAGAGTTTCTTATTTTTATAGGGCTCAACATATTTCAAAGCTAGAAGATAACAAAACGGTGAATTCTTAATGTCAAAGGCAAAAGAACAGTAACAACAATGAACAATGATGAATTTTATTTTATTTAGCTATGATTACAATAGGGAGAACATTCTAGATCTGAAGAGTAGAGTGCCTTGGCAGTGTATAGTTTTATAGGGAAGACTTTTTATAGGGAGGAATAGACAAGTTCCAGAAAGGATGATTTTACAGTGGAATTGGTTTTGTCATCAAAGGAGTTCAGTCAGTCAGTTGAATAAGAAACATTTACCTCCGTGTCTAAGATCTTTTGGCAGGGAGAGTAAGTCTGGCTAGTTATTTAGAAGACAAAGAATGGGAGTTTGAAAAGTCCTTCAGTGTGGCCAAAGGTAAACAAGGGAGTCACTGAGAGTCTAATGGGAATCAGAAATAAGAGTTGACCATGAGGGTTGCCTTGGTGGCTCAGTTGGTTAGGCATCTGACTCTTGATTTTGGCTCAGGTCATGATCTCAGGATCTTGAGACAGAGCCCCATGTTGGGCTCCACAGGGCATGGAACCTCCTTAAGATTCTCTTTTTCACCTTCTCTCTCTGCCCCCTGTCTCTCAGTGGGGGAAAAAAGTTGACAATAATTCTTACCTAAGTCAAATGGAAAATGAGTCTTACTTAAGTCAAATGGAGAAGATGGGTCTTTGTAGTAAAAGTTGAGAATTTTAAAAAATATTTATTCATGAATACATTGAAAATAACAAAGCTCATAATCACATGGGTGATTTTTACTATTAATATAATTTACAGTTAAGATGGATAATAATTTTGCAAAAAAAAAAAAAAAAAAACCTATATTCCCAAGGAAAAAAGTTAGCAAACAGAGTGCCATTTAATTTTTTTTAAATATTTGTTATGTCTGTCTTAATATAAGAGAACTGAACTCTCATATTGGTTTCTGCATTCATTTGGTTGTAATATTTTGGTTGAAATAAACAAAGAATATCTGCCTTCGCATTGGTATGTAGTTGGAAAGGGGAAGAGTAGACTTTTTGGGTAATTGTATTCCTCTTTGAATTATACCAAAATTCAACAAACTCTAAATTTTTAAGATTACTACCAGGTGGAATCTGAAACTATCAATGAGCTATCCATATTCTTTTACAATAGACTATAGTCTATTTGTCTATTTGCATTTTGAACAGATCTTTTACCCATGCATGGTTTTGTAACATTACACATTAGTCTTATGGAAAATGTTGAACCACTGAGTAATACAGACCTTTTAATGTATCAAAAAATAATATTCATTAATATTACCACTGATCACATCAGAAGTCTTTTAGTACTAGGAAGCTCCTCACATTGGTTTGACATTTTCTAAAATTCTAATTTTTGTTTGGAAAGTCTGAATTACATAATTGAGAGCAAATCCTATCCATTGTTTTCCTTGATGTAAAGGCTCACTTTTTTAATTTTTGAGAAAATTTCTGCCAAACACCCAAGTCTCGAAAGCCATAGTTTGTCTGTTAGCCCTTATTTCAAGAAAAAGAGTATTCTATGAAAAAAAGAAGCGAGTTCATTCAGCTCAGAAATTTGCTTAAGAAAATTGTTTAAGTGATTTTCCTCAAGACAACCATTGTTCCTTGTTGGGCAACAGGGTTCTCTGTGCACATTCCTAATTCTTTGAACAGAATCTTAAAAGAGGTATACTCAAGTGTTGAGATTTAATAAAATCTAGAAATTGATTGCTTCATTAAGTGAATATTCTTTTTTAAATTTTTATTTAAATCAATTAATTAACATATAATATATTATTTTTTTCAGGGTTACAGGTCTGTGATTCATCAGTCTTATATAATACCCAGTGCTCATTACTACACATATCCTCCCCAATGTCTGTCGCTCAGTTATCCCATCCATCCACTCTCCTCCTCTCCAGCAACCTTCAGTTTGTCTCCTATAATTCGGTCTCTTATGGTTTGTCACCCTCTCTGGTTTCATCTTGTTGCATTTTTTTCCTCTCTTTCCCTATGATTCTCTGTCTTGTTTCTTAAATTCCACATATCAGTGAGATCATATGATAATCGTCTTTCTCTGATTGACTTATTTCACTTAGCATAATACCCTCTAGTGAAGTGAATATTCTTAAGTGATACTGGCTTTTTTTCTTTTTCCTTTCTTTTTTCTTTTTCTTTTTCCTTCTTTCTTATCAGTGCATAGCAATGAAAATGTAATGGACAGTTTGGACCCAATGCCTTGTAAAGAGTCAACAACACTACCCAACAGAACTTTGCACCATCAATGTACAGGTCAACATAGTAAAAAGGCAAATAATGCCTTAATACTATTAGGAAATTTGTTTTGACCTTGAAAGGGTCTTGGGAACTCCTAAGAGGCATCAGACCACACTTTGAGACCTGCTAATCTAGTGCAATGTCTATGTAAATAAGGAGCAAAAAAGTTCTTTTGAGTAAAAGATTCATTCAAAATGCAAATAGACCAATAGACAACAATGTTACAGTGTAGAGAGTCACTGATATGATTTCAGATCCTACATTGTAATATCTTAAAACTATTAAAAATACACCCACAGCCTGAGTATCTATTATTAGGTCTGCTAAATATTTGGCAAAAATAATAATGAAAATTAAGAAACCCTACAATATTGGGGCACCCGGGTGGCTCAGTTGTTAAGTGTCTCTGTTCTGCTCAAGTCATAATCCCAGGGTCCTGGGATCAAGCCCCATCAGGAATCCACGCTCAGTGTGGAATCTGCGTCTCCCTCTCCCTCTACCTGCAGCTTTGCCTGCCTGTGCTCCATTTCTCTCTCTCTCTCTGTCAAATAAATAAATAAATTCTTTAAAAAAAAAAAGAATTCCTACAATATCATTAATATCTTCTTCAACAACTTTATGTCGTGGTTTCTTTTTTCTTTTCTGCTACTGCTCTAGAGACCTTTCCACCAGTAGGCTTTCCACATTCTAAACAATCATAGCTTTCACAATCCGAGTTGCTCCTTGCTCCTGATGTTTGTTCTGACACTGGCCATTGTTTTAAACTAGACTGTTTCATTTTGTATTGCATCTTGTGAAAGCTCAAATGCCTAGGAGCTTTTATAAAAATGTCCATTTTTTTTTCAAGTATGTGATGGTCTACTTTTAAAATCAATAGGAATTGGAATACATTTCTTCCTAAAAGCTAATGAAATATAAATTTTTCAACAAAACATTAATATAAGGCCATACATAGAATCATACAGGAGGCACACCCATGCTGTATAGAAGGATATGTACCTCTTACATTCCTTGCATTCCCAACCATTTGTTCATCAATAATCATATTTATCCATTTTCCCTTGGTAACACATCTTATGCTTGGTTTCACTCATTGTGTATTTTCCAAACCACTGGCGTATGCCAAAAACAAACAAACAAAACAACAACAACAACAAAAACAAACAAACAAAGGATCACAAAAATGTTCACTTTAACAATATAATCTTCTGGGCAAAAGAAGAGCAGGCCTCAGAGTTGTTGTTTTTTTTTTTTTAAGATTTTATTTGTTTATCTGACAGAGAGAGATCACAAGTAGACAGAGAGGCAGGCAGAGAAAGAGAGAGAGAGAGAGAGGGAAGCAGGCTCCCTGCTGAGCAGAGAGCCCGATGCGGGACTCGATCCCAGGACCCTGAGATCATGACCTGAGCTGAAGGCAGCAGCTTAACCCACTGAGCCACCCAGATGCCCCGGCCTCAGAGTTTTTATGGGAAGTTTAGACATTGAATGCCTAGAACGATATGCCCCAGACACTACACTGGGGCACAGCTGAGCCAGCCACAGGGGCTGCCTAGAAGGCTGGCACCTAGCCTTCTTTTTAAAGGGATGTGAAGCAAGCATCTTGCAAGTTGGGAAACCTCTTGTATTGGTTTGCTTGGGCTGCTACAACAAATAACACAGATTGGGTGACTTAAACAATAGAATTTATTTTCTTACAGTCCTGGAAGCTAAAGGTCCAACATCAGAGTGTCAGGGGTTTGGTTGTAAACCTTGTTGTCATCTTGCCTTGTAGGTGGCACCCTGTGTCCTCACATGATTTTTTTTCTATGGGAATGCATATCCCTGATGTCCTTTGTGTGTCCAAATTTTCTCTTCTTATGAAGACATCACTCTGTTTGGATTAAGGTCCACTCATATGATGTCACTTCAATTTAATCACCTCTTTAGAGAACTTATTCCTAAATAGTTGTACTCAGAGATATTATGGGTTAGGGTTTCACCTCTAAGTTTTGAGGAGACACAATCCAGCCCATAACACCCCTACTCTTTTATTTTGGAAGGGTGAATGATTCTACCCACACCTAGAGAAAATCAAGCCAGTGTTAGGTTTAATGATTTCCCTTTCTCCAGGGAGAAGTAGCTACATGGGTTCAACTGTCATATCAAGCAGAAAGGAAATGACTCAACATAGGCCAGCCACTGAGAAGGGCATGTTACATACTTTTTCTTACTTGATCCTCACAATAATTAAGAATAAGGTATGATTGTAAGTCCCATTTTGCAGATTAAAAAAAAAAAAAACCCTGAAACTCAGAGACATAAAGTGCTACCCAAGGTCACAGAGTACCAGCAAAGCCACTTGTCACACCCTGCCCCCTCCAAATCCATCAAGGTGCACATTCTTACCACCACACTAGACTGCACAGGAAATGCAGAGCACCTAACACTGAGTCCGCCCCCTGGAAAGCATGAAATAAATGTTAGATATCCTCATTACTATCAACAATCCACATTATCATTATCATCACCATCAGCAATGGCAATCATCATCATGATCTACTCCAAAAGTTCAGCATTGTTATTCCCAACTTAGTAATGAGCAAATGGAAATCTGAAGAGGAAAAATATGTGTGCTTGGGATTTTTGACATTGTTTTTCTAACTGCAAAGCTCTTTCCACTATACCCTGTTGCCTTTGTTGAACTGTTTTCTGCAATTTGAGGACTTCATTCTCCAGGTTTCATTCATGTGTTATTCCCTCATGGCAGGAGTCAGGGGAATGGAAGGAAGTAAGATAGTGGTTAAAAGCTGGGAACTGTGAATCAGAGCTTCTGGCCTCTGCTCTGTCCACGTATGTGAGTTTCCACACAGAATTTCTTTATACAGTATCCATTAGTCACAGAAACTTTATTTGTTGTGGAACTCTAAATGGGGCATTCTCCATTTGAATATAACTTACTCCATTTTGGAGTTTGGATATTTATCCTTTTTTTTTTAAGATTTTATTTATTTATCAGACAGAGATCACAAGTAGGCAGAGAGACAGGCAGAGAGAGAGAGAGGAGGAAGCAGGCTCCCTGCGGAGCAGAGAGCCCCATATGGCTCCATCCCAGGACCCTGAGATCATGACCTGAGCTGAAGGCAGAGGCTTTAACCCACTGAGTCACCCAGGAACCCCGGATATCCTTTTAAAAAAATAACCTGGGCATATTTGTGAGTAAAATATGGCACCCTTTTTAAATTAGTGTCAGATCTTAAATTTTAACTTATAATGAAAATAAACGCATATTTTCTTAACCTTTGAGGGATTACAGTTCCCTAATTATCAAGTTTCCACCTGGAAGCTATGTATGCTTTTTAATTGTGTCAAAGCCACTTGCACATGATCTTGAATAAATTGGATTGTGAATATTTACTATGGAGGTTAACGGTATACTAGGGCCATAAAGAAAATAATCAACCGAATATTTCAGCACAGTTCAGTTCTGTTTCAGCTGAATACACAGTCTAATTTTCAAGACATAGAATATCCACAATGTTTTGAATGTATCATGACTCGTCATTTCTGACCAGTAACAAAACACATATTTTATTGCCCACAATCACAGCTCATTTTCCGTGTGGATAGCAAAGAGTTCAGATGCCTTCAAATAATTTTGCTTCTTTTCAAATTTAGCACTAAAAAATATCTTAGGTATTGTATACTTTATAGAAAAAGTTTTAATAAAATTATCATTTTTCAGTAAGTAGTGTAATAGAAAAAATAAAATAGGTCTGATCTTTTATGCTCTACTCATGGGTGAGCATGTTTCATTTATTTATGAAAATAAAAAATAAGTTCTGTGAGAGAAAGGATTACGTCTGGCACCTAACATGGTTTTTAACACACCAAATAAATATACATTGAGTGAATAACTGATTGAATGAGTTCAACTGACCTTGGTATACAAAAATACCAGCCATTTTAGCAATTAACCAACTCACTTCATTTATAATTGAAAGCAATTATAATGAAGTAGGAAAATGCTAATGTCCCTTGGGTTGTTAGTAATGAAGAACTGAGAATTTTGTTCTTGGTAAAAATGTGATGTTTTGGGGTTTTTATACAGTCCTTTACAATGTACAAAAAAATTAAAGATTCTTTCTCTTCCTCCTGTATCAGTATATTTTGATTGTTTTATTTATAGTTTTTCCTTTTTTTAAAAAAATAGAAATACCACAGGACATGTCAATATCTATAGAGTTCCCTCTGCCATGATTGAAGACAGTTATGATTTCTTCAAAGCAGTTACTGACCTCAGACTGACTGAGTATGGCAGTTGAGGACTGCGGCTAAGGGCTCACCACCTAGAATGCAGTGAGTCAGCACTTCGGGTTTTCATTCCGAGCAGAGTCATTGACTCATGTGTGACCTTAAACAATCCTTTTGTGACTCAGTTTCCCTGAGGAAAATAGGTCTCATAAAATAGATAAGATTTGTGGTAGGAGCCTCAGCTGATCTTAATAGGCATTTTTAAATCTTAAAAGTCAAAACATAATTTACTTTTAAACTTTGTTTTCTCTTTTCTTCACAAGTGAATCATTTAGGGTCATATTGTATTAGTATTCTTCTTTACTTTCGCTTTGAAGATTATATATATTTTATATATATACATGTGCATTTATATATATATATATATTTTTTTTTTAAGAGGAATGGTTTGTATGGGACATACCAAGAATACCTGAAAATACACCCACAACACTTGAAAAGCTGTAATCACATAGTAATAACAATAATGATAGTTTTAATACAATACAAATATTGTTCAATATGGATATTTAATAATTAAATTAATAATTAAGTGGAATATGGTACTCTATTTATATAAATTGCTTCCCAAACCTTATAGATAAAATCTTTTTTTTAAGTGTAGTAAGAAGTGCAGGAAGATGATTTTGCAAAAATTCCCTTATATCTCTCTATCCCTTTTAAAATATCTTCTATTTTTGATTTTAAAAGAAAAGCATCCTCAAGTTCTGAAAACTTGTTAACTTCTGTGCCTAAAATGTGTTCATTCATTCCTTCATTCATTCACTCATCCTACAAACCTGATGCTCACTATGTGCTAGGTGCTACAGATGTAACAAGGGATAGGGAGACACAGCAAATTTCCTGCTAGAGTTCACCTGCTAGCAGGGAATAAATGGTGTGTAAGAACAGGCAAATAAAATAACTGCAAATTGTTGTAAGTGTAAACAAAGAATTAAAGTAGGAGCTATAATAGAGAATGAGAGAGGGAAACCTTTTTGAAAGTGTGAACAGAGACCATATTTCTAAGAAGTATCAGTTAAGCAAACCCCAAATAAGAAGTGGCCTTCTATGACAAGGAAACCGAATGAAGAATGAGTCTGACGTATGAAAGCCTGTGGTCTGTCCCAGGCTTGAGGTTAGACCCATATGGTTGAAATGTAATGAGAGTTGTATGGACAGGCCCCGGGTCATGCAGGGGTCATGTAGGCATAAGGGAACTATTGGGAAATTTATGTTAAATGCAATTAAGGAGTTTTCATAAAAGTTTACAATAAAAATTTTCACTTATTAATAATATTTTTCTTTCTCCTTTGATAAACTTCAATGGTCATTCTTTTCATTTTCTTTTTCTCAATCCCTACTCCCACTCACTACTTACTCTTCATTTTGTAGCCCCTCCACACTTGATATACATACTTAAATATGTAGTATTGTTTTACGTGCTTATGAGGTTTTGTATAAGTGGATCTAAAATCTTATTTTGTCTTTTTCACATTCAGTGTTGTGCTTTTCCATGTTGTTGTTGGGACACCGGGTCTGTTACCTCTAACCCTGCGTAGAATTCCAAATACAACACATCCACATTCATGCATCTATTCCCTGAGATAATAGATTCACATTCCTCAGTAATACAAAAAGTGCTGTGACAAACCTTCTTCTGCATGGTTGCTTGGGCCACTGAACAGGAAATAATCTGGGAAGTATACTCAGGGATGGCATTGATCATGCATACCTCACTTACTTGTGTGCTTTCACATTACTTTCTAGACTGGCTATACAAATTGACATTTCCGTAATAGCACACAAAATTCTTGTCTCCCTATATCCTCACCAACACTTTGTTTTATGAACCTTTATAATTTTGATATTCTGATGTCTACACCATGCTATCAAATATTTTCAGTTTCCTTTTTCTCTTATTATTAGTGAGTTTGAGTATCTCTTCACAGATTTGTTAACAATTTGGGCTTTCTTTCTTGGGTGTGGTTTGTTCACAGTCTTGTCATCTTTATACCAACAATTTTCTCTTTCTCTGTTCATCTGGAGAAAACCATTGTGTATTCTAGATAATAATCCCATATAGCTATTTAATAGTAGTTTTCTTTGTCTATTCTAGCTCCTGGATTTGTTGTTGCTGTACAGAAATCTTCCATTTTATTATAGCTGTCTGTCAATTTTTTTTCACTTTTGAGTTTGAGCTTTTAGAGACTTCTGTGAAGAAATCTTTCTCATTCCTAGGTCACAAAAAATCCTCCCATTTTTTTTTCCCCATTAACTTTGAATCTTATCTTTCACATTAAGGCTTATAATCCATCTAGTCTCCTTTTGTATCTGATATAAATTGGGAGCACAACTTTAGTTTTTTTCAAATAATGAGCCAATTTTTCCAATGTCATCTAGTAGAAAAATGTACCATGTTCATATTGCCTTTTGTTGCAATTATATCATAAATTATGTCCTAAATGTCTTCTTCTGAGCTTTTTTGTGGTCCATTAGTTTATTTTTCTATTCCTACCAAGATCCTACTTGTTTCTTTTTTATTAATACTATATTATCTCCTAATACATGGTAAATTTTCCCATTTGAGTCTTCTTTAAAAGCTTTAAGAGAATATTTAAACCCATCAAACTTACTCATCTCACAGAGGGAGAGAAAAAAATAAAAAGATAAGAAGATTTAGACAAACTCCAATATTAATGAAAAGAGATTATACTTGGCTTAACTATTGATTTAGTTATTGGATGAATCTGGTGCCAATTCAAATGAGGTTCTTATGTGCAAAATGTGGATACCTACATTCATATACATACATTTTCACATATATGCATATATAATATGCATTCATTTTCACATATATATGGATTCATATGCATATACATATATATAAAATCAGGTGTACAAGATGCAAAGGGATTTGAATTAAAAACCCAAAAATGTCTTACCACCATTCTATTCATGATGACTAAAATCCAACCATTTTTTTAAGATATTTTATTTATTTACTTGACAGAGAGCATGCGCACAAGCAGGGAGAGTGGGAGAGGGAGAAGCAGGCTTCCTGCTGAGCGGGAGCCTGATGCAGTGCTTGGTCCCAGGATGCTGGGATCATGGCCTGAGCCAAAGGCAGACATTCAACTGACTGAGCCAGCCCGGCACCCCTAAAAACCAACTATTAAAGATTTATTTTTCTGGGCAAGATTGTTTAGACAAATGCCTAATGAGAGGAGTGATATCAATAACAAAGATCTGATAGTCAAATTAACTCATTATTTTCAATTGTTTAATTATAGACATCTCAACTTGACTGCTATTTAAGAGTATTTTTAAGAGAACAGAGAAGAGAGAAGATTCAGAATAGAGGATAAAGAGGACCCTCCCTCTGTTCCTCTGACCCCCACTCTTCCAGACTGTGTCTCTGGATAGTGGGCGCCCTCATGCTGATGTCAAATGCCCAAGTCTCTGCCACAAGATTTGTATCCCCAAGCATGGTATTGTAGTCCTCTAGAAGAGAACAGCAACTTTTGTGATTTGGGATGCCAAAAGGATTGCTTTTTTATTTGTGGTTAGAATTAAAATATTTAAAGCTGATTGCAATTTGATACTATATTTTTTATTACATTGCCCAATACCTTTGTTAAAAACAACCCAAAAAACCCCTGACTCTTGGTTTTCTTGCTATGATGATTGCTCAAGAAGCCCCCACCTGGGATTCAATCTAGATATTCTATGGACTCTGTGGAAAATGTCTGATTTAATTAAATGCTTAGATGTCACCCTGTGGTTTATATGCAACTACTGCCATTCCTTCAGGGCCGCTGCTCTTCTCATCTTGCAGGGTCATGGGGTTTCATGAAGCAATGATTATTTTCTTTATGTAAAAATAACAAGTGGAAAGAGAGGGGAAAATTGGCACATAGAGGCAGAAGGAAAGAAAAAATATAAAAAGATTATAGAAGAGAATTGGACATGTTAATTTTCTTCAGCAAAAGACACATTATAGAAAGCAATATGCCTTGCTTCTATGTAATGTCCTTGTTGAAGGAAGGTCAGCTGACAGTAACTTGACCTTTGTTTCTTTTGTTATGTCTTCTAATTTCTTTGAGAATCTATTATCCACACACTCATGAGGAATATGTGGAAAAGAAACATAATTAATTAGGAGATATTTTATTTTACAAGGAAAATATATTCTCTAATTCAGGGTTTCATTTTTATTACTCTTACTACTATCAACAATTTTAATTTCTTTTTAAATAAAGCACAAATAAATCTAGTGTTAGTTTTTTATGGGCCTTATCAACCACATGCATACCTTACCACCCCTCAATTCCAGATTATTATATCCTGGATATATCAGTTATTTAAAGTTAATGTTAAATGTTTGGGGTGATTTAATTTTAAGTTATCCTGAGTACTCATGTGGTAAATTTTCTTCTGCTGACTTTTTGGGGTCTGTGTTTCTTAAGTATTATAATATTTATAATCATGGAGAGAATAGAAAATAAAACATCTTTCTGGTTTTGGAGAAAATTTTACATACAGAAGAATGCATGTTCATATCTAGCTGCTTCACTCTCTCTAAGATCTTGGTTCATGCAAAGTCAATGAATCAGCAGTGGCTTTGGCTTTGAGGTTGCTGGATTCATTTCCACACAATCCATATGATGGTGAGAGGTTTGTTCCTTCCATCCCTTTCAAAAGTTTAAAATGTTTCTCACATATAGAGATATCTGAGTATTTTTACTGGGCTTACAGTCTTTCTTCTCTTTTTTTTCCATTTTATTTTATTTTATTTCTTTTCAGTGTTCCAAAATTCATTGTTTTGCACCACACCCAGTGCTCCATGCAATACGTGCCCTCCATAATACCCACCACCAGGCTCACCCAACCTCCCTCCCCTCCAAAACCCTCAGTTTGTTTCTCAGAGTCCACAGTCTCTCATGGCTTGTCTCCCCCTTTGATTTCCTCCAACTCACTTCTCCTCTCCTTCACCCAGTGTCCTCCATGTTATTCCTTATGCTCGACAAGTAAGTGAAACCATATGATAATTAACTCTGTCTGCTTGGCTTATTTCACTCAGCATAATCTCTTCCAGTCCCATTCATGTTGATATAAAAGTTGGGTATTCATCCTTTCTTATGGAGGCATAATACTCCATTGTATATATGGGCCATATCTTCTTAATCCATTCATACGTTGAAGGGCATCTTGGTTCTTTCCACAGTTTGGCAACTGTAGCCTTTGCTGCTATGAACATTGTGGTACAGGTGGCCCTTCTTTTCACTACATCTATATCTTCGGGGTAAATACCCAGTAGTGCAATTGTAGGGTCATAGGGTAGCTCTATTTTTAATTTCTTTTTTTTTTTTAAGATTTTTTATTTATTTATTTGACAGAGAGAGATCACAAGTAGACGGAGAGGCAGGCAGAGAGAGAGAGAGAGGGAAGCAGGCTTCTTGCTGAGCAGAGAGCCCGATGTGGGACTCCATCCCAGGACCCTGAGATCATGACCTGAGCTGAAGGCAGCGGCTTAACCCACTGAGCCACCCAGGTGCCCCTATTTTTAATTTCTTAAGGAATCTCCACACTGTTTTCCAAAGTGACTGCACCAACTTGCATTTTCACCAACAGTGTAAGAGGGTTCCCCTTTCTCTACATCCTTTCCAAAACTTGTTGTTTACTGTCTTGTTATTTTGGCCATTCTAACTGGTGTAAGGTGGTATCTCAATGTGATTTTGATTTGAATCTCTCTGATTGCTAATGATGATGAACATTTTTTCTGTTAGCCATTTGTATGTCTTCTTTGGAGAAGTGTCTGTTCACATCTTCTGCCCATTTTCTGATGTGATTTTCTGATTTTTGGGTGTTGAGTTTGGGAAGTTCTTTATAGATCTTGGATATCAGCCCTTTGTCTGTAGTGTCATTTGCGAATATCTTCTCCCATTCTGTGGGTTGCCTCTTTGTTTTGTTGAGTGTTTCCTATGCTGCACAGAAGTTTTTGATCTTGATGAAGTCCCAAAAGTTCATTTTTGGTTTTGTTTCCTTTGTTTTGGAGACATATCTTGAAAGAAGTTGCTGTGGCTCATGTCAAAGAGGTCACTGCCTATGTTCTCCTCTAGGATTTTGATAGATTCCTGCCTCACGTTAAGGTCTTATCCATTTCGAGTTTATCTTTGTGTATGATGTAAGAGAATGATCGAGTTTCATTTTTCTACACGTAGCTGTCCAATTTTCCCAGCACCATTTATTGAAGACACTTTTATCTAATGTATATTTTTTCCTGCTTTGTCGAAGATTATGTGACCATGGAGTTGAGGGTCCATATCTGGGCTCTCTACTCTGTTCCACTGGTCTATGTGTTTGTTTTTGTACCAGTACCATGTTGTCTTAGTGATCACAGCTTTGTAGTAAAGCTTGAAATCAGTCAACGTGATGCCCCCAGTTTTGTTTTTCTTTTTCAACATTTCCTTAGCAATTCGGGGTCTCTTCTGATTCCATACAAATTTTAGGATTGATTGTTCCAGCTCTTTGAAAAATGCCAGTGGAATTTTGATGGGGATAGCTTTGAAAGTATAGAATAATCTAGGCAGTATAGACATTTTTCCATGCTCGTGGATCAGAAGAATAAACACTGTTAAAATGTTTATACTGCCTCGGGCTTACAGTCTTTCAATACCTCATTTCATTATCTAGGTAAAATTCATTCATTTTCACTTTGCACACTGAGAAATTCCCAGTGTGAAAATGAAGGATACTACTTTATAAAGATTATGAATTCTTCACACCTACACTTTTCTTCCTTGTGCTCCTCCTGTTTCATTACTAAGAGGACCTAGGTACCATTATCTTTAAATGACTTTAGTCCTGTTCTGGTTTCATTGGCCTTGAATAGTATGTCTAATCTGCTGAGTGATGGCAGAGAATAATGTGATAACTTCAAAAACCAACGTCTGCTTGATGTTTTAGCGTTCACAGGTAACACAATGCTAATGTAAAAGATGCAAACTCCACAGGATTAAAAACCACAGAATTTTATACTCAGATAAGACTTTGGCCTTCCTGGTTCCACACACCACACACCACAGATACTCCCCAAATAATCATTCTTGATTGAATGACTTCTTTAAAAGGTCCTAAAGCAATAATATCAATAAGAATGGTGATATCTGTCCCCATGACAGAATTTTAATAGATCTGATTTGATTTTCTTAAATGTCCTCTTAAAACTATGTTATGGAAACAACTACATATTCTGTCTAGTTCTAAAGTTAGATCTAAACTCTGATTTGTAATATCATTAACAACAGAAAGTAAGTGCCTTTTACAACACAATCCTACTGCAATTATTTGTCAATTCATAAATATTGATGCAAGATAAGTACATACGGTGACATTCATTCTTGGTGAACCCATTTTGGATTGATAACATTTTCATTTTTAGTGTTTCTAATTTATGGCTTGTATTTTTGGCTCACTCATTAATAGTTCATAGAACTTGCCTTTTGTTTTTGTTTTTGTTTTTTTTTATGAAATTGTTATTATATCTGTCCATTCCTTACACCTATCTCCATGAATTTTCACGATCTGAATCATTACCAAGGATGCTTATAGAATGCAATCTGATTTCTGATTTATTTCATTATCTTGGAATGAAATTCATCCAGGACTGGTGACCTATCTCATACAAGGCAGTTACAGGTTTTCTTTCTCTAAAGCAAAGTAAGATAGTGGATAATTCATTAACTCTAGAGTCAGACTGTCTGAGATTAAATCCACTAACTGTGTGATCTTCAGAGATGTTTAACTCTTTTTGGGAGGAAAACTTTTCCTTTCTTCCTTTCTAGTTTCTTTGGCTGATTCTAATAATTAAATTGACATAATCCAAATCAGCAGGAGAAAAACAAAATTAATTTCATATGTTGGGAAGCTCATAAAAATAAAAGACTCAAAGAAGTGATCAAAGCAGAAAGCTTTTATATCTTTTAGACAAAGAAGTAATGAATTTGTGAAAAATTGACAAGAAAAAGAAGTTTGGACTTGGCATAGCAGATTAGTGAAGTAACAAGATTTGTTTATTTACCCTTCTCAGCCCTGAATTCCCTATCTCCGGCAATAAGGATGCCTTCTACCCTTCAGCCATTACATGGGGGAATTTCTTTCTTGCTTTCAGGGGGACAGAGGAGGGTCAAAGTATCCTTCTGGCACCGGCTATTTCTTAAGGAACTTAAATTAAAAATAATCAATATCCCAAAGTGACATTTTTGGGATGACTTTCCCTGAACCCCATCACTTTTTGTGGTTCAGATTCCTCAGCTGGAAAATTTAAGAATAAAGCAAATATAAGATCAAAATAATACTACCTTGTATTATTTGATAATATATGTAAAACACTTACAGTAGCCCACATTCTGTGATTAAGCAAGTTAGGACTGACCTAAGGTACTGTGGCTGACAATACCTATCCCAAAGACCTCACAGGGTGACCAAGGTCTCAATGGGCCTACATCACAGTTCAACTTCTTCCTCTGCCTTGTTCTCTTCCTCCCTCTTTCACAAATATTAATCCCTAATAAACAGTTTGAGACCCAGACTCCATCTCAGTACCACAAGATAATCATATGGGGGCATCTGGGTTGCTCAGTTAGTTAAGCATCTAACTCTTGATTTCAGCTCAGGTCATGATCTCAGGGTTATGAGATCAAACCCCACATGGAGCTCCATGCTGGGCATGGAGCCTGCTTATCTCTCCCTCTTCCTGTGCTCCTTCCCTCCACCACTCACACACGTGTGCACTCTCTCTAAGGAAGAAAGGAAAGAAGGAAGGGAGGAAATCAGATATTCTCATAGAACCTAGAGTGCAACATCAGTTCATCATCAGTTTCCTGCAGCAGTTTCCTTTCACATTCCGCACTGACTCAATTCATGGTTGAAGTAAAAATTTGACTTTCACACTCTCCTAGCTCTAAGTCAAACTTACATTTTGGTTTAACTTCACAGAATTATGCCAGTTCCTATTTCAAAATTTTACTATATGCATCCTCAGTTTTTAAAGAAACAGTATGTATTTTCCCATTATAAACTAATATATGTAGATAACTTAGGATTTTTTTTTTTTAAAGCACAAGGAAATCATCACTGTCACTACATTAGGATCAAGTTACAGGATCTTATTTGTAAGTCATAGTTCTTATTTAACATAATGGAAACATAGTCCTGTGCTATGCACTCATGTAAACGGTGCATATAATAATAATAATAACTAATAATAATTGCTAATATATACCAAGTCCTTATGTGTCACATGCTATTTAAGCTATTTTGTCTCATTTATTTTGTCTTCTTTATGTCTCATTTTGCATATCCAAGAAGTCTATGAGGTACTAACTATTATTTCTCCATTTTAGGGATAAGAAAATGATCACATGAGAACTTAAGCTACAAGTCACAAAGCATGTAAGTGACAGAGCTGGGATTCAAACCTACCTCCATGACTCAGTGTTCTTTTAGGCTTAAAAACTACCCTTTTTCTTTTCTTTCTTTCTTTTTTTTTTTTTTTTTTTTTGCAATGTTAGGTAAGAGAAAGGTCTAAAACCTAGGACCCATTAAACTATTTTCATATTTTCGTGATACCTCCAGCTCTGTTTTAAGCACCGTGGATTACAGAAAGGCATAATAAAGTCTCGATCTTAAAAGTGATTTCGGGGGAAGAAAGATGAGAATAGGTGACTTGAATATATGAGAGCAAAATAAGTGCTATCATGGGGTATAAATAATAGTTTGAGAAAAAGGGGAGCAGTTCCAAATGGAGGTTCAGAAAGGAGGTTTAAATCTCAAGAATTATTAAACTATGCAAGAGCTTTCCAGACTGAGATAAGCATGACAAGCAAAGACATGTGAACATACAGGACAAGCTTCAAGGATGATGAAGAAACCCATTAAGACACTATAAATTTCGTTCATCTTACTGAAGTGATTCTTTCCTGAACAGCTTCATGATATTTGAATATTTATAAATAAAATCCCATTTCAAAGTACTGGGGCACTAAGTAAATGAAATCACTTAACCTTAAGTAAAGCTAAGGATTTCTTTATAAAGTGTTAAATCACACCTTTTCTTTTTTAAAAATTTAATTTGTAATTCCATCTCTTTTTATATTTAGATTTAAATCAATGGAATCTGTCCTTTCTTGCCTAATGTAGTATTCTTTGTAATTCATGGTTCTGTTTCTACTTTTTATTTTTGTAGTGTTTTCTTGTTTTGGGGGGTGGGGGTTGTATTTCTCATGTTTCCTTTTTAAGTCTGTAAATACTGCATACCAACAAAATACACACACACACACAAAATATTCCCAAAATGACTTAAAAATCAAATTTATTTTGCTGTAATTTGATTTATAGGTAACGCTGGAGAAGGAATTGGGCAAGATTTTAAAATAACTCCTAATTACTAACAGATGAAAATGCATTGGCTAAGTTTAGGCATGGAATTCAGGCAGCTGATTATGTTGGAAATGCAACTGCATGCTTACATAGGTGGATACGCCCCCTCTTTCTAAACCAGCCCACCCAGTTAGTTCTTCAGTGTTCACATTTGTCGGTCTCCATATTTCTATGTACTTACATAACATTGGCTGAAAGTATTACAGGATAGAATTATCTGACTAAAATACCTAACTCCTCATGCTTTAAAAGATACTAACATTATATCTTTGACAGGTATTATTCTACTATGTAAAACTGTTGTCTTTGCTTTTTCCATCAGCTTCAAAAATAAAAGGTGATTCTGATCCTGAAGAGTAGGATCAGAAGAAAATAGGCCCTCTCACTCTCCAGGAGGTACTTTTTTTCCTCCTTCAATTGCCTGTGAATAGGAAACTATCAAGATAATCTGATACTACAAAACTGAGGGACAGCATGGGTAAAATATTTTGGCATTTTGATATCAATTTTATACTTGTGCATAATCTGGATTTTCTGAAAAAGGCTGGGCTTGATATTAGCTGATTCTAAGTAATGCAAAATTTTAATACCCCTACATCTTAGCCAAGGTTAGAGAGAGAAAAAAAAAATCACAAAGCAGCAATAGCCATAGGAACATTTTCAGTCATTGGGCTGGGAGCAGCCATGTTCAATTCACTCAGAGACTCAAAAGGCATAAAAACCAAAGCAATTGTGGTGTAAGCTGCAGAATGTTCTATGTTCATCTTTCTACTTGATGTAGTAACCAATTAGATGAGCTATACAGGGGCAATCAGGCTTTGTGAGATATTAAAGTTTATAAGATTTTGGGAAACTATCTTATTTAACAAAAATAATTTTTAAAAATTATTAATAAGAAATTGCTAAAGCTTCTCTTGGGTGTTAGAAAGGACTCATGCAAATAAGAGATCCTGACACTAAAGTTTCAATAGCTTTACAGAAATTCTGTTTCTGATGCCAACAGAGCATAAAGATGCTTGAGAAGATTCTATTATCTTCTTCAACTTACTAGCTAGAATGAATAACTCCCAGCCAAGATGGCAATATTCTTGAAACAAAGTTGGAGAGTAAAAGAGAGATTGGACAAGAGTGAGAAGGAGCTTCTTAATAAGGTTTATTCTCAGTGGTGTGTTGGAATCTGCTCATTCAAGTTCCCAGGAGCTAGTTGTTAAATTTTTAGGAATTTTGTGCCAGGGCTGATAACACACTGGTAGCTTGAAATCCACCATGATGGGAATATTTGTAACTTGAAAATGGCAAATGCTATGATTCAGGAATTCTTCCTCCTAAGGAGTCAGTTGATAATATCAGTATACCACTAGTTTTATGGAAATGCAAAATCTACAAAATTACTAAATGGAAATTATGACAGAATTTAGGGAAATGAAACTGTATGAGTAATCTGTTACACCAATAAGAATTTTAATTCTAGAGAAAGCTTTCCAGAAACTTAAAAAGGAAAGACAAGATCTAGGGAAGATGACACAGTAGGAGGACCTTAAGCCCATCTTATCCCATGGTACAATTACATAAATCCAATATCAGTGTAAATACCCAGAAAATAGCCCAATTCTGGCACAACAGAGTCCACAGCTAAACACAGAGAAAAATCATATTGAAGAAAGCAGAAAGGGCAAAGACTGAACGCACCTGTGGAACTGTCTATGTGAGATACAGAGAGGAGAAACAAACAGACTCTCACACCAGGCACCCCAGGCATGGGGAACACACACCAGAGAAGACAAATCCCCGTAACATTTGGCTTTGAAAATCAGAAGGCCATAACTTCACAAATTCTTATAATCAGCAGGGCTTAACATCCAGAACTTTAAAAAAAATCAGCAGCTTTAGCTCAAGGAAAGCCAGAAGGATGAAATGAAACTGAGTCCCTACCCTTAAAGAGAGCACAACAAACAGCATTGTGGAGATACAGCATAGATGCAGCAGTTTGAAAAATGGGAGAATTGGGAGAGAGAATTGTTAACTAGTCTTAGAGTGTGTGCTGGAGGGGCAGGGATCATTGGGAGACTCTCCAAGAACAAGAGTTGGTGAGTGCCATTTCTCTCCCCTGCCCTTCAGCCTAGAAACATGGACACCTTTGAGAACCAGCACAACAGCAACACTCTACATGTAACATGCTAATAGCATGCCCCATCCACACAGTCTCCTGACAACACACTTCCTCCAGTATGGCCTTAGCCAGAGCCCATCCAAAACAGTGTCACAAGGGTGGCAAGGTGCAAGCATCCTCAGCAGGGACCAGGACCACTCCAAAATGACTCTTGCCTGGGGAGGAAAGAAGACAACCACACATACCAATCTGACTGCAGCTCTAGAAGTGGGCTGGGACAGGCATCTGGTCTGACTGCAGGCCCATCCACCAATGAAAGCTTTTCAGGGGACAACACAAGGAAAGCACCCTGCAGTTCAGTGCTACCACATCTCTGGCAAATCCTTCACTTATCTCAACTCAAGCCCAAGGTATCCCCAGACTGGCCCACTAACTGGTCCACAGGGACCAAACCCTGATGACAAAAGGCAAAGTCAACCAACACTGATGAATGGACTGAAGGCAATGTGGCTCAGGCACAAGAGTAGGATGTATGCAACACACATAGGAGACACACCTGAAGCCCAGGTTCTGGTGAACAGGGGACATTGCACTGCAGGGTACTACAAGATCTCTTCTTTGTAAGGTCACTACCTTCAAGAACAGGAGTTGTAGCTGACTTTCCTAATGCATAGGAACAGACACAAAGAGTAAGGTAAAATGAGGAGATGGAGGAATAGGTCCCAAATGAATGAACAAGACAAAATCATAGCAAGAGAGTTAAATGAAATGGAGACAAGTAATATACCTGAGAGAGAATTAAAGTAATGGTCATAAAGATACTCATTGGACTTAGGAAGAGTGGGGGACCTCAGTGAGACCTTCAGCAAAGACTAAGAAAACGTAAAAAAGAAATCAATGAGACATGAAGAATTCAACAACTGAAATTAAAAATATACTACGTAGAATAAATAGTTGACTGTAAGTATCAGAAGAATGGATTGGTGATCTAGAGGACACAGTAATGAAAATCAATCAAGCTGAACAGGATAGAGAAAATAAATAAAAAATGAAAATAGACTAAGGGATCTCAGCAACAACATCAAGCATAACATTTGCATTATAGGGATCCTAGAAGAAGAAGAGAGAGAATATGGGGCAGAAAATATATTTGAAGAAATAATAGCTGAAAACTACCTGGATCTGGGCAAGGAAACAGAAATCCAGATCCAGGAGAGACAATGAGCCCCCTACAAAATCAACCAAAGGAGGTCCACACCAAGACACATAGTAATGAAAATGACAAAAAGTAGTGATAAAGAGAGAATTTTAAAAGGAACAAGAAAAAACGGTTACACAGAAGGGAAACCCTTTAAAGCTGGCTGATTTTTCAGCAGAAACTATATAGGGCAGAAGAGAGTGGCATGATATATTCAAGGTGCTGAAAGAAAGAAAGAAACAAACAAACAAAAACCTGTAGCCAAAAAAACCTGAAAGGTTATCATTTAGAAGAGAATAGATAAAGACAAGCAAAAGCTAAAGAAATTTATGACCACTAAACCAGCCCTACAAGAAAAGTTAAAGGGGACTCAGTGAGTGGAAAGGAAAGTCTATAAGCAGGAGTAAGAAAAATAAAAAGCACAAAAGCAGTATAAAATTAAGTATAACTATAAAAATTAGTCAAGACATTCACAAAATAAAATGATGTAAAATATGACACCATAAGCCTAAGTGTATGGTGAGGGGGAGAGTAGTAAAGAATGTGTTATGTGCAGAAGATGTTATATACAAACCTAATGGTAACCACAAATCAAAACCCAGTAATAGATATGCAAAAATAAAGAGAGAAGAATCCAAGTATATCACTAAAGAAAGCCAGCAAATTGTGAGAAGAGAGCAAGAGAAGAAAGGAACAGAGAAGAAATTAAAATAAAATAAAATAATAACAAAATGTCAGTAAGTACATACCTTCAATCATTACTGTGAATACAAATGGACCAAACACCCCAATCAAAAGACAAAGAGTGACTGAATGGATAAAAAAGCAAGACCATATATAGAGTCTCATTTCAGACCTAAAGATACTTACAGACTGAACGAGAAGGGATGGGAAAGCATTTATTATGCAAATAGCAGTGAAAACAAAGCTGGATTAGCAATATTTATATTGGACAAAACAGACTTCAAAATAAAGGCTGTAACAAGAGAGAAAGAAGGACACTATGTAATCATAAAGGCAGCAATTCAAAAAAAGATATAAAAATTGTAAATATGTATGCACCTAACATGGAATCCCCCAAATACATAAAGCCACTAATAACAAACATAAAGGCAGTAATACAATAGTAATTAATAATAGTATAGTAATAGTAATATAGTAATACAATAGTACTAAAGTAATACAATAATAATGGAGGACTTTAATACCTAACTCACATTAATGGCAGATCATTCAAACAGAAAATCAGCAAAGAAACAATGGCTTTGAATGACACACTGGACCAGATGGATCAAAACAGAGATATTCAGAATATTCCACCCTAAGCCTGCAGAATACACATTCTTTTCCAGTGCACATGACACATTCTCCAGAATAGATCACATATTAGACAAAATGAGTCTCAACAAATTAAAAAAGCTTGAAATCATACCATGCATCTTTTCTGACCACCATGCTATGAAACTAGAAATCAACCAAAGAAAAAATCTGGAAAGAACACAAATACATAGAAATTAAATAACATGCTACTAAACAATGAATGGATTAACCAAGAAATCAAAGAGGAAATTAAAAATACATGGAGACAATAAAAAATGAGAACACAATGTTCCAAAATCTTTGGGATGTAGAAAAAGTTGTTCTAAGAAGTTTATAGCAATCCAGACCTATCTCAAAAAGTAAGAAAAATCTTGAACAACCTAACTGTACACCTAAAAAAGCTAGAAAAAGAAGAAAAAACAAAACTCAAACTCAGTAGAAGGATGGAAATAATTATGGTTAGACTAGAAATAAATGAAATAGAAACTAACAAATAAAAACAATGGAACAGATCAGTGAAACCAGGACCCAGTTCTTTGAAAAGATCAACAGAATTGATAAACCTTTAGCCAGACTCATCCAAAACAAAAGGAAAAAAAGAAGAAAAAGCAGGCATAGACAACTACAACAACAGCAAAAACAAGGGAGAGGACTCAAACAGAAATCAGAGCTGGAAGAGGAGAAATAACTGACACCACAGAAATACAAAGGATTATAAGAGAACATTATAAAAACTTATATGCAAAAAATTGGACAACCTAGAATTAATTGATAAATTGCTAGAAACATATAACCTCCCAAAACTGAATCAGAAAGAAATAGAAAATTGGAATAGACTAGCAATGAAATTGAATCAGTAATCAAAAAACTCCCAACAAATAAAAGTCCAGGACAAGACAGATTCACAGGTGAACTCTACCAAACATTTAAAGAAGAGGTAATACCTATTCTTACCAAACTATTCCAAAATCCAAAGAGGAAGGAAAAATTCCTAATTCATTCAATAAAGCAACATTACCCTGATACCAAACCAGATAAATACAGTAAAAAAAAAAAGAGAGAGAGAACAACAGGCCAATGTCTCTGATGAACATAGATGCAAAAATCCTCAACAAAATATTAGACACAAAGATCAACAGAACTGAATAAAAAGAAATATAAACCCGTTATTATATAGTCAATTAATCTTCAATAAACCAGGCAAGAAAATGCAAGAGGAAAAAGGCAGTCTCTTCAATAAATGGTGTTGGGATAACTTGACAACTACAAGCAAAAGAATGAAATGAGCACGTTTTACATCATACACAAAAATAAACTCAAAATGGATTAAAGACCCAAATGTGAGACCTGAAGCCATTAAAGTCCTGGAAGAGAGCACAGGCAGTAATTTCTCTGACATCAACTGTAGCAACTGTTTTCTAGGTATGTTTCCTGAGGCAAGGAAAACAAAAGCAAAAAAACTTCTGCACAAAAACAACAACAAAAACTACCGACAAAACTAAAAGACAACCTATGGGATGGGAGAAGATAATTGCAAATGATATATCCAATCAAGGATTAGTTTCCAAAATATATAAAGAATTTATACAACTCAACACCAAAAAAAACCCAATAATCCAATTAAAAAAGGGCAGAAAACATGAACAGCCATTTCTCCAAAGAAAACATACAGATGGTCTACAGGTATATGAAAAGATGTTCAACGCACCATTGGAGAAATGAAAATCAAAACCATAATGAAGTATCACCTCAAATCTGTCAGAATAGCTAAAATCAAAAACACAAGGAACAGCAATTGTTGGGGTTGTAGAGAAAAAGGAACCCTCATGCACTGTTGGTGGGAATGCAAACTGGTGCAACCACTGTGTAAAACAGTATAGACGTTCCTCAAAAAAGTTAAAATTTTTTTAAAGTGGGTGAAGCCTCTGCCTTCAGCTCAGGTCATGATCTCAGGGTCCTGGGATGGAGCTCCACATCGGGCTCTCTGCTCAGCAGGGAGCCTGCTTCCCTTCCTCTCTCTCTGCCTGCCTCTCTGCCTACTTGTGATCTCTGTCTGTCAAATAAATAAATAAATAAATAAAATCTTAAAAAAAAAATCTTAAAAAAAAAAAAAAGTTAAAACTAGAACTACCCTGTGATCCAGCAATAGCAATACTGGGTATTTACCCAAAGAATACAAAAATACTAAACTGGAAAGATATATGGACCCCCTGTCTTTGCTGCAGCATTATTTACAATAGCCAAATATGGAAATAACCAAGTGTCCATCTATAGTTAAATGGGTGAAGAAGTTGTGGTATATATATATATATATATATATATATATATATATATATATATATATTCATAAAAACTAATGAAATCTTGCCACGTTCAAAAACATGGATGGACTTAGTATAATGCTCACTGAAATACATCAGAGAAAGAAAGTTAAATACCATATGATATCATTCATATATGGAACTTAAGAAACATAACAAATGAACAAAGGAAAGAAGAGACAAAAAGTATACTCTTAACTATAGAGAACTTACTGATAGTTACCAGAGGGGAGGTTGGTGGGGTGGTGGGTAAAATAGGTGAAGGAGATTAAAAGTACACCTAACATGATGAGCACTGAGTAATGTATAGAATTGCTGAATCACTATATTGTACACCTGAAACTAACATAACATTGTATGTTAACTCCACTGGGATTAAAATTTTTCAAAGGCAAGAATAGAAGCACACAAAGTAGACACTTTCCTCCCACCCAAGACTCATCCTCAGTCTGAGTGATTGTTCATATGGATGACCACTCAGTGTCTTAGATCCTATGTACTTTCACCTCTTCACATGAGGAGCCTTTAATTCTTCTTCACTTTTATGACAACAATTTAGACCTTCTCATCATCTGTAGATTCTCTTTCTCTGAAATCCATATTTCAAACTTCCAAGACTCTAAACATACCTCACTTACTCACTCTTTCAATGATATTGATTTCACATCTACTATATGCCAGGCAATGTTACAGATATTAGGGATAATGTGATGAATAAGAAATATGCTATAAGGAAAAATTGGCAATAAAAAGTAAACCAACAGGTAACAAGATAATTTCTGATAGTGATAAGTGTCAGAAAAAAATGTAGAAGGGTGAGGAAGCAGATAATAATTATATAGGGGGAGGGAACTTCTTTACCTATGTTGGTTTAAACAAAGCCTCTCTGAGAATTTGCATCGGTGGAGTTATAAGGAATAGAAAGAACATACAACAAGAGGAGAGGTAGTCCAGCTAGGTAAAGCAAACAGAGTATTCATAGTGTTCTTCTATTGGAAAAATCTTGTTTCAAGAACAAAAATGGAAAAAAGGGTAGTATGGAGAAATAGAGAAAGAAAAGAAGGAAATTGTACAAAATAATGGTAGAGAACTAAGCAGAGATTTGTGAGATATGGTAATTTTTTATCTTATTTTAAATACAATGAAAGGCTCTTACAGAATGTTAAACTGGAGAACAACAAAATATGTTTTTGGCTTTTTTTTTTTTAATTTTAAAACGATCATTCTGTTGTGTGAAAGTTGCATTAAGGAGGGGTAAGAGTAGAATTAGGAAAGTAGTGAGAAGGTTGTTCTAAGTGTCCAGGCAGATATCTGGGACTGTGGTACAGGTGGTGAAGATGGAGGGAGATAGGTGGATGGATTGAGAGATATTTTAGAATTATTGGTTATTATTAGTTATTCCCATAATAACTAAAGGCATACCCAGATTTGCTCTTGGATTGCACATTGTTTATAAAAGAGAGGATCCAAAAACTGCTCTTTGGACCAATAGAGGTGTTTTATTTTGTGATGAAAAAGATTAGAAGTAAGAGTGGAGGTTTGGGGAGTAAATCAAGGTATCGTTTTGAGTACTCTAAATTTGAGCTATTCCTTTCAAACGGAGATAAATGTTAAGTAGACAGTTACTATGCAAGACCCTAGAGCTTAGTTTATCAATGCTGAGCAATTACTATGTGTCCAATACTGACCAAGAAGTGGCTGAAAAAACTAGGGGGAAGAAGGCACAATATTTGAATGATTACCAACAAGTAGTAGAAATGGTAGACTTACTATATCTCTCCAGAAGGCAGACTCCAGAACACTGATGGAACTTTATACAGAGGCAGAGTATGGTTTGGTGTATAGAACTTTCTGATGATTAAAACTTCTCCTCTGTGGAAAGGATTTAAATGAGTCTTAAATTTAGGGTTAATTACAAAATAGCAAATTACCCTTCACTAGACTCTTTCAAACACAGAACTCTAAAATAGGATTGCACTTTATTAGAGAGACTGGAGGAGATCAAGATATCTTTGGAAATCTCTGTCTCAAAAATTCTTAATGTTTTTTAGAGCAAGAACATGGAAGAGAGAGGAGCTAACTTCTACTCCTCACCAAATATGTGCTAAACATACTTAGGCAGCATTTATGTTTTGTGCCAAGTAATTCTTATATGAACTTTCTGAGGCAAGATTATTTCTGTCTTATAAATGATAAATATACATGAAACAGTTGACAAAAACCAAAAGCAGGTAGAAATCAAAATATCTATAAGCTTTTAGGCTGCTAGCTCACGTTTGAAGAATATGAATTGGTCCTAGGACCAGATGCATTTCCCAGTATTTCCATCAGGGTTTCACCTCAGGATGAACCAACCACCCAAAGGAGACTCTGATTCTGCATGATTGACTCCTACCCAGACATCATAAGGGAAAATTTTACTCTTCATGTCCATTTGGGCTCTAGCAGTGGGAACAGAGTGATGAGTCTTCAAGTCTACCTCTAGAACGTGTGCTTGCTACTTGGAAGTAGAAACAGAGCTGAACATAATAATGCAAATTCTATCAAAGGTTCTGCTCATGATCAAATAAAACAATTCTCATTTTATAGAAAAGAGCAAGCGAGGGGGAAGAGAGGCCACAAGTGTTACTCTTGTAGTTATCCCCTCACAGAAACATGAGAAAGGTTGTCTCTGAATACTGCGATTTCAGATTTATTTACTTTATAATTTACCTATAGTTTAACTATATTATAGTGAATATGTTTTAACTAAATATATTCCTATTACTAAAACAGTAATGTACATGTCTTCTGTTCTGTGTTTCAAAAACTTTTTGTGTGGTCTTCCAACTGAATGACTGTTCCATCTTTATCCCACCTACAATACTATAAAACATAATATTTATCAGTCAAAGCCTAATTCAACTATCACCTGCTCTTAAATTACCCTCTGCCCTCCAATAATAATTATTGTGCCTACCGTACACTTTAAATTACCTGTTTGCTTGTTTTTCCTCCATATTAGAGAGACTATCATTCTTGGGGGACTCGGTCTCCTTTATCCTGTATCTCAGGACAACAAATTGTGCCAGTACATAGTAGCTTTAATATAAGTTTTTGGAATTGAATTAAATACTATTTGCCAGCCAGATGTCGATGGGTTGATGGGTAAGGAAATGAGCCATACCAAGGTCTTAGGGTCCTCATCCTTATCTCACAGTGTTTTGGCCCCACTGGCCAATTCATATCATTGAGTCAGATGACTTTCCTTTAACTCCAGGTTGGAGAAAGCCAACATCCTAAACATTCTGAGAACTAACTGGTAGATGGCTACCAGCCCAAAGAACAGGGCTTGCCTCCTGATGAGACTTTACCAATACTTTTCCTTCCTAGTATTTGTCTTTCAAACAAAGCTGCTTTCAAGAAAGAACTCTCTGCTCTCTGAAAGTACAGAGGTAATTGGGATTCCCCATGTGTTTTTGTATCTTTAATTAGAGCAGTGCAGTATGTTTTATTTTTTTTCTACACTTAAAAAAAGTCACCCATGGGGCTGAGAATTTAACATTCTTTTCTTAGCTGAGAGGGGCACTTTTTAAATACTTCAATGAAATTTTATTTGGTCACTTAAAAAAAAAACTTGTTGAAAGCAGTTGCAGTTTATTTGCCTTTTCTGGTAAAAGAGCATGTTTTTAAGAGTGCAGTATGACCAGTAATTAGGAGTCCAGACTCTGATTTAAATTTCTCTCAAGCCTGGCTCTACCAATTTATTGTCTGACTCTAAGCAGGTCATTTGATCACTCTGAGCCTCCGTTTCCTTATTTGTAGGATGAACCTATCTCATAACATTATGATGAGATTAAACATTACATATATATGTTAAAAAGTGATTGGAAATAATACAATAAGATCAGTGATCACTAAAAATTAGGTACTAAGTGTTAGCTCTTATTAACAATCTTACCTAGAAAATGTGATTGACCTAATTTAGTATAGTTTTATAGAATATTTTGAAAAATTAAGGTTAAAATGTCCACAAGCTCCATTTTGAACTGTTTGTTTCTCTGCTTAAAGTGAAAAAGAAATTTAACCCAAATTAACAACTGAAAATGTGCTTACATGCAATAGGTTCTTGCCTCTGCTTTTCACTGAGAATGTGACCCCGCTTTGTTTTCAGACTACTCACTGAAAGTCTCCTGCTGTTAATGTCATGGCATAAGAATTTTCTCCTACTGTTGGTATCAGGATAAGAATGATTTCAAAACTCAATCTTAAGAATCAATGTATAGTCCTACCTTCCTGTTTAAATGAGATAATTCGACCATCAAAACTCACAGAGAGAAAAAGTACTGTCTCCCTGAAGGATTATTTTCAACCACAGCCAAAAATAACCACCCTGTTCAGATGATTTCCCCTACACTTATGTTCTGCCTTAGCTCCCCACGATATCTTCTATATTATGACCTTACGGGGCCTTGAACAGAACATATGAAAGAAGAGTGGAAAATTGTCTTTGCATTTTTATCTCCCAATTATCTCTTTAAATCATTCTAATCAGATTTGTGTACTCACCATGTAGCTGAAATTGCTCTTGTTAAAGTCCCCCAAAACCTGCATCGTATAACATGTAGTTTTCCGACTTCATCTTACTAGACATATGTAAGTCATCAGCCGTATTTGACACAATTTTTTTCTCTTTTGTGAAACACTTTTCATCTTTTGGTGTTCAGTACTCAGTGTTCTCCCGTTTTTTCCCCTACCTCAGTGGTTTCTCCTTCTTAGTCTCCTTCTCTGGCTCCTCTATCTCCAAGAGACTCTAAATATTGGTGTTCTCCATGGCTTGGTCTTTAAACTTCTTTCCCTTCTGAACTAACTCTCTCCCTAAGTAAGTCCATCCCTTCTAATGGGCATCAATGTCATCAAAGTGCCAATAATTCCCAAATTCATTTCTTTAGCTGTGATGGTTTTAAAACTCTTCCACAAATATTTTGCTGTATTACCAGGTGGGGGGAAATTTAACTCCCCTCCCTTTGAATATTAGCCAATCTTAGTGACTCCCTTCTAATGAATAGAAGAGACAAAAGTGAAGTTGTGGGATTCCCAAGACTAATTTAGGAAAGGTGATATAGTTTTGCCCTGGCTCTTTCTCTCAGTATGTGCACGCTTGGAGCCCATCCAACAGGCTGCAGGGAAGTCAAGCAGCCAGAAAATTAGGCCATGTGTAAGACAGCAGACAATAGATGTCCATTATTATCAACCGTCCAACAGGTGAGTAAGTGAGGCTTTAGAAGATTTCAGCCTAGTCTTCTAGTTTCTCCCTAGTGGGTGCCAAATAAAGCAGAAACAAGTACCTATCAAGAACTACTCAAGTTGTGGGTTTGGAACAAAATTCATGTTGCTGTTTTTTTAGGTCATTAAGCTTTGGGGGTTTTGTTACACAGCAATAGATAGCCAGAACCCTACCTAGACCCTTTCTCTGTACTACAGAACCTGACCACTCAACATCCCCAACTCAATTTATTATAAAAATTCAATTCCTTGTGGCAAAAAAAGAACTCATGATTTCTTCCACAAAAATGACTCTTCTCACTTCTTCCCTATCTTAGAGGGACCACCACTCGGTCCACTGCTTAGGCAAAAACCTGGAAATCATCCTTGAATAAGGCCTTTTTCTCATACCACATATCCAGTCTGTCAGTAATGATTATATTCAAAATATACCTCCAAGATGGCATTTCTCTCATCATCTCTTGTAATCATCAGCACTATCTTCTCTTATAATACCTGCTGTAGTGTAATAACATGTTTACCCTATACAGCCCATTCACTGCACTAATAGTCTCTGCTAACATGCTTGAATGGCTTTCTATCACACTTCCCATAAAGTCTGGGTCCTTACCAAGGTCTCTAAGGTCACACATGAATGGGACTCTGCCTTCAACTCCAATTTTTGCCTACTACCGCTTTTCATTGGTTCATTTGTTTCTGTCACGCTGGCCTTTTGCTTTTCCTAGAACAGGCTACATTCGTTCTTGCTCCTGACTGGCTGATTTTGTGTGTTTGGAAGGCTCTTCTCCCCAAATCACATGACTTACTCTTTCAGGTCTCTGCTCATGCATCTTCTTCTCAAAAAGGGCTTCTTCTATATTTCATGTCCTCCATTGGTCCTTATTAGTCTCTATCCCCTTGTGATTTTTTTCCTCTTCAGTATACTTTTCCCTATCTGGAATCATATTTATTTGTCAACTGTTGACTCTTTCCCAGATGAGAATTTGGGTTTCCTGAGCTCAGGGACTTTCACCATTTTTTGCATTGCTGTAGTCCTCAGTGCTAAGAGAATTCTCCCTACAGCTGTGAGTGGTCTATACTTAGCAGGTAAATAAACTTTGTTCAATAAAGGAACAGTTTAATCAATTAATACATGAAGCTTGATTAGATTGGTTTAGGATAAAAATGTGTGAAGTGTTTTACTGATATGGAAGGTTTTTCCATCAAGGAGAACTTGTTCTTCCTATGATGAGGCCTTCTTGCTGAATAGTTTGACTCTCGATTGTTTCAAGATAGCTTCTATGATGTTACATGAGAGCCTTGGATGTAAAATAATAATTAGAACAAAAAAATATGTAATGCAGCATCAACACTGAACTTTACTTTGACTTAAGAGTTATTTATCTATTCATATGTACTTTTTTCTTTCCTTATCACAATATGGTTTTCTGGTTAACTATTGTCAAGAGCTGTGCAGGATTTGAGATTTTTTCCCTACTTACAAGCTAAAAGTTAACCTGCCACAAATTTATGAATATGGACAAAGACATAAGACCTGGGTAGGACAAAAGACAGTTTATTTACCCACAATAGGAGTTGGAGCTGGGATAACAGCATTTTCTTGCACTGGTTCCCTGAGCTCTAATTCCTAGAAGCCAACATGGCAAAGTAGGTTGTGTTATAAGAGAGAAACCCCAAGTTTAGGAAGACTCAATCTTTTATGATATATTGCAAGCAAATCTTTCCAATCTTGCCTCAAAAAGAGACATTATCTTATTAAACTGCAAAATTAATAAAACTGCCCTATTTTCCAGAAGGAGAGACTATCTCTGTCTTCCAAAGCTATTTACTTTGCAAGAACTTTGAAAGGACAGTCCAGGAAAATGCTGGCATATCTCTGCTCATAAAACATGCAGAATGCAAGTGACTCATGCAGAATTGTCTCATGCTATGGACTGAATATTTGTGCCCCCCCCCATTCATATGTCAAAGCCCTAGTTCCCAATGTGTTGGCATTTATGGGATCTTTGAGAAGTACTTTGAGCCTAAAGAGGTCATGATTGGGGCAGCTAGGTGGCTCAGTTGGTTAAGCATCTGCCTTTGGCTCAGGTCATGATAGCAAGATCCTGGCATCAAGCCCCACATTGGGCTTTCTGCTCAGCGGTGAGCCTACTTCTCTCTCTCCGTCTGCTGCTCCCCCTGCTTGTGCTCTCTCTGTCAAATAAATAAATAAAATCTTTAAAAAAATAAAAAAGGGTATGAGGTTGGGGCCCTCATGATGGAATTAGTGCCCTTATTCCAAGAGACACCAGAGAGCTTGCTATGTCTCTGAGCAAGCACAGAAGTCATGTGAGCACACAGGGAGAGAGCAGCCACCTACAAGCCAACAGAAGAGGCTTGCTGGCACTTGATCTTGGACTTCCCAGCCTCTAGAACTGTGAGACATAAATTTATGTTTTTTAACCCCCACTCTACTCTATGGTATTCTGTTATGGCAATCTAAGCTAACTAAGACATCTCCCAACAGATACTTCCTTTGTATTTTTTTTTTTTTAGAGTTTTTTCTTAATACAGCTAATAAAAATATTCTGGTGAAGAACTATTAGAAAAAAAATACTATTACAGAAGAAATATTAAGTATTATTTCATTAAATGAAGTACAATTGCAGTTTTAATTGACTACAGGCTACTTAATAGTTTGCTTAGTCATTTTAAAACAAATAGGTTTTTATCACAGAACAAGAAATCTGGAAACAATATAGAACCGATGCATTGGCTCTTTGATGCATCAGAGACCCACACTTCTATAATTTTTCTGCTTTGCCTACCTTAGTGGGTTGATAAGATATGGTGTGGAGCATGGGTCCAGCCATAGCATGTGGTGCCAGGAAGCAGAACTTGATCAGGAGTCAAAACATCGATGCTGCCATGTAGTGCTAATGTTAATTTCACCAAGCCATCTTATCTCCCTGAGCTTCTGTGTGCTGAACTGCAAAATGGCAATAATGGTCATATTCATTCTTTATACTTCAAAGGATTATCATGAGGAATACTAATGTAAATGTGAATGTTGACAAAGAGTTGATTTGAATCTTAAGCAGAACTGTACTTTTCATAGCATAATATCATCTAAATTATAAAGAAATACTAATTCAAAAATATTTTGAGGTGATGACTGTCAAGTGACCAAGGAGGGACCATAAATCTATTGGGTTTATAGCCATTACTTATCTATTCTCAACCTCCAGGCTTGAGTACTGAAGCCACATCAAAGTATTTGCTACTCCAGAAAAGTGTCATGAAGTTGTAAACTTCTGGGATTTTACCCAAACTCCTTTTACTGACAAAACTCTGTCCTTTTAATCCATGCTTGATATTTTTTGAGACCAGATTAAATACTGTCTCTGGGATCTCTTTCCCAGATACCTTGGGCTAAATGGCCTCTTCCATTGTGCCCATTTATTAGAGTGCATGTGTGTCTGTTTATCAAACTGAGTAGTGAACACTTTGATGATTAAGGATCCCATTTACTTTACCTTAGAATTCTCAGTACCTAAAAGTGTGTGACACTTAGTAGGTATTTAAATTATATTTGATGAAGGAAAGAGAGAGAGAGAGAGAGAGGATGGAAAGAAGGAAAAAGGATAGGAGGGAAGAAAGGAGAAAGGGAGGAAGGGGAATTCCTTAAAATTGAATACCCATTTTTGATATGCGTTTATTGTGGCATTATAGATCAGAGCATGGACTCTAGAACCAGATACTTGAGTTGAATTCTAGCTCAGTTCCTATTAATTATAGGCCTTGAACACATGTTGCTTATCTTTGCTGTGCCTCAAATTCTTCATCTATAAAATAAATATATTAGCAGCTATTGGTAGGGTTTTTGTGAAGATTAACTGAATAAGCCCCTATGAACAACTTAAAATTGTGTCTATCCACTCAAAAAGAATTGGCCGTTGATTCTGACATTGATGTATCTCTCTCCAATACTATTACTAAATAATATATGGTGACTAATTACAACTTCAGAGATTAATGATTTTTCAGAACTCATCTTTGAGATATTTCTTGTTAATGGATATTTTGGTTAGGCTATAAGCCAATTTCATTAGGAGAAGGTTATGGAGAATATGACCATAAGTTCTGGGAAAGCTATCCTTTGTTTGAAATGTTAATTGTGCCCATTGTTACATAGAACTCTTCAAATTTATTTGCAATTGTGCTATATGTTATAATACTCTTCTTGGAAAATATACCTTGCTGGGATTCATGGAAAAACGAAAACTCTCTATCCCTTTACTGAACTTTCCTGGAGATTCCAGTAATTTGAAAACTAATGCAAAACTCTTGGTCAGATATTTAGTTTGACCCAATCCCTCTCAATTAAGACTTAATGGAATTTCCAGGGGTTTCCCAAATCCATAAGAATAAATTTTAGTACTGTCCAGTGTACCCTTTGCTTTACAGATGCAGAAGCCCCATGCAGAAGCATGGAGTCCAAGACCACCCAGCCATTCATTCAGCAATGCCAATTCTTCAACACAGGTTTCCAGATTCTCAGGAGCTCTCAAGTTCATCATACAAACAAAAACGGTTAGTTGTCAATGCTACATTTTCTTTCCCTCCTAGTATCAAACTAGTACTTCATTATTAAATATATTTCTCTTTCTGCTTCAAAAAACCATATTTAAAATATTAAATATAGAGGGTACCTGGGTGGTTCAGGTCATGATCTCAGGGTCCTGGGATCTAGCCCCGCATCGGGCTCTCTGCTCAGCAGGAGTCTGCTCCTCCCCCCACTCTCTGCCAGCCTCTCTGCCTACTTGTGATCTCTCTCTGTGTCAAATAAACAAATAAAATTTAAAAAAAAAATAAAATATTAAATATAAACTAAATCTTCTGGTACTGCAAGAGATAAAAACATGGTAGAAAATTTAAATATTCGACATTACAACAGACGGTGGATTTTATTATTTTCATTGTTGTCTAATTTTTCTAAGCATGGGTAATTGAAAAGGTACATATATGTTTTGAACTGTATTGTTTGAGGATGCAGACAAACGCTTAGGAATGCTTAAGTTTTGCTTTAAGCAATAATGCTACACACTGCTGCAGCCTTGATTTCATGCCAGGAACCTGTATCACTTTCTTTTAAACGGCCACCTGTGTTCATCTTCTAATTGGTCTGGCATTGACTCCGATGTGGCCATAAGTCTGTCATCCCCTGATGACTATCTCAGTCTGTGAACATTCCACACAAAGACCCTACGTGGAAGGTAAAACGTGCTGCATGACACTGTGACACTGTCTGGAGAAGGATGTTAATTCTTTGTGAACATTCCCACGGAGAAACCTGACCTCTGTTCATCACAAACAGGAACTTTTTTCTCTTTTTTTTTTGAACCGGAAGGTGGAGTGAGAGAGGAAACAATGTTGATTTCTGGGAGAAGTGGTGCTGGAAGTCCAGTTTGCCGGCTCTAGGAACAATTATGGGAAGCCCCACAGAGCATGTCCTTTTTACTCAGAATAATGGAAAGCACTTCCACTCCTCTGCGGAAACAACAGTTCAAACACAGGACACAGAGTCCCTAAGCTCTGGCAGCTTTTGAATAGTCCCTCCCACCGCACTCCTGCCACTGGTAAACTGAAAAAGCACTCTCTTGTAAAGGTAAATTGATGGGATATGGGTCTCAGTTATATCTCAGCATGCTATTTGCCTTTGGGAATAAAACAGACTGGCATATGTGATCCCATTTATTTATCCAGTAAACATACACTATCCAAATTCTCTGCATTGAGTTAGGCAGTGTGGACAAAAAATGAGTAAGATAACTCTCCTTGCCCTTAAGGAATGTACCATCTAGACAGACACACGTATTGAAAAGCATGCCATTCTTGAGAGCAATTACACAACATGTAACCAAATGGCTATGAGTGAGCAATCCTTCTCCTGTTAACTTTGCTGGAGAAAATCTCACCTAAACACTGAAGGGCTTAGCAGCAAGCAGGAGGCAACGCAGGTTTCGTCATCCAAGAAAGCACACTATGGGGTGCTTGGCTTCAGGAGCATCAAAGAATTAGACTTAACAGAATAATGTGAATGAATCTTTAAAACAGAATGAGTATGAGTAAAATTTAAAAAGAAGAGGGAGGGATGCCTGGGTGGCTCAGTGGGTTAAGCCGCTGCCTTCGGCTCAGGTCATGATCCCAGCGTCCTGGGATCGAGTCCCACATCGGGCTCCTTGCTTGGCGGGGAGCCTGCTTCTCCCTCTGCCTCTGCCTGCCACTCTGTCTGCCTGTGCTCGCTCTCTCTCTCTCTCTCTGACAAATAAATAAATAAAATCTTTAAAAATAAATAAAATAAATAAAAAGAAGAGGGAACAGAAAAACTCTAGCAACACCACACATGTAAACTAAAATGCACGCACACAAAGCAACAATGCCCACTTACTGTACAAATAAAAGGGTAGGGGCACCTGGGTGGGTCAGTGGGTTGAACCTCTGCCTTTGGCTCAGGTCAAGATCTCAGGGTTCGGATCTAGCCCCTGCACTGGAAATCTCTGCTTAGCAGGAAGCCTGCTTACCCCTCTCTCTCTCTGCCTGCCTCTGCCTATTTTTGATCTCTGTCTGTCAAATAAATAAATAAAATCTTTAAAAAATAAAAAATTTTAAAAAGGGTATATGGAAGCACATTTAAATGACAGCTTTTTATATAGAGGGGCATGGGCATGGAAAATCAAAAGGGATTAGAATAATTAATTAATTATTGATTATTAATTTAAAAAGAGTACTTTCATAGACTGATGAGTATGTGACACAGAGTAACAACAATTCTCAGCCAAATTCCTAAAAAAAAAAAAAAGCCAATTGAAGTATAAAGCAGTAAGTGTGCTTAGAAGGCACTGCTATTGCAGAGAGGTTAAAAAAATCAGCTTTGGGGATGAAGGAAAATGTTTTGGAGGAGGTGACATCCAGCTGGAAACTTAACGTGCCTACTCTCACAGCAGCAGCCATTTCTTCTATCACATAATGGCTTGTCCTTGCCCTTGAATCTGAATTTAACTTTTAAGTTAAGAAGCTCTCCTCTCCACTCACATGGAAGATATCTTCTCTTACTCATTCCAAAGTAAGTGGGTGGTACTACTACAGATTAGGAAATAGAGGCTCGAGGATTAGCTGGTTTTAGCTTCTCACCCAGATTTACATTGCCAAGATGGAACACAGCGTGCCCAGAGCCCAGCCTTCTTGGTGCCCTTCCTCGTCTCTTGAAGGGGCTCCAAGATACAAATCCAACCTGGTCATCCTGTTCCGATTTTGTACCTCAGGCTCTTGAACTGTTTATTTATTTTTGTTTTATTGTAAGAGACAACTTGGCATTTCCCTTCCAACAGTTAGATCCCTTGGCTTACTCTACCACAGTGTAGCCCAGTGAGATTCACTATGTGATTCCTTTGTCTCTCCGGGACTGCGTGTTACTGATTCTGCCCATAGTCCTCAGGAACGAGAATATTGCCATGAGCTAGCCACACAGCTAAGCCCACTGCCCAGGGTGAACAGTCTATCATGGAGACATCCATCTATTCTGCCTTGCTAGACATCCCACGTGCCTTTTGACCTGTTGACATTGATCAGCGCGTACTTGTTTTCACCTTAGTCTCTTTGTCCCCCAGTCTGGCTTTTCTCTGGTACTGTGTTGCTGGGAATGCCCTGAGTGTATCTGACGCGGGCCGGTGGAAGAGGCAAAATGCAAGTGGTTAGGCTCTGAAGCCATGTTTTCTAGGTGCAAATTCAGATGTTCAGTTAATTCACTGCACAAGCATAAGCAGGTTATTTAACCTCTCAGTGTATGTGGGTGAAGAGAGGAGTGTTATATCTTACGACTCAAAGTTCTTATAAGCATTAAAAGGATTGATATAGGGGCACCTGGGTGGCTCAGTCGTTAAGAGTCTGCCTTCGGCTTGGGTCATGATCCCAGGGTGTTGGGATTGAGCCCTGCATCCGGCTCCCTGCTCAGCGGAGAGCCTGCTTCTCCCTCTCCCACTCTCCCTGCTTGTGTTCCCTCTCTCGCTGTGTCTATCTCTGTCAAATGAATAAAATCTTTAAAAAAAAAAAAAAAAGATTGATATATGCAAAGTCCTTATAGCAACAACTGGCATGCTGGCATGAAAAAGTATTCTGGCAGTGCTACCCATGGTCTTATTATCTCTAGGTTTTGTCCTCTCTGGGATGCTTGTCTCATTCCTAACAGCCTCAGTTCTAGCTCTGGGAACTACCAGGGAAATTTTTTTTTTTTTTTTTTTTTTTTTTTTTACTAAAAAGCATTGTTTTGCGGGGGAATGAAATGCAGTATAGTGAGAACAGCCCAAAATCTGATTTCAGATGACCCAGGTCAAAGTCACAGCTGTCCTTTCTTCACTGTGTGGTGCTGGGGAAGTTTATCTCTCTTGGCCCATTTCCCTGTTTATGGAAGGGAAGTAGTAATGACCTCTACCTCCCAGGATAGTTGTGAGGATTCAGCAAGGTAAAACTTGTGAAAGGTCTTTTAGAAATGGTGTTACGCTAATATTTGTTACTGTTGTCATTGTTATCTGTCATTTGTTTCAGGCCATTAGAAACTATGTCATAATACTTCCTGTAGAGTCAATGAGTGATAACCTTTGTTCAATATTCTAGGAACAAAGTTGGCCTTTCATGATGGTTAAGTCTCATATTTTGAATTAACTGGCTCAATTCACTGTGACTCTAGAGGAAAAAAATGTGTGAAGCTAAGCCCATTACTAACATATTATCTTTAAAATGTGAAAACACACGTACCTCACACACACACATTTAATTATTCCCTTTTATTTCTCACAACTTTTTTCTATTTTCTATTTCTATTTTTTTTTAAAGATTTTATTTATTTATTGGACAGAAAGAGATCACAAGTAGGCAGAGAGGCAGGCAGAGAGAGAGGAGGAAGCAGGCTCTCTGCTGACCAGAGAGCCCGATACGGGGCTCGATCCCAGGACCCTGGGATCATGACCTGAGCCCAAGGCAGAGGCTTTAACCCTCTGAGCCACCCAGGCGCCCCTCTATTTCTATTTTTTATATTTCTCACAACTCTTCATCAGTTAGTAGAATCAAGAGCACAGAGCAACTGAGAAAAACCAAGACTTTCCTAGAATACATATTTAGATTTAGTGGGGACAGCAATCCTAGGACGTAGAAGACACAGTGCTATACCTTTGTGTAGATTAGACCCCGGGGAAGTGGGAATTTCCATCAATATCTTCTGGCTAATTAGTGGTGAATTGAGGGCTAGAAGCCAGGTGTCTGGACTTTGGCTCCATATGAAGAAGAAACTCTAGAGTTCTTTTTCCACATCAATCAAAAAGAATTTATTAGCCTCCGTTCTTTGCTTTGCAAAGCAATAAACAAAGGGATGTATGTGTATTATTTTGGGAGGGAGAAGGGGATATAAAGGAGGTATCATTTCATATACATACCTGATCTGAAATAGTCACTGGAATACACTGCAATGCCTTTAAGTGTTATCCCAGGTTAACTAAAAAATACTTCCCACATGGATCTATCCCTGGAATCAATCCTTTTGTCCTCTGGTGCTGAAGCTATTTTTGTCTGATAATTTATGAAACCTAATCAATACGGGTAACAAAAATGAAAATCGTGACAATTCTTTAACATTAAGCATCCGTGAGTGAGAGCCATGAACACTAGGTCACTAATCTGCTCAACACACTTTTAGTTTGAGTTCGATGTATTTCCTTGGACAGCCCCACTTGGATCTCAAAGAGAGGAAGGCTTCAACAGGGAAGACTGTTTAGGATAGTCAAGGAAAGCAACCTGGATAAAATGACACTGAGTAGCAGTCTAAAATGGTAAGATAAATAGTAAATACTGTGATTCTTTCCACTTCTTAACACAGTCTACTGAAGCTGTATGTCCTCATCTTTTCTCAAACTGTTAAATCTTCAAAGTCTGTGTAGATTATTTCCTGGGAAAAGAAAAGACTTTTTTTTTTAAATTGCAGTATTACTTATAAACAGATTGATTATTCTTAGCATCACAATGTTATTAACTTGTCTTTATGACACTTAGGTAGAATTATTCATGTAGTAAACCTTACTTTCAACTGCTAAATAACACCTTTAAGTTTTGTGTCTGCTCTCATCCTTTTTTTTTATGGAAATGAAGTAAAAATCATGCAAGTAGATACATATTTGTTTGTCATGCTCTATGGAATGTTGAGTCAAAGATGCATAACTATATTATAGATTCAACAAATAGACCGTATTTATTTTACCAATTTACTGAGTATTTACCCAGGACATTCTTGTTCAGAGTTTTACCTAACTTATACATTTTTCCTTTTATTTATAGAGTTTTTAAACAACTAAAGTGGGAAAAACTGAATAACACTTTATCTGAATATTAAAATATAGGAAAAATGGGGGGGGGAGTGAATATTGCGGAGAAGTAGCAGGCTGAGACTACTTCAGGTAGCGGGAGATCAGCTAGATAGCTTATCTAAAGATTGCAAACAACTACAAATCCAATGGGAGATCGAAGAGAAGAAGAACAGCAATTCTAGAAACAGAAAATCAACCACTTTCTGAAAGGTAGGACTGGCGGAGAAGTGAATCCAAAGTGATGGGAAGATAGACTGCGGGGGTAGGGGCCAGTTCCCAGCAAGTGGCAGAGCAACAGAGCACAAAATCAGGACTTTTAAAAGTCCTTCCCGCTGAGGGACATCGCTCCAGAGGCTTAACCGGGGTGAGCCTACACAGGGTCAGCGTGGTCTCAGGTCCCACAGGGTCACAGAAGGATCGGGGGTGTCTGAGTGTCACAGAGCTTACAGGTATTAGAACAGGGAAGCCGGCTACAGGGACAGAGCCAAGGACTGAGCTCTAAGCTTGGGGTTACCTTGAACTGGTCGCAGGCTCGGTCAGCTCAGAGTGTGGCCGGTGGCCAGGGTGATGGGAGTAATTGGGCGCTGTTCTCTGAGGGCGCACTCAGGAGTGGGGCCCCGGGCTCTTGGCTCCTCCGGGCTGGAGACCGAGAGGCCACCATCTTCATTCCCGTCTTCCGGAACTCTAAGGAAAGTGCTCAGGGAACAAAAGCTCCTAAAAGCAAACCCAAGTGGATTATTCAGCCCGACCCAGGTAAGGGCGTTGCAATTCCGCCTGGGGCAAAGACACTTGAGAATCACTACAACAGGCCCCTCCCCCAGAAGATCAATAAGAAACCCAGTCAGGACCAAGTTCACCTACCAAGGAGTGCAGTTTCAATACCAAGGAGAGCAGCGGAATTCCAGAGGAGGAGAAAGCAAAGCACAGAACTTATGGCTTTCTCCCCATGATTCTTTAGCCTTCCAGTTAATTTATTTTTTTTCTTTTTCAATTTTTTTTCTCTTCTTCTGCTAAATTTTTTTAACATTTACCCTTTTCTTTTTTAATGTTTTTTAACTAGTTTATGTAATATATATATATATTTCCTTTTTATATTTTTTCTTTATTGGTTTTCATTTTTTAATTGTTTCTTTCTTTTTTTCTTTCTTTCTGAACCTTTTTATCCCCTTTCTCCCCCCTCACGATTTGGGATCTCTTCTGATTTGGCTAAAGCATATTATCTTGGGGTTGTTGACACCCTTTTAGTATTTTACTTACTCCTTCATATACTCTTATCTGGACAAAATGACAAGGCGGAAAAATTCACCACAAAAAAAAGAACAAGAGGCAGTACCAAAGGCTAGGGACCTAATCAATACAGACACTGGTAATATGTCAGATCTAGAGTTCAGAATGACAATTCTCAAGTTTCTAGCTGGGCTCGAAAAAGGCATGGAAGATAATAGAGAAACCTTCTCGGGAGATATAAAAGCCCTTTCTGGAGAAATAAAAGAACTAAAATCTAACCAAGTTGAAATCAAAAAAGCTATTAATGAGGTGCAATAAAAAATGGAGGCTCTGACTGCTAGGATAAATGAGGCAGAAGAAAGAATTAGCGATATAGAAGACCAAATGACAGAGAGTAAAGAAGCTGAACAAAAGAGGGACAAACAGCTACTGGACCATGAGGGGAGAATTCAAGAGATAAGTGACACCATAAGTCAAAACAACATTAGAATAATTGGGATTCCAGAAGAAGAAGAAAGAGAGAGGGAAACAGAAGGTATACTGGAGAGAATTATTGGAGAGAATTTCCCCAATATGGCAAAGGGAACAAGCATCAAAATCCAGGAGGCGAAGAGAACCCCCCTCAAAATCAATAAGAATAGGTCCACACCCCGTCACTTAAGAGCAAAATTTACAAGTCTTAGTGACAAAGAGAAAATCCTGAAAGCAGCCCGGGAAAAGATGTCTGTAACATAAAATGGTAAAATTATTAGATTGGCAGCAGACTTATCCACAGAGACCTGGCAGGCCAGAAAGAGCTGGCATGATATATTCAGAGCACTAAGTGAGAAAAACATGCAGCCAAGAATACTATATCCAGCTAGGCTATCATTGAAAATAGACGGAGAGATTAAAAGCTTCCAGGACAAACAAAAACTGAAAGAATTTGCAAACACCAAACCAGCTCTACAGGAAATATTGAAAGGGGTCCTCTAAGCAAAGAGAGACCCTATAAGTAGTAGATCAGAAGGGAACAGAAACAATATACAATAACAGTCACCTTACAGGCCATACAATGGAACTAAACTCATATCTCTCAATAGTTCCCCTGAATGTGAATGGGCTAAATGCCCCAATCAAAAGACACAGGGTATCAGAATGGATAAAAAAACAAAACCCATCTGTATGTTGCCTATAAGAAACTCATTTTAAACCCGAAGACACCTCCAGATTTAAAGTGAGGGGGTGGAAAAGAATTGACCATGCTAATGGACATCAGAAGAAAGCAGGAGTGGCAATCCTTATATCAGATCAATTAGATTTTAAGCCAAAGACTATAATAAGAGATGAGGAAGGACACTATATCATACTCAAAGGATCTGTCCAACAAGAAGATCTAACAATTTTAAATATCTATGCCCCTAACGTGAGAGCAGCCAACTATATAAACCAATTAAAAAAAAAAAAAAAAAAAAAAAAAACAAAGAAACACATCAACAATAATACAATAATAGTAGGGGACTTTAACACTCCCCTCACTGAAATGGACAGATCATCCAAGCAAAAGATCAACAAGGAAATAAAGGCCTTAAAAGACACACTGGACCAGATGGACATCACAGATATATTCAGAACATTTCATCCCAAAGCAACAGAATACACATTCTTCTCTAGTGCACATGGAACATTCTTCAGAATAGATCACATCCTCGGTCCTAAATCAGGTCTCAACCGGTATCAAAAGATTGGGATCATTCCATGCATATTTTCAGACCACAATGCTCTGAAGCTAGAACTCAATCACAAGAGGAAATTTGGAAAGAACCCAAATACATGGAGACTAAACAGCATCCTTCTAAAGAATGAATGGGTCAACCAGAAAATTAAAGAAGAATTGAAAAAATTCATGGAAACGAATGATAATGAAAACACAACGGTTCAAAATCTGTGGGTCACAACAAAGGCAGTCCTGAGAGGAAAATATATAGCGGTACAAGCCTTTCTCAAGAAACAAGAAAGGTCTCAGATACACAACCTAACCCTACACCTAAAGGAGCTGGAGAAAGAACAAGAAAGAAATCCTAAACCCAGCAGGAGAAGAGAACTCATAAAGATCAGAGCAGAAATCAATGACATAGAAACCAAAAAAACCAATAGAACAAATCACCGAAACTAGGAGCTGGTTCTTTGAAAGAATTAATAAGATTGATAAACACCTGGCCAGACTTATCAAAACAAAAAGAGAAAGGACCCAAATAAATAAAATCATGAATGAAAGAGGAGAGATCACAATGAACACCAAAGAAATACAGACAATTATAAGAACATACTATGAGCAACTCTATGTCAACAAATTTGACAATCTGGAAGAAATGGATGCATTCCTAGAGACATATAAACTACCACAACTGAACCAGGAAGAAATAGGAAGCCTGAACAGACCCATAACCAGTAAGGAGATTGAAACAGTCATCAAAAATCTCCAAACAAACAAAAACCCAGGGCCAGATGGCTTCCTGGGGGAATTCTACCAAACATTTAAAGAAGAACTAATTCCTATTCTCCTGAAACTGTTCCAAAAAATAGAAATGGAAGGAAAACTTCCAAACTCATTTTATGAGGCCAGCATCACCTTGATCCCAAAACCAGACAAGGATCCCATCAAAAAAGAGAACTACAGACCAATATCCTTGATGAACACAGATGCAAAAATTCTCACCAAAATACTAGCCAGTAGGATTCAACAGTACATTAAAAGGATTATTCACCACGCCCAAGTGGGATTTATTCCAGGGCTGCAAGGTTGGTTCAACATCTGCAAATCAATCAATGTGATACAACACATTAATAAAAGAAAGAAGAAGAACCATATGATACTCTCCATAGATGCTGAAAAAGCATTTGACAAAGTACAGCATCCCTTCCTGATCAAAACTCTTCAATGTGTAGGGATAGAGGGCACATACCTCAATATTATCAAAGCCATCTATGAAAAACCCACCGCAAATATCATTCTCAATGGAGAAAAACTGAAAGCTTTTCTGCTAAGGTCAGGAACACGGCAGGGATGTCCGTTATCACCACTGCTATTCAACATAGTACTAGAAGTCCTAGCCTCAGCAATCAGACAACAAAAAGAAATTAAGGCATCCAAATCAGCAAAGAAGAAGTCAAACTATCACTCTTTGCAGATGATATGATACTCTATGTGGAAAACCCAAAAGACTCCACTCCAAAACTGCTAGAACTTGTACAGGAATTCAGTAAAGTGTCAGGATATAAAATCAATGCACAGAAATCAGTTGCATTTCTCTACACCAACAACAAGACAGAAGAAAGAGAAATTAAGGAGTCAATCCCATTTACAACTGCACCCAAAACTATAAGATATTACCTAGGAATAAACCTAACCAAAGAGGCTAAGAATCTATACACAGAAAACTATAAAGTACTCATGAAAGAAATTGAGGAAGACACAAAGAAATGGAAAAATGTTCCATGCTCCTGGATTGGAAGAATAAATATTGTGAAAATGTCTATGCTACCTAAAGCAGTCTACACATTTAATGCAATTCCTATCAAAGTACCATCCATTTTTTTCAAAGAAATGGAACAAATAATCCTAAAATTTATATGGAACCAGAAAAGACCTCGAATAGCCAAAGGAATATTGAGAAAGAAAGCCAAAGTTGGTGGCATCACAATTCCGGACTTCAAGCTCTATTACAAAGCTGTCATCATCAAGACAGCATGGTACTGGCACAAAAACAGACACATAGATCAATGGAACAGAATAGAGAGCCCAGAAATAGACCCTCAACTCTATGGTCAACTCATCTTCGACAAAGCAGGAAAGAATGTCCAATGGAAAAATGACAGCCTCTTCAATAAATGGTGTTGGAAAAATTGGACAGCCACGTGCAGAAAAATGAAATTGGACCATTTCCTTACACCACACATGAAAATAGACTCAAAATGGATGAAGGACCTCAATGTGAGAAAGCAATCCATCAAAATCCTTGAGGAGAACATAGGCAGCAACCTCTTCGACCTCAGCCTCAGCAACATCTTCCTAGGAACATCGCCAAAGGCAAGGGAACCAAGGGCAAAAATGAACTATTGGGACTTCATCAAGATCAAAAGCTTTTGCACAGCAAAGGAAACAGTTAACAAAACCAAAAGACAACTGACAGAATGGGAGAAGATATTTGCAAATGACATATCAGATAAAGGGCTACTATACAAAATCTATTAAGAACTTATCAAGCTCAACACCCAAAGAACAAATAATCCAATCAAGAATGGGCAGGGGACATGAACAGACATTTCTGCAAAGAAGACATCCAGATGGCCAACAGACACATGAAAAAGTGCTCCATATCACTCGGCATCAGGGAAATACAAATCAAAACCACAATGAGATACCACCTCACACCAGTCAGAATGGCTAAAATTAGCAAGTCAGGAAATGACAGATGCTGGCAAGGATGCAGAGAAAGGGGAACCCTCCTACATTGTTGGTGGGAATGCAAGCTGGTGCAACCACTCTGGAAAACAGCATGGAGGTTCCTCATAATGTTGAAAATAGAACTACCCTATGACCCAGCAATTGCACTACTGGGTATTTACCCTAAAGATACAAACGTAGTGATCCGAAGGGGCACGTGCACCTGAATGTTTATAGCAGCAATGTCTACATTAGCCAAACTATGGAAAGAACCTAGATGTCCATCAACAGATGAATGGATAAAGAAGAGGTGGTATATATACACAATGGAATACTATGCGGCCATCAAAAGAAATGAAATCTTGTCATTTGTGACGACGTGGATGGAACTAGAGGGTATCATGCTTAGCGAAATAAGTCAATCGGAGAAAGACAACTATCATATGATCTCCCTGATATGAGGGAGAGGAGATGCAACATGGGGAGTTAAGGGGGTAGGAGAAGAGTAAATGAAACAAGATGGGATTGGAAGGGAGACAAACCATAAGTGACTCATAGTCTCACAAAACAGAGGGTTGATGGGGGGAGGGGGGTTGAGAGGGGGAGGTGGGGTTATGGACATTGGGGAGGGTATGTGCTATGGTGAGTGCTGTGAAGTGTGTAAACCTGGCGATTCACAGACCTGTACCCCTGGGGATAAAAATATATTATATGTTTATAAAAAATAAAATTAAAATATATATATATATAGGAAAAATGGCAAATGATAATTTCTTACATTAAAAAAAAATGTAACAAGAACTCTGGAGTCAGCCCCTTTGAATTCAAAGTCAGGCTCTGCCACTTACTGGCTTTTTGACTTTCCTTAAGCTTCTTAAACTTATCTGCGCCTCAAGGTTCCATAATTGTAAACTAGGTGTAATAATAGTATTTCACTTATAAGATTACTATGCAGAATGAATGAGTCAATATTTGTAAATCATTTAGAACAACTTTTAGGGCCACCTGGGTGACTTAGTCGGTTGAGCAGTTGCCTTTGGCTCAGGTCATGATCAGGGGTCCTGGGATAGAGCCCAAGGTCTGGCTTCTTGCCCAACAGGGAGTCTGCTTCTCCCTCTCTCTCTGCCCCTGCCCCCACTTCATGTTCGTGCTCTCTCTCTCTCTCTCAAACAAATAAATAAATAGAATTTTTTTAAAAAATAGAACTTTTAATATGTAAGTTTATTAAGTCCTAAATATTTTTATATATGTGTACACATATATAGGAATACATATTTATATATCTTTGCCTATATACTGTACATACATGAATAAAGAAACTATAACATCAAATTTCTCAATGTGTCTCACTGAAGTTCAAGTATTCATGAACCTATACATGTATTGGTACTTCGTATCTTTTGAAATTTGGTATTTCAAAAATTAAATAAACAGTGCATCTGAAAATTCCTTTTTATTATATTTATTTTTAAACATTGAAGTTTAAATTAAATTATTACCGAAATATAGAAGGGAGTTCAGATATTATCTTAAGAAAACTTGAACCGGACAAAGTCTATATCCAAAAAAACAACCTTCGGCTAGTCTTAAAAAAATTTAGTTTGGTAACCATTGTCAGCATGGGTTACCATTTAGAACATAGGGATGAATTCCTATATATATATTTCATGACCTTTTTGTGGCACCTAGTGATCCACTGTAAAACCAACAAGTCCTTCCTCACTTTCTAAATCCATTACTCAGTCACCAACACCTGTCCTGCATCTAGAAGGTTTCAAACTGATCTCTTCTTCTCCAGTTGTTCTGACACTGCCCAAGTTCAGATCCTGATTGTTTCTCACATGAATTATTTCAACAATCCCTTGCCTCTAATCCATGCCATCTTATGGCCATGATTTATCTCACTGACCCACAGATCTAATCACGCGACTTCATCACTTAAAAAATTCCAGGGTCTCCTCATTGCCTCCAAACTACAAAGTATAAAAACTGCTCCAGATACCCTAGGTATGCCAAAAATTAGCTGTAATTTGCCTTTTCTTTGCCACCTTATGTCACTTTCTTATTCTTTATGCCCCTCCCCAACCTGTCACTAGATGAGACTAGTCACTATTCTTTGAACAAACTCTGCACCCTTAATACCTCCATATTTTTCACTCATGTTGTTTCCTCTGCTTCTGATATCCTCTTTCTTACACTTAATCAAGAAGAACATTAGTTGAACTTGAAAACTCAGTTTAAAATGTGTTTCTCTAAAGACTTCCCCTAAATCCCTTCTGAGCTCCTGTATCACTTTGCATGTGTGCTTTTTTTAAAAAGATTTTATTTATTTATTTGACAGAGATCACAAGTATGCAAAGAGGCAGGCAGAGAGGGTGGGGAAGCAGGCTCCCTGCTGAGCAGAGAGCCAGATGCAATGCGGATGTAGGCCTTGACCCCAGGACCCTGGGACCACGGACCCAAGTGGAAGGCCGAGGCTTTAACCCACTGAGCCACCCAGGAGCCCCTGCATGTGTGCTTTTTTAACAATTTTTATTGCAATTGATTGCTTTATCTATTTGTTTTCCCCACTCCTTATAAAGCCAAAGGGCCAGACATCCCATAAACATCTTGGGTGATCGCAGAAGTTTAATCAGTGTGGATGTGTATGTATATGCCTGTGTGTCTGTGTGTTTTAATAAAGAAAGGGTGAGTTTCAGCTCTGCAGCTAACTGGCTGCATGTCTTTAGATGAATCTTAGTTTCTCTTGGTTCTTTAAATTGAGAAGATTATGTATTAGGCCCTTTCTAACTGAAACTTGGTGATTTATAAAAGTCATATAGAAAATAATTATAGACATACTGAGAATAAAAATACCCTATAAGGTTAACAAGTACAAATGTTCTTATGTATAAATAAATCAATGTTAACACATTTTAAGTAATTACCTAATCAAGCTAACACTAAATGGAGATTTCTTCTTTGTTATACTTTTTAAAATTTGAAACCCTACCATGAACTTATTAATAAGTATGATAAAAGGAAAGAAATGAAGAAGGAATGTATGGGAGAGTAGAGAGACTGAGAGCACCTAGATCAACAGAACGCTGTTTTAAATATTTATTTGTAGGATAATTGGAGTTTTATTAGGGTTTGGAGGGTTTGGAGTGGGTTTGGAGGAAGAGGTCTAGTGACTAGGCTTCCACATTCTACAGGATGCTTTCCTTAATTAAATGAGATATTGGGGGAAATGGTCTTTAAAACCTATGACTGGCAAGTATCTTCTTTTCAGAGACTACAAATATAAAAGAAAGAATGCATAATTTTTGTTTGACTTGAATTGGAAAATAGAAAATAAATTGTGAAAAGTTATAAATGTCTCCAGATAAGTCTCAGTGAAATTTCCATTCGCTTTTCCAATTAAGATAGTGTTCATAACAAAAAAAAGGGTTTGTTGTTTTTTTTTTTTTTGCCAAACCACAAAGAAACTTTAGATGTAGAAATTTTTTTAAATCTTATTTTGTGATCAGATCCAAAATATTATAAATGATTGTTCAATTTGATACACTATTGTTTGCTATTATTGCTACTCTCAAACCAAAGATAACTTAGTCCAGAGAAACAAAGCTGAGTTCAAGGGCGTTTCTTTGTATTCTTCGCCTGTTTTCAAAGCATTATGCTAATTACACTGAAGAAAACTAAAGAACTGGAGACAAGGTCATTGACCCCAAAAAAGACAAATGTAACACACAGAAAACAAATAAACAACAAAAGCAAAGCCAATATCGCAGACCTACAAGCACTTGGTAAGTGCCAAGTAATACAAAGCTGAGAGCTAATCTCCTAGGAGGGAAGTTAGTCTGGGGAGGCATCTAGGAGCACAAGAGCCTCTAGCAAGGTCTTGGAGAAAGCAAAACTCGGGTCATGCAGCTGAGGAATGAGGGCCTGCCAGACAGAGCAGTAACCTTAGCAAAATACATCCAGAGGTAGCGCTGGACCAGATGTGTGCGGAAGTTGCAAGTAGCTTGATTAAAGTGAAGAGACCGGGATGTGACTTGGAAAGAAATAGTACTGGCAGGGATTCCTTTGGAAGATCATTGGATAATCTTAGCATTTAATCCTAGCAGAAAAGAAGAGCCAGAGTTTATCCAATAAATTTTTCATCCTTGCACTCCCATAATCAAGACTGTACTATTCTCAGTTTCTTAATGGAAATTATTCCAGATTTCAGTTCCTTCAAAACTCTCCAGAGAAATCTGAATTCTTATTCAAGCCTCAAGACTCTTCACAGTATGGTTCCGATTTCACTATTCCAGTCTGATGGCTTATTTCTCTGCCCTGGAAACCTCCCACACAGCCAGGATGAAACTAAAGACTGAGAACATTTCTTTGTATTCTTTTGCACAAGAGTATGCTTTTTAGCATTTCTGCCATTGTTTTCTATTTTCATCTTTGCCTGAAATGCCTTTCTCTCTCTTACCACTCTGGCTCCTCTCCATCCATCACAGTCCAGCGAGTTCGTCTTCCATGCAAACGTCTTGGCCTTCCTAGTCCACAGTGATTTCTAACCCTGTACACTTTTGTACTTATTGTTTATAACACCTTTTTAGTACTGAAAAACTGACATTATATAGTTATCATTCTGTACACAATTTATGTGTACTTATAAATACATAATAAGCAACTAGAGGATAGAAATTTTCTCTTACATTTTTCATTACCCATGCTTTGTACATTTTTAGTGTTCAGTGAAAATGAATATATTGTCCTCTTAGAACATGTGAGAATGGTACTATTCCCGGCTTTTAGTGTTTTATCTCAGCACCTTGTTTGGCAACTAACATATCACCTACTGTATTTTTGCTCCACATAAATAGATTGAATGAGCAAATAATAAGGCAAAGTAGAAGAAGCACAGGCTCTGAAATCAGACTGATCTAAGTTAAATTCCAGGCCTTTCTACTACAAGCTTTGCAAAAACCTTGGACATATTCTCAAACCCCTTAAGCTGTATTTTCCTCCATTACCAGCGAAGGTAACAACGATCTCACTTGCAATGTCTTTGTCAGATAACATGCATAATGTTAGGCATTCAATAAATATATTATCTATTGTTATAGTTTTCCACCTGAATTTTCCCCATTAATCATTAGATGTTTATACTTCTGCAGAGAAAAGCTCCCTTGCTCATTTCGCCATATAAAATTTTTCCACATACCTTAGAAATAACTATCTTATCCTTTCTTTAGCACACTACATCTGCTCCTCCTTCCTTTAAAATACTCGTTCTCTTAAGGTTCACACTATAAAATTTTGCTTATCACTACTACCTAGAAGCCATCGCCTGCTGATATCCAGTCATTTTCCCTTATTCACTGAAAATTTGAGCATCTGGTCACTATTTTCCTCCCCACTATCATTACAGTCATCATTTTTGGCAAACCCAACACCGTAGGAACAGACCTACTACTCTCATCTTTTAGTTCTTTGACCTCCCACCCAAAGCTCTTTTCACTTCACCACAACTTGGCCACTGACTCCCTTGCTTATAGCTTAGAACTTGGCACATAGTCTCTGAAATACTGATTCTAAACAACTCATTCTGACGACTACTTCTTATTTTTCCAGTTGAATTATTTTAAGTGTCCCACTCCAACAATTATTTAATTTGGCTGGAACTCTTATCTGCTGACTCCACCAACAGCCCCCTCATGCCTTTACTTTCCTACTAACCCAACACAGATTTCATACCTCCTCAGTGAGATCACTCCTTTGCACACATCCTCAGTTCTCTTGCCCTTGTATCCTTCCGTTGTAAACCTTTGCAAAACCCCAAGTCAAGTCAAATCCTATTCATCACCTACCAGAACACTTGAACATGGCTAGAGAAAAACACACAGCCAGGCTGAGATTTCACTTTAATTATATGACCCCAAATCTCTCAAGAACATGAAACATTTCTTGAAAATTCCATTATACTTTTCTAGCAAAATTGCTTTTCCACTATCCAAAATAAATGCACACTATCTCCTCTCTGGTTCATCATCTGTTAATGCTTTCCTTACCTTGCTTCACACATGACTGACAAAATAAAAGCAATAAAACAAAAATCTATCTTTTGTCAATTTTAACAATCCAGTTGCATTTCTGTTTATAAACTTTGCCTTTTCTCCTATTACACTGCATGTGATGAGGGCAAGAAAACCCCTCCTCTTGTCAATCCCAAATCCTTCTTACCTAAACAAGATCCTCATTTCTACAATAATCTTATGCTCTGTATTATCAATTTTCCATTTTATATCCCATACATAGGTAATATTACTAAATATATTTGTACATCTACATGGATATGCATATGCTCAAATTTCTCTCCAGCTCCTGTTCCATTCCTCTCGTATGCTGTACAGAAAAGCTCCTCAAAACAGGCGTTTATGTGTTCCTTCTCCAATTCTTCGGTTCCAAAATTCTCTCTTTCACCTCCTCAATCAGCCTTTTGCCTTTAGCCCTTGTCAAAGTTACCAATGACCTTCACCTTGCCAAATCTAATGATGAACGCTCTGTTCTTATCATACTTGGTCTCTCTGCAGGCTTGTATATAATTGACCTTTTCCTTCTTAAAACTTTTATTTTACTTAACTCTTCAGAAGCAACTCTCTTTTAGCTTTGTTGCTACCATTTTAAAAAGTTCCCTTGGGGCGCCTGGGTGGCTCAGTGGGTTAAGCCGCTGCCTTCAGCTCAGGTCATGATCTCAGGGTCCTGGGATCGAGCCCCGCATCGGGCTCTCTGCTCGGCGGGGAGCCTGCTTCCTCCTCTCTCTCTACCTGCCTCTCTGCCTGCTTGTGATCTCTCTCTGTCAAATAAATAAATAAAAATCTTAAAAAATAAAAAATAAAAAATAAAAAAATAAAAAGTTCCCTTGGCTGCTGGTCCTTCTTCTAACTTCTGATTTTTGCAGTGCTTCAGGGATCAGTTTTCTAACTGTCTATCCAATATTTATCCAGATATCAATGAGCCATCTCAAACCTAATATGAACCTTTGAATCCACAAACTCACTTCTTGTCTTGCTCAATCAAGTTAATGCTGCTACTATTCGACCAGTCAATCAAACCTAGCAGTAATTTTTTATTCCTCTTTCCCACTCTCTGTACAGTCAATCCACTTGCAAATTTTGGTGGTTCTACCTTGAAAAAAAATGGTTTCTTTGTTTTCATTTTTGACCTACCACCGTCTATGTTTTATACAACAGTCAGAACGATCTACTTAAGACATAAATGAAGTCACAACATTCTCTTTTTTAAAAAATTTTTGGGGCACAGGGATGGCTTAGTCATTGACCATCTGCCTTCGGCTTAGGTCATGATCCCAGGGTCCTGGGATAGAGCTCAAGTCCAGCTCCCTGCACAGGAAGCCTGTTTCTCCCTCTCCCACTCCCCCTGCTTGTGTTCTCTCTCTCGCTCGCTGTGTCTCTCTCTGTCAAATAAATTTAAAAATCTTAAAAGAAATAAAATAAAAATCTTTTACTTTCTTTCTTGTTACACAGAAAGGAAAATCAAATTATTATTTATACTTGCTACTTGTATCTGGAATTCTCCCCCTAGGTTTTTGTATGTGTCAGTCTTTTTCATTCTTCAGGTCCTTGATCAAATATCACCTCCTCAGTGAGTGTCCTCTGAACACCTTATGTAAAATACACTCTGCTCACAATTTACCATCTTTCTACCTATTAAACTGGAATCCACCTTGTCAGTTCAGATGAAAGAATGAACACTAGAAGTCATATTGTCCCCAGGCACGGCTGGACCAGTCAGGGAATGAATAGACCCAGGCCCATGAGATAGAATGTTTGCCTATCATTTGGAGGAACCTGTAGGAATGCAAACCAGCTACATTACACATGTACAAGTAGTTAGTTTATGCATGTACAGTTAACCAACATTATCCTATTATCCTAAATACGCAATCACCAGATGTACCTAATGAAATCTCTAACATAAAGAACAAAGATATTTTTCAGATTGCAAGTCTCTTGAGATGGAATTGACCTCCGTGGGACTAGACAAAGTGGCACCAAAAATTACTATGTAACATCTGTCAGCATGAATTCATGGGCCTCTCTCTAATCAATGGTGTCCACCTTCTCAAGAGACTCTTTTCAAGAGACTGTCCAAAATTATGCATTTAAAAATCCTCACTTGCAAACCATTGGGGAGTTTGGGACTTTTGAGCATTAGTTCCCCGTTCTGGGTGCTACCACATTAATCAATGGCCTATCTTTCTTCACTGCAAAATCTCCATGTCTGTTTTTTTATTGGCTTACTGACCATCCAGTGAGCAAACTATCATTCGATTCAGTCATATCTGTTTTATTTTCTTCATACATCTTACCACTATTTTAAGTTATATTTTTATTTACATATATATTATTTATTTCACTATATTATAAGCTCTTTGAATGCAGGGACTTAATTTCCTTTGTTGACCACTGTGTCATCAATACCTAAAACAGAAGCTAGCTCATATTAGATATTGAATTAATATTTGTCAAAAGTGTGTTAAACAAAAATATTTAAATACCAAATCCTGTGGATCTCCCTTTATAGCCTTGCTTACTTACTCCTGTTACTGACTTCTATTGCCACCATTCTAATTCAGATTTTGCTTTTGCTCAGTTATGTCTCTTTACTTTCTCTTTTCCTCCAATTCATTTGAGATACTGATTTCCATTAGTTTTTAGCAACTTTAACATTTTCTCACCTTCATTAAAATTAACCTTTTTATTTAAATCAAATTTTACAATTTTCAACATGATTTTTCTTGCATTATTAAACTCACTAGGACATGCCAATTACAAATACAAAAATCTTTAGTGATTCTCTGCCGCCTAAAATATTCCACCTGACATTCAAAACTTTGATAATACATTCTCAACCAACATTTTGAGTTTTAGTTTAGATGTCATTTACCCTAGATCAAAAATAATATCTCTTTCTCTTCTAAGTTTCTGAAGTACATTGTGTTCACAGGATGATGTGGCCCTTTCATATATTACGTTGTATTGTTCATATAGTTCCCTCTACTGTAAATTGTAATTTCCTAGAGGGCAGGAAACATATTTCATGCATGGTTATATCCTCTATAGTAACTAAAAGAATGAAATATGTACTTCAGTGATCAGTATATATCAGACCCACGATTTTTTTCTTTACATTTTTATTACCAAACTTAACATTTGTATTAGAATCCTTGACTAAAGCTTTTATAAAATATGTGCATTCAGTGTTATATGAAGGGAACATTGATCTTCTGACTTAATGGTTTGGATTAGAATTACTATGACATCTAGTCTTCAGGGACTATGTATCGCATGATTAAGAGGCAAGTTTTAGGGCCAAACTCCCTAGGTTCAAATGCCAACTTATCTATTAACTGTCTTTTTGATCTTGGACAATATGATGAACTTTTTGGTGTGTCTCTCATATTTAACAAGGGAGAATCATTAGTAACTACTTCACAGGTTAAGAGGATTACTTGAGTAAAGATATGTAAAGCTCTTAAAATGCTGGCACATGGAAAACACTCAATAAATGTGAGTTATAATTAGTCTTCCAACTTCTACATGCAAATATTACTACCTCCAACAAAGGTGCTGAGGGGAAAACCACTACTATGTAGTGTTTCTACTGAGATAATGGGGTTCATGTTTAGGCAACAGATAAATATTCGCTTTGATGTGTAAACCTAGAATCCTGCATAGATATATTTGCATCCCCAGCTCTTACTTACAAGGTCAAAGACTGGAGTTCAGTCTTATTTCATGGATGGTGCTTGATACTAAAGGGATAGGCACAAAAAATTAGTGAGCTCCCAATAATCACATTAAGGCTGACAGTTTTGAGGTATACGATTACATATTTATAGTATAGTTTAAATAAAACCCCTTAAAATTAAACCTAATCTATTGAATAGTGCTAAATTCTAGGCAAATAATATGAGAAGGGTTTTTTGTTTGTTTTCCACTTGTTTTGTTTGTTTTGTTTTTATTTTAGCATTTATTAAGGGAGAATTAGAGACTGGACACATTTATCTTCTTCTCCAGGGAACATGTTAATGGATAAATCTCTAAGGATTAAAAGCAAGTAATACCAAAAGATGGAACATGATCATTCTAATCTGTAAGAATTATAAATTATAAATCATGTCAGAAACTCTAGTCAAGATTCTCATGGCAAATACCAATCCTTCAGGGTGCATCATTAGAAAATCACATGTCTTTTTTTTCTTAACCATTATAGAAGTTTTAAAATTTTGTTTTTATCTTAAACAGTAAACAAATAAATAAATACATCTCACATGATAAGATGCTCTACAATAACTGTTCTCAGTTTAGATTTTTAGTTTGCTTTTACAGAATGAACACAAATAAGCTATATGGGTGTGTTCCTTTTACGCAGCTGCTATTTGGAAAACTGAAAAAAATCACTTCATTTTTCCTTTTCATACCAGAGTTGTACCAAAGTATCTGTTTTCGTTAACGTGTCCTCATCCAACCAGAAGGGAGACTATTTCAGCTGCCTACACTGAGTTTAAACATCCTCTAAGAAAGTGGGATGGTTAGACTGACCTCAAACTAAACAGAGCTATGACTAAGTTTTAAGAGGAAAAGGAAATGAAATATGTTGTGTACCATTTCAGTCTAGAAAAAAAAATAATAATAAGGAAGTGGGATGTAACAGCAAAGAGATTCCCAGAGATTTTTGGCAATGCAAAACCTATTTTTATTTGATTGTATAGTCATCTTCTCTACCAGCCCCTTTTTCACATGCAAGGGAACCATGTTGAATTTGACAGATTTAACCCAAACCATTTTGATTCAAAAATTTTTATGAGTTTCTAATAGCACTTATGCTAGTTGACAACTTCTTGGGATATTTTAAAGCCAGAACCAATATAATCAGAGATTTAGTGTGACAATCTGTTATAGAACTAAGGGTTTCACTTCATTGAAAAGATGTGACATTGTATCTCCCTGTCTTTCTGTCTCTTCTCCCTTCCCCTCCCAATTCTTACTGTAAGTACCAACTCTTTCCTGAGATGGAAAACCAGGTCACAGTCATTTGAGACTCTATGCTGGCACATGCTTCCAGCAAGATCTGCTTGAGGTCATAGCTCCTTTGGGGGCTCAGGGAGACAGTAATATAGTTAATGAGTATCTCAGTGACTCAAAGTCTGCACTAACTCTTAAAAAAATAAAAATACATTTATGACATTTCCATATTCCTTTATAAAGATTAACCAAACCACACCATGCTGTGCCCTCATCCTATTACCAAAAAGCTGTATATAACATGTCTGTCCTAATCTGTACTGATGTCTACATATTTATATAATTCTTGAAATTTTACATTTATATATGAGATCATTTATGCCTTTGAAGACTTCATAGCTACTATGCTGAGAAAAAGAAAATATACATAAGAAGAGAAATAGCAACACAAGATGACATAGTAGTAGTAATAAATCTGCTGGTCGAGTGTGATGTACGGGCTAAAGTGAGCACCAAAAACTGGGTTGTAATATATACACATAAAATATTCCTGTATCTCTGCGTGTGTGTGTATGTATACATAATACATATCATGTATATGTTATATACATATAATGTATAAATGTATATAATTTATATCCATTTCAATTAGCAGAATTTTAATGTGCCTAAACTGAATGCCGCATATATTTTGAAGGCACCAAGTAAAGACATGGTGGGGCTTTTTTCCCACTGATATCTACCAGCCACTTCCAGATCTACTCCAAATCAATACACCCTAAAAGTAGAAGTAGTGTGCTTTGCTGTGCTAACATAGTCTGAATGTAAGTTCACTTGCAGCCCAGTGTCATGCCTAAAGCCCTTGTTTAGAAGTTCTATATCTAGCCATGTGGAGTTTACCCATTTAACGCCCCCCCCCAAAAAAAAATAAAGACAAAGAAGATAGCAACCTTTCTTCAAGGAATTTCTTCAAATGTACCTGTACCTGTTCATACACACGAAAGTTTAATTCATTGTTCATAGGGAAAACACCATTTCAGGGAACAATTTCTAAGGTGGACATTACTGTGGACATCTGTGCAATTTTAAGATGATAAGATGTTTTGGGGGGAAAGAGAGCACAAATAGGTCTCTTGAAAACATACATATTATCTCAGGAACTTGGTCGTACGTAAACTATACAAAGATGCCGAGCATCTTTTTCATGCATTGGTTCTCAGAACCAACATGACCTTGGTTTTAAGGTCACTCTAGTCATTTGGCAACACAGAATTTGAGGATAATCTATAATTAGATGAGAGTATCTCAACTTCTTGTCCCCAATAAAGTATTGAAATTGTCTGAATCACCCAGTCTTTGAGATTTAAACTTTTTCATATAAATCCACACAGCAAAATGCTGTTTGTTATTTCATGTAATCAAATTGCCTGAGTCCTCTCTGGAGACCAGCAATTATTAATATTAATGAGCCCTTAGGCCCAGGCTTATGAACTCTTAACTGTATACATGTGTCTTATTGTCTAATAAACATGCTTTCAAAAATAGCACTGCGAGGCTGCCAAGAGTCAATTCAGAAAGATGTCTAGATGTCTAGATGTCTGATGTTCCTCAAAACCCATTTTAACCTAGCCCTGGCCAAACAAAGCTGCCCATCACACACCCTTGCTCATCCCACCCTTAGAAAAATTACTTTACTTGTATATTTAAGATAAATACTTCAGTATTAAGCAACCCAGGCGTATGCTGTTATTTTCCCTCAGAGGAAGATTATTACATTTTTAATTAATCCAAAATCCTTTGTACACCTGTTTAGCCTTCTACCTTAAAATCTCTTTTGAAGACAAACAGACCTAATTTTTCCCTCAGATCTAACTAAGGACAGCACAAATTACAGTTCCCATCAAGGAGGATTTAAATGGAGATGGCTCTTTACTCAGTGTTTCTTTGTGGATTATACCACAGAAATCTTGCAGGGCCAAATTTAAAACATATTTGTTTTAGAGTTTGCCAAGTTGGGTATTACTCTGCAATTTTAGTGCTATTTGATTTCTATGTAAAAGTGTTTTTCTGTCTTCACTCTGCTTCTCAAAGCCCATTTACTTCTTTCTGTCTATAATATCTAGTTGCAGCAAAGACAGTGAAAAAAGATGGGAATTTTGAAGTTAGCCCTGCTTTTGTTTGAAAAACATTATGGTCCTTTCTGTAAAAATGAATCAAAAGCTTCCTGAGTTATTACCCATTTTACCCCATTGTAATGAGCATAGTATATGCTGTTTATGGAGCTATTGGAAGCATCCTGAGAAATGATTCAAATAATACTTGGTGGTTGGAAGCATGTTTGACTATGCATCTATATGTAATGCAGAAACATTGTTCTTGCTGACCCCAGCACTGCCCCAAATCTATCATTAAAGACACCATACCACTCTTTTAGAGTTATATCATTTCTCCTCCTCAAAGGATTAATGATGCTTTAATAATTTTTTGTTTCATTTAGTTTATAGGACCCTTTATTTTAGGAGATCAGTACATGTAAATTGTTCTTAAATGTAGCAGACACTCCTTGTTGCCTGGCCTGGTGAATACTGAAGTGAAGTCATGTGATTCATTCTCCTAAACACACTCTTACCATAAATTGGGGATGCCAATATACCAGCCATCTGAAAGGCCAAGCTGTTAATATGGTGCCTTTTGTTTCATTTCAAATCTCAGGAACTCTTAGTCCTGGTCCAAGAGAGTTTGCCCAATTGAAGCCTATGAAAGAGTACTAGACAAAAAAGCTAATGAATAACCCATTCCTGTAATAAATCACCACCCAACAGCTTCATTTATTCAAATCTCCTTTAGGAAATCATTCAAAGAACACCTGAAAGCTATCATGAGGGTATGCCTAAAGTTCTCTGAAGACACAATTCTGCACCTAGATTTTAAATTAAAAACTTTAAGAAATCTATAACAATATTTTTTCTTATGACTACAATCTCACATGGAGTGCTTGCCATGGTCCCACGTGGTGATGGGAATTTCATATAATTGCTTCATTTGATTATCTCCACAGCTCTGTGAGGTCACTGCTATTGTCCCTCCCTACCTTACAGGTTTTAGAAACCATATAGAAAGGTTTAGTAACTTTATTTTCACATTCATCAAGTTCACAAACATTCACAAAGAATTCAAAAACTCTTCTTAAGAGATTCCTTACCCACAAGATAAGGACAACATACTCACCTCATAAAGTTTAAAATCTTGTTCTGATCAATCAGGGAACAATGACCTAAATTTTAGTACATGAAGGATTTGAAGAAAATATGAAAGGAGGCAGTTTTTTCCAATGGGTTTATGGAAATTTATTTCAGAATATTAGCCTCCAAATTGAACACAGATTTTAAAGAGGATAATATTGTCCAAACTACTCTGTAAGAACAAGCCTCAAAGTCACCTTCTAGATTACCTTTATGATGATTAATGAATATCAGAGTCACATTTAAAATATCTTATCTCTGTTTAGTTCAAGCCTGCAAAATTTCTATCAAAACCACCATGCTATAATGATTTATGTTGAAACAACTAAAAACATGAGAGGCAGAACAAAATTCTGCAAGTATCACTGACAGATAAGAATGGGACATCATGAGCATTGGACCCCATACCCATCTTCATCATGACCTTGTTTGTAGATGAAAGCAAGTTACTCAATTCATATGGGCCTCAGTTCTATGAAAAAGTGATTGACTAGAGGGTATTACTTTAAGTTCCTTCAAGTTCTCCTAATTCTAAGTAACTTTTTTAGATTAAAAGAGATAATAGCTAGACCTTAATGATGGGAAATAGTCAATATCATCATATCAGGAGCAAATCTGTTCTTACAAAAGTAAAGCATATGCACCAAAAGGCGAGCCCACATGGGTTAAAGACTTGGCAGATACCACTAAGTGATAGGGAAAAATGTATTTCAGTTTTTAAGTTCTATTTATACACAGTAAAATATTTAAGAGAACACTAAAGAATTCTTATGAGGAACCAGTAAAAGACTATTTGTAATCTTGGAGACAATATTCAAGGAAAAAATATATTGTTCTCAGATTTTTTTTTTTAAATATCTATGTTAAACAGTATTTTTGGCAAAGGGAAAATTGTGAATAACATGGTATGCAGCTGTGTATGGAAAATCTAAAAATGGAACTGTAATTTGGTCTTAAATTAGAAACACATCTGAATTTTGTTAACAATTTGAGAGTGATATTAATTTGTTTCTTTCGCTCAATTTTTATATATATATGTCAAAGAGAAGAGAGAGGGAGGGAGAAGATGAGGGAGAAAAGAAGGAAGGAGGAGAGGTATTAAAGATGGGAGAGGGAAAGAGAAAATGTCTGACAACTAAACACAGATATCCCAGTTTATATATGAACTTTAATCTGCTTATATTTAGGTTCTGTAAAATGGGCAGAAGTACTTTACCTCGAAAATGAAAAATCACTCAAGTTCTTTCAAAATCAATTAAAAAGACATTGTGTTTAAAAGAAACCTGAGCACCTGAGTAGCTCAGTTGGTTAGGCACCTACCTTTGGCTTGGGTCATGATCTTGAGGTCCTGGAATCAAGCCCCCCATCCCATTGGGCTCCCTGCTCAGTGGGGAGTCTTCTTCTCCCTCTCCTTCTGCCTGCCTGCCCCCCAACTTGTGCTCTTTCTCTGTCTCTCTCATTCTCTCACTTTCCCTGAAATAAATAAAATCTTTTTTAAAAAGCCTTCTTTAAAAAAATGTGAACATTGGTAATCACATGTGTTCTTTTAAGTCACACAAAATCAGAAAGAAAGAAATTAAGAAATGCATTAACCTTTGTCAGATATTATCAAGTTAGTCCTTAAATGACTTCTCAAGACCCAAAGATTCCAAGTTGACTCCCTTTTGTTCTATGTCTAAATTGAAGGGTTGTGCTATAGTAAATCTGGAACATTAATTTGTGTAAGAATAACCTAGGAGCTTGTTAACAAGGAGAGTCCCTAACCCTGTCCAAGTGATTCTGATTCAGAGATCTGGGTTGGCACCTAGAAATATACATTTTTATTTTTTTTATTTTTTTTTAAGATTTTATTTATTTATTTGACAGAGAGAGATCACAAGTAGATGGAGAAGCAGGCAGAGAGAGAGAGAGAGAGGGAAGCAGGTTTCTCACTGAGCAGAGAGCCCAATGCGGGACTCGATCCCAGGACCCTGAGATCATGACCTGAGCCGAAGGCAGCAGCTTAACCCACTGAGCCACCCAGGCGCCCGAAATATACATTTTTAAAGAGCACTCCAGGATCTAGAATCTAGATCCTCCTGAATTCACGTACCTTGAGAAATGCTGAATGCTTTGTTTCTAAGGTTCTTTCCAGCTATAAAATGTCTTAAAGGACAGAAAGTGGTAAAGAGAGAGCAGAAGAGAACACATGAGTGATGATATAGAAGAAGGACACAAAACATTAATAAAAGACTCATTCTTCATCAGTACATATTACCAATATATCAAGCACAGTACATGGAACTGTTGATAAAGAGATGAAGGGGAGCTCCCAGTCTGCTGAAGTAACAGAAAATAAATAAATGATTATGAGACAGTAATGAAAGTGCAGTAATGGAGGAGAAAACAGAAAGTAACCAACTCTGTCAGTTAGGAGAATACTTGCTGTATTAAAAAAGGATGAGAATAGGAAGGGATCTAAATGGATTAAGGAAATGGAGGTTATAGAGAACCCAAAGTATCTAATGTCACAGAAATAATAAAGAAGAAAAGGAAACTAGGAAGACAGCCTATAAAATTAGGTTGAAGTAGGGAGAGTCCCCGAGAAATTGACAAAGATTGAATTTGACTCTAGGTCCATTGATTCGATATATCTATAAGGCTTTAATCTCTCTGCTTTTTCCTCTCAATTTTTTTCTGCCAAAGTTATACCACTTTTTAATTGAGTTCTTTGGAACAATGAGTCTATATTTCATTTTGTTAAAGAAGCTAGATTATCAGTGTGTCTAAGTAACTAAATCACAATATTATCATTCTTTTGTAGAGTTACTGGCTTCTGAATATTGAGATTTATTGGTCATTCTGAATTATTTGAAATCTGTTGATTATTTCCATTTGTTGTTGTTTCCTTGGATGCTCTGAAACAGAATTCTTTAAATAATTTTTAACCACACAAGAATCACTTAACCAGACTTTATTCTTCTACATTCGAATGACATTTAAAGCAAAACTGGGTCCGTGTGTGTGTGTATGTGTGTGTGTGTGTGTGTGTATTTGAAAAGGCAAGTCGATTGTTACATCCACGTATGGAAATAGTTTAACATCTCAACAATCTATCATAATTTATGTATAAAAAAATGATACCCAGTTGTTAAAGTTTTTACTTCTGTTCCTGTTTTTATCTTTTTTTCCAAAAAAATAACACTTTAGCTCTATTAATCATATTTGGAAAAAGCATCTTATAAGAAAAGCAAGAGAAAAAATATTTTTTACTTTTCTGTAACAATTCTCATTTAATATCTTTATACATAATTCATAGGTGAATATCTATAGTTCATGTGTATGTATTTTATAAATTAATAAATATAATCATATGCATGCTTATTTTAAAATTAATTTATTTTTCTTTTTCTATCTTTTTTATTTTCCTCTCTCCTTCTACTCTTCTTTATTATACTAACACATCCTAATATCCTTCTCTGAGATGACTCGTATCAATGCCTAGTGTCTTTGCCTGTGCTATGTCCCTTGTCATGTAATTTTATACACATATTAGCTATGCTCATAGGCAGACACACACATATATCTGATTTTTTTCATTGTTTACTATGCTGTGACAGACAGGCTGTCTGAGATTCCTGATATTCTCACCCTCGTATAATTCCCTCACCTTGAGTAAGGGTGTGACCTATGAGTTGCTTCTAGTAAATTGAATATAGCAAAGGTGATGGGGGTACATGATTATATGTATGTGATTATATTACATAAAATTATAATGCCTATCTTGATGAAAGCTTGTCTCTCTGTTGCTGGTTTTGAAGAAGCAAGAGGCCATATTGGAAAAACTCACATGGCAAGGAACTGAGGGCATTTGCCAGCTGACAATCAGAGAGAAACTTGGGCTCTCAGTCTACCAACTCACAAGGAATCAAATACTGCCAGCAACATGAGCTGAGAAGTGACTCCTTCCCTAGTCAAGCCTCAGATAAGACCCCAGCCTCAGCTGTCACCTTGATTGCTGACTTCTAGGACCCTGAGGAGAGGACTCGGTTAAACCACGCCCAGACTCCTGTTGCAGAAACTCAAGAAAACTCATGTTTTAATCCACTAAACTACTGGTAATATCGTTATGGCAACAATAGATAAATAATATATATGTAAAATGGGATTATATGGAACACATTAAAAGGTAACTATCTCTTAATCTCAGGAAATAAACTGAGGGTTGCTGTGGGCGGGGGAGGGATAGGGTGGCTGGGTTTTGGACATTGGGGAGGGTATGTGCTATGGTTAGTGCTGTGAATTGTGTAAGAATGATGATTCACAGACTTGTACCCCTGAAGCAAATAATACATTATATGTTAATTTAAAAAAAAATAAAAAAATAAAATAAATTTCAAAACTTACACCCCCCCCAAAGGTAACTATCTCAGTTTTGCCTGAGGCCTGACTATTTGATCATCTAGATGGAATGTGCAAAGTAGAGTACTGAAAAGCAAATTTTAGACCATTTCCCAAACGTGTCTTCAAGATAAAAGAATTGTGGTTAAAGACACCAGAGTCGGAGAGAGCTTATCAGTTTGTGGAGAGCCAATTCCTGATCCTGTAAGATCACTAGGTGGAAGGACTTACTCTTCACCTTAAGTCTAATGAGAGAAAATTCAAAGAAGTTCTTTAGTGGGGCGCCTAGGTGGCTCATTCAGTTAAGCATCTGCCGTCAGCTCAGGTCATGATCCCAGGGTCCTAAGATAGAGTCCCATGTGAGGCTCCCTGCTCAGTGGGAAATCTGCATCTCCATCTCCCTCTGTCCCTCCCCTCTCCACTCATGTTCTCTCTCAAATAAATACAAATAAAATCTTAAAAAAAAAGAAAAAAGAAAAGAAAAGAAACTATTTGGAGAGTTTGATACATGACCCCAGTGCCTACAGAGTTAAAAAGTGAGTGAATTACTAAAGGAGGCTTGGTAGGAGAGTAGGTCATTATTGGGAATTAACTGTGGCCTATCAAAAGACCAAAAGTGACATTGGGGAGGGTATGTGCTATGGTGAGTGCTGTGAAGTGTGTAAACCTGATGATTCACAGACCTGTACCCCTGGGGATAAAAATATATTATATGTTTATAAAAAATAAAATTTAATTAAAAAAAAAAGACCAAAAGTGTATCTTTCCTATGGGCAAGATGCGGGCCACAGAAGAGAAAGTTGGGGTGAAGTTATTAAAAGTCCTGCCTAAGAGGGCTCTCTAGAGTGGTGTCTCAGCAGAGGGAGGCTGAAATGCACCAGCAGATGCTCAGGGAACTAGGAAGCAGTTAGAAACTACCAGACAAAAGAGTTACATCAGCCCAAGTCAGGTGAATTGCAGGGAGACATGTCTAGCTCTCCAAAGAATCTGCAGACTCTGTATTAGAAGTAGAGTCAGACTCAAACATCCACCAAGTCCAGAGAGTGCCAACTCAGGCTAACTTAGTCACATAATATCTTTCTTGATCCTGTACCTTTTTTTTCCCTTCCTCCCTTCTTCTACCAGTACTCCTTTGATTCTGGAGGAGCCAGAAACTGATGTTAAATGATTGTGGGAGGAAGGGTAGAAACACAGGAAGGTAGTTAGCTTCCTCTTTGGCATCAAACCAGAGCTAGGGAGAGGAGAAGCTTTAATTTTGAATGAAGTCTTTAATTATTACACTGGCTGGACATATTAATTACTGAACCAAGTCTTTTTTAAACTAAAATGATTTAAAGATGTTTTACTATTCAGTAGTGAGCAGTAAACTATGAGTTTACCCTATATTTTATCCAACAGCCAAAATTCTAGAGCTCTACTAAACAGTGCATAAGAACGACCATAGGTGAGAAATAATGCCTGTGATTACATCCCATAAATCCTGCTCTTTCAGTGTTTTTCTGCACTTTTTTTCACTCAACTAAACTTCACAGAAGTCCAGCTTCTCACAAGTCATCTCCTATAACTCTAATGCATTTATTCATAAAGGTTTGAATTAAGCATAAATCTATTTGACGTGTTGACGGGCACACTCTTTTCCCCTATCAGGTTTTATTTACTTGTTTGCTCCTTTGAGCAGCAATTTTGATATTAAGGATGCAGCAATTAACATCATGTATATAAATGTTTAAATATTGAGCTTTTCATTTTTTGGTTGAATGATACACACAAATACACACATATATTGATAAAGGCTGAAAGACTTAACATTTCCACCAGGAATAAATGAGAGTGATTTTCATCATGTCTCAGCCAGACATAAATGTGAAAACATAGATTTTTCCAGTCCACTGGGTGCAAAGTGATAACTGCCATTATATTAATTAATATTTCTTGGAAGAGCAGCAAATCTGAGCATTTCATGGTTTTACAGAACACAGATGTTTAGATTGGTAGAGGTTTGTGTAAAGATCACTAAAATGTTTACCTAGATATTATAAACCTGAAACCTAGAGAAGTTTGATTGACTTGCCAGGATCACACAGTTCCTCACTGACAAACGAACTAAACACTGCAATTGTCATTCCTTATTTTTCAAGGCAAGACCCCTTTAATCACAAGACACTCTTTATCAGGAAAACATTTGATTAGCAAAGAAATGAATAAGCACCATGAGTTCCAAGAAAGGAGAGAAAGGTCATTATGAGCTATAATAAGCACAGAAAAAAGAAAGTAAATGTTTAGAAAGAGCAAAAATAAAGACTTATTTGAGAGAAAGTCAAAGAATGTGGCTTGCATAAAAAAGTTTCTTTAATGGGAATGACAAAAGTAAAATTGTAAAGGTAGGCATAAATAGATTTTACTTTCAATACCAGGTTAAGGTATTTGTACTTTATATTATAAACTAAAATGAAGCCTTTGAATGGGAGTGTAGAATAATGAGCAGTATTTTAGAAAAAGTGATATGGAATGTCAATACAGAACAGATGTTTGAAAATATAAATTTAAACTATTTTTTTCTTCAAAACAGTTACTTTGTACTTGCTGAGACTTATTGTACTCTAATAGATATATATACACATATGCTCCACATCTTTCAAAATAATTATCTGACTACATTATTTTTGTCATGAAGTTGCAGTGGATAAAAAATCAGAGCTTTTACTTCTAGCAAGGCTAATCAAGTCTTTCTGGCTATTACCTTTTTACTCTACATGTTCTCTTACAAGCTATTCTGCCTTGGAGGTGACCAGCAACTGTGAGTGACCAAGTTCTTACCCATCTAGGTCAAGTTTATGCAGAAAGGCTTGAAAAACAGATGTTTCCTTTAAAAAAAATTTTTTTGACCACAAAGCATCTATATTAAATGACTGTATTTAAATAATAAAGGAAATCTTATACAAGATAAGAGACAAAATGTCCTTAAAATGTCTTTAAAAGAACTACATTCACTCAATACATAAGCTGGTCTTTGGAAAGATGTCAGACATAAGGTAACCTCAAGAAATCAATGAGGTTAAAAGCCGTTAGTGATTTACTGTTTTGTGATAAACAACAGTATGCCAATTATCTAAAAGAATTACTCACACAGCAAAATTCGACTTATGCCTTTAGTGTGAGGACAATTCTATATTTAAAAAAATCCATACATATGCTTTTTAAAAATTTTGATATAGTTAATACACAGTATTAAATTAGTTGGAAGTGTACAAGATAGTGATTCAACCATTCCACACATTACTCAGTGCTCATGGTGATAGGTATACTCTTAATCCCCTTCACCTATTTCACATATCTCCCTACCCAACTGCCCTCTGGTAAACATCAATTTGTTCTTTATAGTTAAGAGTCTGTTTTTTGGATTGTCTCTAATTTGCTCATTTGTTTCACTTCTTAAATTCCACACATCAGTGAAATCATATGGTATTTGCCTGTCTCTGACTGACTTATTTCCCTTAGTATTATATTTTCTAGCTCCATCCACGTTGTTGCAAATGACAAAATTTCATTCTTTTTATGGCAAATAATATTATATTGTGTAGATACATGCCACATCTTCTTTATCCATTCTTCTATCGATGACATTTGAGCTGCTTCCATATCTTGGCTATTGTAAATAATGCCCCAATAATCATGATCTTTTCAAATTAATATTTTCATTTCCTTTGGATAAATATCCAGCAGTGGAATTATTGAATAATATGATAGTTCAATTTTTAATTTCTTGAGAAACCTCCATAATGTTTTCCACAGTGGCTGTACCAGCTGCCGCCAACAGTGCATGAGGGTTCCTTTTTCTCCACATTCTCACTAACACTTGTTCCGTGGGTTTTTCTTTTAAACCATTCTGACAGGTGCGAAATTTGATTTGTGTTTCCCTGATGATGAGTGACGTTGAGCATATTTTCATGTGTCTGTTGGTTATCTGTATTTCTTCTCTGGAGAATATCTGTTCATGTATTCTGCCCATTTTTAAATTGGGTTATTTGATTTTTTTTTTTTTTTTTTTTTTTTGGTGTTAAGTTGGATAGGTTCTTTATATACTTTGGATACTGAGCCTTTATCAGATATGTCATTCGCAAATATTTTCTCCCATTCTGTAGTTTCCTTTGATAGTTTCCTCTGCTGTGTGAGAAGCTTTATATTTTGATATAGCCCTAATAGTGTATTTTTGCTTTTGTTTCCCTTGCCTCAGGAGGCATACCTAGAAAACAGTTGCTACAACTGATGTCAAAGAAATTACTGCATGTGCCCTCTTGTAGAACTTTTGTGGTCTCACGTTTGGGTCTTTAATCCATTTTGAGTTTATTTTTGTGTATGGTATAAAAAGTGGTCCAGTTCCATTCTTTTGCATGTAGCTGTCCAGTTTTCCCAACACCATTTACTGAAGAGACTGTCTTTCCTATTTCATTTTCTCATCTACTTTATTGAAGATAAATTGGCCATATAATCATGGGTTTATTTCTGGGCTTTCTAACCTGTTCCATTGATCTATCTGTCTATTTTTGTGCCAATGCCATACTGTTTTTATTACTACACTTTGTAGTCTATCTTGAAATGTGGGATTGTGAAACACATACATATACTTTTTGAGAGTTATTAACAGTAGTATAAAATACTATACAAATTAAGATATATGTCATAGTATTAAATAGACTACAGTTACTCAGATTAAAAACTTCCATAAAAGTGGATAATTCTAAAAAAAAAAGTTTTAAAATGGTGACAAGAAAGTAAAAGAAACAAAAAAAATCTATAACAGAAGTTTATAAGATTATTTTTAAAAAAGCATTTGGTGAGCCTACAACAGAATGAAACATCTGAGGATATTTGGCTAAGAAATACAAATAAACATAAGCTCTGTTTCAATTGAGTATGTTCAACATAAGAAGTTTATATCCCTTAGAGATATTTTTGAAAATGATCTCAGAAAGTTTGAATTTACACATGAGAATTTATAATCTCAGTTCAAATCTATAAATGTTATTACACCCAGTTATGTGCTTAAGATTTTGACTTATGTTGGATCATCAAGCTTATGAAATATGGTCTTTACTTTCTTTTTTATTTTTAAAGGTTAATTAATTAATTTATTTATTTGAGAGAGAGAGAAACAGAGAGCAAAAGAGCACAAGCAGGGGGAGGGGTACAATGAGAGTGAAAAGCAGGGAGCCAGATGTGGGCCTCCATGCATGGCTCCTAATTAGGGGCTGGATCCCAGGACCCTGGGATCATGACTTGAGCCAAAGGCAGATGCTTAATCAATAGAGCCACCCAGGTGCCCCAAATATGGTCTTTACTTTCATGTCACTTAAAGTATAAGATGAATAGATACCTGAGTACATTGCTTTTTTTTTTTTAAGATTTTATTTATTTATTTGACAGAGAGAGATCACAAGTAGTCAGAGAGGCAGGCAGAGAGAGAGAGAGAGAAGGAAGCAGGCTCCCTGCCAAGCAGAGAGCCCGATGCGGGACTGGATCCCAGGACCCCGAGATCATGACCTGAGCCAAAGGCAGAAGCTTAACCCACTGAGCCACGCAGGCACCCAACTTTTTTTTTTTTAATACATTGCTTATTAACCAGCACTCACTTGCTGTTAAAAAGTCATTTTTGTCACTGTCAAAAATAATATATTGAGAAAGATGTGAGTCTCTCAGTTTGATGATTTTTGTGTTATTTTCTTAGACTACGCAAGGCCAGTGTTTTCTCATCATGATATTTTTAAAATGTACTTTAATTTTCCTTTTTCAGGAAAAGCATACTTTCTTACTGTTTCCTCTAACCTTAAATGGAAGCTATCATCTATACTACTAACTTAGCACTTATTACTTGTCTTTCTTTCCCTTATTCAACACATACCTAGTGCATTTATTATGATTCATCCACTATTCCAAACACCTTTTAATATTTCTGGTAATATTTTTAAGGCTATATATTTAGGGAAATATCCAGCCCTCAACTAATTCTATAGCTCTGTCAGGCCAAGGAAATGCAAATATAAATATAAATATATACACATGTGCACATACACACACACACACAATACATATACATTTGTTAAGCATACATACTACTATTTTTTTAAGATTTTATTTATTTATTTTAAAGACAGAAAGAGAGTTGCAGGGGGTGGGAAGGAGAGGGAAACTCCAGCAGGCCTGCTGAGCGCAGAGCCCAACACCGGCCTTGATTCCACGACTCTGAGATCAAGACCTGAGCTGAAATCAAGAGTCAGATATTTAACCAACTGAGCCACCCAGGTATACCAGGTGTACATATACTACTATTTAATGTAGCTAGCGCCTACCTACATGGGTTCTCTTTTAGTATAGTATGACATCTGGACTCAAACTACTATGGTTCAAAGGCTGGTTCCAGGGTTGGCTACCTGTGTGATTTTGTGTAGTTATTTGACCTGAGCCTTGTTTCCAAATCTGCCAAATTAAGCACAAGCTTCAGAAGATTATAATAAATAGTAACTGAGATGATGTGTGGCACGGTCTTTCAGTACCTGACTGGTAGATAATGCATGCCAGTTATTAGTATTTAAGTAGGAAGGTAGTTAAAACATTGTTAATGTGACATAGTCTTTAACTTTTCTTTTTTGTTTTATTTTTTCAGTGTTCCAAGATTCATTGTTTTGCACCACACCCAGTGCTCCATGCATTATGTGCCCTCCTTAATACTCATCACTAGGCTTGGTGGGGGGTAACATAGTCTTTAATTTCAGAATATAGAAATCAGGGTAACCTCGAAAAGTCTAGCAATAGAGAAGAATTTTCGGAAAAAAAGAGCAAGTCATTTAGCTTTTGATGACTTAGTTTCTCATTTGTAGAACTTTTTAAAATATAATTTTCTCTGACGCCCATTCAAACTCTACTATTCTTTTTTAAAAAGGTTTATTTATTTATTTGAGGGTGGGGAGAGAGAGAAAGACAGTGGCGGCGGGGGGGGGGGGGGGGGGGGGGGGCGGTTGGTGGTGCAGGGAACAGAAGGAGAGGGAGAAGGAGAATATTCTGAGTGCAGAGCCCCAAGCAGGGTTTGATCTCACAACCCTGAGATCATGACCTGAACATAAACCAAGAGTTGGATGCTTAACTGACTGCACTACCCAAGTGCTCCCTACTATTCTTTTATTCTTTCTCTATAACAGAGTTTGTCAGCTTCTAATCTTCAAGATACAGTAGGAGTCTGACATACAAAGTATGAAAGTCTTGTGATAAAGAACTTATCACCCTTTACACAGCTTTTCCTTTGTATACTCATTGCCTGCCTCTCTAAGGTGACAGGACATAGTTAAATAAAGCTTATGAAAGAATGAGATATTCCCCAAAAATAAGGCATTATTTATTAGTGAAGCCAAAATATTGAGTTACTAGAAAAGAGATAGGTAACTGTTGCACCAATAGTTCAATGCTACTCAGTTGGGATACATTTAACAGGCAATGCTTTTGTCATAGTAATTCAGGAAAAAGTAACTGCCAAGCACTTTCTCAAGCAGTTGAAAAGAAAAAAATCAAACTCTGTGGAGGGCAGAGGTAGGCTAGTGTCCTCTCTTTTTCCTTCCCAACTATCCTAAATCACATATATCACAATCTTTACAGTGTTTTGACCTTTTAACATTTTCAGTATGAAGAAAAGATTATGATTTCTTAAATCTCCATACTCTGTAGGAAGTTTTTCCTAATAGAATGAGTTTGAATAATTTGTGTTAAACAATCTCGATCTCCTCACAGATAGTAATGGACTATAACAGTGTTATCTGGATCTCATTTCAATGCTTTGCTCAGCTTAATTGCAACAAATTCCATCATCCTTTCCAATTCAATTATCTCTATCAAATGTTTTTGAATCCCAATCTGTGCCTTGGAGGGAAACCTTGCTTATTGACCTCAACGTAATTATCAGCAGCCATCCATGAAGCACAGCATGTATCGTACAAATATTTGGAATGATCATCTATTGTGCCAGGAACTTTAAAAATCGTCTTGCTTCACACATGATTTGTCCTCTAAAAATATCGACAGACACTGTTAACTTGACAAGAGAGGAAAAGGAAAAAAAAATAATTAGATGCGGGTGGGTGAAAGAGAGTAGTACTCAGTGTTTGAAAGGCAATTTCAGATCATCACTAATTACAGGAAAAAAGGAAGGGACAGAAGTAATGAGAATGTCATAATATAATATTCAAAGAAATAAACAGGAATAAGCAAGCAGAAAGGCTCTCTGATGATACCTCTCTTCTGGACATTTTTTTGGTCCCCTTTCTTCAAAGTTTATTAATGGCAAAAGAGGGAACATTGATGAGAATCAAAGAAATGAAGCTTGTTAGTTTAAGCTTTCTCCTGACAACCCATGCAGAGAGACATAAATTAAGAGTGAGACCTTGAACACTCTCATTCACCTCTTACACTTCAGTTTTCTCAACTGCAGAGTAAGTGTTTTGACTAGACAGTGGCAATGCTACTGTCTACGCCAGCTCTAATTTCTAAGATTTGTATATGCCTGGCTGGTTTGGCTGTCAAGAGAATGTAGTCATCCAAACAACAAATTAAATTAGCTATACCAATTTCTAAATTTCTAAATCAGCAAAACAATTATATATTTTTTTTAATTTTTAGCTGATTTGGCTTTTCCATTGGTTGACAAGAATATACATGTAAAACAATGGAAGCTGATGCAGCCTTAGGAACATGTGTTAAAAACATTCTCAGGAGAACAAAATAAAAATAAATAATATTAGGGACATGATGATAGAATAGTGTTGAGAGTTTGAAATATGACTTTGGAGATATATCAGTGTTTACAAGAAAGAGAACCTACTAAAAAGCAAGACAGACTAAATGATCACGAAAAGTAACTTTTTCTTTTTTTAAAAAAACAGATTTCAAATAGAGTCATCTGAAAATATATCTCTCAGAGTAAAAAAGAAGAAACTCGGGGAATTTAGGAAAAAAAATTAGAGGCCCAAAAATATTTGTTAAATGAATGAATACAAAGTTTATTGGCTACCAACATGAAGAAATGTTTTTTTTTTTTTCTTCTCTAAGCATGTCCCCATGCAAAGCTAGTATCTTGGAGGTTATCATGAATACTTCCTCATTCTAAACCCCTTGAAACTCTCATGACCTCATCAGCAATCAATAAGTCAATTAATAGAAAATGCATTTGTCATCCCTACTGTTCATCTACTGTTCTCCCTTTAAGAATTCCTTGATGAAATTCTGTCCCCTTGTTCTCAGCCTCAGGCTGCTTATCTTCTACCCCATGAGGAGATGTTTATGCACCTTCAATCCTAAAACCTGTGTAGAAAAACTGAATAAGTAAAAATGGTTAACTTAACATTAGTCTCATTGATTTTTTTATATTTCAATAATAGAATGGGATTGTGGGTGAGACAAGTATGAAAATTTGATTTGGTTAGATTAAGTGTGGCTTATCAATCAACATACATATATCACTGACCTAACATAAAAAAGCCCTTTAAAATATATGACTGAGTCCATTGCCAAGGAGGTCACAATCTATACTATTTATAGAAATAACTATAAACATATAAAAAGCTAAGAAAAATAATGCAATAATTCCAGTGTACTAAGTGAATAATTCACTGACTACACACATACACACACAAATTGTTCTGAGTTGAGAGGAGGAGTAAGATCTCTGTGAACTACAATGTTTCTTGGAATAATTTATATAAACAGATTGACATTATTAAGTATTTAAAAGTAGATGCTGGGACGCCTGGGTGGCTCACTTGGTTAAGCAGCTGCCTTCGGCTCAGGTCGTGATCCCAGCCTCCTGGGATCGAGTCCCACATCGGGCTCCTTGCTCAGCAGGGAGCCTGCTTCTCCCTCTGCCTCTGCCTGCCACTCTATCTGCTTCTGCTCGCTCTCTCTGTCAAATAAATAAATAAAATCTTAAAAAAAAAAAAGTAGATGCTATTGACTATAAAATCAGGATTGTATAAAAGAATGGCACATAGGGACGCCTGGGTGGCTCAGTTGGTTAAGTAGCTGCCTTCGGCTCAGGTCATGATCCCAGCGTCCTGGAATCGAGTCCCACATCGGGCTCCTTGCTCGGGAGGGAGCCTGCTTCTCCCTCTGCCTCTGCCTGCCATTCTGTCTGCTTGTGCTCGCTCTCTCTCCCTCTCTCTCTGACAAATAAATGAATAAAATCTAAAAAAAAAAAAAAAAAAGAATGGCACATAGTGGAGGAGGTAGGTAGAATTTGAGAGGGTCATTGTGAAAAACCAGTGGAGTTAGAATCTGATGTGCTTCTACCCTTCAGTTGATTAGAATAAATCTAACCATTTTTTTTTATATTTTTAATTTTTTATTTTTCAGCATAACAGTATTCATTATTTTTGCACCACACCCAGTGCTCCATGCAATCTGTGCCCTCTACAATACCCACCACCTGGTGCCCCAACCTCCCACCCCCCACCCTTCAAAATTCTCAGATCGTTTTTCAGAGTCCATAGTCTCTCATGGTTCACCTCCCCTTCCAATTTCCCTCAACTCCCTTCTCCTCTCCATCTCCCCTTGTCCTCCATGCTATTTGTTATGCTCCACAAATAAGTGAAACCATATGATAATTGACTCTCTCTGCTTGACTTATTTCACTCAGCATAATCTCTTCCAGTCGGGTCCATGTTGCTACAAAACTTGAGTATTCATCCTTTCTTTTTTTTTTTTTTTTTTTTTTTTTTTACAGCTTTATAAACATATATTTTTATCCCCAGGGATACAGGTCTGCGAATCGCCAGGTTTACACACTTCACAACACTCACCATAGCACATACCCTCCCCAATATCCATAACCCCACCCCCTCTCCCAACCCCCTCCCTCTATCAACCCTCAGTTTGTTTTGTGAGATTAAGAGTCACTTATGGTTTGTCTCCCTCCCAATCCCATCTTGTTTCATTTACTCATCTCCTACCCCCTCAACCCCCCATGTTGCATCTCCTCTCCCTCATATCAGGGAGATCATATGATAGTTGTCTTTCTCCAATTGACTTATTTCACTAAGCATGATACCCTCTAGTTCCATCCACGTCGTCGCAAATGGCAAGATTTCATTTCTTTTGATGGCTGCATAGTATTCCATTGTGTATATATACCACATCTTCTTTATCCATTCGTCTGTTGATGGACATCTAGGTTCTTTCCATAGTTTGGCTATTGTAGACATTGCTGCTATAAACATTCGGGTGCATGTGCCCCTTCGGATCACTATGTTTGTATCTTTAGGGTAAATACCCAGCAGTGCAATTGCTAGGTCATAGGGTAGTTCTATTTTCAACATTTTGAGGAACCTCCATGCTGTTTTCCAGAGTGGTTCCACCAGCTTGCATTCCCACCAACAGTGTAGGAGGGTTCCCCTTTCTCCGCATCCTCGCCAGCATCTGTCATTTCCTGACTTGTTAATTTTAGCCATTCTGACTGGTGTGAGGTGATATCTCATAGTGGTTTTGATTTGTATTTCCCTGATGCCGAGTGATATGGAGCACTTTTTCATGTGTCTGTTGGCCATCTGGATGTCTTCTTTGCAGAAATGTCTGTTCATGTCCTCTGCCCATTTCTTGATTGGATTATTTGTTCTTTGGGTGTTGAGTTTGCTAAGTTCTTTATAGATTTTGGACACTAGCCCTTTATCTGATATGTCATTTGCAAATATCTTCTCCCATTCTGTCAGTTGTCTTTTGGTTTTGTTAACTGTTTCCTTTGCTGTGCAAAAGCTTTTGATCTTGATAAAATCCCAAAAGTTCATTTTTGCCCTTGCTTCCCTTGCCCTTGGTGATGTTCCTAGGAAGATGTTGCTGCGGCTGACGTCGAAGAGGTTGCTGCCTGTGTTCTCCTCAAGGATTTTGATGGATTCCTTTCTCACATTGAGATCCTTCATCCATTTTGAGTCTATTTTCATGTGTGGTGTAAGGAAATGGTCCAATTTCATTTTTCTGCATGTGGCTGTCCAATTTTCCCAACACCATTTATTGAAGAGGCTGTCTTTTTTTCCATTGGACATTCTTTCCTGCTTTGTCGAAGATGAGTTGACCATAGAGTTGAGGGTCTATTTCTGGGCTCTCTATTCTGTTCCATTGATCTATGTGTCTGTTTTTGTGCCAGTACCATGCTGTCTTGATGATGACAGCTTTGTAATAGAGCTTGAAGTCCGGAATTGTGATGCCACCAACTTTGGCTTTCTTTCTCAATATTCCTTTGGCTATTCGAGGTCTTTTCTGGTTCCATATAAATTTTAGGATTATTTGTTCCATTTCTTTGAAAAAAATGGATGGTACTTTGATAGGAATTGCATTAAATGTGTAGATTGCTTTAGGTAGCATAGACATTTTCACAATATTTATTCTTCCAATCCAGGAGCATGGAACATTTTTCCATTTCTTTGTGTCTTCCTCAATTTCTTTCATGAGTACTTTATAGTTTTCTGTGTATAGATTCTTAGCCTCTTTGGTTAGGTTTATTCCTAGGTAATATCTTATAGTTTTGGGTGCAGTTGTAAATGGGATTGACTCCTTAATTTCTCTTTCTTCTGTCTTGTCGTTGGTGTAGAGAAATGCAACTGATTTCTGTGCATTGATTTTATATCCTGACACTTTACTGAATTCCTGTACAAGTTCTAGCAGTTTTGGAGTGGAGTCTTTTGGGTTTTCCACATAGAGTATCATATCATCTGCGAAGAGTGATAGTTTGACTTCTTCTTTGCCGATTTGGATGCCTTTAATTTCCTTTTGTTGTCTGATTGCTGAGGCTAGGACTTCTAGTACTATGTTGAATAGCAGTGGTGATAACGGACATCCCTGCCGTGTTCCTGACTTTAGCAGAAAAGCTTTCAGTTTTTTTCCATTAAGAATGATATTTGCGGTGGGTTTTTCATAGATGGCTTTGATAATATTGAGGTATGTGCCCTCTATCCCTACACTTTGAAGAGTTTTGATCAGGAAGGGATGCTGTACTTTGTCAAATGCTTTTTCAGCATCTATGGAGAGTATCATATGGTTCTTGTTCTTTCTTTTATTAATGTGTTGTATCACATTGATTGATTTGCGGATGTTGAACCAACCTTGCAGCCCTGGAATAAATCCCACTTGGTCGTGGTGAATAATCCTTTTAATGTACTGTTGAATCCTATTGGCTAGTATTTTGGCGAGAATTTTTGCATCTGTGTTCATCAAGGATATTGGTCTGTAGTTCTCTTTTTTGTTGGGATCCTTGTCTGGTTTTGGGATCAAGGTGATGCTGGCCTCATAAAATGAGTTTGGAAGTTTTCCTTCTATTGCTATTTTTTGGAACAGTTTCAGGAGAATAGGAATTAGTTCTTCTTTAAATGTTTGGTAGAATTCCCCCGGGAAGCCGTCTGGCCCTGGGCTTTTGTTTGTTTGGAGATTTTTGATGACCGTTTCAATTTCCTTACTGGTTATGGGTCTGTTCAGGCTTTCTATTTCTTCCTGGTTCAGTTGTGGTAGTTTATATGTCTCTAGGAATGCATCCATTTCTTCCAGATTGTCAAATTTGTTGGCGTAGAGTTGCTCATAGTATGTTCTAATAATTGTCTGTATTTCTTTGGTGTTCGTTGTGATCTCTCCTCTTTCATTCGTGATTTTATTTATTTGGGTCCTTTCTCTTTTCTTTTTGATAAGTCTGGCCAGGGGTTTATCAATCTTATTAATTCTTTCAAAGAACCAGCTCCTAGTTTCGTTGATTTGTTCTATTGTTTTTTTGGTTTCTATTTCATTGATTTCTGCTCTGATCTTTATGATTTCTCTTCTCCTGCTGGGTTTAGGGTTTCTTTCTTGTTCTTTCTCCAGCTCCTTTAGGTGTAGGGTTAGGTTGTGTACCTGAGACCTTTCTTGTTTCTTGAGAAGGCTTGTACCGCTATATATTTTCCTCTCAGGACTGCCTTTGTTGTGTCCCACAAATTCTGAACCGTTGTGTTTTCATTATCATTCGTTTCCATGAATTTTTTCAATTCTTCTTTAATTTTCTGGTTGACCCATTCATTCTTTAGAAGGATGCTGTTTAGTCTCCATGTATTTGGGTTCTTTCCAAAGTTCCTCTTGTGATTGAGTTCTAGCTTTAGAGCATTGTGGTCTGAAAATATGCAGGGAATGATCCCAATCTTTTGATACCGGTTGAGACTTGATTTAGGACCAAGAATGTGATCTATTCCGGAGAATGTTCCATGTGCACTAGAGAAGAATGTGTATTCTGTTGCTTTGGGATGAAATGTTCTGAATATATCTGTGATGTCCATCTGGTCCAGTGTGTCATTTAAGGCCTTGATTTCCTTGTTGATCTTTTGCTTGGATGATCTGTCCATTTCAGTGAGGGGAGTGTTAAAATCCCTACTATTATTGTATTCTTGTCGATGTGTTTCTTTGATTTTGTTATTAATTGGTTTATATAGTTGGCTGCTCCCACGTTAGGGGCATAGATATTTAAAATTGTTAGATCTTCTTGTTGGACAGTTCCTTTGAGTATGATATAGTGTCCTTCCTCATCTCTTATTATAATCTTTGGCTTAAAATCTAATTGATCTGATATAAGGATTGCCACTCCTGCTTTCTTCTGATGTCCATTAGCATGGTAAATTCTTTCCACCCCCTCACTTTAAACCTGGAGGTGTCTTCGGGTTTAAGATGAGTTTCTTGTAGGCAACATATAGATGGTTTTTGTTTTTTTTATCCATTCTGATACCCTGTGTCTTTTGATTGGGGCATTTAGCCCATTAACATTCAGGGTAAGTATTGAGAGATATGAATTTAGTGCCATTGTATTGCCTGTGAGGTGACTGTTATTGTATATTGTCTCTGTTTCTTTCTGATCTACTACTTTTAGGGTCTCTCTTTGCTTAGAGGACCCCTTTCAATATTTCTTGTAGAGCTGGTTTGGTATTTGCAAATTCTTTCAGTTTTGTTTGTCCTGGAAGCTTTTAATCTCTCCTTCTATTTTCAATGATAGCCTAGCTGGATATAGTATTCTTGGCTGCATGTTTTTCTCATTTAGTACTCTGAATATATCATGCCAGCTCTTTCTGGCCTGCCAGGTCTCTGTGGATAAGTCTGCTGCCAATCTAATATTTTTACCATTGTACGTTACAGACTTCTTTTCCCGGGCTGCTTTCAGAATCTTCTCTTTGTCACTAAGACTTGTCAATTTTACTATTAGGTGACGGGGTGTGGACCTATTCTTATTGATTTTGAGGGGGGTTCTCTGAACCTCCTGGATTTTGATGCTTGTTCCCTTTGCCATATTGGGGAAATTCTCTCCAATAATTCTCTCCAATATACCTTCTGCTCCCCTCTCTGTTTCCTCTTCTTCTGGAATCCCAATTATTCTAATGTTGTTTCGTCTTATGGTGTCACTTATCTCTCGAATTCTCCCCTCGTGGTCCAGTAGCTGTTTGTCCCTCTTTTGCTCAGCTTCTTTATTCTCTGTCATTTGGTCTTCTATATCGCTAATTCTTTCTTCTGCCTCATTTATCCTAGCAGTGAGAGCCTCCATTTTTGATTGCACCTCATTAATAGCTTTTTTGATTTCAACTTGGTTAGATTTTAGTTCTTTTATTTCTCCAGAAAGGGCTTTTATATCTCCTGAGAGGGTTGCTCTAATATCTTCCATGCCTTTTTCAAGCCCGCCTAGAACCTTGAGAATCATCATTCTGAACTCTATATCTGACATATTACCAATGTCTGTATTGATTAGGTCCCTAGCCTTTGGTACTGCCTCTTGTTCTTTTTTTTGTTGTGAATTTTTCTGCCTTGTCATTTTGTCCAGATAAGAGTTTATGAAGGAGCAAGTAAAATACTAAAAGGGTGGCAACAACCCCAGGAAAATATGCTTTAGCCAAATCAGAAGAGATCCTGAATTTTGAGGGGGGAGAAAGGGGATAAAAAGGGGTTCAGAAAGAAAGAAAAAAAAAAGAAACTATTAAAAAAAAGAAAGCCGATAAAGAAAAAATATAAAAAGAGGAAAAAAATATATATATTAGATAAACTATTTAAAAAACGTTAAAAAAAGAAAACGGTAAAAGTTAAAAAAAATTTAGCAGAAGAAGAGAAAAAGAAAAAAAAATTGAAAAAGAAAAAAAATTAAATTAACTGCAAGGCTATAAAATCATGGGGAGAAAGCCATGAGTTCCGTGCTTTGCTTTCTTCTCCTCTGGAATTCCGCCGCTCTCCTTGGTAGGTGAACTTGGTCCTGGCTGGGTTTCCCGTTGATCTTCTGGGGGAGGGGCCTTGCAGAAAGTGGTTGATTTTCTGTTTCTGGAATTGCTGTTCTTCTTCTCTTCAATCTCCCGTTGGATTTGTAGGTGTTTGCAATCTTTAGATAAGCTATTTAGCTGATCTCCCGCTACCCGAAGTAGTCTCAGCCTGCTACTTCTCCGCCATCTTGACTCCTCCCCCCTAAATCTAACCATTTTTAATAAAATAAACAGGTTATGTCACTGAAGTAAATTGCCAGATTATTGTGAATAACAAACAGCATAAATGGACACAAGCTGTAATACAGACATATCCAATTAATGGATTTAGCAAATGGATGAAGAGAGTTAGATGTAATGAAAAGCTCTGCAGATCAATGGGCAGGAGACCCAGATCCAGCTTTAGTGTTGCCACCAACTAACTAAATAACCACAGTTTTTCAATGACCACTCCCAACTCTTGGAATTGTGCTCTATTTGCAAAGAAAAAAAAATTAAATAAATAAATAAATAAATATGTGTGCGTGTGTGTGTGTGTGTGTGTGTGTATATAAATGAATTAATGACCATTGAGGTTCCTTTCTGTTCTGAAATTCTGAGTCTGTACAGAATGGGTATATTAGTTGAACCCTCTTTCCAAGAGAGGCTGAATTAGCATTCAGTACTTCAATTTCTGTTTGCTATAATTGAAGGATCACATATGAGATCAATTCTGGTGTTATCTAAGACACTTCAGACCCTAGTAAAAGTTACACTGCTTGAAAATTTACTTGATTTATTCCTCACACAGTGTGAGGATATCATTAAACATTATGGCCAACTAATAAAGACAATATGGATTTTTTTAAGTTGGAGAAAGGATGTTACTGCTATACCATATTGCTATGAAATTCAAAAAAAATGTGTTAGATTAAACCATATGTGAAATTGCTAATATATTACACTTATTTACCTAAAAAATGGTCACCTCATATAGCTCAATCTTAAATTCTATTTAAATCATTGTATAAAAAGAGAATGTTTGTCATGTAGATAAAGTGTTACAAAGGAATAAAGTAACTTCATTTAATAGAATACCAAGAGGTCCAGAGGAAATTGGTGTTTGTAAAAAAAAGTGTGTACTTTGTGGAACTGAATGAGAGACTCTAACTCTAGGAAACAAACTTATTCCTGGAGGGTAAGTGGGTGGGGGATGGGGTCATTGGGTGTTGGCCATTAAGGAAGGCAGATGATGTGAAGAGCACTGGGTGTATAAGCAACTGATGAATTATTGAACTCTACATCTGAAACTAATGATGTATTATACGTTGGCTAACTGAATTTAAATTAAAAAATTTAAATAAACAAAAAAGAACGAAATTAATACAGCTCTGGAGTATGAGCTTCACACAGACCTTTGTTTTCAACCTGACAAAGAGGTTTCAAAAGGTGTTTTTTTCCTAGATTTATTCCACTAACTTAGGGTTACTTTCTGCATCTGGGGGAGGAAGGGATTCTGAAAGAAATATCTTTTAACCAAATGATAGAATGATCCTTGGTGTTTTTATCCAAACAAACACAAAACCCAAAGCAATTGTGAAAGGAAAACAAAGAAAATAGCTCCTCTATTATCTTAATTTTGGGGCAAGCTATTTGGAAGCAAGTCCCTGCATTTTGGCTCAAGTCTAATAATATCACCCACCGAGTTTACCAGAATAGGAAATGCTAAGGTTGGCATTCTAAATATCCACATTTGCTTTTCCTTTATATGACCAATGATCCCTGACCTGTACCATAATCTGGTAGTAAAAGGGATGGAAACAAGCCTCGTTCACAAATCAATGATATCAATGAAATGACTAATATGAGTTATCAATGTCAACTTCTCAAAATACTGGAGGTTCTTAAAGGAAAAAAAATTAACGTCTGTTACCTTAAATTATTAAATTTTTCTAGAACAAGCATTTCCAAGTATAAGAGGCTCAGATTTTTCCGGTCACATGTACCCCTTCATTGGGCAGAAGAAATTTAATCCAAGGGCTGCCTCATCAATTCCGTATTAACCAGAATTACTATAAAACTCTCTTTTCTTTGTGTTCCTCACCAATTTGGCACTGAACATATTAGAGCATACTAAATATATGCAATTAGAACCATCCCTAATAAGCATGTGCATAATAGGGACTCAAAATTACTAATCGAATGAATGCATGAGTAAATGAGTAATTTTACAAGGAAATCCTAAAACAAATATTATAGTCTTTTTTTCCAAGTTGCATTTGCAGTAAATCTAATTTTGTAACTTTTGTTGATTGCTTTTCTCAGCATTACATATTACATATCTTTTGTGCTTGCAAACACATCTCTGTCATTTTGCCTCTGTCTTTGCACTTCCCTCCATTTATGTTTATGAGTAGTTTCTTTTTTTTAAGATTTTATTTATTTATTTGAAATAAAGAGTGAGAGAGAGAGAAAGAGAGAGCATGAGCGGAGGATGGGGCAGAAAGAGAGGAAGAAGCAGACTCCCCACTGTGGAGGGCCCCCAATGTGGGGCTGGATCCCAGGACCATGGATCATGACCTGAGCTGAAGGCAGATGCTTAACCACCTGAGCCACACATATGCCCCTATCAGTAGTTTCTAAATTGTCCTCTCAAAGTTCATAAAAGCTTTTATTGTGTTTATAGTTTTGTGTTTATTGTGTTTTTTTGTGTTTTCATTGTGTTTATTTCTTCTTTTCTAATTTACTATTCCTCATATAAAAGGAACTATTGATTTTCATACATTGGTATTTAATACAATCACAACACAGCATTTTTTTAAAGTTTTAAGAACCTCCTTATAAAATCTTAGATTTATTCATACAATCCATCATATACTAACAATGTTGTTCCTTCTTCTCTAATTTTATTCACATTTCATTATTTCATCACCTAAGCTCTCTAGTATAGTGTTGAAGAATCAAAATGTTTTTGCCTTTCTGGCTTTAATGAAAATGTTACACTACCATATGAATTATTCTTGTTAAGCTTTTTATAAAAACTCCTTATCAGGTTTAGGAATTTATTTTTTGCTCTTATGTTGTTGGCTTGTTTTTTTAAGTATGATTTCTGAATTTCATTAAATCTTCTACATCTATTAATATTCTTTTTTAAATTTAATCTGTGGTGCATTTAAGTGGTAGATATTTTTTGATTTTGGAAACCATTTTCCTCATGAATTATTATTATTATTGTTTAATACACACTGAAATAATTTAAAAGTAATTTCTTTAGAATTTGTGTATCTATATTTGTAAATACCTTCATCTATAATTTTAATTTCACATACTCTTTTTTGCCAGCTTTGGCATCAAAGTTAAAAACATCCTTAGTAAATAAACAAAAGGGCTTTCTCTTTTTTTTTTTCTATTCTCCAAAACAGTGTGTTTAAGATCTTAATTATTACAAACAACAATAACAGGTGCCCAGGTAGCTCAGTTGGTTAAGCGTCTGCCTTCAGCTCAGGTCATGATCTCAGAGTCCTGTGATCAAGTCTCACATGGGGCTCTCTGCTCAGCAGGGAGTCTGTTTTTCCCTCCCATTCTTCCTTTGTGCTCTCTATCTCTCTTAAATAAATAAATAAAATCTTTTTAAAATAACAATAACAAAATGTATTAAGTATTTATATGCCAGGCATTAAGTGTTAACTCAGTTAATTCTCACAACAACACTGTAAGTACTATTATTGTCATCATTTAATGTATTTTTTAAAACTCAGGTTAAGTAATTGAGAGCTAATTAGAAATCAGTAAGAGAAAGATAACAGAAAAACCTCCTTCTAGAAACTAACCAACACAGTTCTATATAATCCATGGTCATAAGGAAATCTAAAGAGAAATCAAAGAAATACATAGAACTCAATGATAATGGAACCACAACATGTCAAAATTTATGAGATTCAGCTAAAAAGTATTGAGAGGGCAATTTATGGCACTAACTGCTTATGCTAGAAGAGAGGGAAAGTCACTAATCAATAATTTAAACTCCCACCTCAAGAACCCAGAGAAAGAAGAATGAAATAAACACACATCAAGCAGAAGGAAGGAAATAATAAAGAGGAGAGGAGAAATAAATAAAAATGAAAACAGAAAAACAATAGAGAATATCAACAGAACAATAGCTGTCTCTGAAAAAGTCAATAAAATTGACAAATATCTAGCAAAACTAACAAAAGAAAAGACATGGGGGCCCCCGGGTGGCTCAGTGGGTTGGGCCTCTGCCTTCAGCTCAGGTCTTGATCTCAGGGTCCTGGGATGGAGCCCCGCATCAGGCTCTCTGCTCTGCGGGGAGCCTGCTTCCCCCTCTCTTTCTGCCTGCTTCTCCGCCTACTTGTGATCTCTGTCTGTCAAGTGAATAAATAAAATCTTTAAAAAAAAAAAGAAAAGAAAGGACATGAATCATCAATGTTAGGAACTAAGCAGGAGATACTACTACACAACCTACAAATACCAAAAGGATAATTAGATACTGCTATGAACAACATTGCACATATAAATTTGTCAGCTTAGATTTAAAAAAACAAAATAAACCCTTTTACTCAAAAATATAAACCTCTATAATTGAATTTATAATTTTAAAACTCTCAAAAAAGAAATGTCCAGGTCAAGATGGTTTCACTGGGGAATTCTACCAAACATTTAAAGAAAAAATAACACAATTTCTGTACAAACAATCTCTTCCCAAAAAAAAGAGAAAAAGCAGAAGAGGAGAGAGTAATTTCTGATTTATTTTATGAACCAATATTACCTGGATACCAAAATATGACAAAGAAAATACAAAGAAAACAAAAAGAGAAACAGAACTGTAGACCAATAAACATTACAGATACAAGTGCAAAACTCCTTAACAAAATATTAGCAATATTAGCAGGGCACCTGGGTGGCTCAGTCAGTTAAGTGTCCGACTTCAGCTCAGGTCAAGATCTCAGGGTCCTGGGGATTGGCCCATGAGGTACTGTATCCACACTCAGCTGGGAGTTTGCTTGCCTTTCTCCCTCTGCTTCTGCACCGCCCACTCATGGGCATGGGTGTGCATGCCCTCTCTCATAAATAAAATATTTGAAAATAATACAATAAAAAATTAAAATTAAAAATTAAAAACTAGCAAATAGAATTCAGCAACATAACAACAAAAAGTATTATACACCATGGCCAAATGGGATTTATTCCAGTCAAGTTAGACTGGGTCAGTATTTGAAAAGCAGTCATGATAATCCACCATATTAACAGGCTAAATAGAAAAATCTTCCAATCATGTCAACTAATCAGTCAACAGCATTTGACAAAATTTAACACCCATTCATGATGAAAACTCTCAGAAAAATAGGAATAGAGAGGAACTTTCTCAACTTGATAGAGATCTACAAAAACCTACAGCTAACATTATTCTTATGGCTGAAAGACTGAAGGCTTTCACCCAAAGATTGGCAAAATGCAAGGACTTCTGGTCTCACCACTTCTAAACAATGCAGCATACTGAAAGTTATAGCGAATGCAATAATGCAAGAAGAAATAAAAAGCACACAGATTGAAAAGGAAGAACTTAAACTGTCTCTATTTGTAAATGACATAATTGTCAATGTAGAAAATCTCAAAGAATCTACAAAAAAATTCCTTGATAATAAGTAAGTTCAACAAGGTCAGAGGACGCAAGGTAAACATACAAAAATCAGTTATATTTCTATATACCACCGATGAACATGTGGACCTCAAAATTTAAAATACAGTGTCATTTGTAAAGAAATACTTAAGTACAAATCAACAAAACGTATATAAAATTTGTATGCTGGGAAATACAAAACACTGATGAAAGAAATCAAAGTTTGGGGAAAGATACTACATTACATGGATTAGAAGACAACATAGTAAAGATGCCAGTAGTCCTTAAATAAATATTTAAGTTTAATACAGTCTCTGTGAAAACACCAGTAGGATTTTTTACAGCTAGATTATTTAGAATAAGCAAGAATTTATATGGAAAGACAAAGGAACTAAGATTGTTATTAGGTGAATCTCCAGAGAATTATAGTGAGAAGGGAAAAAAAAAAACAAACAATTACAAGGGTTAACAACCCATATGAGTCCATTTATATAACTTCTTAACATGACAAAACTATAGAAAGGTAAAATATACTAGTGGTTGTTAGGAGTTAAGAAAGTGGGGAGGGAAGGGAAGTAGGTGTGGCTCTATAGGGTAATGTGAATGATGAATGGTCTTTATGGTAATGGCAATGGTCTGTGTTTTGACTATAGTAATGCCAATTTATTGGTAGTGATATTGATCTATTGTTTTGCAAGATTGTACCATGGTAAAACTGCATAAATAGTACGTGGGCTATCTGTAAATCATTTATGACTCGTGTGACTCTACGATTATCTCAAAATTAGAAGTTATATATATATTTTAAGTCTGCTACAGAAGAAGATAACAGATACAGATTATTCCACTCAGAAGCCCTATCTCATCTTTCAAGTAGAAATAATCCTTATATTTATGCTATTTAAATTTTTCTTCTGGATCATAAAGTTAAATGGAGAGTTTTCCAATTCATTTTTTGAAGCTAGCATAAGCTTGCTGCCAAAACCTGAGAGAGATCACAGAGAAAAATGAAAAACCAAAGAACATTATCACATATAAATATTATCGAGTTCTTAAATAAAATACCAGGAAGTAATTATTTTTAACTACTTCCAAGAATGCTAAGATAATTTAACATTAAGGAATGGATTAATTGAATTTATCCCATTAATAGATCAGAGAAGAAAAATGGTAATCTTGATTAGCCAGAAAAAGTAATTCCTTATAAAAATCCATAATAAAATTTGAGTAAATATTCTTTATTAGTACATTAAACAATATCTTCCTGAAACCAAAACCAACATCACACTGTATAAAAAAATGCCAGGAATACTTCTATTAAGGCAAAATAACCACTATTGCTATTATTACAGCCATATATTCCTTCATAACTTCAATTAAAAAATCAAAATTCCTATCAGGCTCTCTTGCTCAGCGGGGAGCCTGCTTTCCTCCCTCTCTCTCTGCCTGCCTCTCTGCCTACTTGTGATTTCTGTCTGTCAAATTAAAAAAAAAAAAAAAATCTTTAAAAAAACCAAAATTCCTCAAATATATTTGAAGAACATGAAAACTGCCACTGTGAAATATCAAAGACATATATATAAATGGAGAGGTATTTTTTTGTTCTTTAATGCAAAGCTCACTGTAGTAAATATGCATTTCTTTACCAAATGGATCTGAATATATAAAATAATTCCAGTAAGAATCTTGCTTTTTAAATAAACTTGATCAAATATTTTCACAAAAGAATCTTCCTCTGCTTGTTCATTTACTCACTACAATATTTATTATGCCTCTACTATAGGCCTCGCATTGTGCTAGGCAAAGCAATTGCCAGACTAAAGAATGCATATGTAGATCCTATTAATATAAACCATACCTACAGTAGATAGGCTTAATTGTTAAAAAGTAGTTATCTGAGGGTTCTAGGAAATGTGGTAGTACTTTCCTCAGTATTGTTTATCCGTATTTACATTTTTAAAGATATTATTTGTTTATTTGACAGAGAAAAGAGATCACAAGTAGGCAGAGAGGCAGGCAGAGAGAGAGAGGGAAGCAGGCTCCCTGCTGAGCAGAGAGCCTGATGTGGGGCTCGATCCCAGGACCCTGAGATCATGACCTGAGCCGAAGGCGGAGGCTTAACCCACTGAGCCACCCAGGCACGCCCATATTTACATTTTTTAAGCTGAAAAATTACTTATGGAATTTTTCTTAACAAAGAAAATAAGCACTTAAAAACGTGAAGATATGGGGAAGGTGTGTGTTATGGAGAGTGCTGTGAAGTGTGTAAACCTGGTGATTCACAGATCTGTACCCCTGGGGCTACGTAAAATGGATCAAACATGAGTTTTCTTCTTTCTTAGACCTATAATACAAGTAAATTGCAAGTTTGGCACATTAATTTTTTTACTGTAATAATTTCTTTTAAAATGTAATTAATACATATTAATGTATTAGTAGTACAATAATGTATTTTGCTGTCTTAGCTCTTCTTTCTGATGCTTAGTTTCCATAAAGGCTATAATTCCCTCACCAACAAGTGTAATTTAGGCCAAGTATTAGTATTTTTCCCTTTTACCAGATAAGAAAATAAAAACTCAGAAAGGTCATTCAACTTTCCCAAGACCACACAACTAGTAAGTTTTAGAGCTGAGATTTGAACTCAAATATTCTGATTCCAGATTCCATTTGCCTAACCATCACTTAATTTTGTTAAGTCTCTGATTATCAAGCATGATAGATATGTATTATATTAACTGCTAACTGATTATGTTAGTCATATTACACAGAAGAGAAAGCTACTTCCCATATGGCCTATGGCCACATTCAGGATGACCCAGAGACTCAAAATAAATGTTTTAAATAATTCAAGTTGGGGAAAAAAGGAAGGAAGAAAGACATAAAGTGAGAAGGTCAATCAGATTTATACTGGAAAGATTATTCATCGAAGGGGAAAAAACGTAGTTTGGAGAAACAATGACTCACTATGGCCATGATGTAGGTAGGAAATAGACCAGGAAATAAATCACATTTCTGAAATGAGAAGCCTTTGAGATGACTATAAAGTTTTCTCAACTTAAGTTCCACATTTTCTACATAAAGTACTTGTATTTATAAATTAAAAACTTCTTATTTTGTGGGTCAAAGACGCTTTTGAAAATGAAAAATGATTGACTGTCCAGTAATAAAAGTGAAAGTAGGGGCACCTGGGTGGCTTAGTGGGTTAAGCCTCTGCCTTTGGCTCAGGTCATGATCTCAGGGTCCTGCGATCGAGCCCCACATCGGGCTCTCTGCTTGGCAGGGAGCTTGCTTCCCTCTCTCTCTCTGCCTGCTTCTCTGCCTACTTGTGATCTCTGTCTGTCAAATAAATAAAATCTTAAAAAAAAAAAAAAGTGAAACTAGTGATAAAATCTAAACCCTTCAAGGATAATTTCAATTTCTCTTTCTTATTTTGATTCAGTTGTGTGCTGTTCTTCTCATTAAGAGTATGTTGTTCTTGTCATTTTGTTCAATTGTACATGTATGTATACCTTGTATAGTATTTTAAAATTAATTTTGGCCACTGAGCCAAGTATTAAACTCAACTTCTATTTGAATTTAGCTAAATGTAATCTGTGATATTTTTGCTAATTGGTTAGCTATTTAAATACCTTAGGTGGATAAACTACAAACTAATTGTATTCTGAAATAAAATTGACTGTGAAAATTTTTTAATGCTTCCTTGAAGAATTAAGGCTTGATTATTCTACTTTAATAGAGAGAAATAATACATAAAATTGAGTATTTGGAGACAATAGAAATTGAAAGCATTTTACTCAGTGTATTGTCCACCCCCACAAAACCTACAAATACTGTTTATTAATCCTAATAGGGTTTTTATTTTTAAGTAGGCCAATGATCATAAAGATGGAAAGCCTAGTCACAAAAAACCTGAAACTATTTTTAAAATATACTTTTTTTTTGTCCATGAGTAGATATTAGGGTCTAATAACAGTACTTTAGTTTCCTGATGGAAGCTTAATTTTTTTTTTCCTATGGATCCCTTTAGAAGAAACTGCATTGTGTGTGCATACTTTTGAAAGAGGGAAAGAGGTATAGTGTCACTAAGTCCTCAGAATATCTTTTCATTAGATATGAGAGCAGAAGATGGTTTGTTAGTCCCTTGAAGGGTGATACGGAAACATTTGGTTCACAATGATAGTTAAACTGTGTCTGGTCCTATCAATAAAGGAAATTGAGGTAGAAATAGTGGTCTACCTGTTCTAGTCACTAACAGTTTAAGGTTTGTTTAAAACTGACAGTTTGCCCTACAAAATACTTAGTACTGGTATCACGTCATGTATTTCCAGGTGCCAAGCAACTGTTGAGGTTTTATTATAGATTCACTCCCTGCCAGTTTATTGTGTTTTAAACAATAGGTGGTGCAGACCATGGGAACCTCAGTGAAAATGTATTCCCTAACAGTGTCCGGATGCCATACATATATTTCTGGTGGGAAAACAAGGTGGATAAAGCTATGTCATTCCCTGACCACAACAAATAATATTTAAAGCTTCTTAATTAGTGTGAGGAAGTTTACGCTAAATTAGGAAGCATGTTTATTTAGAATAGGAAATGTTCTATATTTTCAACATGCAAAAAAAAATTTCTTGTCTGGAAATTTAATAAACAAAATGCTTCTTCGGTTCTCCAGGTGTTTGTCAGAGTTAAACTCGTTTTCTATTCAGTGTTCATCCTTTTATTCTAATAGTACTCATTTACTTTGTTTCATTCTAAGGGATGAGTATAATTTTTTTTTTCCATTTGATTCTTCCATTACTCAAAAAATCTTCATTTTTAAATTTAGCTTTCTGACTGTGCTTATGCCTTCGAATCTTTCACAGCCCTTTTCTGCTCTTCAGTAAGGAAATCACACTTGACCTTGGCAGACACATTTAGTACACATGGAACCACCAAAGGCCTTGCTGACAAGTTTTCTTAGACAACCTCAGGAAAACTTAGGTCTCACAGCAAGAACTCCACTAAGTTGGCCTGGGCACAGGCCACATGTGGATTTTGATGCTTTTCAGAACCTTCTTGGAATAAAGGTAAATAATTCTATTACTAGGGATTCAAGACAGCCTGTTTTTTAGGTTTTTTGTTTTCCTTACTGAAAGAATAAGAATTTTCTGTTTTCCTCCCATTAATGCAAAACTAACAAAAATCCAACATTTAGACTATAGGCTCTGGTGGTAGATGGCATCTGACTCCAACTGAAGTTCTCCTTGAAATCGTCTTTCTCAACTGTCCACTGCCTTGTGCTCTGCTGCCCACACTTTTCCTGAGCCCACTTCGTCAGAGCTTCCCAGCTGACGTCAAACGATGGTGAAACCACTGTGGTGCCCAGCAGGCAGCGAAGTCTGCTGGGGCCACAGAGATAGGAGGATGACCTGCTTTTGCCAAATGGAAAGGCAAGGGCAACCCCAGGCAGTGGACTTTCTGAGCTGGGACATCACAGGAGGCTTGCTTAAGGTTTCTGTTGAGATTGAGAAACAAGAAGGCTGGGTCTGGCAAGCAGGTTCCCAGGAGTTCTGGCCACACAGGAGTACAGTGTGGGACCCTGACGCCCTGCCCCAGGGGAGCCTCAGTGCACAAGCAGGCACCCTGGAGAAGTCAGCCCTCCCCTGTTCACGTTTGGAATCCATGGATGTTCCTGAGGAGTCCTGTTTGCGAGCACACCTTGTCTGCTCCCCAGACGTGTCTTCTGCCAGTACTTTGGCAGCCTACAAACCAAACTCTCTGGAAAAGCCCTGGGCTGAGAACAGACAGCAGTGACGAAAGTGTGGACAGGGACCTGGCACTCAGGCCTAGAGACACAATGACTGGCCCCGGTCCTGACAGCTGGTTTTGTTAGACTGTGTTGTAGGACAGCCTGTGGTGGTATGTCAAACACTGGACCATTCTGAATGCCTCGCGACACCGACCCTGGGAGAAAAAAAAAATTTTAAGTGAACAGCTCCTTTTAAATTTATCCTGTAACATTAAAGTTAAACATTAAAGGTGCTAGCTAAGCTTACCTATATTTTTACCCCAGAATATTTTTCAAAGAAACAAAGTAATTTTTTTCCAAACGTATTAAATCTTACTAAATACAGAAAGGGAGGACTTTCCAAAAGACCGTCAAATTTATCAAGCGCAAATACACCTAATTTTTCAGAGTGGTCGTTATTGTTACAGAAAGAACACTGGTGTACTTGGCAGGTGTATTTGGCTAACATAATCCAAGGAATTAAAATTCTCATTTAGGTCTATGGGGAAAAGTAAAGAATTTCATATCAGATTAAAGTGTCTATAAAAAAGGGGCGCCTGGGTGGCTCAGTGGGTTAAGCCGCTGCCTTCGGCTCAGGTCATGATCCCAGGTCCTGGGTTCGAGCCCCACATCGGGCTTTCTGCTCAGCAGGAAGCCTGCTTCCTCCTCTCTCTCTCTGCCTGCCTCTCTGCCTACTTGTGATTTCTCTCTGTCAAATAAATAAATAAAATCTTAAAAAAAAAAAATAAAGTGTCTATAAAAAGGATGACTAAAGTCAGTATTTTCATAATGTATTCATGCAAAGAAAACCCCCATGAGGTAACACTTAGCTTTAAGAGTATTCAGTGCTTCTTAAGATGACCACTCTTTATTTCTTCCATTGCTTGTTGCCTCAATTCCTTATGAAAAATAAAACCATATCCACTTTATATCAGTCACTTTACACCAGTATATTCCGTGTAATCAAAATAAATGCATATCAACTGGGCTGAGCCACACCGTCATTTTGCCAAATATTAAGAAAGCAGCTACTTGACCCACCCTGGGCAACCCAAATGAAAGATCTCTCAGTCTCTCTTGGGTCATATGACTTTTCCTTATTCTTTTTTCTTTTTTTGGTATTTTCCATTAGGTTAGCCAGGCTTGATTATATGATGGAGGCAGAGGTCCCAAGAGACAAGGCACAGTGGCATCTCTTGCATTCTATTTGTAAAAGCAAGACACAAGGCCCGCTGACAAGAAGGTATAAAGTCACATCGCAAAGGGGTTTGAAGGGGAAGTGGAAAACCATGGACATTCTTGCCACCAACTACACTATGTGTTCAATATTAAAAGGGGGTAACAATACTACTACTAATGTTAATAGTGTGTACTGAGTAGTTATTATGCACCAGATATATATATATATAGACATATATATATATGATTATGCTTCCTAAATATTTATGAAGTAAGATTTTTTTTAAAGATTTTATTTATTTATTTGACAGATAGAGATCATAAGCAGGCAGAGAGGCAGGCAAAGAAAGAGGAGGAAGCAGGCTCCCTGCTGAGCAGAGAGCCAGATGTAGGGCTCAATCCCAGGATGGGGGGATCATGACCTGAGCCAAGGGGAGAGACTTTAACCCACTGAGCCACCCAGGCACCCTGCAATAACTTTTATTATTCCCATCTTACTAGTGGGGGAACTGTGGCAAACAAAATAATGTTGTGTTACACCAAAAATACTGATGAGAATTTTTTTTATGTTCAAAATTAAGTAACTGCAAATTACTCTAAGCCCTAAAAAGTAATTGTTAGGAGAAAAAAAGAAAATAAAACCACCCTCTAAAATAAGTGATTCTAATATGTGAAACAGAAATGCTATCACTTATTCCTGTCATTCAGATAACTCTGTCTTTGTGGAAAAATAATTGTCTTTAATAAGCTATTATAGTATTGAACAGTGAAAATCATATTTAAATGTCCTCCTAGCCACATCATTACTATAATAAATTCCTATCAATGTTTTCCCTATATTCCATAGACATCGCCAGAGTTTTTTGAACAAGGGTGAACAATGGTACCATTTATCAGCAACTGATTTTTGTTTGTTTTTTTGAAAAAATACATTCACATCAAATAGATACACATACATGTATTTAAATGTTCTCTTATTTACTGACTCACCTAACTTCAACCAGTTCATGTGCCAAAGATATGAGAGAAAGAAGAAGGCATAAAGTTACTGAAAGTTGGAGGGGTTTTGTATCAAGATAAGAATGTTGTATACTCATATTTAACCATAAAATGTGGACAATAATAAGATAAGAATTCTAATTGCATTATTTAGCAAGAACAATATTCTTATTTTTTTAAAAGGATACCTAGTTTGTCTTATATTCTACTTGGCAAATACGATTAATTTTACAATATGGCTCATGGACATTAAGGATTAAGGAGATTAGTTGAAATTATCTTTGATTAGAAGTCAGAAGACTGAGGGTGCCTGGGTGGCTGTCAGTTGAGCGTCCAACTCTTTTTTCCCCCCCGCAATGGTTTTCTTTATTTAATTGAGAGGGAGAGAGAGCACAAGCAGGGGGAGGGGCAGAAGGAGAGAGAAGCAGGCTCCCCATTGAGCAAGGAGCCTGATGCAGGGCTCAATCCCAGGACTCTGGACTCATGATTTGAGCCAAAGGCAGATACTTAACCAGCTGAGCCACCCAGGTGGCTCAGGTCATGATCTCAGGGCCATCAGTTCAAGCCCTCGCATCAGGCTCCATGCCCAGCATGGAGCTTAGATTCTTTCTCCCTCTCTCTTAAAAAAAAAAAAAAGAAGAAGAAAGAAAGAAAAATAAAAGGCTATTCTGAATGTTGCTCTCCATTATAAGCTACATAACTTTATGCAAGTTAATTTCTGAGAGCCTTGGTTTCATTTATAATATTGAAATAATGATGCCTGCCCTGCCTTCTTAACTGGGTTTTGCAAAACTCAAAGCTGTTGATGTGGTGATGGTGTTTTGTAAACTGTAAAGCCCTAGAGAGATATCAGGAATGACTGATAATTGTGATGTGCCTCTCATGCACTGACCACAAGTTATGGAAGTTTATAAAGAGTCCTTCAAAATGTGCACTCAGTCTGTTTCTAATTTAGGCAATGTTCTATCATTTATATGGTAATACGATAGAGAAAGGGATCCAACCATTTATATTATCAGAAGGTAATAAAAAAATAAAGCCCCCATCTGTCTGGGACTGTATGATACAACGGAACAGTTCTGAATGACAGTAAGAAAAAAAAAAAATCATAGGGGTGCCTGGGTGGCTCAGTGGGTTAAGCCTCTGCCTTCAGCTCAGGTCATGATCCCAGGGTCCTGGGATCAAGCCCCGCATTGGGCTCTCTGCTCAGCAGGGAGCCTGCTTCCTCCTCTTTCTCTCTGCCTGCCTCTCTGCCTACTCGTGATCTCTCTCTCTGTCAAATAAATAAATAAAATCTTTAAAAAAAAGTCATAATAATAGCTAGCAATTTTTCTATTCTTTTGCAACAATTCCATGTTGAGACATTATGGCTGATTTTATGATCCTCTAGGCAAGGTAGGAAGGATATCAGCAATTTGATTTGAGAAAAGCAGGGAATACAATGTGTAATAAATCTGGGAGGAACAAACACCATTCAAAGTTTCAGAGATCGTTTTTGCTTTAAGTTTTAGCTAAGAAAAAGTAGGCTGTCATACATGATCATATCACAAGTAGCCATTGCATACTGAGCATTTTTCCTGTATCACTTCTTTACATATACTGTCCTGTTTTTTTCTTAACATCAGTGTGGGATATTAGTCTTTACTCATAAGAAAACCAGTTTATAAAGGTGATAAATTCTGGCCAATGCCACACAACTATTCAGCAGTGGGCTCAGTCCTCAAACCCAACTCTAGGTATTGCCATAGGGCATGGGAGAGTGAGAAAACATCGAGGATCCAGTCACATTGTTCATTTGGAAGACTTGTTGTATATATATTTTTTAACTAATTCAGTCTGATGTTACATAGAGTTATATTATACATAGCTCAGTGAGAAGAAATCCTTTCTCCTGCTTAGAGAAGTTAATTGCTTATAAATAGAATCAAGAATTTAAAGTGTTGACAGCTATTTCATAACCTTGCTCACTTTGCACAGAACTGGCAATACATTCAAAGATGTACTTATGCAGTTAGTAATTTACTGAGGACCTACACAATTCCTTCACTAGAACCTATGAAGAATAGAAAAATAATGATATGAATTATCCGTTTGGGAAGAATTTACAGCTTCCTTGGCAAGAAGACACACAAAAATAATAATGCAAAAATTAATAAAAATTTTTAAATAACAATTTTAAATAGAAAGTAATAACTTAAAAATAGAAGCAAAAGCAACATTTTTAATTTAATAGAAGTTAAGAAAGAGGGGCATCTGGGTGGTTCAGCCAGTTAAGCATCCAACTCTTGGTTTTAGCTCAGGTCATGATCTCAGGGTCCTGAGATGGAGCCCCAAGGGCTCTGGACTCAGCAGGGCGTCTTCTTCCCTCATTTCTCTGCCCTTTCTCTGCCCCTCCCCCTGCTCTCTCTCTCAAATAAATAAAAAAAAATCTTTTAAAAAAAGTGAAGAAAAAGAAAAGATACTTCCTGGGAGAGGTCAGAGAAAAGAGCCAATAGGGAAAAAAAAAAAAAAGATTCTGAAGGCTAGGATGCTTTACAGCTTTATAGTGAACTCTCATAGATAAAAATGATGGATAATTATCCAGGTGTAAGGGTTCATATGCACTGGGGAGGCACTGAGTGGTGAAGTAGCCTCACTCTGGAGGAATAGCAAGCAATAAGGCCGAAAAGGTAGTAGAGGTGTTTAAAGGCTGTGTTAGAAATTGTGATTGTATTAGTTTACAATGGTAGAGTTTGAATGAAGAGCTGTAAAGCACAGAAATATGCTTTAACAAGATTGACCTATCCATGTACGTGAAAAAGGAGAGACTGCATATGAGGGGCTACAGAAGAAATTCTTGCAAGAAATCGGTCTAATTAAGATCTGTTCCAGAATTGTAAGAAAGGAATAGAAAGAAAAGCCTAATACAGAGAATTTGCAGACTCGATAGATGTTGCCTTCAAAAGAATAGGAAGTCTAAATAAATACTAACTCCAAGGTGTTCAGTCTAAAAAGGAAGTTCTTATTTAGGGTGAAAGAAAATGGGATCAGTTAAATTTGAAATAATGTGGAGGCTTTTAAATAGAGAAGTCAAACAGGTGTTAAATGTTTGGATTGGCTCTCCACATAGCGATTGCAGCTGATGAACACAGATTTTGAAGTTATGCATGAAGTTGACTTTTGAGTGGAAGTGGATAATGAGCAAAAAGAAAAGGAAATAAAGAGATAAAGATAATGCCTGGAACTATTTGAAATGCCTACATTTGGGATGTGAGAAGTAAAAGCAAAGCCGAGGATTCTGCATTTAATGGTGAAAGCAAAAGATTGCATTGAGAAATAAAGGCAATTGTTGTGAAGTGCAGAAGTGCAATGCAAGATCCAATTAGAGACTGAACTCCGTGTTTAAGATTGGTAATCTTGAGAGGACATTTACAGTGAAGCATCAGAGCCGAATTCATATTTTTAGATATTAAAGAGTGATTAGAGAGGATAAAAAAAGTAACTTGACATAGAAAAGCCATTCTAAGTAATTTGATCCACTAATTAGACATATTTGGATGGTTTGAACCATTAGGGCAGACTTTCACTTTGATAAAATCAAATGAATACTTTCCAAGTCTTTTTTCCCCTTAAACATGTATATACAGCCTAAGACTTCAAGCCCGGCTCAGACAATCAGATTTGAAATAATAAAAATTCTTATTCTTTGAAAAACTAGTGCAAACTCTTACTCTTCCAAAATAAAAACAAAGGAAAAATACTCACACCAAAAGTGTTCCCAAAATTGACCTTTTAAGATGGTATACCACAGGGAAAGAACAAAGCAAAGAGCCAGCTAAAGTGGAAATAATGTGGAAAGGAGCTTGCCTGGTAGGGGAGGATGTCATAGGAAATCCAGCCTAGGTATGGTAGGATTTATTGCAGGAGATGATAGATTATAACTTAAAGGTTTATTGTGTAACATAAGAATAGCATTTATCTTTAAAAAGTTTTAAAGAAATTCCTTGTTGCTCATTTGAAGTGCAAAGGCCAGAGGAAATTATAGAAAATGGGGGAAATTGCAGGCAGCTGCCATCTGTAGTCTTTAGCAGACATTTGTTGACCCTCTATTAAGGAGTACTCAAATGTGAACAAAGAAAAGCAGCATGCCCGTATTTCTTTTTAAAAGGTTAAAAACATCCAGTGAGTTTTGGAGCACCATGGCTTAAGCCTCTAAAATAGGCTTTCACAGTATCCAAGAAATCCACAGCATAAAGCAGTTAAGTGTGACATCTAAGTGGGGGGAACCAATCCCTGGACTCCAAAGTGGCATTTCCCCTACGGTCTAAAGATTGGACCCTAGTGTCTACCTGTCACAAGGTTCACACCCCACCCAGGCGTGACTCCTTATGTGTTTGTACTTCCCAATCACACAGAATCACACCACCGATTAAAAACATACACAAAAGGGGCACCTGGGTGGCTCAGTTGGTTGAGCGACTGCCTTCGGCTCAGGTCATGATCCCAGACTTCCCGGATCGAGTCCTGCATCGACCTCCCAGCTCCTTGGGAAGTCTGCTTCTCCCTCTGACCTTCTCCTCTCTTATGCTCTCTCTCCCTCATTCTCTTGCAAATAAATAAATAAAATCTTTTAAAAAATAAAAAACAGAGCGCCTGGGTGGCTCAGTGGGTTAAGCCGCTGCCTTCGGCTCAGGTCATGATCTCAGGGTCCTGGGATCGAGTCCCGCATCGGGCTCTCTGCTCGCAGGGAGCCTGCTTCCCTCTCTCTCTCTCTGCCTGCCTCTCTGTCTACTTGTGATCTCTCTCTGTCAAATCAATAAATAAAATCTTAAAAAAAAATAAAAACATACACAAAACTTTGTAAGTAGTACATTTCTCTGATGGTTAAATATATATATATAAATTTTTAAAAAATATTCTCTTTGGTAAATGAGCATTTGCTTCTTTATCAGTTGAGTAACATTTCTTTGGCTGTGTAATTAGCAAGTGACAGAAAATCTAAAGTAAGCTGAGTTAAATATAAAGAAATCTATTCAATGATAATTTTAAAAAATCCATATATATATTTAATTTCAGATGAGATTTTTCCCCCTCGGGGACTCAAATGGAATGACAAAAGGCCTATTCTTCTCCATCTCTCTGCTCTGCCTTCCATGGTAATAACTTTATCCTGGGGCTTCAAAAGTGGTTCTTTTGGCAGTTTAGGTCCTCCCCTTAAAGTGGATAAAATGCCTCTGCAAATCTTGACTTTACTTCCTGATACCAATCCCCACAGGGTGACAAAAAAAAGCCATTTTCCTCCACCAGCCTTAGCAAATGTCCTCTCCCTCCTAGAAAGGATGACTGGATTATTCTTTAATCATTGTGGCTGAACATTGGAATAAGCCAATGACTTAACCAAGCCCTACTCCTGGAATAGAGAATTGAGTGAAGAAGTGTAGAGTCAATCTCTCCACCATCACTTATGGAGGAAATAGAAGGAATGATTCCCTAGAAGAATGTTGTAGTGCTATTTTACTCTTCTCTCCTCCAGAAAAAAATAAAAACCAAAAAAAGGAGGTGTGAGATAATGCTGAGTGACAAAAACACCAGGCACTCATTAGAATCTCTCCTAGACTCATTAGTTGAGGGAAGATCTAAGTAGGACAGATTATCCCTGACCAGAGACTTAATATTATACAAAGTCGAGATCAGAGCAAATTGTAGGCTCATGTAATTGACCTATCAAACATAAATACTAAATCAGAAGAAAAAGAGACAGTTTGGAAAACAGAGAACTATTTCGTTGGTATTCACCTGAAGAGAAAATTCCTACCAGCCATGATAAGGCCCTAGTATGTTTATCTCTAGGCAGATGTATTTTTTTCTAATTCAATATACTTCTTAGCACATCTCCATCAGTATATTTAGTATCTCTGCACAATTTTCAAGTTCTGTTGAATCTCCATTTTCCAAAATAGACATCCTTAGTAGAAAAAAAGAAAATTTTTCTTTCAGTGTAGGTTATTAAATTAGTTCCCTCAAATAAGTCAATCTTATGGTTTTAGCTGCCTATCAGATTTTGAGATCTGTATGGCTGAGAAGCCAAACTCTTATGGAACTCAGATGAAAAAGAAAACATGAGGTCTTTTCTGATTTAATCTGTATACAGCACGCGCACAAGAAGTTTTCCACCTCTACAACAAGAAATATGATGGGAATTTCAGGAAACATAAGAGCTTACATTTCTAAGCCAAATTTTTTTACCCACTTGTGAATTCAGCAAGTACTAATGAAGAGGAGGAAAGGATATTTGATAAGGAAAACTAACACCACTCCAAAGTAAAAGAAATCTATAAATATTGATTTTAATTTTAACTATTGCTGGAAGAAGATCGGGGAGGGAGGAAACATCTTTCTACTATTATGATAACCTGAGCAGAACATTTTACTTCGAAAACCTGGTAATATAAATATTGATTCTCATTAAATCCTGATTCTAGATTTCACAGAGGATTACAGACATGTTTTATTCCTTCATTGGTTGAAAAGATTACTTATAATTCTAATACCTATGGCCTTCCTTTGACAATGATATAATAATAAGGAGTACTGATACATGTATAAAATTTAACCACTATATATATATATATATATATATATATGATAAATCATGAGAGAGGGAATAATGGTTAATGGTAAAAATGAAAGACTGATGATATTCCAAGGTAATTTTTTAAGATTTAAAGAAATATTAATAATTTTAGGTCTATTGCTTTCAACTTAGATAGTATTTAATATAACACCAAAAAAGGCAAGAGAGGGTTGACTATATTTTGATGAAGCTTTTGTAGGAAAGATCTTGACCAAAAAAAAAAAAAAATGTTCTTCTATAATGACAAAAAAAAGAAAGGGTTGTATATAATTGCCAAAATCACCATGTTCTAGTAACAGTGATTTTATTTTTTGTTTTATTTTTACAAGTTGTCTATTAGCCATAATTGCCATTGTTTTTAACTGCCTACTCCATATATTGCCAGGATGTGCTTCACTTTTCAATTAATTTCAACATCATTACCAAGTCATGTTCTTATTTTCCCCATACTTTACAAATAATGATATCATATAGACTCTCACCCGCATTCTATTTTCACCTTGATCTGTATAAACACATAGAAATCAACATCATTTTAATTTTTCAAAGTCTACTTAAAAGTAAATGTTCCCATCATATTTTTCTTTTATAATAAAACTTCATTGGAACAAAGTATAGAATGTCATCTTTGGTCTGAAGATGTAATAAGAAGTAAGCCATAGAATAAAATTTGGATTATAATACGGATTTTATATATCTTTGATGTATCATCTCTCTGTCATCTATCCAGTTATCTATCCAGAGAGAGAGAGAGATTGAGAGGTTTTATATCCATTATCATAAGGCTTGATGGACATTTTCAATATAACTAAATGCAAACACATAATGAACAATAGGTTTAAAGTATGGGCACACATAAGAAATCACAAGTCCTATTAGATTTTTGTAATGTTGAATATTGCATCACCAGATCTCTCCAGATTTCTCCAACTTGTATCCTCTAGTGAAAAGATTTGCATTTCCCTAATGAGTAATGTTAAACATCCTTTCACCTGTGCATGTTTTATGAGACAAATGTCTGTTCAACTTCTTTGCCGATTTTTTTTAATTGGGTTTTTTTAATTGGATTGTTTTTTTATTGTTATTAAGTTCTGGTTACCAGTACATTATCAGATGTATAATATACAGGGGCACCTGGGTGTCTCAGTAAGTTAAGCATCTGCCTTTGGCTCAGGTCATGATTCCTCTCCTTTTGTCCTTCCCAACTTGTGTGCTTTCTCTCCCTCTGTTCTCTCTCTCCAATAAATAAATAAAATCTTAACATATGTATATATATGATTTATAAATATTGTCTCCCATTTTATCTGTTTTCATTTTCTTTTTTTTTTTTTAAGATTTTATTTATTTATTTGACAGAGATCACAAGTAGACGGAGAGGCAGGCAGATAGAGAGAGAGAGAAAGGGAAGCAGGCTCACTGCTGAGCAGAGAGCCCGATGCAGGACTCGATCCCAGGACCCTGAGATCATGACCTGAGCCGAAGGCAGTGGCTCAACCCACTGAGCCACCCAGGCGCCCTGTTTTCTTCATTTTCTTGATGGTATCATCTGCAACACCAAGTTCTTAATTTTGATGTAATCCAATTTACTTATTATTTTTTTTATCACTCACTTTTGTTGACTTATCTCAGAAACCACTGTCCAATCCAAGTTAAAATCCTAAATTTTCTTCTAAGAGTTTTTTTAGTTTGAGCTCTTGCATTTTGGACTCTGATTGATTTTTAGTTCATTTTTGTGTATTCTGTAAGAAAGCAGGTCCAACTTCATTCTTCTCTGTATGGATATTCAGTTGTCCCAGCATCATGTTTTGTAAAGACTTATCTTCCCCCCCCCAGTGAATTATCCTGATACCCTTGTTGACAACAATTTGATCATAAATGTAAGAGTTTATGGCTAGACTCTCAGTTACATTCTATTTATTTATAAGGCTATCCTTAATGTCTATCCTTATCACTTCATCTTGATTACTGCAGCTATGTTTAGAAACCCAATGTGAGTCCTCCAAATTTGTTCTTTTTCAAAATTGTTTTGGCTCTTCTGGGTCCCTTGCATTTCAATATGAATTTTAGGATCATCTTGTCAGTTTCTTCAGAAAAGCTGGTGGTGAGGTAGAGATTATGTTCAATCAACAAATATGTTGTGGCAGTATATCCAGGTTAATAATATTGTGTCTTCCAAACCATAAACTTGGGATGCCTTTCCATTTATTTAGGTTTTGTTTTTTCTTTCTACAATATTGTATAGTTTTCAATTGCACAAGTATTGTACTTCATTGTTTATTATTAAGAATTTTATACTTTGGGGGCTCCTGGGTGGTTCAGTCAGTTAAACGGCTGCCTTCTGCTCAGATCATGATCCCAGGGACCTGGGACTGAGCCCCGCATCAGGCTCCCTACTGGACAGGAAGCCTGCTTCTCTCTCTCTCCCCTAGCTTGTGCTCTCCCTTTCTCATGCTCTCTCTCTCAAATAAATAAATAAAATCTTAAAAAAAAAAATTTTATACTTTCTGATTTTGATGTGAGTGAAATTATATTCTTAATCTCAATTCAGATCGCCATTGCTAGTCTATAGAAATACAATCGATTTTTGTATATTGATCATGTAGCCTGCAAATTTGTAAACTCATTTATCAATTCCAGCAGTTTTTAGTGGATTCAATTTTCTATAGACAAGATCATGTCATCTACAAACACAGATGCTTTTAACTTTCTCTTTTTCAATCTGGGTGTTTGTTTGTTTTTTTTGTTTTGTTTTGTTTATTCCTTACTGCCTAACTCACCTGGCTAATACAATGCTAAATAGAAATGGTAAGAGAATGCATCCTATCTTGCTCCTTAACTTTGGGGAAAAGCATTCAATCTTTTATCACTTATCTTTATGTTAGCTGTGCATTCTTTCTAGATGTCTTTTATTAGATTGAAGAAGTTTCCTCCTATTCCTAGTTTGTTGAGTGTGTATTATCATGAAAGAGTGTTAGATTTTGTCAAATGTCTTTTCTGTATTTACAGAAATGATCATGTGGTTTTTGCCCTTTATTCTATTAATATGGTATAGTTCAGTGATTGATTTCCATGTGCTAAACTAAGCCTGTATTTGTTCTTCTCCCTAGTTCTATCCAGTACAGAAAATGTAATATGGAAGTCTGCAACTGTTATTTTTGAATTGTCTCTTTTGTCCCTCAATTTTATTAGTTTGTTCCATGTATTTGGAGGTTCTGTTTTTATTTGTGTATGTGTTTATAATTGTTGCATATTCTACCTTCCTGTGCATTTAACCTTTATTAATATAAAATATCTCTCTTTCTCTAATAACATCTTTTGTTTTAAAGTTTATTTTGTCTGATATAGCCACTACAGTTCCTTTATAGTTGCTGTTTGCATGGTGTATCTTTTCCTGTTCTTCTATTTTCAACTGATCTGTATCTTTGAATCTAAAGTATATCTCTTGTAGACAGCATATATTTGGATCTCGTTTTTTCATCCAATCTCTAATCTCTGCCTTTTCTTTGGGTCATTTAATTCACTTACATTTTTTTTCTTCTTCTTTTTTTTTTTAATAAGGCTTTATTTTTTAGTTTTAGGTCTCAACAAAATTGAGGGGAAGATATAGGGCTATAGGTTGCTCCATCTACACCCTGCACCCATACATGCACAAACTCCCCTTTGATCAATATTCCCCACCAGAGTGGTACATTTGCTATAATTGATGAACCTACACTGACTTGTCATAATTACCCAAAATCCACAGTTTATATTAGAGTTCACTATGTATAATATATTCTATGTGTTTGGACAAATGTGTCCAATGACATGTGTCCATCTTTATGGTATTATACAGAGTATTTTTACTGCCTTAAAAATCCTCTCTGATCTACCTATTCCTCTCTTCCCCCACCCTACCCACCCTTGACAACCACTGATTTTTTTTTAATGTCTCCATAGTTTTGTCTTTTCTGGAATGTCATACAGTTGGAATCATATATTATATAGCTTTTTCAGATTGGCTTTTTTTCACCAAGTAATATCTATCTAAGATTTTCCCATGCCTTTTCATGGTTTGGTAGTTTTCATGGTTTAAATTATTTTCTCCTTTATTTTTAGTGTTGAATAATATTCCACTGTATGTCCACAGTTTGTCTATCCATTCACCTACCGAGGGATATCTTGGTTGCTTCCAAGTTTGTGCAATTAGGAACAAAGCTTCTATAATTATTCATTTTCAGGTTTTTGGACATAAGTTTTCAATACCTTTGGATAAATACCAAGGAACATCACTGTTAATTGTATGAATATGTTTAGTTTTGTTAGAAACTAACAAATGGCCTTCTACAATGACTGCACCATTCTGCATTTCCACCAGCAGTTATGAGAGTTTTTGCTTCCCATCATTGCTAGTATTTGGTGTTGTCAGTGTTCTAGATATGACCATTCTAATAAGCATGGAGTGGCATCTCGTCATTTTAATTTGCCTTTCCCTGATCATATATGTTGTGGAACATCTTTTCATATGCTTATTTGCCATCCGTAGATCTTCTTTGGTGAGGTGTCTGTTTCTTAAGTCTCTGACCCATTTTTTTAATCAGGTTTTTTTTCTTACAGTTGCATTTTAAGTGGTCTTTATAAATTTGGGTAATAGTCCTTTATCAGATGAGTCTTTGGCAAATATTTTTATTCAATTCTGTGATAAGTCTTCACATTCTCTTGATATTATCTTCGTGTTGAGCAGAAAATTTTAATTTTTATAAACTTCAGCTCATCAATTATCTCTTTCACAGATTTTGCTTTGGTCATATACCTAGATGGCCATAGCCAAGGTCATCTGTTTTTTCCTATGTTGTTTTCTAGCACTTTTATAGTTTTTTTGTTTTATATTTAGGTTTCTGATCCATTTTGAGTTAATTTTTGTAAAGGGTGTAAGGCTTGTATTTAGATTCATTTTTTTGCATGAAGAGCTCCAGTTGTTTCAACATAATCTATTCACAATGGATATTTTGACTTTTGTTCTCTAAATGCCCCATGTCTTTCTTGTTCCCCTGTTCATCATTTACTGCTTTTTTTGTACTAAGTAGCTTTTTTATACGGTAACATTTGTACTCCTTTAGGATATATATATATATATATATATATATATATATATATATATTTTAAAGATTTTATTTATTTGTCAAAAAGAGAGACAATTCATAAGCAAGGGGAGTGGCAAGCAGAGGGAAAAGCAGACACCCTGCTAGCAAGGAACCCAATGTGGGACTCTATTCCAGGACCCTGGGATCATGACCTGAGCAGAAGGCAGATGCTTAACCTATTGAGCCACTGAATCAGATGTCCTGAGGATTTTTCTTTTTTTTTTTTATTTCTTTAGCACTTTTTAATAAAGCTTTTATTTATTTATTTGTCAGAGTGAGAGAGAGGACACAAGCAGGGGAGTGACAGTCAGAGGGAGAAGTAGGCTCCGCTGCTGAATAGGCAACCCAGTGCAGGGCTAGATCCCAGAAGCCAAAAGTAGGTGCTTAACAGTTGAGCCACCCAGATGCCCTGGATTTTTAAACTAAATATGTTTTAACTATTTTCTTTAAAATAGAGCTTCAATACACATGTTAACCTACAAAACCTACGTCAGATTTAAATTAAGTTAATCTAGTGAAATAAAGAGACCTTACTCCCATATAACTCCATTCCCTACTCCTTTTACTATGTTATTATTATTATACATATGAGGTCTATATATTTACAAACCGGTAATACATTGTTATAATTATTACTTTATATAATCTTATGTCTTAATGACTGAAAGAAAGAAGGAGAACAAGTACCTATTTACAGTTTATTATATAACCTTCTTATTTATCATTTTGTGATTTTCTTCACTTCTTTTTGTGGATTTGAGTTACCAGTTGGTGTCATTTTCTAGCCGCAATACAACTTTGCTTCCACTTGCCTCCTTTGTGCTGGTATTGTCAAATATATAGCATTTCTATAAATCTAAAATGCAATTATAGACGTTTTATAAAATTTTCCATTAAATCAGGTAAGAGGGGAAAAAAGGAAATGTGCAGTTCCATGTTTGTTTGTTTTTTCAACTACCTACATAATTGCCTTTATTGCCCCTCTTTTTTGCATTTTTGAATTAGATTTAATTATTTGCATTCAGCCTGAAGAACTTCCTTTAGTATTTCTCCTGTGGAAGATCTGCTAGGAACAAATTCAGCTTTTGTTATCTGAGAGGGTTTTGTTTCACATTCATTTTTGAAAGATAGTTTTGCTATTTATAAAAGTCTGTGTTCGCATTTATTTACTTAGCATTTCTAATATACGCCATCCCTCTGAGTTCTCTCTGCTGTTTTTTTGTTTTGTTTTGTTTTTTAGAGCTTTAAACTTATTTATTTATTTATTTTTTAATAAACATATAACGTATTTTTATCCCCAGGGGTACAGGTCTGTGAATCGCCAGTTTTACACATTTCACAGCATTCATCATAGCACATACCCTCCCCAATGTCCATATCCCCACCACCCTTTCCTGCACCCCTCCCCCCTGCTGTTGTTTTTTATCAGAAGACAACTATTAATCTTATTAGGATTTTGTTGTACTTGACAAAACTTTTTCTTTTGCCACTTTCAAAATTCTCTGTCTTTTTCTTTCAACATTTTGCATATGATTAGTACTAGTATGGATAGGTTTGCATTTATTCTATTTGAAATTGTTAGATGTGTAGATTAATGTTTTCCATCAAATTTCAGAAGTTCTTAGCATCTCTTTATTATTTCATTCATTATTTCTGCCCCTTTCTCTTTCCTCCTTCTAATAGTCCCATTATGCATATGTTGGTGTCCTTAATGGTATTAACATTTCTCTGAGTTGCTCATTTTTCTTTGTCTTTTTTTTTCTCTTTGCATTCAAATTCCACAATCTTTAATGATTTGTCTTCAAATTTGCCAATTTTTTTCCCTGTCAGCTCAAATCTATTGTTGAATCCCTCTAGTGAATTTTTATTTTGGTCATTTAATTTTAATGTCTCTTTGCCGCTATTTTATGTATGATGAAACATTGTTCCTGCACCTTCCTTTAATTATTTATGCATGGTTTCCTTTTGTTCTTTACATATCCCTATCACAACTGCTTTGAGGTCTTTTTCTACTAAGTCTCACATCTAGGCCCTTTCAAAAACAGTTCAGTTGCCTGCTTTTTTTTTTTTTTCTTATGTATCGGTCACCCTTTCCTATATTGTTCATATCTCGTAACTTTTGACTAAAAATTAGAAACTAAAATAGTATACTATAGCAATTTCTGGAGACTGATATCTCTGTTTGCTTAGCCACTTATTTATTTGTTTAGTGCACTGACAGATCTGACTCTGTGAAGTCTACTTCCCCTTGGTGTGTAGCCTCTGGTGTTCCTGTCAGATATTCTTCCTTGTTTTTATCTTTTAGCCTCTCTACCTCCACATTGCCTCTGGGACTGCATAGACCATTTATTGTTCAAAGGTTGTAGTTAAGTCTTGTTTAGCCTGTCAGATTTTTTACAGTCTATCATTGCATGTACAAGTAGCTCAACCAGGGATTAGTGGCTTCTATTTTGCCTCTCCGGTAATTTCTAAAAAGGCAGTTTTGAGCATGCATAGTCTGGCACACTGCCAAAAATGCATTTGATTTTATTTTTAAGACTGGTTTCTTAGGAATTGCATAGTTTATTATTCAATCAATGGTTGGTGAGAGCTTGTGCCTGTGGTCCTAGTGCCAGTGAGCTTCTTCCTCTTTGTTGCTGGATCCGCATGCTGCTTAGGGAACACTGTCAAGTTTATCTCACTCCCTGCTCTGATTGGTCCTGAGTGAATGAAGTCAACATCTTATACTCAGTACTCCTTACCTACAGAGCTGAATGTGATACCAGAAAATTCTTCTTCAGTATCTCTTTTTTTTGATTCTATTAAACTTCTTTTTTTTTTAAGATTTTATTTATTTATTTGACAGGCAGAGATCACAAGTGGGCAGAGAGGTAGGCAGAGAGAGAGGGGAAAGCAGGCTCCCCGCTGCGCAGCAAGCCCGATGCGGGGCTCGATGCGGGGCTCTATCCCAGGACCCTGGGATCATGACCTGAGCCGAAGGCAGAGGCTTTAACCCACTGAGCCACCCAGGCACCCGGATTCTATTAAACTTCTGGTACCTGTGTCATTATGCTTATTTCAGCTTATATCATGGTTATGAGACTCCTTTTAATTACTTTACACCAAAATCTCTGTTCTTTTCAACAATGCCATTAGGCATAGATTCTCCACATTCTGTTCTGCATAAAGTTGTTTCCTCAGGGAGAGCTATGGAGCCCTTTATCTTTAAGACTTTTCTCTCCCCCAGGGTAGTACTTCTGTGATACTGCACTAGAGCTGGAGGTAGAGATAATGACCTGCTTCTCATGGAATAACACTCTTTGACAAGTGAGTCCTCACTGGGGACATGGCATGGTCATCCCTAGTTTTCCTGGTTTACCCTCCCCAAAGTGAAATCTCTGTCCTATGAATGAGCTGAACAGGAGCATTGGGGCCCTTCTTTGTGATCAGACTGACATGCAGGAGCAGAGTTTCTATTTTACTTATTTACTTATTTTTAAGATTTCATTTATTTATTTGACGCAGAGAGACAGAGCATAAGCAGGGGGAACAGCAGAGGGAGAGGAAGAAGAAAGCTCCCCACTAAGTGGGAAGCTTGATTCAGTGCTCCACACAGGGCTGGACACAGGGGTTGATCCTAGGACCATGGGATCGTGACCTGAGCTGAAGGCCATGGCTTAACCGACTGAGCCACCCAGGCGCCCCTAGAGTTTCTATGTATGAATGAGGCTTGCTGGGGAGGAGAGACCGGAGCTCTCTGCTGTTCTTGCCTGGAAGAAAGCTCCTGTAACAAGAGACTGAGGAAGACGAGAAAACCTGACAGCCTGCTCCTCACAAGTTGGAAATGTAGCCCTAAACTGATGCCATGAGGGAGAGGGAGCCCCCATCTCCTTCGCTGCACTTACCAGAAAAAGAGCTCCTGGAACATTTTTCAAAAAAGCGGCTCAGAGGAAGAGAAAGGACAGGAGTGAGTTGTGGTTCAAATACCTCAGATTCTCACTGTTCTTACCGAGATTTAGTAGATTTTCTTGAATGAATGTTTCTCCATTTTCCGTATGCTCTTAGGGCAATTTCCAGATTCCTTAAATGATTGTTTTAATATTTTTTTTCCAGGAAAATGGTTGTTTCTTTTGGAAAGAGAATCTTATATGCTACTCACTCCTCAACTGGACAGGACTCACAAAGCACTCAACTTTCAAAGTCAAGAACATAAATATTCTAGTAAAAATATTTAAAAAATACATTGGTGAGCTTCATTGGAATAATAACTTGTCATAGATCATAAACCAGAGTTTGTTCTAAGCTGTCCGGGCAGAGTCGTGTCCTGTTTTTGAGTAGCACAGGGAATGCTTCTAAAGGGTGGTTTGGTCACTGAGAGTCAGAGAGAAAGGGAATCGTGTGAAGTTCATTATTCCTAATATTACTGCTCTGTTCAGCACAGTGTTATTAGAGGCCTGGGAGCAATCTTACATTCCATCTCATCCTTAAGGGAGGGTGCCATCTAGACTTGGTGAGGCTAGACATAGACTGCCGTGTGACAGGCTCTACTGTACGTAAAAACACTAGAGCACTCTGAAAAAGCCCTGCCCATTTTCTGTGCACTTTGAAAAACTGGTAACCAGATGTCATCCAGTCTGGAAAATTGGCTTGTATTCCAGTGATATCGGAATCAAACCATTCAGATGATGGTCTTTGGCTGAGTACTGGTTGGAACGAACAATGGGTATCATGTACATTTAGTGGTTCAGAGATATGTGGGATTTCTGTGGGAAACAGAGGGTGCCATGAGTTCTGATCCACTCACCCACCTGAGACTTGTCTCATTTCTTTGCAACAGGTCAGGCTTAAGATGAGATTATCAGTTCTATCGATTACTCAGTGCTCATCATGATAAGTGTACTCTTTAATCCCCACCACCTATTTCACCCATCCCCCAACACTCCTCCCCTCTGGTAACCATCAGTTTTTTCTCTACAGTTAAGAGTCTGTTTCTTGGTTTCTCTGTTTCTCTTTTTCCTTTGCTTATTTGTTCCGTTGCTTAAATTCCACAAATGTGTGAAATCATATGGTATTTGTGTTTCTCTGACTGACTTATCTCACTTCTCATTATACTGTCTAGCTTCATCCATGTTGTTGCAAATGGTAAGGTTTCACCCTTTTTATTGTACACCTGAAAATAATATAACATTGTATGTTAACTATAATGGAATTAAAATAAAAAACTTAATTAAAAATTTTAAAATGAGATTATCTCCCAGATCCATGAAACATTAAAACCAAAAATGACTGACTTGGAGATGGTAGACAGAATAATGTCTTCCAAAAGATGTGGATGTTTTAATCCCCAAATTTTGAATATGGTATGCTGCTAGCAAAGAAAAATTGAGGTTGCAGATTAATTAATATTGTTGCGGAAAATCTGAAGTGACCAAGGAAACTCAAGTGGCACACAGAAATCTGGGAGAACACAGCTTTATTTTCACTGGCAGACTCAGCAGGATCATTTCCCAAAGGCTGAGCACCCGACAGGGTTAGGGGTGAGTTTTTATGGTTATGGGTGGTGGGGATAGTAACGGGACATTTTAGTGGTCTCTCAGGGCCTATTGGCCCCCTTTATGTGGAAGTATAATCTATATGGAGGCGTCTCAGGAGAGTGCTGAATCATGGGGGGGGGGTCGTTTTCTTTTCTTAACCAAATGGGATGGCCATTTGGTCTTTTCTTCTGCCTCAGCAGGAGCAATGGAGAGCAGTGGATGGGAAGGGGCTGGGGCCCGGGGTTCTCTATCCACCTCATGTCGCCCCTTTTGATGATTGTCAGGGGGTACCCTAGAGATCATTATCTAGATCTAAGGGACTGTATCCTTGGAGGGCAAGGATAGGGGCTGTCATGTGTTGAGAGACGGTATTTCTGATGAAACAGACAAGGCTTTTGAGGAGACAAGGACCGAGGGTAACTGGGAGGAGTAGGGACAATAAAGGGCCTACTAGGGGTAATAGCCAGGATTTCCATGACTGTGGGTTGAAACCCCAAGATGTGAGTTCTTCTCGATGACGCTGGATGCGTTCCCGGAGCTTTCGAACCTTGAAAGTGACAATCCCGGACTTCTTGATGTAGTAGCAGCATTCTTCCTGCAGGAGAAGAAGATGTGGGAGGTGGGGGGTGCCAGTCATATAGAGGAGCTGTGAAGTTCTGGCAGCCTGGGTCTGGGGCCTCAGTGCAGCTGAGAGGAAGAAAGCAGGTTAGACTGCTAGCTGGAAGCAGGGGGACTGAGTTTTGTATGGCGCCAAAACTCATAGGGCTTGTATTATTGGGTAACTGCCAGTTAGGAGGGACAGGGATACTGAAGAAAGCTGATCGAGCCAAGGGGAGACAGACCCAGCAGGCAGCACCAGTAGGGGAATGGGTCAATTTGAGCTATAAGTGGTAGGAGGTGTTTAAGAGCTGACGAGTATAGTCTTGAATGGTTGGCCCTGGGGGAGTGGGGTTTATAAAACAGAACCTGGGCTGTGGAGGATGTCTGTCCCCATAGAGAGTGAATGTTGTTTCGGGGTCCCTCCCAGAAACATACAAACACAGTCTCCAGCATTGTGGCCCGTCCCAGTAAGAGCCTGGGCAGTTCTGTGGGGTAATTGTGTTTGGTTGGCCTGGGACATGTAAACCAGGGATACCTGAAGGTTGCCTAATGTCACCCATGGGGATATGGTCTCACAACCCCATCGTTCACAAAAGTCTTCCCTGCATTCCTCTAACCCCTGGTCTGGGCAAAGTTATATCTGGTGTCCCTGTTCTTTACATAGCTTCCCTTCAAGCACTTGTTCCTTGTATGGAGTCAACATAGGGATATCTGGAAGGTGGGACACTCACCAGTGGTCTGGTTACAAAGGACTTTGTGCTGGTCTCCCAAAGTCTGGGTTAATTTCCAGTCGTATGTTGTTGGGCTAGTGGGGTCCCTGGCAGGAAGAGGCAGAGGAAACTTGGTAGCCATAATGTGAGGCTCCAGCTGGGTTGAGAAAGAAGAAGATGTATTTTAGAGTTTAGGGGCCCTTCTCTAGAGTGATTTTCAGAGAGTTTGATGGTGACCGGTGTGGGATCTAGGTAGCTTGGTCCGGGTTTGCCTTTTTCACTCAGGAATGGTAGATCCATGCCGTGATGTTGGTAACCTTGAAGGCAGTGGGAGTTATGAGAATTACTGTATGTGGGCCACTCCAGACTGGGTGAAGGGGTTCATGTTTCCAATCTTTTACCCAGACCTCATCTCCAGAGTGGAAGAAATGGACAGGGGTCCCTAGGGATATAGGGGCCCTCTCTAATATATGGGCATGTAATTCTCTGAGGACTTTTCCCTAGGGATAACAGTTGGTCCTGGAGATATGTGTCTCCTAAGACGTTAAGGTTGTTTGGAAAAGAAGACAACAGTGGGGGTGGCCTGCCATAGACTATTTCAAATGGGGAGAATCCATTTTTCTGAGGGGTACAGCAGGAGCAGAGTACTGCTAAGAGAAGTAGATCTGTCTACCCTAAGGAGGTCTCAGCATGTAATTTGGATAGGGTTTCCTTGAGGGTATGGTTCATATGCTCTACTTTCCCTGAGCTCTGAGGCTGGTAAGCTGCGTAGAGTTTCCAGGAGATGTTGAGGGCTGAAGTTAGCTCTCATAGAACTTCAGAGATAAAAGCTGGGCCATTGTTATTGTGTATGGTAAGTGGGATCCCGTGCCAAGGCACAACCTCTCAGAGGAGTACTCTGGTGACTTCTCTGGCCTTTTCGGTCCGGGTTGTATATGCCTCTACCCATCCTAAGAAGGTACAGACAAGAACTAGCAGATATTTTATACCTCGGTAAGGAGTTGTCCCTGTGAAGTCCACTTCCAGGTCTTCGAAGGAAGCTGTCCCTGTGCACTGTACTCCGGGGGTCCAGGAAGGTCTGGTTTTTGGGTTGTGTCTAGCACAAGTGGCACGCCAATCTGTGACCAACTTGCACAAGGTAGCAAGTCTGGTGATATAGAAATGTTTTGCCAGGAGTTTTTCAAGCCCTGTTTTTCCCAAGTGTGAAGTTGAATGTTGTTCAGTGATGGCACAGGGGACGAGGTTTGCTGGAATGAATAAGCGCCCATTTGGGAGGATCCACCACCCTTGGGGATGGTGAATGGCTCCCTTGGTTTTGGTCCAGTACTCTTCAGCTGCTGTATAAGTGAGATTTCGTAAGGAGGGGGTAACATATGCTATAATGGCAAGTTGTCCATCTTGGGCAGCTTCCCTGGCTGCCTGGTCAGCTAAGTGGTTCCCTATAGCTGGCTCAGCATCTCCTTTTTGGTGTCCCCAACAGCAGATGATGGCCAAGCTCTGGGGCACCCATACTATTTCTAACAACTGAAGGATTTCATTTTTGTTCTTGATGGTTTTTCCATCAGATGTGAGGAGTCCTCTTTCTTTGTAGATTGCCCCATGTATATGTAGAGTGGCGAAGGTACATCCTGAGTCAGTATATATGTTGACCCTTTTGTCCTTAGTAAGAGTGCCCAGATGAGGGCCAGAGTTCAGCTCTCTAAGCTGACCATCCCAGAGGGAGTGCTTTGGCTTCTAGGACTTCTGTAGCCATGATAATGGTGTAACCTGCTTTTCTTAGGCCATTGCTTTGGAAACTGCTACCATCAGTGTATAGGGTAAGGTCAGCGCTCATCAGAGGGGAATCATGGAGGTCCGGCTGGGTGACATAGACTTCAGTTATGATTTCCAGACAGTTATGTTCTGGTTCCCCTTCCACCATTGGGAGGTATGTGGCCAGGTTGAGGGCCTGCAATCTATAGGTTTTTGAGAGGATTTTCTAGAAGTAGCTCTTGATATTGAGTGAGCCTGGCATTTGATATTCATTTTGACCCTGAGTGTTCAGAAGAGTGATCACTGAGTCGGGAACCTTTACTGTCAACTGTTGTCCTAGAATGAGCTTGTCAGCCTCCTTGATGAGAAGTGTGGTGGCTGCCAAGGCCCATGGGCAAGGGGGCCACCCAGAGGCGACAGGGTCTAATTTCTTTGACAGATATGCAGTGGGCTTTTCCCAAGGGCCTATTGGTTGGGTTAGAAGTCCTAAGGCAATTTTTTTTTTTCATGAACATACAGGCAGAAGGATTCCTGGTATTGGGTAGCCTAGGGCTGGGGCCCTTCCAAGTAAGTCCTTGAGTTCCTTGAAAGCCTTCTCTTGTCTCTCTTTCCATTGTAGAGGCAGATTATCCAGTCTCATTAGTGAATTATACAGGGGCCTGGCTATGACCGAGAACCCTGGTATCCAGATTCTACAGGATCCTGCAGCCGCCAGGAACTCACACAAAGCTCCTTTGGTGGTAGGCTGCGGGAGGTTAGTTATCATGACTTTTTATTCTGTGCTGAGGGCCCATCTTCCTTGAGTTATCATGTAAGTATTTGACCTCTTGTCTACATAACTGAGCCTTTTTTCAGGGTGCTAGATATCCTGTTTTTGCTAAGTGAGGTAGGAGGTCGAGTGTTGCTCGGTGGCAGGTTTCCTTAGTTGGGCTGGCGATAAGAAAGTCGTGGACATACTGGAGTACCATGCAGCCAGTTTGTTCCTTGGGGAAGTCAGCCAAATCGGAGGCCAGGGCTTCGCTAAATATTGTTGGTGAGTTTTTAAACCCCTGTGGAAGTCTGGTCCAGGTTAGTTGCATCTGGCATCCTGAGCTGACATCAGTCCATTCAAAGGCAAAGAGAGGTTGACTTACAGGTGCTAGGCGAACACAGAAGAAGGCGTCTTTTAGATGAAGGCAGGTAAACCAGGCAGTGTCCAGTGGGATCTGGCTTAAGAGGTTATAGGGGTTTGGCACCACCGGGTGTAGAGTCTGAGCAACCCAGTTTATGGCACACAAGTTCTGGACAGGTCAGTAGTCACCACTGAGATTCTTGACTGGGAGCAGTGGAGTGTTCCAGGGAGATTGGCATTTGACTAGAATGTCTGCTTCTTTTAGTCTCTCTAGGTGGGCCTGTATGCCTATCTGGGCTTCCCATGAAATCGGGTACTGCCCTTGCCGCTGCGGCTGTGTTCCAGCCTTTAGTTCTATAATGACTGATGCTTGACAGATGGCAAGTCCAGGAGGGTTATCTTCTGCCAATAAATCAGGGACTGCAGTCCGGTAGGCCTCAGGGTTTGTCTCAGGGTGTTCTTGTTCGAACAGTCTCCATTCTTCATCCTGGGGTGTGTTGAGGGACAAGATGAGTTGAGGTCTGGCTGGGTTTAGACTCACAGTGGCCTGTGCAGAAGATTCGAAGGAGATTTGTGCTCCTAATTTTGAAAGCAAATCTCTTCCCAGTAAAGGGAGTGGGCAGTCTGGAACATACAGAAATTCATGGGACACAAGGTGTCCACCTAGCTTACCAGTTCGGGATTGGCAAAAGGGTTGGCTTGTGGCTTGATCCCCTGTGGCACCCATGATGGTTACATTTCATCCTGTAAGGGGTGCCACTGGTGTAGCTACTACCGAGTGTTCTGCCCCAGTGTCCACCATGAAAGTGATCTTCTGGACCCCCACATTTACATCAACCATGGGTTCCCAGGGGCCTAACGTTAATGAGCCTGGTCCCTGTCAGTCTGAGTCTATATTGACTAGTCTGATAAAGTCTGGATCCCAGTCTGCCTGGCTTTCAGGTCAGGTGGAGGATTTGAATGGTTTTGGCCTTCAATTTGGGCATTCGTTCTTCCAGGGCCCCATTTCCTTGCAGTATGCACATTGGTCCTTTTGGGGGGTTCTGCATTGTTGAGGCTGTCCTCTTAACTGCTCTGGCAGTCCTCGTAGTTGAGAGTTTTGTTGAAGGGCTGCGACCAGCAGGACAACGTTTTGTTTCATCTTCTTTTCAGCCTCACGTTTTGCTACAGTCTCTCAGTTTTGATAGACTTTATTGGCTATTTCTAGTAGTTCAGTGATGTTCGTCTTGGCAAAACCCTCAAGTTTTTGGAGCTTGCAATGGATTATCAGGGGCTAACTGTGCCACGAAGGCTGCATTTGCCATCCGTTGGTCCTTGGGTGTTTCTGGATCAAAAGGAGTGTATATGCGGAAAGCCTCGCAAAGCCACTCGTAGTAATTACCAGGATTTTTTTCCCTGTCCTGAGTCACATCAGCTGTCTTTGACATGTTAGTAGGTTTCTTGGCACCTTGTCAGAGATCTCGCAGGATAGCCTCCTGGTAACCCTTGATACCATTATGGCCTTCTTCCGTGCTGAAGTCCCAGTTGGGCCAATTGTCTGGTGCAGACTCCTGAGCCATCCCTCAGTATTCCTAACGCCTGCTGGAGCCACCTCCTCGAGCCACTTATGCGCCTCCTGAAGGATTCTTCTTCTCTCCTCCGTGTTGAACAAGGTGCGAAGGAGCTGTTGACAATCTTCCCACGTTGGTCGGTGGATTTGGAAGATGGATTCGATGAGGTCGATCACTGCCTGTGGTTTCTGTGAATATGCAGGACTATGATGTTTCCAGTTTAGAGGTCGGTAGTGGTGAAAGGTTGATAATAGATGATGGGCTGACCAGTTGGGAGTGCCATCTGCACCAATTGTATCAGGACCTCGAGTCTCACAGAGGGCATTTTTTTTTTAAAGATTTTATTTATTTATTTGACAGGCAGAGATCACAAGTAGGCAGAGAGGCAGGCAGAGAGAGAGGAGAAAGCAGGCTCCCCGCCGAGCAGGGAGCCCGATGCAGGGCTCGATCCCAGGACCCTGGGATCATGACTTGAGCTGAAGGCAGAGGCTTTAACCCACTGAGCCACCCAGGCGCCCCTCACAGAGGGCATTTGATAAGCTAGGATCTCCTGTGTTCAGAGGTGGCAAGTCGTGTTTCAGGGTTTGGATTCTGGGGAGGAGTCCCCATAATAAGTAGTTGGGGGCGGTACAGAGGCTGGTAGTGAGACCATTGATGGTTGGGGAACCAGAGGCAGTGGGGAGACTGCAACCATTGATGGAATCAGAGGTGCTGGAGAGGCTGCTATTGGCGCTGGAACACAGGGAGGCAGGGATGGAGCCGGAGGTAGTGGAGAGACTGAGGGTGGTGGGGTGCTGAGTCCCACTTCAGGAGCAGTCGGGGGGCCCGGAGGAACATACAGTGGTGGGAGCTCTTCCTCTGGGTCCCCCTGATATATGGCTTTATTATGAATATTTCTCGTTGGTTGAGCAAGAGAATCCTGCACTCTCCCTTACTATTAATGTAGAACTGTACCCATGGGGGAAGGGTTATAGATATTTCTAACCAGGAGTCAATATATGGAAACTGATCTGGGTGCCCTGGGTTTTCTGTGACCACGTGATAAACACATTGGACGGTGGGCAAATCTCAGGTTCCTTCTGAGGGCCATCCAACAATCAAAACTAGGCCATTCTAGCTTGCACAGGGTCCTGAGTTTTCCCGGGGTCATATGAACCCTGTAGTCACCACTGAAGCCCCTTTTAAAGTTTTTAAGCATGCAGTCTAAGGCAGTTGGTTTACTGGGTTTCCCTCCCATCATGAAAGATGTCATAGACAAAGGGGTGGAGGCAAGCCACGGCTGTCCAAGAGACCCAGGCTTGGGTCCGCTGAAAACATCAGGGCACAGCTAAACCTTAGCGTAGGTACTATGATGCCCTCCGCGGCCCATCTCTGGTCCCACACCTGTAGCACAATAGGCCAGCACGGTTGAGTTTCCCAGTCATGGAACCAAACGTTGTGGAAAATCTGAAGCAACTGAGGAAACTCAAGCAGCACACAGAAATCTGGGAGAACACAGCTTTATTTTCACTGGCGGGCTCAGTGGGATCGTTTCCCAAAGGCTGAGCACCCGGCAGGGTTAGGGGTGAATTTTTACAGTTATGGGTGTTGCGGGATGGTAACAGGACGTTTTTGTGGTCTCTCAGGGCCTATTGGCCCCCTTTATATGGAAGTATAATCTATACGGAGGCATCTCAGGAGAATGCTAAATCATCCCGGGAAAACTGTTTTCTTTTCTTAACCAAACAGGACGGCCATTTGGTCTTTACTTCTGCCTCAGCAGGAGCAGTGGAGAGGAGCAGACAGGAAGGGGTGGGTCCCGGGGGTCTCTATCCGCCTCAATACGATACTTATCTAACCTTAAAATAATGAATTTATAAGGATTATCCAGGGGGGTTCCTGGATGGCTCAGTCAGTTAAGCATTGGACTCTGGGTTTTGGCTCAGATCATGATCTCATGGGTTGTGGGATCTAGCTCTGCACTGGGCTTCATGCTCTGCAGGGAGTCTGCTTGAAGATTCTCTCCCTCTGCCCCTCACCCATGCGTGTGTGTGTGTGTGGGTGCATGTGTGTGTGCTTGCATGCTTTCTCTCTCAAATAGATAAATACATCTTTTTAAAAATAAGGATTATCCAGGCACATCCAATGTCATCATAATGGTTCTTAAATGGGGAAAAAAAGGCAGAAGAATAAGTGTTAGAGTGATGTGATGTAAAAAAGAGTTGACTCACCACTGCTGGCTTTGAAGATGGAAGGTAGCCAAGAGCCAAGGAATGTGGGTGGCTTTTTATTTTTATGTATTTTATTTATTTGACAGAAAGAAAGTACAAGCAGGGGTAGAGGCAGAGGGAGAGGCAGGCCCCCACTCAGCAAGGAGACTGATGCAGGGTTTGATCCCAGGATCCCAGGATCATGACCTGAGCCAAAAGCAAATGCCCAACTGACTGAGCCACCCAGGCACCCCTGTGTGTGGCTTCTAAATGCTGGAAAAAAATAAGTGATTCTTCTCTAGAACTTCCAGAAGAAACCAGCTCTGCTGACATTTTGACTTAACCCAGTGAAACCCATTTCAGACTTCTCCCCTTAGAATGGTAAGACAATGAATTTATGTTGTCTTTAGAAACTAAGTTTTTTTTTTTTTTATTGTTGTTATAATAGCAATGGAAAACAAAAACAAGGTCACTGGTCTCTACACTCTCATTTTATAAATGAAATATTTAGGCTCAGAGACATGAGGTGACTAGTTACAAATCTTACAGGTATTAGAGGAAGAGCTTGCTGATTCCAGTTCTGTACACAATGCAGACACCACCCTACATGTTCATCTCTGGCACTGATAAAATGAGAATGATAACTCATGACTTCCAAGGTAAACTGTGAGTTAAAAGATCTTGTCCCATGACTGGCAAAGACCTCCTCATCATCAAATGCTAACCCAGGTGTCCGCTGCCCCCATCTCTCCTTTTTCCACCACCAGTGCTCTAACAAAACACTTCCTTACATCAAACCATGTAACCCATAGCTTGTGCGCTTCATTCTTAACCCTACCCTTTATGTCATAAAGAAAATCTCTATACCTGAAAGTATTTGAACCTGATAGTAATCCTCCAGAATCTCCTTCTTCAGGCCAACCAACCTGGATTTTATTCTTCATCTTGCTGGATCAGACCTGTTGCCTCCTTGCTCCTGTTCCACGTGGAATCAGAACTCCTTCTCTCAGAGGTAGTGAAAGTGACATCTAGATTCATATGAAATGTCAATTTATCTGCTGACAAGGACAGAGTTCAATACGGCAGTTTTCTACACAGTTCTATTAATGATTTCTAGATCTCACACTGGGATGCATCTCCCATGACTTAACTATGTAGTTGACTTATGGTTCTCAATTCCTCGAAAAATTATGTGGCATTTATTCATGTTTAAAATGCACCCTGTAAAGTCTAATGCATCTTTCCAAATTATTAAGTCTTTTGTAGAAGCTGATTTTGTCATGATGTAAAAGTTGGATCTCCATCAACCTACCATCCACATGTAACACAATCACAGGTAAACATGTGAGAATGAAAGAGCGATGAGCATTAGGAATTTTAGAGACGTCCTAATATGGTGGCTCCCAGAATTTTAGATTTCTTGGATCAAGCAAAATTTAAAATGAAATCTTGGGGACTGAATAGAATTAATGGTCTTTTATTATAACAAAAGAGATATTCAAGAAAATAGGAAAACTTTAACATATATTTTTACTATATCATAATTTTAATATTCAAGAAGTAGAAAGAATAGAAATCTCAAAATGAGAATTAGTCACTTTAAAAAAAAAAAGGACAGTAGACATCTAAGTGCATACACTCACAAATAAACATATATGTTCCATACACTATAATTGTCTATTTTTTCATTTACCCACAGATCAAAGGTCTTCAAGGTTGGCACATGTCCTTGGAACCACCTAGTAACCACCTAGTATCCACCTAGTTAATTTGTCTAACTATATCCAGTGTCCCAAATATATTTCTTTCATTCATTCATCCATTTTAATATTTGTTAACTAGTTTGATGAGCTTTTAATGTTTTCTCCATATTCTGGGATGTGATAGAGATAAGTAAGAGAACTGGAAATTTTGTAGGTCCAACTGTTTCTGTATGGTTTTCATCCATATTAAACTTCAATTTTCTCTTTTTAGTGTCTATTGTAGTCTATTTAATGCAAAGTTCTTTTTCATTGACACAGAAAGTATAAGCAAAATACTACCATGTAGCCACCTCTCTTATCTATCACATGCATGTCTATAAAATACATGGGCCTTTAATTCAGTAAAATAACATGAAAGAGGGGAAGAACATATCGATCTTCTATATTAAAGCCCTAGTTGAAATTGAAAAATAAAACGTATAGTTTCTGCTCTTGAATATCTTATGGACTGAACTGGCCCATAGTAACACTTAAAAATTAAAAATTAAATAATTTTACATTATATAGTTCCTCTTGAGAATGTAGAGAATCTGTTATCACCAGGACCCACCAACAACAGTCAAGCAGAGCTGAGTGACCGCCACACCCTTGGATGGGGCAAGCTTTTCTTCTTTTTTTTTTTTTTTTTTAAGATTTTATTTATTTATTCGACAGAGGGATAGATCACAAGTAGGCAGAGAGGCAGTCAGAGAGAGAGGAGGAAGCAGGCTCCCCTCTGAGCAGAGAGCCCGATGCGGGCCTCAATCCCAGGACCCCGGGACCAAGACCCGAGCCGAAGGCAGAGGCTTTAACCCACTGAGCCACCCAGGCGCCCTTTTCTTCTTTTTGTTCCAGTCCCCACCATTCCTGATGGTTATCTACACAATGAGGTTAAGTGTTGGTCATGTCGCTCACGCAATGCACTGGTGTCTTTATCATAAGTGGAGGAAAATAATACCGACTTTTATTAAACCTGGCCTCACTTCACTCACTTCTATTACTAGTCTAGAGGGTAAACAGATAAGCCAAAAGGAGATTACAGTATTAGGACAATATGTGCAGTAATCAAAGTAAGCATCATACCATATACATGAGGTGTACAACCAAATACAACCGCATCTTATAATCTAGTTAGTGTAGCTATGTTTAAGAGTTCAAGCAATGCTGTCAGTTGTAAGTGCCTGGTAAACTGTTTTTTTGGCCACGGCTGCTATGCCAGCAAACTGTGGCCCTTTCCTGGCACAAACTCAATGAAGCAGGGTTTATTTTGTCCCACCCAGGGACTGAATATTTTAATGGTCATGGATTTGCTTCTCACAGGTGCTAGTTTCAGTCCTAGTGGTATGTGTCATATTCTGGCAGGAGGCACCGCGTGAAAGTTTTCAAGGCTGAAAATAAAGCCTAGAAAAACATGCAAACAATGTGCTGTAGTGGATTTGGATTCCTTCTTCTTCTGGAAAGAATTCTAACATTTCTACCACGTTCCCAGCAGGAAACACTTTTTTTTTTTTTTTTTTTTTTGGTCTTTCTTTCTACTTAGTGACATGGAATGTCAAGCATTTAGGGGAACTAATTGTATTGGTCTGCCAACTTCAGAACCATAGTAATTTGCAGTTTCCCTGGCTGGTAAAGTGAGATTGACTAGTATTGGCAAAAGAGAAAATAATTCTCTTCGGAGTTTTCATTTTTCCAAAGTGTTTTAAGGAAGCACAGGTGCAAAGTCTTTGCTGTCAAGAAAAACAACAAAATTTATGCGTACCTAAAGCTAATACAACCTTATTATGAAGTAAGATAATCTTATCTGCAATGTGAACTAACTTGTATGCTTGTAGAACAAATCTGAGACCCTTGTTATTTTTGTGAATCACAGCTAACAGTCAAAGGTTATCTCTCAGTCCCAACCCTTCCTTAAATTCTGTACTGATAACTGAAATATCCAATGCCTAATGTATATCTATTAAATACCAAGTAAGCAGAGGAGAGGCTCTCTCTACTCTTTGCAGCTCCCTGATTGGGAAGTTTAGATCTTTTATTCAAATGAAACTGACAATTTAATAAGATAAACCAGGCATGAGGAAAGACCAAGTTTGATCAATCTTAGATTTTACTACTAATCTCCACTTCAGCACAGCTGTCTGTACTCGCTCTTTCCAGGTTCTAGTCTTGAAATGGTCACACAACAGCTTTTATCTGCTCATCTATATTTTTTTTTATGAGAAATGAAATTCTTTTTTTTTTTTAAGATTTTATTTATTTATTTGACAGAGAGAGATCACAAGCAGGCAGAGAGGCAGGCAGAGGGAGAGAGAGAGGGGAGCAGGCTCCCGGTTGAGCAGAGAGCCCGATGCGGGGCTCGATCCCAGGACCCCGAGATCATGACCTGAGCCGAAGGCAGCGGCTTAACCCACTGAGCCACCCAGGCGCCCCTCTGCTCATCTGTATTAAGAATGACCAATGTGGGGGTGCCTGGGTGGTTCTGATGGTTAAGCGTATGCCTTTGCCTAGGTCATAATCTCAGGGTCCTGGGATTGAGCCCCGTGTCAGGCTCTCTGCTCAGTGGGGAGTCTGCTTCTCTCTCTATCTGCTGCTTCCCCTATTTGTACTCTCTCTCTCTCTCTCTTTCTCAAATGAATAAATAAAATCTTTAAAAGAAAAAAAATGATCAAATATGTCCCAGCCTATAGTTAGGAGATTATTGTTATATTCTTTTCTGGCCATCCTTACAGGGTAGAGATGGTAGGTTTTCAAGATCATCTCATTTTCAGTCAGCCGCATTCCTTGTTTTCTTAGGATGTCTGGACCTGTTCTTCTAGCATGGGCTTTAATCTCTGTACCTCATACTTGATCTCTAACTGTGCTCCCTAGAGTTGGAAAGTAACACACACTATTCAGTTTTCAATTTCTCTTTCTTTCTTTCTTTCCTTCTTTCTTATTTCCTTTCTTTCTCAAAATAAGCTGCAAATTGGGGTGCCTGGGTGGCTCAATCAGGTAAGAGTCTGCGTTCAACTCAGATCATGATCTCAGGGTCCTGGGATTGAGCCCCAGTTCCGGCTCCCTGTCAGCAGGGTTTCTGCTTCTCCCTTTCACTCTCCCTCTGTCCCTCCCTCTGCTTGTTCTGTCTTGCTCTCGTTCACTGCTCTCAAATAAAAAAAATAATAAAATCTTTTTTAAAAAAAGCTGCAAATCTGTAAAATCTTCTTCTAAGTTTTAATATTCAGCAATTCCTAATCCAATTCCAATTATCCTACACATCTTGAATAGCAAGTGTAGCAAAACCAAGAACTCATTTGCTGAAGATTTACTAGCTTCAAATTGAATGTTGGATATTCACACTTGTATAAGGAGAAGTTCATAAAATCACCCCAGTTTTACCACTTCTTACTAAATTTCTGAACACTTATATTATGTTATTTTCTGATACACTCTTAAACCCAGTTGTCTTTTGATATCCTGTGTGGCTCAGATGCTTAAGCGAATGCCTTCAGCTCAGGTCATGATCTCAGGGTCCGGGGATAGAGGCCCGCATCGGGTTTCCTGCCTAGCAGGGAGCCTGCTTCTCCTTCTCCCTCTGCTCCTTCCCTACTACTCTGCTTAAACTCTCTCTCTCTCTCTCTCTCTCAAATAAATAAAAAATCTTAAAAAAAATAAATAAACCCAGTTGTCTTTTAACAATTGTAGATCAAAGAAGATATATGTATGATTATTGAACTAAGTACCTGGAGAGAGAAAAGAAATAATTAAAAGAGGGGGTGACATCAACAAGACAGCAAAAGAGAAAGTTTTGGATCTTCCTTGCCTCCATGGACATACACACCATACACCACAACTCATGGACCAATTCCATCTGTGAGAAATCCAGAAACCAGTTGAGAAGCACCTGCATCCCAGGTGCATGCAAAACCAGCCACATTGAAGCCAATAGGTAAATCTGAGATATCCTTTCACCATAATTCCAGCCCCACCACCCTGGGCACAACACCATATGATTGGGAGGAAATCCCCTGCTCCTACCTTCTCTGTAGAGGAGGTAGAGGAAAGGACTGGACTGTACATCCTGTAGAGGAAAGGACTGGACTGTACATCCAATATTCTAATTTTTCTGGGGCTACCTGATGGACTGGTTTCTATCTTGCCTAAATCTGAGTGCTAATAAAAACAGACTCCAGACTGGGAACCACTGAGAACACAGACAGCAATTTAGCATACATACCCTTGCCATAGCCCTCCCCTTGTGTCAGAGCAGATTGAGCATGTAAAAATCTCCAAATCCCAACCCTCTCCTGGAGAAGGAAAGATTTGGACCATGCTTCCAATGTTTCAACTTTTCCGGGAAGCTGCCAAAGACTGACTTCTGTCTCTCATGTCTCAAAGAACTGAATGGTCCCAGGAATATTCTAGATCTATGTCTGAAATGTCTGAAGAAGACTTGCACTAGCACACATCACCCACCAGAGCCTGTCCCCCAAATCAGCACAACACAACTGGCAAGAATCCCAGTCCCTAGCTTATCTCTGGGAAAGGAAAGAGAAGACTGAAACATATGCCTTTAAAGGAACATATGTTCCTCTAAGATCAACAACAAGGCAGGGATACCCACTCTATTTCCTTTCAATATAGTATTGGAAGTCCTAGCCAGAGAAATTAGATAATTAAAAGAAACAAAAGGCATCTAAATCAGAAAAGAAAAAGCAAAATGATCTCTGTTTACAGATGATTTGATCTTAATATGTAGAAAACCCTAAAGATACAACAAACAAAACAAAACAAACAAAATCTTAGTCCAAATAAACAAATTCAGTAAAAGTGTAGGTAGGATACAAAGTCAATATACAAAAATCAATTCTATTTCTAAACACTAATAGTAAATTATCTGAAAGAAGATGAAGAATCCCATTTATAATAGCATTAAAAAGAATAAAACATTTAAGAACAAACATAACCAAAAAAGTGAAACACGTAGGGGCACCTGGGTGGCTCAGTGGGTTAAAGCCTCTGCCTTCAGCTCAGGTCATGATCTCAGGGTCCTGGGATCGAGCCCCACATGTGGCTCTCTGCTCAGCAGAGATCCTGCTTTCCTCTCTCTCTCTCTGCCTGCCTCTCTGCCTACTTGTGATCTCTGTCTGTCAAATGAATAAATAAAATCTTAAAAAAAAAAAAGAAGTGAAACACCTATATACCGAAAACTACAAAAACCTTAATGAAGGGAATTAATGAAGACACAAATAAATGGAAAGACATCCTATGTTCATAGGTTGAAAAACTTAATATTATTAAAATGTCCATACTACTCAAAGGGACCTACAAATTCAATTCAATCTCTCTCAAAATTTTTTTAAGATTTCACACACAAAACATATAACTGCTAAGAGATTTACATTCAAAATATATACAGAAGTCTTATAAGGAAAAAAAGAAAAAAGAAAGAGACATGCAAGAGAGGGAGGGAGGAAGGGAATTAAAGAAAGAAAGAGAGGGAGGGAGGGAGGGAGGGAAAGAGAGAGAGAAAGAAAGAGAAGAAAAAATGAAGAGAAAGAATGATAAAGAAAAAAATCCCTAAACACCACCACCAATAACAACAAAACAAATCTCAATTTTAAAATTGGCAAAGAACTTGAATAGATATTTCTTAAAGTAGACTTGCAAAGAGCCAATGTGAAAATATGCTCAACATCACAATTGGTTAAAAAAATATAAAATCAAAACCACAATGAGACACCACATCACACCTACTGGAATGGCTATTATAAGAAAAAATTAAAAAATGACAAGAATCTAGAAAGAATCTAGAAAAAGTGGAATGTTTATACAATCTTGGTGGGAATGTAAAATGATGCAGCTGCCATGGAGAAGAGTAAGGAGGTTCTTGGAGAGATTAAAAACATAACTACTTAATGATCTAGCAATTCCACTTCTGGATATTTATCCAAAAGAATTGAAAACAGGACCCCAAAAGGTTATTTGCATTCCAGTGTTTATTGCAGCATTATTCATAATAGCAAAGAGGTAGAAAGAACCTAAATGTCCATTGACAGATGAGTGGATAGAGAAAATACAGTATACATATTTAATGGAATATTTTATAGCCTTCAAAAGAAGGAAATCCTGCCATATGTGAGAGCATGGATAAGCCTGGAAATTGTGTTAAGTGAAATAAGCCAATCACAGAAGGACAAATACTGCATGATTCCACTTATATTAGGTATCTAAATAATCAAGTAGAGTTTTAGACCAGTTGCCAGGGGCTGGGAAGAGGGAAATGTGGAGTTGCTATTCAACAAACATAAAGTTTCCATTACGCAAGATGAATAAGTTCTATAATCTTCTCTACAACATTGTACTTATACTTAACAATACTGTATTGCACACTTAAAATTTTAAGAAGGCAGATCTCATGTTGGATAATTTTTACCATAGTAAAAAAATAAATAATTGAGGTGTATGGAACTCAATTTTGAACTAAGATTGGTTACCGTTAAGTTTGTAAGATAACATAATGTACATTATTTTCATGCAAACTCTATAGTTTTGTAATACTCAGCCTGAGAGATTTTACAGACTTATTAAACAGAAGTGTAAACATCTCACCTGCACAGTAGGTATTGTGATAATTTGTACACATACATTGAAAGGAGATAGGGATGAATATAAAGATAAAAAGAAAATTTGTCAACAGCACTAATCATGAGGGAAATGTAAATCAAAACCACAATGAGATGTCAACTTACACCTGTCAGAATGGCTAAAATCAAAACACAAGAAACAATAAGAGTGGACAAGGATGTGGAGAAAAAGGAGTCCTCATGCACTGTTGCTAAAAATGAAAATTGGTACTGTGCCACTGTGGAAAACAGTATGGAGGTTCCTTAAAAAATTAAAATAGAATTATCATATGATCCGATAATTCCACTACTGGATACTTACTGAAAATAAAAACAAATCAAAAGCACTCATTTGGAAGATATGTGCACCCCCATGTTATTATAGCATTATTTACAATAGCCAAGATAAGGGAAGCAACCCAAGTGTCCACATGTAGATGAATGAGTAAAGAAGATACAAAGATACATATGATGGAATATGGTATCTACCTATTTATCTGTAGATAGATACATACATAGATCTGTCTATAGAAAGAGGGGTATATGGAGATAGATATATATATATCATATATATATGATATATATATAATGGAATATTACTCAAACATAAAAAAGAATGCAATCTTGCCACTTGCAACAATGTGGATGGACCTAAAGGGTATTATGTTAAGAGAAATAAGTCAGTCAGGGAAAGATGAATAGCATACAATTTCATTCATATGTAGAATTTAAGAAACAACACAAATGAACAAAGAAAAAGAGACAAAAATAAACAAACAAACAAAAAAACCCAGAGTCTTAAGTACAGAGAAAAATTAGTCCTTGCCAAAGGGGAGGTGGAGGGATGGGGTGAGGTAGTTGAAAGTGATTGACTAAACTTATTATGATGAACACTGGGTGATTAGAATTGTTGATCATTATACTGTACACCTGAAGTTAATCTAACACAGCACGTTAATTATATTTCAAACAAACAAACAAATAAATTTCTGACATGAAGAAACAACTGGAAGGGAGTGCCAGATGCCAAGAAGTATGGAAATAATTTTATTTTGCACTTTCTTTGTATGAAGGACTTTCCCAGCTATATAACCCCTATAATAAAGACGAAGAGCTCAACAGAAAGTTTCCATCAAATAAGACTAGAAAGAGTAGAATTCATGATTCGGTGATTTTGAAAAAGTGAAGCAAACACTTATGGACATGAAAAACACTCTTTAAAAGAACAAATATATAACTAAAGTAAGCAATCTGTTTCTTCTCTCTTCTCCGCTCCCTTTACCCTGTCCCTTCTTTCCTATCACCCCCTCCAACACACAAACACACACACACACACACACACACACACACACACGTATCTAACTGTGTGGAATGACTGTTTGGAGTTCTTTGCTTCAAAACATTACACAATCTCAGGTTTGCATCCTAAAAATATCAAAAGTTGTCTTCTTATTTCTCTTAGGCTTGCATTTTGATTCTTTGCAGCTTATCTTAAGAATTCTAAGACCTTGGTAAAATTTAGAATGAAGAATGATGTTGCCTAGGGAATGTCCATGAGCTAGCTAAGTATCTCATTTCAGCTTCTTTGATAACAAAGTAAACAGTATGGAATGCAGATTATGATTGGTCTGTTTTCATTCTCTTCTCTTTGTGATAATGGCAATCAGCTATACATGTACTTGAAACAGCATTTTTCTTTTAACAAATGCAATAAGGTACTAAAGTAACTCTTAAGATGTACAGTCCAGGGGGGGTGGGGTTATGGATATTGGGGAGGGTATGTGCTATGGTGAGTGTGAAGTGTGTAAACCTGGTAATTCACAGACCTGTACCCCTGGGGATAAAAATATATGTTTATAAAAAAAAAAAAAGATGTACAGTCCATGTGGTTTTGTAGTTCTTTAGATACATAACCAAATTTTGAAGATTTTTTTATCCAGCATAAGGAATAATACTATATCACAGTTGTGGGTATTTTAAGGCAAATACAGTGACGGAACTATTATTTTGCTTTCAAAGATAGCATTTAGAATGAAAAACTTGGGATAAGCACTGATTTTCCTGCATAGGGTTATTCACATTCAAGTTACTAACCTTCAGTGGGATAGCTGCAACTGTAACCATCTCTTATGCTACAGAATATTTGCTTATTTACTGCTTGAACATTTAATCTAAATTTGAGATCATCCTCCCTAGCCCATATTTCTGTAGCTCTTAGTGTGTGGAAAGGCATGAATACTGAGTTCAATGGACTCTTACGTGGATGATAATGTCTCTGAAGCCATGTGCATTATGCCCTTTCCTTTTTCACTTTCTGGTCATGGCTCAGATACCCACAGTCATGCGCTCTAGATACTTGCACTTACATGAGGATGGTCTATGGAATGTGAAATCAACTTCTACGCAAATCTGAAATGTCTTCACTTTAATCTACCAAGAGTTTTCTTTAATTTGACCCTGAGACAGAATTATTTTTCATCTTCAACACATGTGTCAGAATCACAAACAACATTTAGTCGATTCACTCTTGTTTATCTTGCCAAACAAAGGTTCCTCATTACCCTCACATTAACGCACCACCCTGACATCATAACCTGACTCAGACAGTCATTAACACCCTCTGAAAGCACTTGTTGTAAAAAGTCATCATTCTTCCCTCGTACCTGTTTTCCTTTTGGTCAACTACTTAGGGGCCCTAGAGCCATTTTCTATCCATTGTTTGGGGTTCCCCTCAATCATTACAAAATAATTTTAAATTTAAGTCCAGATTCCTTGTGTTTTTGCGTAAGACATTTAAGCAACCCTAAGTTAACATACAGGAAAACAAACAATGTATTTTCTTAATCTGCTCCTGTCAACAGAAGGCTTATTATCATCAACCATAACATACTGACACTTTCCACAACTAGGAAACAGAGAATACTGTTATGATGGAAACTGAAGACCTAATTTGGTAGAAAAAGCACATACAGATTTTTGTGTCTATACTATAAAAGATACTAGTATATTAACAGTGTTACATGTCAAAAGATTGACATTAATGTATAGGTCATAAGCATCAGAGAATAGAAGGAAGGAGAAAAGGAAAAGAAGAAAAAAGCTGGAAGGGATCAGTGACATCTGATGGGAGAAATAGGGCTCGACTTGGCTGTGAAAAGCAGGTTAGGCTTAGAAATGTAGCGGGGGAGACATGGTGTTCTGGACACACACCTTAAAAGCAACACTAACAGCTAAATGAGACCTAAGAAAAAATAGACTAATATTCTCAGTATATTTTTCGGTCAGTTATGGACAGGAGTGATATCTACAAACAAATATGGTTTTGAATAGCATATCTGGGACACAGTGCTAGCAAAATTTTGCCTTAAGTGCTGAAAGAAACACACATACATGCACACACAATGTATTTACTTAAGACACTTACATTTATGTGAATTTTCACCCCAACAGCATAAAAAATTGCGCAAACTAATAGCGTTAGCCTGCAAACAAACAAAAATTTAAACTATAGTAGATTATATGAGGTATCTTTAGCATTTCTGTTGTCAGAGAAAATAGAAACTCCTGAGAGTTTTTAATAAAAAGTTCCTTTTTAAATAAAATTTTAAATAAAAACTCCTGAGAGATAGCAAGGGCAAATGAACTATATTCTCTCCTAGTTCTCCACTTCAGGCAGCCTTCTTGAGCGGTATAGAAATGGAAGCCAAGGGAGGGAAAGTGTTGGGGGGAGCAAAGAGCGGGGAATTACAGCCAGAGCAAAAGGTTACTGGTTCACAGGCTTGTGGCTGCAAGTAGGACACTGCAGTGGCCATCAGATCCCCTGTGGGGATTTCAGAGACACTGAAGGTGGAAGGAGGACTCCTCTGGTCTGCACAGCTCTAGACCGTTCTCCACCCTTCTCCCTCCACTCACTGCCACTAAGGAACCGCTCACCCCAGTGGCCTAGGGGGAGTGCAGGGCAGACAAACCAGAGCTGCACACATGGCCCTTTCCCCTCCCAAGCTCCAAGATGGGCAGGGTGCCTGTCACCTGAGCCCTCTCCACCAGGGGTCTCATTCTTTCTCTGGGGCTCTGGTGGAGGTGGGCATCCTCTGCCAGGCCCAGCACATCATGTGAAGAACAAATTCAGTGCCCAGTTCTTACTGTCAAGGTTTGATGTGGAATCACAGCTGCAGTGATACATATTTTTATCAGCGCTTGGTTGGTTTTAAATAAAATGCACGCTATTTTATTATCTCGTTCCATATAAAATGTATTTACTCAAAAAAAAAAAAAAAAAAAAAAAAACAGGCTCCGGCAGCCATGGTAACAGGATTGGCAGCAGAACCAGTGTATCTCACACCAAGCTCGAGATAAACTGGTTCTGCCACTATTTGAATTTTTTTTTTACACATTACACCCAATTTTGGTTGATTTCCAATGAATCTCTGTATCATTTTATCCCAATTTAAAAAAAAAAAATTTCTTAGACATACTTAACTGAAGGAAAATGTAATTGTAAATATCCAGGTTCAGGAATTGTTAAGTAATTTGTCCAAAAAGAGATAAAAATCAAGGACAAACAAGAAATATATGTAACTAAGGAAGAAATAAAATACCATAAGACTTACAATAAGCATTTGCTTTCACTGTCTTTTAGGTGGAAATAAGAAGTGTTTCCAGAAGAAAAATGAGTCCAGTGGGAATGTGTCAAATATTTAAATCAATAGTCTAAATATTTGGAGAAATAATACATTCTTCTTAAGTAAATTAAATTTTGAACTCTCCTACAGAGTTTTAAAAACATAATTTTATTTTTCCCAACATGTTGCAAATCTTGTAGATATTCATTGGTTGAAGGAATTAAAACTCAAAACAAAACAAAAATGTGTAAAGTGTGCTTTGAAAGAGTAGCATCAAAGAGTCAAAGAAAAAAAAAAGTTCTCTCTTCCTGTTGGCTCTCCTCCCCCACACATTTTCATCTGTCATACTGAAATAAATAAGAGGGCCAAGGGTTTCTTTCTCCCACAGTGCTGTTTGTGGTTAAGGAAACAATAAAGGATATTGTTACAAATAGGTAGGCAATATAATGAGAAAAAGAAATGGCCTGGGGTCATAGCTGCAGCTGTGCAGACAAGACGTAAAGTTTTCAAGGGTGTAAGAAAGCAGCTAGAAACACCCATTAAAGAATAAAGAGGTTTTTGACTGCTGTGTACAATAAGATTATTTGGAACATATTAGCTACTACTAAGCTTAAAGTTCTGGTCATAGACTTTAAAGTTTATGAGTGACTTTTTATTTACCTTTTCTGGAGTGCTTTTGCTTTAGTATGTTTCCTTTCTCTGAATTCTTTTTCAGTTCTTTTCAGAAACTATGTATTTTATGTAAGTAGCTGGACAGAGGAAACATGGAAGTGTGATCCTTATGTAGATTTACCGCACACGGATGGATGGTGGTGGAAAATGTGCCCCGGAAGGGAGCTGGGACTGCAACTGGTCCTCACAAATCCCAAATGACCACAGAGTTCAACATCTCAGTCTGGGATTAATGAATTTACGGCACAACCATGAAAACCAATTAAAAAGCAACCGATCTGGAATTTGCCGTCTTGGTAGTGGATAGTGGTTGATGGTGCAGCATTCTAAAACCTGGAAATGAACAGCCCGGAGGATTATCAATTGAACTGTGGTTACAGCTACTACTGACTTCTTGATCACTTGAATCAGGAGATGAGGAAATACATACTGGCTAAGAGGACACCACCTAGAGTGAGATGCCCAGATTTTTGTTGGTTTGGTTTGGTTTGGTTTTTTAAAGACTTTATTTATTTATTTGACAGAGACACAGTGAGAGAGGGAGCACAAGCAGGGAGGGTGGAAGAGGAAGGAACAGGCTTGCCGCCAACCAGGGAACCGGAACTGGGGCTCGATCGCAGGACCTTAGGATCATGACCTGAACTGAAGGCAGACGCTTAATGACTAAGCCACCCAGGTGCCCTGAGATGCCCATTTTTGACACTGGTAGCAGCTGTTGACCCTTCAGGAATAACTGAACCTCTCTGTACTTCAGATTCTGACTTCTGAAATGAGGTTAACAACTGTACTTATATCATAGGCTTGTTTTAAGCATGAAACAAATTAATACATATTTTTTAATAAACTGGGTATTTTGGAATAATGTTAGGTATACAGAAAAGTAAAGATAGTACAGAAAGTTCCTGTAAAACCTCACCCAGTTTCCTCTAAAGCTATTTTCTTACATTCCCACAGTACATTTGTCAAAACCTAAGAAACCAACATTGGTACATTGCAATTAACCAAACTCCAAACTTTATTCAGATTTCACCAGTTTTTCCACTAATGTCTTTTTTCCATTCCAAGATTCAATCCAGGATACCACATTACACTTAGGAAAATACATGTTTTATTTTTCAAAAACGTTTAGAATAGTGTCTGGCACATAGTAAGCACCTGCTTAATGTTATGCAATCCTATTAGATGATTGCCATGTAGGTGAGATGGAATGTTTCTAGCCCTGTTATACATCAACAAGACTTTATTCCCAATTTCTTATACTACCAGTTCATGTAAGAGAAATAAGTAGAATTATTTCACCAGAACATTGCAAAGAACCTATAAATACAAAATAAAGGGTCATTTGTGTTTGTACTAAAAACTGTAGGTTAATTGCTCTCAAAAGGTTGTAGGATATCTTCTAGAGGTCAGAAAAACAAATCATGTCTCAGTCATTAATCCATTAACTGACTCATTCATTCAACAAATGTTTTTCCAAGCACCTACAATACACAAGGCAGGGTGCCATGGCCTGAGGCACAGAGATAATAAGTCAGCCTCAATCCCTTTTTCATGTGAAGCTTACATTTTATGTAACTAACATACTATCACCTTAAATAAGCAATTGATATAGAATTCGATTTACCCCACAATGAAATGGAAAGGCATTAGAATCCCCCAACTAAACACAACCGATAATGTTTACTCAAAAGTGGTGATGGATATATTAAGTGAAAAAGGGAAATGGGCACAGTTCACTTTTGTTCCAATTGCCCAGATGTGCAGGATCCAAGAGGGAGTTATACAAAGATATGAGTGCAAGGAAAATCTGTGCATGACTCCAGATGTGTCCATTCTAACCACTTCGGGGCGCTTCCTGAAAGGAGCAGCCTTTCTTGTGACTGATAAGAGTATTATTAGCTAAATACTATCAGGTGCTTATTCTATGCCAGACATTGTTCCAAGTGTTTTCCATGTATTAATGAGGCAAAGTGATCTAATTCAATAAATACATAAAAGAAGACTAAAAAAAAAAAAATCCTGCATTTCCACAAGTTTCTGAATATAGTGGCATAAATTGCCCCTGGGTATAAATGGTAAAATCAGCTTTATTTGCCCTTCATTAAAATAAAAATTTGAAATGAATCTTCTTGACTTCTAGATTCGGAAAGACAATATTCCTTAGGAGTAAAATCTTGGAATATTTTCTAAGATGTCTCAGATAACATTATGTCTCAGATATACATAAGCAAACTTATGTATACGTGTACATGTACTAAATGTTATTTGTGTCTTCTTTTCACAATTCAGTAAAATCCAGTAGTAATTAAAACATCTACTACTGCCTAGGCACCTGCTGTGTGCTATATCAAAGACAAATATGAATAAGGCAACCCGTTTCCTCAGAGACTTTGCACTATAATAGATGCATTTTATTTTATTTCACATATGAGTAACTAAAAAATGTGTTCACCTGAAATAAACACATCCTGAAAAGCTAAAGTATAAAGTGGAATAAGGTAGGACCTATTAGAGGCATACAAACATGATGAGGAAAAAGAGAACCAGAAACAGAAGGAATTGCACTGGGCTAGAGTGCATGACTGTGACAAGTGAAGACTGAGTGGAATTTTAACAAGTGGAGACAGATTACAGGGTAAGATATTCTTCACGGAAGGAAGAACATTCATGAAAGCAAAAAGGTAGAAAACCGCAGTTTGTCCTAGGAATACCACCCACCCCTGTTTGGCTGAGGTGTAGACAGCAGCCAGCAGGAAGGGTGTGGTAGGACCATGTTTGGCTAGAACTTGAGTGGCAGAATGAGGATATTGTACTTAATACAGTGGAAAATGGTAAGCACTGAAGGATTTTTGGTAGAGAATTGACATAATTGAAACTGCACTTTAGGAAGATGAATTTATAATTGTGTAGGATGGATGGATTTCAGACTGGAGAGAGACAGGAGCCAGAAGTACCAATTAAATTTTGTTGTACTGTCCAGGGAAGAAATAATGACTACCTGAAACCAGGGTAGGGCAGAAACAATGCTAGAAGATGGACATGGCGGTAGGGTGACTGATGTAGAAACTTACAGGAAATAAGAGACTCTGAGACGCTTGAGGAGACTGGATGACTGAGGAAATGGAGCTGTTCTGAACAATCTGGAAAGTCACAAGAAAGGTCAGGATGCTTTTAAAGAAAATGGGATGAGTTTGTTTTTGAATATGTAGGTTCATGGTGCTTGTGGAAGAGTTAAATGAAGAGTTTTAAGCAAACAAGAAGAAATGCCAAAGAGAAACTGGAACTAGACACACAGGCTCCAAAATCATCTCAGTGAAGCAGTTGGAGTAAAGAGGGAGAAACTGAAAACAGAGAAAGACAGAATACTGGGGGAACACCTGCATTTAGAAATCAGAAACAGGATAAGGACAAAAGAGAAAAAGAAAAGTATAGATCAGAGGTAGCAGGAGAATCAAGGAAATGCTGTATTGTATTGTATTGTGAAAATCAGGGAAGCCAGAATTGTGAAGAAATTTCCAGAAAACCAAATTAATCCATATTCTGGGAAGCTTAATGACTACCAAAGCTAGTTTCCTTATATAAAATATCACTTTTTTTTTTAATTGTCCAGTGCTTTGTGGAGTACTGGTTCATTTAAAGAAATGTCAAACAAAAACTTCAGAAAAAAATTCACTTCTGAAAATCTAAAATATTCATTAAAAGACTTCCAGCAAATCTATAAAATCTACTAAGCAGCAATTAGATAAAGACACATAGGTCACACATGCATTTGAAAATTTCTGCTTATGATCAGATATTCTGTTGGAAAAACCACTTAGTCTCTTCGGGTTTTGGAGAAAATATGTTTGCAATTATTGCATGCAATGCCTAACTGCAATTTATCTTCATCCTGGGGGCTGGAAAGAATAATTTTTGAATTAGAACTTATTTCATTTTCAGTATGTTTCTTTGTTTGGTAGCTTTCTATTCATTTCCCCCCTTTTAAACTTTTAAAGTAGAAGTAGTTGCCAAATTTATCTTAGGCCTTATTGCAACCAAAAATGTAAGAGTCAAAAGAAAATCGAAATTACTCTGAGGGGTGAACTGACCCTTCTTTCAAAGAATCGCAATCCCAACACAAACAATATACAGTTCAAAAAAAAAAAAAAATAACTAGATTGATGGATGGTGGATGGATGGCAAGAGATTGAAAACAATCAACTTAAGATTTTTTTTTATATTGGGGCACCTGGGTGGCTAGGTTGTTAGGCATCTGCTTTTGGCTCAGGTCATGAACCCAGGGTCCTGGGATCGAGCCCCACATGGGGCTCCCTGCTCCAGAAGCCTGCTTCTCCCTCTCCCACTCCCCCTGCTTGTGTTCCCTTTCTTGCTGTGTCTGTCTCTGCCAAATAAATAAAATAAAATCCTTTAAAAACTTTTCTAAATTAAAAAAAAATTTTTTTAATATTTTGGTATAGTTTACTTGTGAAGGCCAGTCATTCCAAATTAGAATACCAAAGGAGGAACTTGGCTAGCAATTTTCCTTTGGTTGTGCAAACAGAGATGGCACACAGGCACACATAGGAATTTCTTCATCCTCAGTGTTTGCCCACATCCACCCCACCCAAACTTTTGAGCTGTTGATACCACCAGGCATAAAAGAAAAAACAAAAACATCTTCTTACATCTTAAGTTGGAACTGGGAATGCATTTTTATAAAGCAGCTATGGGTCAAAAAGCATTAGTAATATTCTTTTTCATGGGCATTTTGGAACAAGTAAGTTTTGATGTACTAATTTTTGAGTCAAATAGTAATCACAAAACTTCACTTATGAAAAAATACATATTAAATTCAAAATGATAAATCTATATAAAGCCCTCTAAAATGCACTATGTTCATTCATAAACTAAATTGAACACTTACAAATATATATAGGCATGCACATGAATATAGGTAATATTGATAGTTGTATTTATGATATAAAGTTAGCATATTTATATCTCTCTATATAACTATTGAACACATTTTTATGAAATTGACAAAGCATAGTAAATTTTCTGAAGACTAATATATAGTATCCAAAACTCTGATGAAATTAGGACCACTGCATTTTAGAAGACTCTCCATCTTGAAAAACAATGTAGCAACCAAGGCAAAACCAGTAAATGCCCTATTGTTTTACTGTCATTGAAACCAAGGAACAGGACTAATTTAGTTTCATTTTGTATATACAGTAACTTCAAAAAGACCAAAAGAAACTTTTCCAACAGCCTGAAGCTTGCTATTTTCTGATCTTTATGCCTCAGTGTTCCTCACGCCCATTTAACCCATGCCTTTGTCTAGTTACTACACAGATTCCTTTGGAGCTTTAAGTCTATCCCTTCTTACTAAGATGTGTTCCTGAATACACCTCGCACTGATAAGTATTATAAAAGAAAGTGCAGAGGAATTAGAAATGGAGAACCAGGTGCTTTTAGTGAACTTTCTTGATACTTAAATCTATTCTGTGAGATGAAGGTGTTTCCTCACGGAACAAAGGATGACTTGTAGTAAAGGAGGTCTCATAAACACTATGATCATGTTGAAAGTGTATTATGGAAACAACTGTTTCCATATAGCAGAACCAAAACCCCTATTCGGTGACCAACAAAGACTTAACTATATACACTTATTTTAATGGCTTCCTGTTATTATTTATTACTCTAGCATCGAAGACAAGCAACACAGAGATTCTGATCAGAGACTAGTAATAGAATACAGCTTACGCAGGGAGTTGCCACAGTCAGGGTATTTCCTTAATAGTGAGGGATGGAATTCATTTGTACAGATTTTCTCAGATCACATAAATCATACTTCCTCAAAGCACATGCCATCAGACACCACACACACACACATACACACACACACAATTTTACTAAACAACAGTGGTCTGTTTAAAATGAACTACAATTTAAAGCTGCATTATGTAATCTAGGCATTTATTTCACATGTTTCAACAATGCTCCCCTGGTCTGTGATCCAACCCAGGAGGGTGGTTGATGACTATGGAATCCATTAGCCTTTCTGATTCCATGTGCTTACATTGCAGATTAGCTATGGTTCTAACTTCCAGTTTTAATGGAAACCACTGAGTGGTTTGGTTGTGCGGTACATGCGTGCATATGTGCATGTGTATGTATGTGTGGTACTACAGAAAATTTCAGCAATTCTTGGAAGTCGATTAAAAACAGTAGTACTTTTCCATTTTCCTCTTTGTCCTTTATAATTTTCCATGTTACATTTCCTCCCTCACAGCCAGGTAGGCCATTGCTTTTCCTCATGACCTCTTTTACTGAGACCTCCAAGTTCATTGACCCCTGGAAATTCAAAAAAAATTCTTCCTTTTCCTGGGCTCCTTTGATTACTTGTATTAAATAAAAAAGGAGGTCAATTAAGGGGAATTGATCTCTACTACAGAGTGGCTCTTTCTTTTTTTTTTTTTTAATTACCATCTAATTTTAATAAAAAAGGAAATTGGTGACTGTTAACCATTAAACAAAGCTTCTAAGACTCACCTTTATTTCCCTAAATTATGTGCGTCCCCTAATTAAAAGGAGAACATGTTGATTCATGATACATCTTTTCATAGGCTCTGATCCAAAAACAGTTCTAAAGTGATTCAAGGTACTTTGAAGGGTAAGAGTGTAGTAAATTTATAAGCAATATATTACAATTTGTCATATCTTCCTTCAAGCTCTCATCTTTACAGTGATTTGTGAGAGGGCTTAATAGTACACATTTCAGAGCAGATTTTTCTTGAGATGAAGCCGTGATTGGCAAAGATTTAAGCTCCATTTTACACTAAGTGTTTTGTCACCTTTTGCGGTGAACCTATACTATAGTAAGTATAACAAATCTCCTGTTTTGGAAACCAATCCGTATTCTCTTCCCCAAATTAAACATATCCATCTTCATTTTAAAAGTCAAGAAATATCTCATTTTTGAACACCCATTGGACTTGTTAAAACGTAAGCTCCTCTCTATGGCTGTGTGCATTTCACTGTGAGATTCATCTTCCCCATAGTGAATCCTACATCCTGTCCATCACAGCCAAAAGGATTGGACTCACAGAAAGCGGAGTTTGGTCAGAAAGGTAGAAGGACAGATTGACACAAACGTAATTGGTAAAAATGTTAGTCCTCCTGTTACAAAATGAAAGCCGTAACATTTGATTTTGCAGTTTCATACATTTGCCGCCTGAGCTGAAAAGCAGAAGTGGAGCTGTTGGATTGACCTTATTGTAAAGAAACTAGAACAGGCAGGACATGTGGGTGGTGGGGAGGAATTACTCCTATGGGGAAAACCTTTCAAAAATACTCTAAAACCAAAATGCAAATATATGAAATCAATGATGTAAATTGAAAAACACGTATGGTTTTATTTGTTCTGCAATTGTGTAAACCTCACAAATTTTCAAGTGTGTTTTCAAGCAGTTTACACTTGAACCTTTCTTCTCAGGAAAGAAAATTTCCCCAGAAGTATGGAAACTAGTTATGACTTACTACAGATAGGGCTGCCTTCACCCACCTAAATCTGCCCTTGACCTTTTCAGCCCCCACAGGCTTCCTCGGATTCCTAACTTTTGCTAAGAACATGGTATCAATTCTGCTGAGATTCAAAACAAAGTCAGAGCAAGCCCTAGCTCCAGAACAAAGCAAAGAATGACTTCTTAATTGCACCATCCATTCCAGGAGAACCCCCGTAACTAACTTCACCCCAATATTTTAGCCAAACTAAGCCACAGATGCAGGGTGCTCCCTAATTTGCATAATATTAATTCAACATTTTAAAAATATTTATTTAGAGAGGAAGCTGGGAGCCACATGGTGAAAAGTTAAAGTCAGTGATGGCGTATGGCTCAGTTCTGCACAACCTACATAACAAATTAAAGCTCCCTTTTAAATTGCACCCACCCTCTCAGGGAGTCGGTTTAATGACCATCTGTTTTTACTCAAAATACTTCTTGGGGGAAGGAGGCATCTCACCTCACACTCCATGCAGCTTATCAAAGTATTTCCTCCCAACCACAGACAAGTATGTTCTCCGAGAAGAGAGCTAGTAAATATTTTTTTTCCCCCTCCATCTAGTTAAAAATCCTAGGATGGTTTAGCAACCTAATAATGTTTAATCATTCCTTATGGACCCTTTCCTCAGGCCCAGCCTTGATCAGGATCTAGGGGAAGAGTACAGAGTTTTCTGATTAATGTTTCTGCAGGAAAAGTCAAACTATTTAATCCTGATGCTATTCTGCAAAATAAAAATCGTTAAACCTTTTCACAGATGAGAAAACTGGGGTTTTAGAAGTTAAGCTAACTAATTATAAAGCCTGGATTCAAAACAAGTATTCTGTGGGAAATGCTGTACCAGACAACACAAGTCCCTGATTTGAATACATAAGAAACAAAGCCAGTGAAAGGGTGCAGGGCAAGGGGGTTTGGGCTATATGGACAGAAGGACCTGTTCTGCTTTATTTTGTTTGCTTTTCCTGATGGGAGCAAGGGTGTATTGTAGAGAAGAGCAAAGAAAGACCAAAACCGAGAGGAGAGAAATTAAAATGAGAGAATTTAAGTTAGTTTCTGGAGAATTGAATTAGTAAACACTTATTTTGTTATTATTGTAACCTAACATAGAGTGAGGACTCACCACACACCCTAGGAGCTGGTACTATTTTAGTCACCATTTCTAAGGCAACTGTCATTTGCTTCGATCCCTAGACAAGTGAAGAGGAGCTCTGAGAAGTCCATGAACACAGAGGTTATATGCAGTTTTATTTGTGACTGCAGTTGTCTGAGAAGAGGATCAATAGTTTGGGCAGATTATTAAGAGGTTATTATTAGGGGTGCCTTGGTGGCTCAGTGGGTTAAAGCCTCTGCCTTCGGCTCAGGTCATGATCCCAGGGTCCTGGGATGGAGCTCCGCATCGGGCTCTCTGCTCAGCGGGAGCCTGCTTCCCTCTCTGCCTGCTTGTGATCTCTGTCTGTCCAATAAATAAATAAAATCTTTTTTTAAAAAAAGAGGTTATTATTAATGGCTAAGGAAAACAAAACTTCTATATTTTCAGACTTTACCCCGGAGGAATTTCATTTATTCTCATGTTTTTTTTTTTTAAAGATTTTATTTATTTATTGGACAGACAGAGATCACAAGTAGGCAGAGAGGTAGGCAGAGAGAGAGAGATGGGGGGAAGCAGGCTCACTTCTGAGCAGAGAGCCCGATGTGGGGCAGAGCCCGATGCGGGGCTCAATCCCATGACCCTGGGATCATGACCTGAGCTGAAGGCAGAGGCTTTAACCCACTGAGCCACCCAGGCACCCCTATTCTCATGGTTTTCACAACCGTATATACTATTCAACCTCAAGCCTGTTCTCTTTTTAGGACTTCAGAAATAAATACGGAATCTCCTACTGGATATCAACCTCCTCAAAGTGGTTCTACAGTGGCTCAAGTTCAACATGCCTAAATGCACACACACACATTCTTCTCCTGAGAATCACATCTCATCTGGTGGCGACACCACCTTCCTGTCACCCATCCTAGAAAGCTGCTGTTCACCCTATTATTCGCTCTTTCTGCTTTTTTTCAATCAAGCACCAAAGCCTGGTAATTATACCTCATAAGGAACTACTGAGTCTGTTCTCTATTTTATAGCTCTACCACATCTTACCTGGGCTTTTATAACCTTCTCTCTGCTGTCTTTAAACTATCCGCTTCACATTACTTTCAGTAGCTCATTAAAGATGCTAAGACTTGGATGACACGCAAGGTCTGAAACAAGCTTGTTGGCAGCTTTCCCTCCTTCCCACTATTTTTCCTCCCTGTCCACATTCTACGTGCCATCTTCAGAGCTACACATTTGATGGAATCAGTGCCTCAATGCTTTTCCTTAAACTGTTCGCTCTGTAGAACACTCGCTCCAACTTTCTCCCCATCCCCCCCGCCCCATATATTTGTATTCAAGTCAATGACCCATCATTCCAGAAGCCCTCCCCGATTGCAAGGGTGAATTAAGTTCCCCTCCTCTGTGCTTCAGAGTCCAGAACAATGGTTCTCGAATGGTGACACGCATCACAATTACCTGGAGCGCTTGTTAAAATACATGTTGCTGATTCAGCCTCTGATCGAGCAGGTCAGAGGTGGGGCCTGCAGGGTTGACAGTCTGGAGAGTCACCAACAAGGATTTAGCCTCACACCTACAGAACCAGCTCAACTTCTGGGACACCTTTAGCTCAGGTGAAACCCCGGCCACACTGGTGGGTAAGCATGGTACCAGCGAGCTGTCTTCATGTAAGTTTCATCCTATATTAGCCACTGTTTTCAGAAGGGTTTCCGACACAGGTAGGCATGTGGGGGCTCTTTTTATCGAGAAATCAGCATTTCATATCTTGCAGCTAAGGTCACTAGTCACATAAACAGTTTTACTGACTTGATCTTCAGAATTTTCCACTGACTCACTTTTTAGGAGAGAATTATCAAGCCTAGTAGAGTTATAACATCTTAGAACCAGAATGACCTTGAACCTTTTGTTTCCCAATCTAAGAACCAGTACAGTGTCAAGCTGTTTGATTCTGCAAATAATGATGAGTGGGAACAATGAAAAGGTAGTTTCAGGAGCACCTGGGTGGCTCAGAAGGTTAAACATTTGCCTTAGGCTCAGGTTGTGACCCTGCTTCCTCAGGCTCCCTGCTCAGTGGGGGTCTGCTTCTCCTCCCTCCCACACCCCCACTTGTGCTCTCTTTCTCTATCTCAAATAAATAAATCTTTTTTAAAAAGTAGTTTTACAGTTACTTGCAAAACCACTATCTTTGCAAAGATAAAATCATCCTTTTGGTCAGCTTAAAAACATGTCTCTACCAAAGAAATGATTCAAGATTTTCTTCTTCCATCATGTAATAAGTGTAGCCAAGAACAATCAGACAATTCACCAATTTGAAAAATAAATATGCAAGCAGTTTTCTCAACAAAGACATCTTCTCTGGAACTGTCTTTATGAGGTTCATAATATAAGTTTCATGATAAAATTGGATACAAATAGCAACAGAAAGTCACTTTATTTTGGTACCTAATTCTCTACTTTGAGACCCCTTAAAGATCATCTCACATCTTAGTTTAAGAAGTCGTAGAAAAAAGTTATGTTGCATGCCTTCAACAGATTATTTTTGTGTGACCCTGGAGAAACACAGGAACACACAAAAAAATATATATCTTCTTTCTTGGCCTCTCCCCCATTTAATGATACTCCTTTTTTTGTTAACATTTATTAAATCAAACATTCTTTTTGAAACGGTCTTCAACATGTTTCAAATTATGTAGCATGTTTAAGACATTACCTACTTCATTCACATGAATAAATACCCTTCTCTTACACGATCTGTTCAGTATCTGGTGCCTAATGAATGTTAAACATCCTGGACTCTGCTTCTGCCATTGTGTCAAAGGAGTTGCATGTCATTTGCCCTCTCAAACAGGGATTAGAAAAGAGCTTCAACAGCCCTTCCCCAGCAGTTGTTTCTGCCACATTTCTTTTGACTGGCACCAGAGTCCCCTAACTGGTAGTCATTCCAGACAGCTATAGGTCTTCCTAACTTTATAGGCTACTGGTCCTGTACTTCCTGGGTCCCTTCATACACGAGGCACACCTAAATAGGCAGACCTTTGTGAACTTACTGGATTTATTGATGTCTTTATAAAAAGAGTCCGGAATTATAGAGGTGTAGCAGGACATTTCTACTGAGTTTAGTTTGTTTTTTGTTTTTTTTTGTATTGTGCTACACACAAATATTTACTTAGTGCTTTCTTTTTTTTTTAAAGATTTTTATTTATTTATTTGACAGAGAGAGATCACAAGCAGGCAGAGAGGCAGGCAGAGAGAGAGGAGGAAGCAGGCTCCCTGCTGAGCAGAGAGCCCGATGCGGGGCTCCATCCCAGGACCCTGAGATCATGACCTGAGCCGAAGGCAGAGGCTTAACCCATTGAGCCACCCAGGCGCCCCTACTTAGTGCTTTCTAATGATCAGAACCAACCTGGTAATTTACAGTTTTTCGAACTATATTAATGCCACCATACATTATTTTAATGTTTTTTTTAAACCTATTGGAATACTAAGCCAGAATTCCCAACAGCTTATCTTTTTAAATAAATTCTTCCCCTCACCACCTATACCCCAACCTCCGTTCCACGGTAGGATTTCCATGGTCCTGTGTTTACAGGACCTTATTGCAACAGTCAAAGAAGCATGAAGAAAAAGCCTACTTCCCAGGTTAGGATATGTCCTTGATTTCAAACCAGTTTCATCCTATGATTCTAATCATCAGAAAATAGTTGCGAGAACTTTGACTTTTCGTATGTGATGAAAAGAAATTCCTCTCTCTCCTTTATGCACTGTCAAGCTATTTGTTGCCTACAAACACTCATCATTTGTTTATAATTCAAAGTCTAAAATGATCTATATTTACTCCTAAATCTTCGTTATAAATAAAATCCCTTATTTTCTTTTTTATATTAATTTCTCTTTAATCACAATTTCCCCTTAAATTTCTTTGTCTGTTTTCCAATGTAAGGACTCTAAGTTAAAAGCAAGATCTAGGGTATCTCCCAGACTAGTAAAGAAAGATACCTTATGAAAAGCTACTAAAGAGATTTGATTATTTGATTTGATCATCACGGAGATCAAGTATTAAATGTTTTTGAGGAATTATATTCTTGACAATCTGATGAATTAGAAGTAAGGTAAGTCAACAAAACATTAGGCTTTTAAGAGTCATTTTCTTTTGTTTTTTTAATATTTTATTTATTTGACAGAGAGAAATCACAACTAGGCAGAGAGGCAGGAGGAAGCAGGCTCTCTGTGGAGCAGAGAGCCCGATGCGGGGCTCCATCCCAGGATCCTGAGATCATGACCTGAGCCGAACGCAGAGGCCCTAACCCACTGAGCCACCCAGGCGCCCCTAAGAGTCATTTTCTAACCCTTATGGACATCACCTACTACATCTCAAACAATATGCTTAATATTTTGATGATTATTATTTTTTAAAAGATTCTGTTTGAGAGAGTATAAGTATGTGACAGAGGAGGGGCAGAGGAGAGACCAGCAGACTCCCCACTGAGCAGTAAGCCCAAGGCAGAGACCCTGAGATCATGACCTGAACTGAAGGCAGACACTTAACCAACCTAGCCACCCAGGTGCCCCTGATAATTATTATCATGTTTAATATCCACAATAACACTGTGAAACAGATATAACTAATCCCAAGTTTCAGATACAAAACTAGTGCTCAGAAATGTTAAGAGTATCTAAGGCTTCACAATAACCTTGCAAATAAAACTGATAGATCACATAGGAATTGATTCCATAGTAACAATATTGTTGACATGAAATATTCTAGAAGGTGAGTTGTGTGTGTTATGCTAAGGCATAGAGAACCTGAAAATAGGTTATTTTTATAATTAAATTTCTTAATTATCTTCCTCTCTCCACCTTCATAAATTTAAGGTCATCCTCCAAGCACTCATTTACTAGAGTCAAAAGTTTGACTCTTAGTATCACAAAGGAGCTAGTTTTTTGAAGGATGAATTTCCCATTGATATCTGTGCATAAGAAAAGAAGAACACTGTTAGCATTTAAAGGATATTTTTGAAAAGAAAAAAAAAAATTATTCTTCACAGACCAGAGCATAGCAGACACAGTGATTGAGACTATCATAAATTAACTTCTTAGGGAGGAAGTGCTTTTTCCTTGTTCTTCCTGTGCTCTTTTTTTTTTATATACTAAAAAAATAAATTCAAGCCCTGCTGAGTCATTTCATAATGTTCTCTCATATCCTGGTATTGATCATTTTGAAAGTAATAATTACTCACAGCTGCCCTTTGTTGAGTATTTCAGGTAACTGAAACATGGAGAAATCCTCAGTAAGAGAGAAAGTTGGGGTTTGAGCCCAGGATTCAAAAACTCGTGATTTCCGCTCTCGATGAGAAACCTCCGGTAGCCTCTGGTAGCTGAGGGAATAGAAGAGTTTAGTGCTTGCTGAGACTTGAAAAGGAAAGAGAGAGGGAGAGAAACCAAGCAGTAGGCAGAAACCTATTCCAACAAAGTTGGAATAGGGGAGACCTCAAGAGTTCAAAGCAGAAAAAGAGTGAGAGTATGATCAGATTTTCTGTGAGCAACAACTGGTGTTTGATGTCACCACTCACTTTCAGTATGACTTCCCTCCTTTTTAAAAATTTCCTTCAGGGCTTGCTTCTGTCATTTTATTTAAGAGACCATCTTCTCAAAGATGGCTGATGTTTACACATGCGTTTTCTAGTGGGGAATCTTGTCGGTAACATTGCTACTCCTTACACTGCTTTTAGTTTTCCCTTCAAGCAATCTACCTGCACCTGTAATAGCAGAATAGCCATCACTCTCTTTCCCGACAGAGCTGCTACTTTCTCAGATTGTCCCTTCTGCTCTCAGAGTTCAGAACACTTTTTATTGAGGTAGTATCTTTCAAATTCAATTGAAATGGAAGAATAGAATCACAATGATATTTTACTGTGTTGAAATAAGTGTAAACTTACAAATCTTGCAGAGAACATTCTGTGTAAAATAGTGAAAAAAGCATCAATTTCTGAATCAACTAAGTGACCTTGGATTTCAATCCCACCAAGAAAACTAGAAAAAACCATTGAAAGTTCTTAATCTCATTTTGTTCAAAGGTAAAATAATGGTAATAATAACTCCCTCAGGTTGTAAGGATTCAAGATAAATTGCATAATACTCTCCCAGGCACAGATTAGTGGCTTAATAAATAAAAACCATTATTATTGAGTTACTTGATTCACACAGCAGTAGTATAAAGAGTAAGAAACAAGTTTTTCTTTATAAATTTTTTTTCCATCAGGCACCTAACTTTCCTCCTCAAAGCTCAGTGGAGTTAAGCACTCTTACCCTTACCCTTTGCACACTGCATCACTGCATTTATTTCTTTTATGATTTTATTTATTTGTTTGACAGAGAGAGAGAGCACAAGCAGGGGGAGCAGCAGGCAGAGGGAGAAGCAGGCTCCCCACTGAGCAAGGAGCCTGATGAGGGGCTGGATCCCCAGACCCTAGAATCATGACCTGAGCTGAAGGCAGATGCTCACTGACTGAGCCACTCAGATGCCCCACATTAGTGCATTTATGACTTTGCATTGAAATTTTATGTTTACATGCTTGGCTGTCTTTTCTAGACTACAAACTTTTCAAAAACAGAGCACACATTGTTAGCATCGCATTTCCGGTGACTAATGCTGTGCTAGACATATTTGTGGTGGTTAATCTTTTGTGTCAACTTGGTGGTGTCACAGCGTATCCCAACATTTAGCCAAACATTGTTCTGTGTATGCCTGTGAGAGATTTTCTGGATGATACTAATATTTGAATCCATAAGCGGAGTAAAGCAGATTGCCCTCCCTGATATAGGTCTCATCCCATCAGATGAAGGCGTGACAAGAACAAAATGCTGAATAGAGGGAACTCATCCTATCTGACTGGTTGAGCTGGGACACTGGGCTTATCAGCCTTCAGACTTGATGGATATACATCAGCTCTACAGTTCAACCTGGAACTTACACCATCAGCTCCAGTGCTTCTTAGGTTTTCAGACTCAGTCTAGCGCTACAGGTTGGCTTTCCTGAGTCCCCAGCTTGCGGACTATACATCTTGGACTTCTTAGCCTCCCTCATTATGTGAGGCAATTGTTTATAATAAATTTATTAATATATAAACACACTTGAACTATTGGTTTTGTTTCTCTGGAGCACACAATGTTATACTGCTTAGTTAATATTTGGTGAACAGATCTGATCTCTCAGAATGAAAAATCCTTCTAATAACACCAGTTTTTCCTTGGCCTCTCTACCTATTGAAAAACAAAAGGTTTTTGCCATTTCAAATGTTCACGAATCCTTAAATGAGCAAAATCTGTCCCCAGTTTATGAATTCTCTAATAGGGACAACTTTTTTGATGGATTTAAACATCTACCTCAAAAGAATAGGTTTAGAGTTTCAAGTTGAATTTCAGTCTTTGATCCTGAAATCAATTTCTGATGGAGAAAAGCAGCTCTGGTTTTGACTGGAGAAAGCAAAAAATATCAAAATGACTTTTTTGACATTAAACAGCTGTTTTTAAAAATTCCATGATTTCATTGTAAGTGAATAAGACACATGTGGATTAAATTTCCTTAAAATATACAAGGTTTGAAAAATTAAGGGAAACTGGTTTGGGTTTGATTGATTGAAAAACCTTTGCAACCCAATGCTTATCTCCTTCTACCCTGTCTCTGACTGAGAGTTTTCTTCTTGCAAACATCTTTGAATTCGACTTATAGAAGAGTGATCTCAGGAATGTAAAAGATGTTGAAAATCAGCCCTGGGGGTTGTTTCTGAAATTTAATGAACCCAAACCAGCCACTACACGCAACTCCTGAAAGCCTCCTTCTGAGAACCTCATACAACCAGAAAAATACCAAGCTATTTTCAAATTACGTTAAAATTGCCTTTTTAAACACTGTATCATTGAAGTTTAGATCTTTATTCCTAAATCTAATATTATTTCTAGACTTATGAATTGTTTGATCCTTTATTTTTGAGGGTAGTTATTTTACTTCATTAAAAAGAAATTTAGCAGTTTTCTTTGGAGTGTAAAATATTTTCCAGGAGAGAAAACACTTGTTAAGTTTCAGATAAGTTGTGAATGAGCATTCATTCAAATGGCCTTCTCTGAAATTCTGCAGTTGTAAATTCTGATTTTAGAAAACAGAGGGTTCGCTTGGTCTCCAGTTCAGAGCAAGATTCACACTACAAGCACAGCACATACTTTTTCTCATTGCTATGTACATGTTTGATTTGGGTGTCTCTATTAAACTATACTTGTTAAAGACGAGGAGGTCCTGGGGGGTGTCTATTGCATTCCTTGTAAGGGCTCAAAATTAGTAAAAGCAAAGATTTTACTTCACTGCTGCTGAAGTGAGCAACGAGTTGGTGAAGGGTCACGTGGGGTAAATGATATATCTGGAGGGTCCCAGGGTATACATGTCCATACAAGCTCACTCACCAGACCGCTGTGGTCTGCTCTCTGCACACACATCCTGTGGTTTGCTGAGTCAATAATTGAAGTTCCCAAAGCTTCTTCCCCAACAAAAACAATATAGGCTGTAATAAAATTGTACTGACTTTGTTGTATGGAGAATGAGACAGAGAAAGAGAATCAATGAAAGAAGAATCCATTGTTAGATTTATTATAGCATTGCCATCAACAACAAAAAATTATTAAGCAGCAGTATAAGGCAATATCCCTTTGGATGCGGAGTATAAGATGTAAGCCATACCTGTACAGAATTTACAATTTAGTTTAGGAGATGCTAATATGTAGTCTGTCTGTCTCTACACACACACACATACACAAATGTGGCTATATAAAAACACAAACAAATTACAGCAGCATGTAAGAAATATCCAGAAGGTGGTACAAATGACAACCATTCCAGAATTTTAGAGAGAAATGGGTCCTTGTGTGATTTTCTGTTTTGGTTTGGTTTTGATTTTTCAGAGTGGATACAGAAGAACAGTGGAAGATATGAGGAGGAAGAAGAAAAGAAAGAATTTCCCCAGCACCATACGTTTTTACTGATGTCCATGATTAGAGTCTGAACCACAGCAGTGACTACAAGCATCAGCACAGAAAGACATGACTTTGGGAGATATTTGGAAAGTAGGAGGCCACAGTTCTTATGCTTTTATTGTCCCTTCTTGAGAGAACTTGCCCTGACTACCCACTGACAGGAACGCTCCTCAAGGGGCAAGGACTAGATTTATTTTTTTTCCAAATCTGCCTTGTACTAATAGTTTTGTAAAATGCAATAAAAATGATTTAGAAAAATAAAATAGAAAATAAACACTTTCAAAGTTTCAGTATTTTATTATGAAATCCTTCAAACATAAGATTACATTTTAGCCAACTTCCTAAGAACAAATCTAATGTGGGAAAATAACAAAATAAAATTAAAAACTGTAAATGTTCATAAAGTGTGCATATAGTCAATAAATATAGAAAATTGCTACTATACTCATAACTTTTTATTGATTTGTAATTACGACTAAAAAAAAACCTAGTGAAATAGTGACTCCCAACAATAAAAGCCTATTTTCAATCTTTAAAATATCAACATTTAAAATTTTTAATACAGCAAGTGAGCTTGCTTTTTGCTTGTTAAATTATTTAATCTAGGTTGGATTGATGACAACAGAAGACAACATATATATTTAAACTGCTTCACTGTTTTGTTTTAATTATATTCATAGTAGAGACAACAACATCCCAGAGATACACGAACAGGAATGAAAATAGCCATTTAGCACATGCAAAAATCTTCATATTTAATTAATCCAAAATGAAGCAAAGAACACTGTAGTTTTAAAATTCATAGTTATTCTTTCATCAGTAACCAGTTCCAATCATTGATTTTATAAAGTTAAATTTAAAATACCTTTCAATGAATCTTATACACATTTGACTTGCAGTTGACAAACCTACCTTAAAAGATCACGAGCGATACCTTGGTTTCATTGTACGTAGGACCCCCACCGACCTCACATCACTTATGACATGAGTGTGATAGTCTCTAATGTTTAGACAGCGACTACTCACCCTCAGGACTATTGCAACCATGTCAAATTGCTAGAAAAGTTTCTACACATTCCGAATGTGCACACTTCTTGTCGCAGACTGGGAATGAGCAATTTGTAGATGACACCATGCTACAGATCAGAGTGCAGATAGCTCTGATAGAGAATAGTGTCCTTATCCCCACCTCCTGTTCTGTTTCAGCTTCCTAAGTATTTCCTTCATAATCCTTATCACCATTTACCTTGCAATCATGTTTGTTTACTTTTTCCACATCCATTTTCTCCATTAAAATGTACCTCCATCAGAGCAAGGACACTGTCTATCTTGACAGTTGTGGCTGCCAGCACTTTATACAGAAGGGATATGTGACTATTTATGAAATGAATTAATTAAGAATTAGTTTAAAGGCACCAGAAGATGATGACAGTGTGAGAGAAAGGGCAAAGGAAGGAAACTGACATTCATTCGGCTTTTATCATGTTTCAAGGCTTACACGGGGCATGTGACTTGCTTTATCTCATTTCACCCTCACGCTAAAGCTGTGAAACAGATGTTATCATTCCTGCTTTAAAAAAGAAGGGAATTGAGGTTCAGAGAGGTTAGGAAACTTGCACAGGGTCACATAGCTAGTAAATGATAGAGCTGGGATTTGAAGAATTTGGCTCCAACACTGAGAGGATTTGTTGAGTGATTACATGTGTGCAAGAGTCTTGGGGAAGGGGGTAACTTGAGCATACACTAATACAAAGGAGCATTAAACTTAAAGGAAGAACATGATGGGATTCAAGGAGTAAATATGCATTTGGTTTGGGCAAGTTTTGTTGTTGATATAATCACTTGCCATGAGCCTAGGATTGAGATGAGGATGAAGACTTGAGGCGGGAGTTGCTGTGATGTCTGCCCCTGACTGTGAAACACTTCCACAGACACAGTGTGACAATCTATGTAGGATACTCAGGCCACACTATAAGCCAGGTTCTGCACATCTCTAAAAGCTTGAACAATTCAAGAGGAACAGCTGATCCTCTACCCAAGAACTCCAACAGGCTAAGGGAAATAAGCCAGAGAGAGAGAAAAAATGTGTGACCTCTCTTATACGTCAAACCTAAAAAAGTCAAACTTACAGAAACAGAGAGTAGAATGGTGGTTGCCTGGATGTGGGGAGCAGGGGAAATGGGGAGATGTTGGTCGAATAGTACAAACTTTCAGCTATAAGAGGAATAAGTTCTGACAATATAATGTACAGCGTGGTAACTATGATTAATAACACTGTATTATATACTTGAAAGTTGTTACAAGAATAGATCTTAAGCGTTCTCACCACAAACACACAAGACAATAACTATGAAACTATGTAAGATAATGGATATGTTAATTAACTTGACTGCAGTAATCATTTCACAATGTATATCAAATTTTCATCTCATACACTTTAAATATATGCAATTTTATTTGTCAATTATAGCTCAATAAAGCTGGGGGCATGGAAAAGAACCCCATACTCCAGAGGCATCTCCTATGAGTACAGTCATTTCGCCATCTGGATCTCTATCAAAACCAATGCTATGCTTATTGGCATAGCAATTGTCAGAAATGAGTTTGTATTGGTGAAGTGAGTGACTTTTTAATTTTTTCAGTGAAATGTGCTTTCAGTGAAAGTAAAAGTATTAATAAGATGTGGATCGGATAAAATACTTTAGAAGAACACTCTACCCATCCCTTCACATGCATAAACAGAGAATGAGAAGTTAGCAGAGCTGATAGCCTGCGTTCTTAGTGATGCCATTGGTGAGGGTAAGCCATGAACTTTGGAGGACTCAGCTCATCAGAAGCTGATACTAGGGGTGAATAGAATCTTGGTATCTCCTCAGTTTTGCAGAAGAGATTAAACATAAATGTTTCTTTTGTGATTACTTTTTAATAAATATTTAGATAATAAATGTCTTATATATGTAGCAGAATTTGCTCTGAGACTTGCTTTCATTATTACCTGGTAGTGATAGCGGAGTGTAGCTAGCTCCCACCCTTTCCAATTGTTTGTTTTTTTTTTTTTTTTTTCCTGTGACTACTGTTATCCACCAAAAAAGAACCTAAAATTTGTGTTCAGATCAGCCGGCAGCAAGAGCTGTCCACATACAGTTGGTTGGTTGCTCACATCATCTAGGAAAAGTATGAAAAATGAGAAGACCACAGGACAAACACCGGCTGTCCTGCAGTATTTAGAAATGCTGAAGGGATGCCTGGGTGGCTCAGTTGGTTAAGCAGCTGCCTTCGGCTCAGGTCATGATTCCAGCGTCCTGGGATCGAGTCCCGCATTGGGCTCCTTGCTCAGCAGGAGCCTGCTTCTCCCTCTGCCTCTGCCTGCCATTCTGTCTGCCTGTGCTTGCTCTCTCTCCCTCTCTCTCTGACAAATAAATAAAATCTTAAAAAAAAAAAATGCTGAAGAAAGGGAAGTCCATAAAGAGATTGAAAAGTAATCAAAGTAAAGGGAGGAGGAGAGCCAAAGCTCAGTTGTCAACCAAACCAGAAGATTTAAAAGTTTTAAGGAAAGAGTGATGAGCACTTTCAAAGACTTTTAAAAAGCCTAATAACACCCAGCCTGGGGAGGGGGGAATGTTGATTTTAACTATTGGTACTTTACTGATGACCTCAGTGGGAGCTGAACAAAGGTAAAGAGCAGATGTAAGACCTGAAGTCAAATTTCAGTACACTGAATGGTGAATGGGCAATAAGGAAGTAGAAACAATAATGTGACTTGAGAAGTTGGACTATTAAAAGCAAAAGGGGGGGTCAGTTGGATGGAGTATGCAAAATAAAAGTGGCTGTTACTTGTATTTTTCTTTTCAGATTCTAGAATCTTGAATACAAGTTGAGTATGCATTTAAAGGAGCAGCTGATATATGGAGCAAGAACAAAAAGCAGAAAAAAGACTGACCAAGAGGACAGATGAGGGGAAATCCATTGAAAATATGGCTGGAGATATAGGTAAGATTGGGCTGAGTGGAGTTGTGTGTTCTTTCTGCTTTCAGTTTCGCCATGAGGAGGCAAGGAAAGGCATGTGTGTTATTTGGCAGAGCAGAGGGAGGTTTGCTGTGGGAAACTGCAGAGAGGGAAGGAGGATGCCTAAGGGTAGTACTAATGATTTGGGGAATTAGATAGGAGACACCATTTCTTTGGAAGGTTGGGTTCCTTATTATCTTGCTTAGGTTTATCACACTGTTTCTGCCCTTAAGAAGAATTAAGAGAGGCGCACCTGGATGGCTCAGTCAATTAACTGTCCGACTCTTAGTTTCAGCTCAGTTCTGATCTCATGGGTAATAAGATCCAGCCCTGCTTCGGGATCTACGATCAGCGGACAGTTGGTTTGAGATTCTCTCCCTCTGCCCCTCCGCACACACCTGTGTGCGCACTCACTCTCTCTCTCAAATAAATAGATCTTTAAAAAAAATGAAAATAAAAGAACTAAGAGGGACCATGATCAATTATTAATTACTAATAAGAATCTCATAGAGACAGCCCATAAAGAATGTGTGTACTGCCTGAAATGTCTTCCCTTGGCTTTCCCAGGCCTCAAGTCCCAACCAAAGGCAATTTATTAATGTGTTGCTTACTTGTACCTTTCCAAAGGTGATGGAAAGTTCAACAGTTTTAAGCTCAATGGTAACAACAATATAAACTCTACTGAATAATAAATGCTTGTATTCTGCCATAATGATATAATTATAAAATTCTTATAAAATTAATGTACCGGGGTGCCTGGGTGGCTCAGTGGGTTAAAGCCTCTGCCTTCGGCTCAGGTCATGATCCCAGGGTCCTGGGATCGAGCCCAGCATCGGGCTTCCTGCTCTGTGGGGAGCCTGCTTCCTCCTCTCTCTCTGCCCGCCTCTCTGCCTACTTGTGATCTCTGTCTGTCAAATAAATAAGTAAAATCTTTAAAAAAAATTAATGCACAGATAACTTTGCATTTAAATCGGTCAAAAAGCTGTTTATGTACTGCATAGAGTTATGAACTCTCCCTATCTTTGATCTAAAGAGAATTCAGGGATGACCAGATCAAGCCTCTCTTTAAATTTCATTTTTTACTTATCACAAAATGAAGTGCTTCTTTAAAAAAAAACTTATTTTACTAAAAGATTGTATTTATCTGTCAGAGAGAGAGCATGAGTGGGTGGGGGGAGCAGCAGAGAGAGGGGGAGAAGCAGGCTCCTCATTGAGCAAGGATCTAGACCTGGGGCTCCATCCCAGGACCCCAGGGATTATGACCTGAGCCAAAAGCAGATGATTAACTGACAGAGCCACCAGCATCTCCCAAATACAAAATTTATATATGTGCTCTGCCTGGAATATTTGAAGGCCGTTCCACAATTTTATTACCATCTATTGCCTAAAACAGGATTGGTATTTAGGGCATATGTAGAGCACCTAAGAAATATTTGGTAAAGGATTTGAATGTATTCTTTATATGTGCTCCAGCAGAATGCTGCTACTAAGATCTTTCAAAACTTTTCTCTCACTACAGCGAGAGGCACTTGTGTCCGAAGCTGTTAGTGAGCATCCTGTTTACAGCTGATATCCTTACAAACCTGGAGGTATTGTACTTCCCACACCACAGCAGCAGACATGTGTGCATGTACTAACATCCTGTGTAGAAAGCATTTAGTTTCTAACATCACAACACTGTGTTCTATGAATAAGTGGGAGAATTCCCTCACAGGAGTTCAAACAATTGGTTATCACACCTTTTTGAAGTTCATAAAAACCTTTTTTGATTTTCAAAGGCTTTACCAATCAAGGAACAATAAAGGCTAGAATTTTCACACAATCATTTAATCCTAAAATGGGGACAAACACAATAGCTGTTTTGTCATAAATTAACATCCATGCCATTTATGAGCCTTTGGTGGAGATGTGAAGAGAATGAAGGGGGGAAAAAAAGGGGGGGGATCTAATTTTATTGTTCTTCATTTTTTTCAAAACAATTCCTACCTTCATTTGGGGGAGAACAAGAGAAAAGGAAATGCATATAAATATCATTGAAAATATTTTTCTTTTTTCTTTTTTTAAAGATTTTATTTATTTATTTTATTTTATTTTTTTTAAGATTTTATTTATTTATTTGACAGAGAGAGATCACAAGTATACAGAGAGGCAGGCAGAGAGAGGTAGGGAAGCAGGCTCCCTGCTGAGCAGAGAGCCCGATGTGGGACTCGATCCCAGGACCCTGAGATCAAGACCTGAGCCGAAGGCAGAGGCTTAAACCACTGAGCCACCCAGGCGCCCCTATTTATTTATTTTATAGAGATCACAAGTAGGCAGAGAGGCAGGCAGAGAGGGGGGGGGGGAGCAGGCTCCCTGCTGAGCAGAGAGCCCAATGCAGTTGGATCCCAGGACCCTGAGATCATGACCTGAGCTGAAGGCAGAGGCCCAACACACTGAGCCACCCAGGCACCCTGAAAATGTTTTTCTAACACAAATTTTAGAAATATCTCCAAGTACCACCTTACTAGATGCACAAACTTTCTCAGATTATTTAAACTGACTTAAATATAAGAATCAGTTATTCCCAAAGCATACTTTTGGCATACAGAAAAAGCAATTAACTCCTTCAGTCCATTGTAACCTAACTAGAAAAAAAGTTGGGATGCCAGGGGCGCCTGGGTGGCTCAGTGGGTTGATGCCTCTGCCTTCGGCTGGGGTCGTGATCTCAGGGTCCTGAGATCGAGCCCCACGTCGGGCTCTCTGCTCAGTGGGGAGCCTGCTTCCCCCCTCTCTCTCTGCCTGCCTCTGCCTACTTGTGATTTCTGTCTGTCAAATAAATAAAAATAAATCTTTAAAAAAAAAAAAGTTGGGATGCCATAAATCTGGAGAATAAATGAGGTTCTGACTCAGATTAATCGTGTTATTGAACATCTTCCCCCAGTCTGCTCAAAGTCCAGTTGCAATACCTTCCCACTCAGCACTGGTCCTAGAATAAAGAAACCATGGACCTGCGCTGAGAGGAAATAAGTCATCGTTATGCTATCTAAAATTAAAGTACCTATTCCTGCTTTACAGTTTATCAGATGTTTGGTCCGGATGCTGATTGTTTTAAAAGTCTGTCTAAACATAGTATATTTCCTAAAGGAATGTTAGCAAACTAAACATTGCTTCCAGTGACAACATCCTAAATTTTATTAACATAACTAAGATAAATGAGTAAACAGACTCAGTGCTAGTCAGTATGTGTATTTACCAGGAAAGCTAAACTCATGACAGAATATGATTTATGCTTTTTACTGTAAATTATTAATTAGCAACCCGAACAAAGAATTTACCTAGTGCTAAATTCTTGGAAGTAAGAAACATTACCCTTCCAATTGTGAACATAAAGTCATTAACAGCCTTCTTATCTAGCTCCTGATAAAATTATTTGCATAACAGTAAGTAAACAAAAACCAATGAATTTGATAGAACAAACAAGTATCAGAACTCTATTCCCTATCACATCTTACACATATTTGTGGTTTGGATTTTTTTAGTGAAAAACAACATTTAGGGATGGAAACTTGTGTAAACCACGATGTTTATTTTCTCAAGGTTGTTTTTAAGCTGTAAATTGTAAAGGAATCCACTTTTCTGGATTGAAGTTTTAGCCGTTGGGGATTACAACAGCTTTGCTTAATTTTTCCCCTTTATTTTTAAGTTCCCCACACTTTCATCCTCTTCCTGAATGAAGAATAATTATTTGGCTGAAATTTATTTTCAGCACTTGACTAAAAAAATCTTTTGAAGAAGCTCAAAATAACACAGGAAATGCTGAAGGGTTAATGGCTCTGACTCCTAGTTATTTAGACTTACAGAAAAAAAAAATTAAATAGATCAATGTGTGTGGGAAGGACTCTTAAGACATTTTTAATGAAATAAAAATTGGTCTATCCAGCAGGTAAACACAGCATTCTGGAGGGTACTGGGGGATATTGGGGAAGAATTATAATAATGCAGGTCAGTACACCATTTAGTACTCTGGAGTTGTCTTAAGGAACTGGGTTTCTCAAAGTTTCGATTGTGTAATGCCGCTGAGTCATTTAGGAAATTATGAGGCTGAATCCTGTAAGATGCCACTGGGTCCAACAAATATTATGCTTTTCTTCTTCCATCTCTTTCAACACATCTGCATAGTCTTCTTGGTTTGAAGGTCATCCAGCTGCCATATGAGTAACCATAGCCGATCCTTCCTGTAACTGATTTTAGTTTTCCGCTTTTCACTTAATTAATAACCCATGCCGAAGTTTGGTCTTTTGTTCACTCTGGTTTACTATGGGATCTGACGAGGCAATGATCACACAGCTCACAACTGAAGAGAGCTGTCTTTCATTCAATTAGCCTGGCTTCTAGCATAAGCTACGAGTAGTGAAAAGAGTCACTGCAGTCAAAGACTCCTTTTCCTAGAAAGGTACCAAACCATCTACGGTATGACTTTTATAAGTGTTGTTACAGTTGGCAAGAGCCATATAAATGGTATCATATACAAAAGGCAAAAATTTTTAAGGTATTTAAAAATAATTAGGACTAATGTTCTAATATGAGAAAAAAAACCTAAAATGTTAGGGGGGAAAAAAGGAATAAAGTAGCTATAGAAATGTTAACATATAACCTTTAAACCTCTTGAAAAATGCATGTGAGTACATTATGTCTGAAAACTCTCTCTTTCTTTTTTTTTTTTTTAAAGATTTTATTTATTTATTTGACAGAGAGAGATCACAAGCAGGCAGAGAGGCAGGCAGAGAGAGAGAGGGAAGCAGACTCCCTGCTGAGCAGAGAGCCCGATGCAGGGCTCGATCCCAGGACCCTGAGATCATGACCTGAGCCGAAGGCAGCAGCTTAACCCACTGAGCCACCCAGGCGCCCCTCTTTCTTTTTTTTTTTTAATAACTGGATTTTAGGTTGAGTTCTAACTGAAATAACAACCTAAAGAAGAACAATTTTTAATATATCTGTTTTCTTTAATTTATTGATGACACTGGTATTTGATAGCAGGTTCTAAGTCCTTCACCAAGACTTCAGAAATGTTGCTAATAGACCAAAGGTAGATTCTTATACATGACACTAGGTCGTCCACTCAGGAAGCAATTATTAAACAGCTGTTGCATACATTGCACTAATGCTTGGAATTTGGGTTCAAGAAGAAGTAAAAGACACTGTTCTTAGAGGAATGTTTTTTCAATTAGCAATAATCAATTAGCAATAATCGCGCCTCGGATAAACCTCATTGGCTATGATACTGCCACTGCGCAAAGCTAGAGGAATGTTTTTTAAAGATCGATTTATTTGTTTGAGAGAGAGCGAGCATGCAGGGTCAGAGTGGAGCAAAGGGAGAGGGAGAGAGAGAATCTCGAGCAACTCCTTGCTGAGTGAGAAGCTCAACAACTCAGGGCTCAGTCTCACAATCATGACCCAAGCTGAAATCAAGAGCTGAATGCATAACTGGCTAAGCCACCCAGGCGCTCCCGTCTTAGAGGAATTTTTAAACTCTTTGGCATAAAAGAATGAGTAGCTTTTGTTGCCTCTTCCTCTTCTGACCATTTCCTAAATTCTGCCCACACTGTCTTCTCTTTCGCTTATCATCTTCCATGGAAATCCTTTTCAGTCAAGTCCAGGGCCTATACTGCAACTTATCACTCATTAGGTAATATATCCAAAATCTCTATTTTTTTTATCCCAAGCTCTTGCTCCAGCTTCAGAGTTGTGATTTCCTTTGCCTTCTGGATAGATCCATGTATGTGTCCCACAAGCACTTTAAAAACTGCAAGTTGATGTATATTCTCTATGTCCCCTGACTTGTTTCTTCTACTTCCCCTAGGCCTGTTAGTGGTTCACAAAACAGGAATCCCTCTCACTCATATCACATCACTAATATCATCTAGGAATTGAGTTGAGTTTCTTGAGGTGAGTGATTGAAGGGAGAAGATTTTATCATTTACCTTTTTATCTCAAGTCCTAAATATGGTACCTGGAACATGGTTGCATTTCATTAAATATCTGTACAATTTAATTGAAAGAAAGGACACCGCATCAATTGTAGTTTTGAGAGTTGAAGTGACATAGAATTAAGGCACTACCGGGGAGGAAATAATTCAGGAAAGACAAGAAAAGCTAATGTGTTTGAACAGGCAAGTTAGGATCCAAATCTTAAAGGAAATGGTGTTAACATGGAATGGAGGAAATCTCTGTTCCATAGATACAGATAATCTTTTCTGACCTTACGTGGTTATTTCACAAATATAAGATTTTGGCCATAAAGGAGAATTGGAAAGATAAAGAAGTCTCAATTTCTGTCATCACTGTTGAAAAGCCATTTAAGACCATTCCATAAAGATGGAAGAATAGCAATCATACTCATGAATGAGAGATGGCAACCTTTTTGGGATATTTTGTACCACACCATAAATAGAGCATAATCTCAAGTTTAAATATCAAACAATTTTGGTTTTATTTCCTTACCTGAGTTCTTTATCCAGTTCTAATATTCAGTTATATAAGTTTACTTTCTTCTGAGGTTGTAGACTTTGCCCTGAACTGAGAAGCAGAAAATTCAGGATATAGCTGTGGTCCCATCTCCAGAAAGCTGGAAAATCTGTTACCACTATCCTGGGTCTTGTTTTCTTCTTTAAATACAAAAGCTAAATTAGGATGCATAGTTTATAAACTATGTTAGTAATACAACCATTCTTATAATTTGATTTTTTATGCTTCATACTGTCAAAATTCAAAACGTAAAGGCATAAGTGAAAACTCCTTACCCTCAATAATCCATTCCCCAGACAGATGGCACTAAGGCTCCCATTTCTTGTATATCTTTTCTGGGATATTTTAAGTATCTTATAAATGTCTTTATAAAACATGAATATGGATATATGTTATATGAAATAAATATAAAATATGCTCATATTTGCTTTATTTATCAAAATGGGGCATATATTATTCATTCCTTTCTGAGCCCTGCATTTTATAATTAATTATATAATTTGGAAATCCTATCACTGTGGAGATTACCCATCTTCTTTCACAGCTGCATGATAATCCATTGTATGAATGTACAATCATTTACTTAGCCAGTCCCTATTAGAAGACATTTAGATTGTTTCAATCTTTTACAATTACAGAAAACACTTCAATGGGGTGCCTGAGTGGCTCAATGGGTTAAGCCTCTGTCTTCAGCTCAGGTCATGATCTCAGGGTCCTGGGATCAAGTTCCGCACTGGGCTTTCTGCTCGGTGGGGGGCCTGCTTCCCCCTCATCTTTCACTGCCCGCCTCTCTGCCTACTTGTGATCTCTCTCTGTCAAATAAATAAAATCTTTAAAAAGTTAAAAAAAAAGAAAACACTTCAATGAATAAGTTTGTATATAAATTGTTTATATATATTTGTAAAATAGAGCCCCAGAAGTGGAATTGTTGGACAAAGAATATGTACACATAATTTTTATAGATCTTGCCAACAGAAGCCCTGACAATTTATATTCTTAGTGACAATGTATTAAAAAACCACAAGAGCTGATGTTCTCCCACACTTATGGCCACAGAGTATATATCATGAAAGATTTTATATTTAAAATTTGATAAGTAATACATGAGATCTCAGTGTCTTTTTTTTTCAAAAGATTTTATTTATTTATTTATTTATTTATAAAAAGATTTCTTATAAAGATTTTTATAAAGATTATAAAAAGATTATTTATAAAAAGATTTATTTATTTATTATTTATTATTTATTTATTTATATATTATTTGAAAAAGAGAGAGATCACAAGTAGGCAGAGAGCCAGGCAGAGAGAGAGGGGGAAGCAGGCTCCCTGCTGAGCAGAAAGCGGGATGCTGGACTCAATCCCAGGACCCTGAGATCATGACCTGAGCTGAAGGCAGAGGCTTAACCCACTGAGCCACCCAGGCACACCTCAGTGTCATTTTAATTTTCATTTCACTTATAATAAATGAATCTTTACACACAAATATATTGAACATTTTGTTTGTTTTCTGTAAAGCTTGTGTTCCTATCCTATCCTTTGAATATGTTTGTCAGGATGTTGTTGGCTTTTCAATTATCTTAGATACTGTTTATATGTGTGTGTGTGTGTGTGTGTGTGTGTGTGTGTGTGTATGCATATATATTATATGTATGTATATATTATATTATACATATTTGGGGGGAAGAAAGAAAGAGAGAGAGTGTAAGAGTGGGGGGTGAGGGAAGGGGTAGATGGAGAGGGAGAGAGAATTCCAACCAGACTCCCTGCTTAGTATGGAGCCTGACATAAGGTTTGATCTCAAAATCCCAAGATCATGACCTAAGCTGAAATCAAGAGTTGGACACTTAACTGACTGAAGCACCAGACTCATCTAGATGCTGTTTATATATTCTAAAAATTAAAGTTTTGTTTCAGTTCCAAACATTTTTTTTTCTGTTAACTTTGTACTTAGGGGGTCCTACTTTACCCAAACTTATCAACATATTTTTGGGTATCTTTTGGTGTTATGTCCTATTAGAAAGACCTCCTTTCCCACTCCAAGACTATTTCAAAAGCTTTTCCATGATCTCTTTTGTAGTAAAGTTTCACATGGTTTATGTGAAAATTTTATCATAGATATAATGTGATCAGCAGTGGGTTCCCATCCTCACCTGGCCCCCATTTTCAAGTAAAGATTGACTAGATTTTTCACTCTCAGTGAAGTGTGGGTTGAGGCACAAAGTGGGTGGCAAAGCTGGGAAAGAATTACCAGGCCACTCTGTGGAAGTATTCTCTGCTCCTACTCTCCTCAGAGGGTGCTGACAAAATGGAGGCCAACTATTCTTCAAAATGCTGGAATTGCTGCTGCCAATGACAGACCAAGAGTCTTCCTCATTGATATTTAAGCAGACATGCACTACTGCCATCAGAAGATGACAAACCACAGCCAAGACTGAGTATAGACAGCTTGCTGGTTATTACAGAAATTTGGACCTACTGGTTTTGTAGGATTATTGCTGTTTAGGTCACTTCATTAACCTCACAGTATTATCTATTAATCCCACATGTTGAACAACTGAATTTTGACTCCTCACTTGTTTTATGGTGGGGGTCTTATTGTAGCATGATATGATTTCCTTCTGACTTTTTTTTTTTTTTTTAACATTTCAAGCTATGAAACATCAGGAATTGATTTTGATGTAAAGAATGAAGTCTGCCTAAATTTGACTTTTCCCAATGTTTTCCACTGTCATTTATGTTCAAAATTAGAGTCTCCCCCCCAAAAATAATGTTTCCCCTCTGATACACTTTGTATCAGAGGATGATTTTATCACATACTATGTACTGTGTGATGTACATAAATGTACAGATAGGTTTTTTTTTTTTTTCTGGATTTGCTATCCTGATCATTGAAATGTCTAGTAAATTGACTGTTACATCATTTTAGTTCTTGTACTTAGTTCTGTAGCATGTTCTAACATCTTGTAATTATTAACCCCTCCACCATTAATTCTATGTTTCCTTTATTTTCTGACTATTCTGACATATTTTCAATCAACTTGAGAATCATCTTGTCTATTTCTAATACTATTTTTTATTTGATTAATACTAAATTTATGAGTTATACCTTAGTGAGAAGTGACATATTTGATGTTAAGTTTTATTATCTAAGTACACAATATGTTTTTTCTATTTCTTAATGTCTTTTGGGGGAGTTCCTTCAATATTGATTGAAAGTTTTCTTCACGTTGATCTTAAACCTATCATGTAAAGTTTCTTCCTAAGTATTTTATTACTTGATGGCATGGAGATAGAGACTTCCTCAAATATTTTCTTATTTTTTCCTGAAGGACACTACTGATTTTGTTCCAAAAAAATTGCTGAATTTCCTTACTGTTCTTAATATTTGGAGTTTGTTTGTTTTTATTTTTAGCAATTCACATGAGTTCTCTAGATAGCCAATGAAATTATCTACAGATATTTGCAACTTCATCTCTTCCTTTCTAATATTTATAAGTCTAATTTCTTCCTTTGATTTAATGGACTAGGGCATTCAGTTCAATATTAAATGTTAGAAATTATAGTGGTCATTCCTGACTTTAATGCAACTGTTCTACTGTTTCACGCTTAAGCCTAAACCTAGCATTGGTGTTGAAACATAATGTTTTATTATATCACAAAAACACCCATCTATCCCTATTTTAAACTTTTATCAAGAATGGAGTTTGCATGTTATAAAATATTTTTTTATTTTCTTTGAAAATATTGAAAATGTTTCTCCTTCATTTTTTATATTTTTTAAGAATTTTATTTATTTGACAGAGAAAGAGATCACAAGTAGGCAGAGAGGCAGGCAAAGGGAGAGAGGGAATCAGGCTCCCTGCTGAGCAGAGAGCCCAATGCAGCTGGATCCCAGGATCCTAAGATCAGGACCTGAGCCCAAGGCAGATGCTTAACCCACTGAGCCACCCAGGCACCCCTCTAATTTGCTTGGATTCAGTTTTGGTAAATTATATTTTCCCCCAGAATTATTCCTTTAATTTAGATTTTTGCATTTTTGGCTTTTTGCATGGAGTTGAGGATTAAGGAATGTAATCTCATAGAATTCCTTTCACTTCTATATTATTTGTGATTATTCCTACATATTTTTAATTTGGAGTTAAAGCATACCCCTTCTTGATTGAATTAGATAAAAGTGTATCTACCTTGTTGTTTTTTCCCAAAGAACTAGTCAATTGATTTATCAGTTCTACCATTTACTGATTTCCAATCACAATCCACTCTTTTCTTCCTACTTGTTTTTTACACTAACTTCTTTCTTATACTTTCCATGGATTTAAGTTTTTACTTTCCTGAGCTTATAATGTCCTTTCCTTTGTCTCTGATAAAATTCTTCTGTAGTTAGGTTCAGATAATTTCTTCTCTGACTCCTTCATCAGAAGCAGTCATGCCTCCTCTTTGCTTACATGGCATCTGTACACATTTAATTTGTGGTAATTTTATATTTTATCTTAATTTTCTCTACAAATACTTGAGGCCAGAACTATATCTTACTTCTCTAAGACACCGCTTATAATATAATAGAACTCAATTAATGCTCAACAGTAAATCAATAATGTAGTGATTCAGTGGACATCAATAATGCTTACCTTTCTTACCCATCATCTTCAACCACATGTAGAATTTTTATTTTTTTAGCTTAAAATTCAGTGAAATAGATTAAAGCCAATAGACAGTGAAAATAATTGTTCACTGAGAAGAAGTTCTTCAGGTGATTGATCAGTGACTTCCCAATGGACCTTCATACTTTTGAAAAAATCAGGAAAAATGTCAAACCATGCACCTGTTTATTCAAAATGGACCAAAGTTATCAGGCTATTTCTCAACTTATGAAGTACTTAGAACCATGGACTTTCTTTGCACTAATTTTTTTCAAAGATCTTTTTATATATAAGATAACTCTTAGCCATTAGTGAAACAGAATCACCTCACCCCCCACACACACAGAGTCTGATTTTAGATGTATCATAAAAACTTCTCTATCCTTAGAATACCATTTTCATTCAGCTTATTGAAAACTCAAAATCTTGTCTGAGATAGGTTCATTTGCCTAAAGATTACTTCATCTCTTGAAATGGAAATAACAGGTACTCTCAAATAATCAACAAAGTTATAGATCATCTACTTTATGCAAATACTTTGAAGATTAAATTTGTTGAACTCTATCCATGAAGTATGGTTGTCTGGGTCTCAAGATATGAAAATTAAGCAGTCCATTGAGTGAAAGGGATTGAGAAAGGGAAAGCTCAAAACACGAACATTTTCTTACCCTACTTACTTGCTCATAGCCATCAACTGTATAGCCCTATGTGCCACACCCTGTATCAATGTAAGTTTCAGAGCATGTTTAATCTAAAATAACCAATATGGCATCTGTTTATTCAAGTTAACAAATATTAAATGCCTACTGTATGCCAAGTACTTTTCCAGGTGCTTGGGATATAACAGTGAATGAAACAGAAAATCCCTTTCCTATTGAGCATACATACTACTGGGAAAAGTTGAATAATAAAAAATAATTGTAATAAATACACAAATTAGTTTTTTTAGAGAGTGATAAGTGCTGTGGGAGAATAGAGCAGTTTAAGGGGGGGAATCAAGGATGCCAGAGGTGGAGGAGGTTGCAATTTTAAATAAGATGATCAAGGGCAAGGCACACTGAGTTTGTAATATGCCACACCTCAAAAGTTTAAGTGTAAAGAGAGCCAGTCATGAGGCTATCTAGAGAAAGAGTGCTCTTGAAAGCAACCAGGGCAAAGGCAATAAGATGGGGCATATTTGGCATGTTCAAGTAGCACTGGGAGGCTAATGTGATGGAAATGAGAGATCAAGGCAAAGAACAGAGAAAGAAATGAAGTCATAGAAATACTGGGGTGAGGGATGGAGGCATTGTCCTCCTAGGAATTGGATTTACTCTGCATGAAATGGGAAGCCATTGGAAGGCTTTAAGCAAAGGATTGTCATAATGTGACTTACATATTACTCTGACTCTTTATTAAGAAGAAACTGTAGCGAGGCAAGGGTAGTAGCAGGGAGACTAGCTGGGGAGCTATTGCAACAATCTAAGTGAAAAAACTGGGTTTCTGGACTGGGATAAGGTCACAGGTAAGAAGTGATCAGGTGTATTTTGAAGATAGACCCAACAGCATTAGCTGGTGGATTAAATGTGGGATATGAGAGAAAGATCAGGAAAAAGTGGACTCCAAAGCCATGGACCTGGAATCATCATCAAATGACAGGGCAGGAGACTGTAGGGAGAAGAAATTGGAAGAGAAGGCCAGAGTTCCATTTTGGAGATGTTAAGTTTGAGATCTTTAGCCATTCAAATGGAAGTTTTCAGTAGGCAATTTGACCTACAGGACAGAGGTCTGGAATAAAGATAGAAATTTGGGAGTCAATGGCATATACACAGAAGTTAAGCTGATAAGACTAATTGAGACGGCTAAGGGAGGGAATGTATATGGACAAGAAGAAAAAGAACTAAACTCTGGCACTTCAACATTGAGAGTTTGTCAGGAGTCAGGGGGAAGGAGGGAAAACCAGTAAGAAGAAAGCAAGAAGTAGAAACCAGTGGCAGGGAAGGAAAAACCAGGAAAGTGTGACATCCTTAAAACCAAGAGAAAAAAAATATATCTACAAGGAAAGATGCTTTAACTCTGCCAAGTGCAGCTGACATGTTAGGTAAGATGAGTCCTGGGATCTGGCCATATGTGCATTTAGCAGCATAAATATTACTGGTGAGTACAGCAAGAGTGGACGGGATGATGGGGGCAAACTCTTGATGGGAGGGAGTTTGGGAGCTAGAAACAGACAGTGTGCATAGACACCTATTTCAAAGAAAGAGATATAATTATTAAATCTGCTTCACAAGACCCAAAGAGTATTCTTGTCCAAGTTCATATAATATTAACCAGTAGACCTGGGACCTGAAACCAAGTTTACAGGAATTCAGACTCTGCTCTCTTCACCACTGCATTGTATTGCCTGGGATCTGCCCTGTTCACAGATATAATAATTCAGTGAAGGGAGAAATATAGATTAGAAGTGTAATTGTCTCTTATCTTTTGTGTTTTTCCACCAAGAATTCAGACCAGCTTTCCTACAACCTTCCGCAGCATAAATTTCCTTCTGACCTCTCAGTGTCAGTCTCTGTGTGGCCTTCTTATTTTTGCTTATTTATACATCTTAATCCCCTTAACCTATTTTGCCCACCCCCAACCCCTTCTTTTAGCAACCACCAGTCTTTTCTCTGTATTTACAAATCTGTTTCTGTTTTCATTTTTTTGTTTGTTCCCTGTGTGGCCTTCTTATTATCTCACTTTTGTAACCATTTATCCTCACTCATCTGACTCTTTCCTCTTAAAAAAAAAAAATTATCTTGTTTACCTATATGTCCAATTACCATATTCAACCATTTGGCATCTCTGAACCCACACTTTATTTCCTGTTTACCTAGAAATCCTATCCTTTGGTCCATTTCTTCTACCCAGCTATCTGTAAGATTTATTAAAAAAAAAATCTACCACTGATGCTGGCTGAGAAGTTAACATAGCTCATATAGTCCGAAAATAGAGTGAAGAATCTTTGTGTACTTATATATGGTTGAGGCTGGAGGAAGTAGCAGGCAAGCAATAAACCAAACTGGAGATAAAGCTCCAGAGTAAGTTAGATTTCTAGTAAGATCCCTAGTGGTGTTGGCAAAAATGGATTCAAGGGTGGCAAAAAGCAATATGGTCCATAGCATGATAAAGGGATGAATTGGAAAATAGAGTTTCATGCCAAAAGGCTGGCAGGACACACCAAGTGAGGATAGTGAGTGAGTCTGGTAATGATTGACCTGGGCCAATCAGATGGCAGGAAGTTTGTCAAAGTGAGCCCATGACACAATTGACTTAGCATGAGTGTCTTCCTTTTCCTTCTCTCCTCATTGCATGTCTTCAAGAGTCTGTGGCTTATTTGTTCCATAAAGTACTGCCCAAACTCCTCCTCATACTGGAAATTCATAGTCATGGTGACAAGCCCAATATAAACAAAGCCTCTGTTTTACAATGTACTCTATTTTAGGTCACTTGAAAAAGTGATTTCTTCACAGGTACCACTAACCTTTGTTGACATGACAATCCTAGTCATAATACACATTTTTGCAACATACGGATCTATCCCGGACGATGTATGCATTTTTCAGCCTGTTTGTGCATACACTAAGCTGTTCCATATGTATTGCCGGCACTATCTCAGTGAAAGCCCATGACTCATGATCTAGGGCTCTGAGTCATGATCTGAAGTTATGTGAATTAGTTTTAATTTGGTGTTGCCAGCTATCAGTATGAGCCTTGCCTGCTGAGAGCTTTGTTTTGTTTTCCTTCCTAGCACTTGGAACTTGCTTAATTGGTTGTTGATAACTTCCACAGTGTGCATTTTACATGACGGAGTGAAAGTTGGCTCAATGGCAAACAAAAAAGAACAAAACAAGTAGGCACTACAGAGAAATGGTATTGTGAAAGACACGAGTTCAGAGAAAAACAGAGATTTGGGAGATAAAATATTTCTTGTTTGCTTCATTATAAAGCAATTCACTTCACCTTCTCACTGCAGATCACAAATGAGGATGATAACCCTGGAGAACAAGGTAGATAAGGGAGGAGGAGATGGGAGGGAGAAGTATTGTCTGTTCATGTGTACATGTGTCTCTGAGATTAAATTGTTGTACCAGAAAGAACTGGATTAAATAAGAAGATAACATGCAAGCACCCAGTGTTTCTACCATAGCCTAATGGCTCAGGAAAAAAAAAATCTGAGGCTGTAACATTATTTTATATTCTGACACAGTCTGGTATTTGAAAGGCTTTATGAACTAGCATCTGAGAAATTCTCCTACAGTTGAACTATCTGGTTTAGGAAACATGATCTCAGTAAATTCATGTATAGGTTAGAACAGATAGGGAGGAGAACTTTGTTAAGGTGTTTAGAAGGAGGATCTTAAAAGTGTATCATTTCCCTTTTTTTTCCCTTTGTTGCTCTATTCCTACTTAAACTTCGCTGGTTTTCTGTCATCATTTTTTCAGTAAAAATTTTTAATTTGCTAAATTAAATTTAGCAATATATACACAGTTAACACAAATATATACAGTTAACACTTTATTATTCATTCTCAATGGATAATACAGAATTAATTTTTATTTCATGCTATAAAATATTATGTTTCTTTTCCAAAATTCATCTACTTTTGGTCTATAACAAGATATTAATAAAACAAGAAGGCCAAATGTCACGTAGCATCCCAGATAAAGCGAGTCTGTGGTTCCACGCTTTTTTTTTTTTAAAGGATTTTTTAAAAAATTTTATTTATTTATTTGACAGACAGAGATCGCAAGTAGGCAGAGAGGCAGGCAGAGAGAGATGGGGGGAAGCAGGCTCCCCGCTGAGCAGAGAGCCCGACGTGGAGCTCGATCCCAGGATCCTAAGATCATGACCCTAGCGGAAGGCAAAGGCCCAAACCACTGAGCCACCCAGGCACCCCGCCATGCTTTTTTATGTCTTACAGATGTGACTAATTCAGAAGCAGGTTGCTCTTGAATAGATACACACTGCATTCCACTTTAACAAAAACAGATCTATTTCTTTATCATTTTTTCTTCTTTACTTTCCTTTGAAAAATATTCATGGAGTCTCAGCTATTGTGTAGACATTGTGATAGATGTCATAGATAAAGATGTGAACAAGAAGAGCAGACACATCTCTCATTCTCATGGAACTTAACATCCAGAGATGTGGCCAGTTGTTGAAGAAATCCCAATTGTCAATATTATATAGAAATGTATAATGAGTTATATATTAATCTGTGAGTCAGCCTTCCTGGGACCTAAAGTAGAATAAGGATAAAGCCAGATGTCAAGGAGATTTGGGCGGAGAGTACATTTCAAGCTGAAATTGGGTAGAGTGGGTCAGATCATGACCAGTCATGGATTGGTCAATCCTTCCCCTGAACCCAAACCTGGAGATGCCACAAAGTTAAAAAGGAATTTGATGGATCCCAGAATCTAAATCAAAGACTATAATGTTCTGGAACTATGTTCTGGAGAACCAGATCCCACAGAACCCAGAGGAAAGCTCTCTAGTTCTGTACCGTACTCTTCATACTATGCTGGCCAACTAAGTGCCTGCTCTGCAGTACCAGGTTCAAGGAATGCACAGAAAACATAAGCGCCAGGGCCTGCCACAGGTGACAGTTCATCTGGGCCTCACTGGTGCTTGGTGGGTAGGAAGAATAGAATAACCACCTAATGCTAAAGAACTAAGTAGCTTCCCATCACTGAACTCCTACTGGATAACAAGAAGAAAATGCAGGCCCCAGAAAAAAAAAAAAAAACAGTGATTGGCACAGGTTGAGGGAGGACAGCTTACAAAGCACAATACTAAAGACTCTTATATCCCTTTGTGGTTATTGCTCTGACACACACTGCATTTTTACCAAAAGGTATGTCAGCTACGATCGGAGTCGTCACCCTTCCCTTTAGGTACACATCACCATCAAGAAAGACACTGGTTCCACAAAACTGAACACACAGGCAAAAACAAACAAAAAGCCAGACATTTGAGGAATATGTACAAGCTCTAGGAAAGACTCTATCCATAAGAAAGCAAAATTAACGGGCCAGATTAAAGCATCCAAAATACAATATTCCTTTGTAAACATCAAGCATTTAAGAAGGCCATTAGAGATGTTAAGCATGAAAAATGTAATATTGAAATAAAGGACTTAATTTCTTGGGTTGAGAAAACAAAGCATCAAAACTGATTTCAGAAAAGTTCACAAGTGATTCCTTTGACTAATACTGAAATTCCTATAGCAGAAATAAAACAATCTGGTATTCATTGCAAAAAAATCATTTTTTCACAAATAACACAAATAGTATATAAATACATATTTCTTGCACAATCTTCAGCACAGAGTACCAAGTGAACATCTTCCAATAGCACTCTCAACACAGTTTATCTTCTCCTTTAATAGAAATAAGATAACATGTTATTCTGTAACATGCTTTTTTCATATAAAATATATATTTTGAGGCGTGCTTGGATGGCTCAGTGGGTTAAAGCTTCTGCCTCCGGCTCAGGTCATGATCTCAGGGTCCTGGGATGGATCCCCGAATCGGGCTCTCTGCTCCGCAGGGAGCCTGCTTCCTCCTCTCTCTCTGCCTGCCTCTGTGCCTACTTGTGATCTCTCTCTGTCAAATACATAAACAAAATCTTTAAAAAATTGTTTAAAATATATATTTTGAATAATGTAATATATGTATATGTGTATATATATATATATATATATATATATATATATATATATATTTCCATGACGTTACTTATAACTCTTCTTTTTTAAAAATGTTTTGTCTTGACTTTCTACTTTTCTTCAAAAGTATACACAGTTATATGCTAATAAAAAAGCAAATAAAACACGAGTGTATATAGAACAAAGTGAACAACTCCTTTTATCCATCTATCCCCTTATCCTTTTATCCATTTACACATACACACATGAAAAAGTATTTTATATATTCCCAATGCTGTGAATTCAAGAACTGGGCGGAAAAAAGATAGAAAAAGAGGCTTCTACTCGGATAGGTAATGAGAGAGGACTGTATTGGTTTCCATTCCACACTGGTGTATAAATTTAAACTCTTGTGCTGTGGTTTAAACATAAATGGAATCAGACTATACGACACCACAGTTTATTTTTTGACTGGATAATATTTCTTGGCAACCATCTCAAGTTAGCATATGGAACTAACTTAAAGTATTGATGAATGAGAACTGTCTTTTTTACCACTGCAACCTAGATAGCATCTAGGTCTTTTACCAGAACTGTTTGGAATTCTGTTAGGTTGAACTTTATTCTAAAGATAAACCACATGTTCACCATGAAGAGTTTTCTGAATAAACAGTGGTAATACACAGAAGTCTGTCTGGGACAAACAGTAGCAAACTATAGACAGAATTTGAGTTTTCCTTTCATTGAAGTTTATGGAGTTTAATAAAGTTGCAGATGTATCCCATCTTCTGAGCTGCTCTGGGTCTTTCCAAAAATTGCACCTTAAAAACTAGAATGAATTATGATAAAAATCAAGTAGTTATTAGAAAATAATTTCTACCAAAAAGTTGGAAGGGCACATTTAGGGAGTTTTCACAAACACAAAGGAGACAAAAAGTTATGGTTAGTACTTAATTTTATAGTTATTGCAATTTATAAATACTCTCTTTTGTTAACATTATGTTCATTGATATAGCCCAACTTTTCTTTTGTGATTACATCACTAGTTTAGTTTAACTATATTAGAATAACTTACTGGTTTGCAGTAAAAAAAAAAAAGAAAGAAAAAAGATACTCTCTTTTTCAGAATTTTTGCTATTATAGTCATGTCACAATGATGACTTTTTAAAAATTTTTTGAGATTTTATTCTTATTTTTTAACTTAAATTCAATTAATTAACATATAATGTATTATCGGTTTTAAGGTAGAGGTCAGTGATTCATCAGTCTAATATAATACCCAGTGCTCATTACATTACATGCCCTCTTTAACGTCCATCACCCTGTTACTCCATACCCCTACTCCCAGCAACCCTCAGTTTGTTTCCTGTGATTAAGAGTTTCATGGTTTGTCTCCCTCTCTGATTTCATCTTTTTTATTTTTTCCCCTCTTCTCCTATGATCCTGTTTTGTTTCTTAAATTCCACATATGAGTGAGATCATACAATAATTGTCTTTCTCTAATTAACTTATTTCGCTTAGCGTAATATGCTTTAGTTCCATCCATGTCCTTGTAAATGGCAAGATTTCTTTTTTTTTGATGTCTGAGTAGTATTTCACTGTGTGGGTTCTTTCCATAATTTTGCTATTGTGGACATTGCTAGTATAAATATTCGGGTGCAGTTGCCCCTTCGAATCACTACATTTGTATCTTTGGGGTAAATACTCACTAGTGTAATTGTTGGGTTGTAGGGTACCTCTATTTTCAACTTTTTGAGGAACCCCCATACTATTTTCCAGAGTGGCTGCACTAGCTTGCATTCCCACCAACAGTGTAAGAGGGTTTCCTTTTCTACATCCTCACCAACATCTGCCATTTCCTGACTTGTTAATTTTAACCATTCTGACTGGTGTGAGGTGGTACCTCATTGTGCTTTTGATTTCTATTTCCCTGATGCTGAGTGATGTGGAGCACTCTTTCATGAGCCTGTTGACCATTTGGATGTCTTCTTTGGAGAAATGTCTGTTCATGTCTTCTGCCCATTTCTCAATTGGGTTATTTGTTCTTTGGGTGTTGAGTTTGATAAGTTCTTTATAGATTTTGGATACTAGCCCATTACAATAATGGCATTATTATACTCATGACATTTTATAGAAAAATTAGAGACATAAAGTTATTTGGTTCTTCAAACACAGGTCTGTATTCTCCTTTTTAACACTGAATATTATACAAGCTAACATTTCTATTAGACTTATTAAATCTCATCTTGTTTAAAAAATCAAAAATCTTGACAGGGAATATTTTTAAATTATTATTTTTATTCAATTACCATATATTTGAAGATATAAGAACAAAGAGAAAAGAGCAAAAAATAAAAAGTTACAGAGCAATAGGGAGTTTTATATACAGTTCAGTGAATAGTATATGGTAAAAGACAAGAAATAGTGCTACCAACTTACAAATGATTAAATAAACAGTAGTTAAATTAATCAAAGTTTTATGTTGCCCTTATTTAAAACAAAATAATTATTCCTTCTCTCTGGTTCCAACTGTTTACTTTTGTGTTGTATCTGCTGCTAAATTTAGATCCTTACAGAGAGAGTGATTATCTTATTCCTCTTTATCTCCTCAGAAAAGGATGCACAGGATACCTTGGTAGCACTTAACACATTATGTGTTGAATTAATAAAAAGGGGCACCTGGGTGGCTCAGTGGGTTAAAGCCTCTGCCTTCAGCTCTGGTCACGATCCCAGGATCCTGGGATGGAGCCCCACATTGGGCTCTTTGCTCAGTGGGAAGCCTGCTTCCCCCCTCCCCACCTGCCTCTCTGACTACTTGTGATCTCTGTCTGTCAAATAAATAAATAAAATCTTTAAAAAAAAAAAGACATTTTTCATCCTTCAGACTAGGATAAGAGAACAATCACAATTTTATTTTGCAACATTCCCCCCCTGGAGTAATAAAAGTTTCCTTGAATCTTTTGTGCATATCATGTCCCAATTGACTTAAATTCATTTTCATCCTGTCATTGGGAACACAAATGTTTTAGTTTTAGGATCTTAGGGTTGGGGGGAAAATCCATTCTAATTCTAACTTGACTCCTTTAAGTCAACCTTGCTTTCAGAATATTTTGCAATTATAGTAATATCCCCAAAAAATCACTCTACATTTTTATAAGGCTTTGTGGTATAATTTTCACATGTATTATTTTATTTAATTTTGTAATAACATTATAACATCAGTGCTGTTAAGGAAAAATGTGGAAAAAGTAAGGTAGAAGGATGATTACATGTCACACTGGGGCATTGTTTAATAGGTTTGCCCACAAATTAACGAAATCTCTAGACCAACAAACCGTTTCTTTGACATACAATTTATTACTGATCAAAGTCCAAACACTATAATGTTATATGTTACCTTACAGATTTTGTCTGGTAGAGATGCAAATAATTTCTGTTTAGATGAAATTAAAACCAAAAGACATGGTTTTGTTGCCCTTTGGGATGTTATCTAGGTTTGTATCTAACCTAAAAATCCAACACTTTTTGTTCAGTGCATACAAATGCCCAGTTCCTCAAATGCCCTTTGAATCAGTTTACCATCCTATTTCCCCAACTGACATCAACATTGCTATATTGATATTGATGCTGATATATACTTAGTCTTTATTTATATAATCCCATGTTTTTTAATGATCTTGAAAAATTATTCTTTGATATTTCCCTGCTCACTCTCAATTAGCTTCCTTGAGTCAATTGTAAAGAAAGAAACACAAAAAAGCTATTATAAATGAAATGGGGGCACAGATGATCACTTGAATCAGTGTATCTAATTAATTTTTGGAGGATAATGACTCATAGGTCACAAAGTTCTGTAAAAACTATGAATACAAGTTCAACATGAAACACATATTTTAAAAAAAGAGCAAGCAAGACAGACATATGATATATGGCCAAGTCAAGATGAAGACAAAAAATGGCTACCTATTTGTGAAACAGAGACATCAACTATTTATTTAAATAGTCATCAAATCAAAAGCAAAACTCAACTCTGGTGAGAGCAAGGTCGCTTCAAGTAGTGCCTTTATTCTGTCTTCATAATGTTGCCTTTTATACAAACTAGAGAAGTCTTTTTGTTTGGGTTGTTTTTTTTTTTTTTTTTTGACCTTATAAATTTCTTTTTATCAGTTAGGAAAACCAAACTCAGAAATACCTGAGCAGAGTCCCCTTACATCTTTTTGACCGGAATTAGATTATATGTCCATTCCTAAACCAATATTTACAAAGTCTTAACTTCTATCAATTGCAATTCACCACTTGGGGCTAGCTTCTATAACCACCACTCCCCAAGGATAGGGTTATTCGAAGGAAAGTAGGTACCTGAACAAAATATAGCTTGATTTGAAAAGAGAAAGGAGAAAATCTACTACATAGTAAGCATCCAATGTCATCCAGTATGAGACAGCCCTCAGTTTCCTTTGGCTCTCTGGTCACAGCTGTCATTCAGAGCTGGCTCCATCACCCAAGCTTAGATAATATGAGCTCTTCTCTAACATCTTCATCTCAGAACTAGACAATGAAATTGTTTGGTCTTGAAGATTGAAGAAGTGGAAAAGTGATGAAGAAGAGGGTTGGAATACCTTGTCTCTGGTGACCGTCATCTCTTCAGATCCTCAAGAATCACATGATTCAGTAATATGATCAAATAAATGTTTCTTTATCAAACTAGTTTGCAAGGGACTTATGCCACTTGGACCCAAGGAGGTCATGAGTAATAAAGCAGTGCTTTAGGTGATATTCTCTGCTCCTGTGTAATAGCCCATAGCCCGTTCACCTCTCATCTCCTAAGAAAGTTCCCTGTGATGAGCAATGATTTCCTGACTCCACCCTCACCTCTGGGAATGGGCCCAGATTATTCTTAGCTGGATTAGTACATCCTACCTCCCTGGCTATGGTGACTGGTTCAAAGATCCTGAGTTGATATGAGCCAGACTCAGGACTTCTGCTCAACTTTCAGAGCAAAAAGGTTTCCAGTGATGTGACCTCACATCTGATCAAGCCAGCCTGAAGCCAGGTCCACTGTCCAGGTTAGAATCCCAATCCTGCTACTTAACTTTACTGTGCCTCAGTTTCTGCTTCTCTAAAATGGAGATATAACAGTTTTCAGAAAAGTTTTGTAAGGATTAATGAAGTAATGCGTGTAAAGCAATTAGAATAGTGCCTGACATGTACTTAGTGTTCAATAAATGCTACCTGTTACTATCTTTAATCCTTAAATTGTCAGTTACTGAGCAAATAAATACTTTTTTTTTATTTGAGCCAGTTTGTGTTGGAATTTCTGTCTCACAGAACAAAAAAACTCCTAAACTATATAGATCACATAGAGGAGATGGGGAATTATTCTCTTTTCTCCCATCTAAGACTGCTTACATATGTCCATCATGTCATTGCTACCCAGAGGAAGGGCATGGCTCAGTTAAGAAAGAGGCAGAATACAGCCAAGTGTAATAAATCTATCATGTTCTGCATGGAGCTCTAGTTCCTCCCCCAATAACTGTGTCAGAACTTTGAGTAGCTATTGGTCACTTTGTAAAGTGCTTAGCATGGGCCCTTATGCAGAGAAAACACTAATTAAAATGGTTAATCAACACAATCCCATATTTATATGTTTCATAATTTTCCTCAGAATCATTTCTCTCCTATCATGTCAAATCCACATATAAAAGCTAGTTAAAGGCCTTCTGCTATTCAGGTTTACTTTATTTTTCTCAGTTCCCCCCCAGAAAAAGTCATTACAGGAAGCAGAGAGAGTAGAAGCCATCAACCATAAATTTCGTGGCTTTCAAACACCAAATCTTCACATTTGCTCCACATTCACTCTAATGCTTTCCTCCTGGTACACTTGAAAGAGGCATTTCTCCGCCCAAGGTTAATTACTACCTCAACACTAGATTTATCCCTCCCTCAAAAGAGTCAACTTTAGGGGCACCTGGGTGGCTCAGTGGGTTAAAGCCTCTGCTTTCAGCTCAGGTCATGATCCCAGGGTTCTGAGATGGAGCCCCGCATCGGGCTCTCTGCTCAGCAGGGAGCCTGCTTCCTCCTCTCTCTCTGCCTGCTTCTCTGCCTACTTGTGATCTCTGTCTGCCAAATAAATAAATAAAATATTTAAAAAAAAAAAAGAGTCAACTTTAGAGATGTGCCAGGCAAGCCCAGAGACAAAAAAGTCAGTTCAAGATAATCCTACTCAAATAAAAATTTTTCTGTTCCTCTTCCTTCCCCTGCTGCCTTACACTGCTACCCATTCCCCCAGAAGAGTCAGAAAGAGGAGATGAATGAGAGAGAAAAAGGCAACCACACCTCTCTCCCTGTAGAAGCCTAAGTAGGAGAAGGGGATAGTTGTACACTGAATGGACTTGGAAATTTTGACTATTACAAAGGACAAGCACTATAATTTCTGATTGAGGAAGTATTTGCAACTTAAGGTGATCATAAGAGAAAAATGACACTATTAGAGTTTTCACAGAAGCAGTAGAAGATCACCTCCCACCAAATTTTAAAGGTACATTGTCTCTACACTCATTTTTTCCTATGTGCTTAATGTGCCAATTACAATCCCATAAAATGTTACATTTGTAAATTTCATCACAGTTATAACTATTTATTTGATGGATTATTATTTCATGACAGATGTCTTGTAGCTTTATCCCTAAATCAAGAATTCATGATTCCCTTCTCCTGTTAGTCTTCCAATTTCATACTATTTTCAGACATGTCATGGCCAATATCTTCTCTCAACTTCTGCTTCTGCTGTTGTTCCATCTGTGACACCTCTACTTCTTTAATTCACTGAGCTAAAGAACTTAAATTCTACTTAGCTTTAAGACCCATCTCACAGCTTTCTTTCTCCATGAATTATTTCTCACAGCTCTATGCCCCACTATCTTCTTGAAACTTCTCTAATATTCACATTTTCAAATATTGACTTATCTTTCCAACAGTATTATACTATCTTTTTGAGTACAGGCTAACTCTTATATAGGGCGGCTAGATGGCACAGTTGGTTAAGCAACCACCTCTTGGTTTCAGCTCAGGGCATCATCTCAGGGTCCTGAGATGGAGCCTCAAAATGGGCTCTGTGCTTAGGGCAGAATCTGCTTAAGATTCTCCCTCTCTCTCTGTCCCTCCCCTCTCCCCAACTCTCTCTCTCTCTTTCAAATAAATAAACCTTTAAAAAAATTTATTGGTTTCCCCAAAGCAATATTTTTAAGAGTCTACTTTAGGTCAAACACTAAGCATGGATTAAAAAATATGTATGGATTTTGACATAATGTCACCTACAGGGTATCTTGTACATACGGTGGAACCAGTCACTGGTGTTCCAAATGTGCATTTTGTTTTATGAGGCTTATTCTATTCTGTCCTTCTATTCTGATTGAAAGCAAGTCCAAACAACATTGTGCTGCACTTAAATTCTGTACGTTTTATTGTCCAGGAGTTTCATAGCTTCTGGGTCTGTGTGTTCATTTTCAGACTGTCATTAGAAAGCAAAATTCATGGGGCTCCTAGGTGGCTCAGTTGGTTCCAACTCTTGATTTTGGCTCAGGTCATGATCTCAGGGTCATGATCTCAGGGTTGTGAGATGGAACCCCTTTCCTGATCAATTTTTCATGATCTCTTCCTCTTATTTTTCTTCTCTTTGTTATTCATCATACTTAAAAAATATTGTTTATAACCAACAGAAGTTTAACATGCATAATACCAAAAATAAATGTATAAAAAACAATAGTTTGAAGAAAATATGCTGAAATGCTGAGAGTAATTGTGTGGATATTTATTCCAACTATGAGCATTTTGTTCTTTTTGTTTATTTTTTTTTATTTTTTTTTTAAAGATTTTATTTATTTATTTGACAGAGAGAGAGAGAGAGAAATCACAAGTAGGCAGAGAGGCAGGCAGAGAGAGGGGGAAGCAGGCTCACTGCTGAGCAGAGAGCCCGATGCGGGGCTCGATCCCAGGACCCTGAGACCATGACCTGAGCCGAAGGCAGAGGCTTAACCCACTGAGCCACCCAGGCGCCCCTCTTTTTGTTTATTTTTGATAAGAGTTCATTAATGAGTATATATACATGTATAACAAAGACCTAATTACTGAGTTAACTTTATGAAATGTATACTATCCCCTTTCCTTTTACTGGACTTTAAATCTAAATAAATACCACCCTTCTTTTTATCTTACTATTATTGTGTATTTATTTAAGTATGTCAAAGGGGAACTGGGAAACATTATTTCAGGGACGCAGCTAATTGTATTCATGGTATTTAAAGAGATTATTTATGAAAATCTCCAGTAATGCTTTATTCCTTTGATGAGGAAAGCACTGAGCTAAGCCAAACCATTTTTTAATCAAGCATACTTAAGAGACAACTTGCCCACATGATGATAACATCAAAATAAATATTTCAATTGCCTAAATAAATGCATTAAAAAATCCTTTTGGACATCTCAAAAACTATTTCCATCACTGAAAATACAAAAGTACGTATCTGGGCCACGTTCATAGTTGTTCATTTTAAATGTGATGCATTGTATCGTGTTTCATCTCAACTTAAAAGTTCAGATAAATATAAAATTATTTACATTGTTAAATTAAAGAGACATAAAGTTAGTTGTATTTTTCGAGAAAATCACAAAGCACTAACATAATATGAGTGGTTGAATATCTGATGTTCCTTTCCAATGTGTTAGTGTTGACTTTCAAAGTTTTCCTACATTTTTAGTTGTATCTCTTACCTCTGGGCCATATCTCTCTCTCTGTTTTGTTTTTATTTCTCTTTTTTGTCTCTGTTAAATTTCTATCTCTTTGAAGCCTCTACCTACTTTGAAGTTTAGCCTGGGGTAGCATTTTGTTTTGCAAGCCAAGCACTAACCTGGAAGAGATGATCACAATCATGTTATAGTGTGAAGGTTTCTTCCCTTTAAATATTTCATGCATATAAACCTTACCACGCACTCACAGTGTTTTGTTTATCTCAGTACAGAAAAATATAATATAATGCCTGCCTCCTTTCTCTCAAGAAGTTCTTCACAGTGAGGAGAAAAGCATGCACTATACATAAATTCTAAAATGCACTAGAATTAAGACTTAAAAGCAGAATTTTTGAATATTCAAGCAACTTGAGCTAACAAAACTGCAATGAGAACTACAAAAGAAGTATTAATGGAATTATTCAAAGGCATTCTTTGAGACATTTAAGAAGTTACATTTTCATTAATTGCAGTAAAAGAATAAAAGGATAATTAATGCTGAAATACAATCTTTAAAATTTTTAGTTTTCACTATTTCCTATAATGATAAAATAATAACAATAATAAGCCTAATGAACTAAAATATTTTACCATCTTGCACTAATGAAAATTATGTATGCATTTTAACACTTACTAATTTCACAAATTTTCCAAGTGCCTACTAGATTTGAGGTTATTGAGCTAAGATTTAGGGATACAGTAATGAAAGAGATATGGTCCCTACTCTTGGTAAAATTTCAGAAAGACAAGTAAACCAGTAATTTCAATATAATATGGTTAATGTTACAATGGTATCAAAGTTACATGTGGAAATGAAACCTATCCCAGTTTTAAAGGTTTGGGAAAGGCATTTGGGTGAAGGTAGAAGACAAACTGAGACCACCTCTCTATAAAAAAAAAAAGCATTTATTTAACAGTGGAGAGTAACCCTATATTGAGACAGTATTTATTTTGTCAACAAATAGGTGAAATAGTTATAAATAGTTATAAATAATGTAGCATTTAAGTTAAGAAAAAAGGAAAGACTAAGAAACAGATGCTATTAAGAGGGAACTGAAACACAAAGATGAAGAAGAAAGAAATTGGGTGGTTAAGTAAGGGAAACTCCTCCTAATTCTTCTATTAAAAATACCTTTTAATAATCAAACATGTAACAATGAAAATGTGACTTCTCATAGTTCTCACTGCAGTTTTGTTAGCTCAAGTTGCTTTAACCTTCAAAAATTCTGTTTTTAAGTATTAATTCTAGTGCATTTTAGACAATATTTATTTTGTCAACAAATAGGTGAAATAGTTATAAATAGTTATAAATAATGTAGCATTTAAGTTAAGAAAAAAGGAAAGACTAAGAAACAGATGATATTAAGAGTGAACTGAAACACAAAGATGAAGAAGAAAGAAATTGGGTGGTTAAGTAAAGAAAACTCCTCCTAATTCTTCTTTTAAAAATACCTTTTAATAATCAAACAAGAAACAGAAGCACAAATTCCATCTTCAATGAAGGCAGGAAACAGAATACATCTGCAACCCCATTCATAATAGATTATAAACTTAGAAAGCAGATGAAGAAATGGAATATGACTTAGCAGAAGGGAGAGAGTTCAAATCCATATGCTTATGACAAAGAATCCCAATGCAAAACATTCCAGTTTGTTGTTCCGATCTCCTGAAAGTCTCAGTAATCAGAGATGTCTGGTATCTCTGAAGGCAGACATGTCAAGGCTGAGAGACAGCAGGAATATTTATAAATCTTTAAAAGAAGCAGTAAAACTCTGTTTGTCTCCTCTCTCTGCTTTTGGGTAACTCATCATCAAGGAAGGAAATGGATTTCTTTTTTTTTTTTCCTAAGAGAAGTTGAACCTGACTTATTTCAGACTTAGAAAACAAGACCAACAGTAATTCTGGAACAAGATATTGGACTTAATTTCTGGATGGTGTTGTGGGGAGAGTAGGATGGAATTTAGCAAAAATCTCCTTACTCGGTTGTGAGTTAAACAGCTCTTGGATTTATCCAGCCCCCAAATGCCAGCTGTCAGACTTACAACTTCAGAGCAGGAGCCTGGAGGATCTTTCTCTAGGAACACTAAACCCCCGACAAATATTATATAGGTCCACCAGTCCAATGAACAAATCTGCCCCAACACAAAAAAAGCTTCCAACCCCTCTATTAATGCTTCACTCTTGAATAAATGTTTATCATTAGAGAATATTAAGGGACAGTCAGAAACATGAAAGACAATGACCAAAACAAACTATGAATACACTTCAGAGAAACCTAAGATGATACAGGGAAAAAAAAAGAAAAAAAACCTGGAAGGAACCATGATCAGTATTCTCAAAAGATGAGATGATTTACTTCTATGAAACAATGTTAAGAGTCTATGAAAAATAGGAATAACCAGAAAACAAACGAAAAAAGTGTTCCTGGAAATAAAATTATTCAATAAATGGATTAGAACGTAAAGTCAAGAAAATCTCATAGGAAAAAGAATTTAAAAGCCAAAAATTATGGTAAATAGAAAAACAAAAAAAGAAAATTAGAAAATTGATCCAAGATGTCCTACATTCAACATGTACCTATTCCAAAAAGAATTAATAAAGAAGAGAATGAGGAGAAAATTTTCCCCTCCTGAAAAGTAAAAGATGAAGAGGAATATTTCCCAGAATGAGGAAAATAATCTCTATATAGCCAACTAAATATTCAATAAATTAATAAGGGCAGAGGGACTTAAGCCAGCTAGTTTTATTATGAAATCTCAAAAAAAAAAAATCCTAAAAGCTTCCAGATTCTTTTAAAAAATGAAATTACATAAAAACACTGGGAATGGAGTTCTCAACTACAAAATTAAATGCTAGAAGACAAAGACCATGCCTTCACGATTTTTTATAAAAAAGTTCTTAATGCTAAATTCTATAGCCAAAGTATCAACAGGTAAAATAAGGTAAAAATTGGGACTTTATCCTTTTCCAGGAAGCTAATGGAGAAATTTCTCTTCCAAAATGTGTGATTAAGCAAAGAAGAAAAAGCATGAGTCCTGAAAAATTGGGGTCAAACAGGGGTGATACATGAAAGAAATTCCACGGTCAAGGGCGAGCGTAGACAGCAATTGTATCAGATTAGAGGAGAATGGATGGTTTCAAGAGAAAAATCTTCCATTAAAAAAGGAAATGAAAGATTATTTGATAGGTTTAAGAGGTATAAAATGTATTGAGAAACTTTGCAGAACTACTGGAACAGTAGAAAACTTAACTCCTGCTTTAAAGAAACAAAATAAATGAAAAATGTAAAGCAATGATTAACTCCAGGAAAAATTTTAAAGTGCAGATAAAGAGCCTATGACCATACCATTTAGCTCAGCAATGGAAAAGGTTTGCAGAGTCATATTAATAATTCTAACTATGGTTTTTAAACATTGAATTATAACTATATTGGGTTGATACAGGAATGATAAGGGACTAAAAAAAGTTCTATCTACTTTAAGAGAAAGAACATTTAAAATATCTAAAATGAATGCACCAAAAGCTATCAAACCTTCTACAGTATTTAGGAATATGTAAGTAAACGCCATAAAATTATAGAAAAGTTCAAAATAGTTACCTTTAAGTAGTAGTGAGAGCAAGGAAACTATGAAAGGAGGGGATGTTTGGTTTAATTTGTTTGTTAAAACTTTAAAAAACTATGTGAATGTGTTACTTGGATAATAGGAAAAAACATTCAGTATAATAAAAAATGTTACAGGATATTTAGTATGGTTGACCATATAGCTCTACACAGAAAAAGTGGAAAGCAACACAGCTAACCCTCCTATTTTCTATCAGTTCTTTCACTGTGTGGCTGGCCTTTCAACCAGAACATCATCTATTAGTGAATCACCAGCAATTTAATTCCGTAAACACATTCTTTCATCAAGTCTCCGATCTCAGCACAGGCATAAATCCAAATTGTTTAGGAGTTTCAATCTGGTAAATGTTGACAAAAGTCTCAGGATATTTCTATAAGATATTTACAAGTAAAACAAGGAGGAAACATAGGTCTATTTCTTTGGAGGGTATTACATAACATGTGTTTTTCTGTTCATCATTTATAAATGATGAACCGTCTATAAGAATGTCCATTTTCCTTATTAAAGATAGTCCTGCACTGCCAGGGGATCTCCTGATCAACCTGACTAACAAACTACTCCAGATATTTTATATGTATTTCCAGTTAAGCTTATTTTTAGAAGTTAGTATGTGCCAGGGTTCCTGGGTGGCTCAATCAGTTAACTGTCTGATTTCAGCTTGGGTCGTGATCTCAGGGTCCTGGGATGAAGCCACACATAGCCTCTGCACTTAACGGGGAGTCGGCTTGAGATTCTCTCTCCCTCTCCCTCTCCCCCTCCCCAACCCCTCTCTCACTCAGTCTCTCCAAAATAATAAATGTTTTTTTAAATGTTCTTTTAATTAAAAAAGTCAGTAATGTGCCAAAATTTCTAATAAATTAGTTACATGTATTTCCTTTAATTACTATAGTCTTGTGAGATAAACATTCTATTGACCGCAGAGGCTTAAGGTTATATGACCATCCATGGTCACACAATTATGAACACAGCCTGGTCCTTCTGCCACTTCCTCAGAAGATGGGAAAAACTCTTTTCAAGTCAGTATGTAATGTTACAAGGTTTCTAAATATTTGTTGAGTAATCTTGATCTGTGCATGAATATCAACAGAGATTAAATGTTCCTTTTACTCAGAAGATTTATTAAATCTAATTTGATACATTTAATCTGTTTATGCCTCTGTTTACCAACACAGTCAAATCTAAAGAAGCAAGAACATGGCTAAAGGAATATTCAGCTTAATAGAGTCCAAAACTGGTTTCTATCTGCTAAAGTATCTAGAGGAACATAGAATCATGTCTGCAACTTACTCTGAAATGCATCAAAAAATCAGATGGATTGGTGAAGAATAGAAAAAAAAGGATAGATGATAAAACATGCATAATAAAATGTTGATTGTAGAAGATACAGATGTTTACTGTAAAATTGTTTTAGTTTTTCTATTTTCTATTAGGAAACTTTCATAATAAAATATTGGAAGAACTAAATCATTTGGATCACACTAATAGAAATGTAATGAGAGCTACAAATTAGAGTCACAAATATAATTTCACATTTCCTGTAGGCACATTAAAAAATGAGAAAAAGAAACAGGTAAAATTAATGTTAATAATATATCTTATTTAACTCAATGCATTCAAATATTACTTTCAACACGTAATCAATAAAACATTAATGAGAAGTTTTATATTCTTTTTTCATAATAAGTCTTCAAAATCTAGTATATATATTCCACTTAAAGCACATCTCAATTCAAGCTAACCACATTTCACATACTAAACAGCTACATGTGACTGCTGGCTACTTTATTACCAGTGCAGATCTCCACATAAATACATTGCTACTGTGTTCATAAATTTATGTGAAGCAGCCACATAGAGCAAATATAGTAAAAGAAAAAAATAATTTCAAAGAGAATTATGATGTAATAAATTATGAGCACTTTACAGCAAATCTCTTGGCTGGAAAAATATTTACCTAAAAGTTTTATCTTTCAAAATAAATATCCTAATACTATTTTTCTGTTTATTCCTGAGAGTATGAAATAATCTGTTTGACAAGTGAATATGTAATCAAGACTTAAATCACATTTTTAAAAACTACAATTCTTTCCTCCCTCTACTCATCTTTATTTTTCCACAGTTGTATACATAACAGTGTTAAAACACACACACACACACACACACACACACACACACACACAACAACAACAACAACAACAACAAAAACCAAAAACCTTTTTTTCCAAATCTTAAATACTTTGTCTGGGTGGCTCAGTCAGTTAAGCATCTGCCTTCAGTTCAGGTCATAATCCCAGGTCCTGGGATCAAGTCCCACATCAGGCTCCCTGCTCTGCAGAGAGCCTGCTTCTCCCTCTGCCCCTCCCTGCCACACCGCCTCCCCCCCCACCCCCCAACCCCCCCTCTGCACTCACTCGCACACGCGCTCTCTCTCTCTCTCCCTCCCCCTTGCAAAAATAAATAAATAAAATCTTTAAAAATATATATATATTTGCTAGATTTGTGGCATTTCCTCCGTTTCTCTTTCTAAACATCTACTATGATAACATACTTCTCAATACTAATATTCAGCACACCCCAGAAATAAAAGTAGAAAGACAAATACTGACATTGTATTAGATGATCCAATTTCTCTGTTATTTTAAGACCAGTAGTTTTCTGGCAAAGTTGGAATTTCTAAGATCAGAAATAACAGAATCATTGATCTTTCTCTAGAGAGTGAGACTATTATCCAAAATCCTAATGATCATAAAAATAAAAAGTCTCTTCCTCAGCATATCTATTGGGAAAATTTTAATGAAGAGTTTTTGTCCTATTCCCTAGTGGCTTAAAGCAAATATGATTATAATTCCCCAATTTCTCACTGAGAAGACAAATAACAGTTTTGAAATAGATTAGATTAATATGATACACTAAGATCAATATGATTTAGCCAATTAAATGAGTTTTATAGATAGAAATGCATTAGGGGACAAAGCACATCCCCATTAAATTTAAAGCTGAAGGCAAACTGCATCTAATGACTGGATGCTAGTGTCCAAAGGCCAGGAGTTTGGGACAACCCAGAAGCTGGAGCTGAGATGGCTCCAGAGCTCCCTAAAACATCATTTCATCTCCTTTTCAATTATAGCACAGTTCAGGTTCTCCCTCTGTCCAAACCTGCTTTTTTCACTCTCTCACAGGCGCTTCTAAGAGCGCTTTCTAATAAACTTACTTCTTACAAATGTCCTCCTCAGACTAATTCTGGCCAGTAGGCTGTGAGCTTCAGTGAGAAGTCATTTCTACCCCAGCCATTAATTGTATACGTGAGTTCTCAGTCTCTTTTCTCCTTCTGCCAACACCTCACGTGTCACTTGTTCCAAATGATATAGCTACAAGCGGTGAGACCTAGTCCACTGGCAACTGTATAGAAAAAAACTTCTCCCCTCCTTGCCTCCTGTTGACCTATCTTAGATAAGCCTTTGTGAGTGACAAGCAAACCTTTATGTTATTCTGAAACACCTGGCCTCTCTTGGCTAACAGTATCCATAAGCATACACTTCTCTTTTGGATAATGTATTTTCTTGGGAACAAATGAAAGTCAGTTTCCTGGATTGCATTTCCCAACACAAAATGAATCCAGAAATTCTGTGATATTCACTTGGACAACTAAGAAAACATTTTCGCCACCATTCTTACATTTCTTTTCTTACCTTTGAGTTCTCAAAATTTTATAGTGAAAAATATTTGGAGATTTTTTTCTGTAAATTTGGAAGTTCCAGATTTTATACATATTAGTAAAAATAAAATGGAGAAAATACCACCTTAGATAATGACTATGAGAATGAAATAATGTATCTGAAAACCTCTAATATATTGTAGACAATAAATCTTACTATCCTTTTTGTCTTCCTCTCCTGTAATTAAAAATGTCAGTTAAATACAGCATCACTTTGGTTTTACCAGCTTGATAGGATGTTGCCACATGGATAACCTCAAAAGAAAGATCCTCTAAAATTCAGAGTAAATAAAGCAATTAGTCCCAGACATCAATGGCACGGTTTTACTTCACAAGTGAGTAAACAGTGTCTACAGAGTTCTGTTATTTATAAGTAGAAGTTCACACTGATGTTTGTAAGTAAAATCACTTGTAATTTTCTGCTATTAGCTCCTCATTTTCTTTCTCTCGTTGTAAAGTAATTCAGCTCTTTACCTTTCACCCTGTTGTAGAATACTTCCGCATGTAGAACAGTATGTTGATGGTTTAGAACTGGTTTGGAGCAGGAGTTACAAACTAAAGTGCTAATGAAGCCCAGAAAGGGATTGTAACTAAGTAAAGTGAACCAGGTTTAAGAAAAAAAGAAAAGTAACACATAGTTCTCTAAGCTGTCTTTAACTTTCTCAATTTTTAGAGCATGGCTACTAACATCCAGGTTACAGCCTTTAAATACCAGTCCTCACTCAAAGGAGCCAGGATTCCTGAAATGGCAGATTCTATGTCTGGGAAAATGTACATGATGAGATTGGGACAGTTTGTCCAACAGGTAACAAAAGAATTTTGAAAATTCACTAGGGTGAAGTCAAATTAAGCAACAGACAGAAAATTATAAACCTTAGTAAAAACAGTAACCTCTATGGACTGAAACATAAGAAATGTGTTTAATTACATGAGTTCATAATACTAAAAACTATAAATCAGTCTCAAATGGGGGTGCTAATTATTTTGAGAAACTCATAAATAGAGGAAAAGAATCAAGCATTTATTCAGCCTTTCCTGTAAGAACTGTACCACTACATAAACAAATAATAGACAAGAGGATGTTTTTCTTATTAGAGGGATTTCATGTATTGAATGAAAACAGAATAGTTTAATTAGACTATCAACATTTTGCAATCTTTATTGAATTGATGGGTCCTGGCACTGAACACATACCAATGAGAGAGAGAACCTGAGATTTTGTGCCTCTTGATAGAATATACCACTACCGATGAAATATTATTTCCAAAAAGAATTTTTTTTAAAGATTTTATTTATGTATGTATTTGACAGACAGAGATCACAAGTAGGCAGAGAGGCAAGGCAGAGAGAGGGAGGAAGCAGGTTCACCACTGAGCAGAGAGCCTGATGCACGGCTCAATCCCAGGACCCTGGGATCATGACCTGAGCTGAAGGCAGAGGCTTTAACCCACTGAGCCACCCAGATGCCCATATTTCCAAAAAATTTTAAGCCAGTTTACAAGAAATACAGACAATAGAGGAACATGCTAAATTGTATCAGAGTAAATCAGCAAATTTCTAACTGTGACAAATACAAAACAATCAACTAGGTTTATTGAACAAAAAAATAGTCAGAAGAATGACACAGAGAGGGAGAGGGATTGAAAGAGAGAAAAACAGATATGGAGAAGGGAGAGGCCATACATTAGAAATTATTTTAAAGTCAGCAATCGATTACCTCATGTAGACCTTATTTTAATCCTGATTTAAACAAAACATGTCAATTGGAAATTTTAACACACTGGATAATTTATATATAAATGCTTACTGCTAAAATTTCTGTGTGACTATAGTATGATTACATGATTGTCTTATATAAGTGTTCCTATATTTTATTGTTATATGCTAAAATACAGATAAAATCAGAGGGGGTCAGGGATTTTTTTTTTTTTTTTTAAATAACACAGTGGAGGGAAGTGGGTGGCAGGTATAAATGAAACAAGATTGGACTTAAGTAATGACAGTTAAAGCCATGAAATAGGGTCATGGAGTATTATTTAATTATACTATCCACTTTCCTACATGTTTGAAATGTTTTATAATATAAGACTTTTAAAATTGAAAAAAAAATCTGAAATAAAGAACTACAGAATGGATTTAAGAAATATCTCAGTTTTGAGAGCCTGGGTGGCTCAGTTGGTTAAGCATCTGCCTTTGGCTCAGGTCATGATCTCAGGGTCCTGAGATGGAGTTCCACGTTGGAGTCCCTTCTCAGCAGGAGCCTGCTTCTCCCTCTCCCTCTGTCTGCTGCTCCCCCTACTTGTACACTCTCATTCTCTCTCCCTCTGTGTCAAATAAATAAATAAAATCATTAAAAAAAGAAAAGAAATATCTCAGTTTTGCCTTAATTCTACTGTAAGCAAAACAACAAAATGAGTATGATGGTAAAAGGCAACTGCCTCCCATCCACGGATTTAGGACAGTGGAGACTGGCAGGGACTGTGCAGATTGAAGGGTGCATGCCCATTGCAAGAGGAATGCCCATGGTCCACACTATGTATGGCAGCCAGGTGGATAATGATAGATTTCTGATGTTTTCAGAAATGCTCTAAGTCGATATATGTAGTAAAATTATGTTTGGTGTTAAGTGTTGACAACTAATGCAAATTTCTTTTAAATCATTCTATGGGTAAGTACTATACGGATCAAACAGAACATGCTATTTTGCAAACTCGGGTTTATAAGGAATCATCACAGTACCTTAACAACTGGCTTCCTCATTATCAAAGGGGAAATCACTTGTCATAAAACACCAACAGCTAAGTCTCATGGAATACTGCCAGGAGCCCCTTGTTTGCGCTACACGCCTTTGATTCACCCCATTCTGCCATGTCCAATTGCTTTTTCTGGGCCCAGTCTCTCCAGATTGAACCTTTGGCTGGAATGAGGACTTGACTCTTCACTCCAAATCCCCTCCTGCAGACAGTATTAGTGGGACCTTCAGAGTCTCAGGATGCAATCCAGCACCGCTTTCAGTGAAATTTTCATAAACCCTCATCTCTGTTCAGTATCAAAAGCTCCTTGCCTGTCCAGAAGGCCTGTTTGGTAAGAGGTTAGTTTACAGCTATCCTAAATATTAATTAATGTGACTTTACTAAATACAAAACACATCTTTTCCTCATTCTCATTCAAGGCTAGCTTTCTTCTGGCCTTCACAAAACACTGAACCCCTTTAGAGAGTTACACACTACTTGTTTATAACCCATTCAGTTGGAAAATCACTATTTAGGTGAGTATAAACACTTCTAATAACTGACCATCAGAATGACGCAGCCAGAGTACATCTGCTCCCGCATGTACGAATAGTGATGTCATAAGCTCTCAAATATCTTCTTATTAGTACTTACTCCTTGTTTGCTGTTCTTGAGACTGGATATAGTCATACAAATGTTGATTTTTGTTAGATTTAATTTGTCTAAATGTTGCTCCTTGTAATAAAACTCGGTGTACTGATGTTAGATGCTTAAAATGTCACTAAGAAAAATAGATAAATTCATAGTGGTAGAGATATTTACCATCAAGATTTTCTGAAATATAGACCAGTTTGTTAATGCAAAGTTTAACAGAACTGCTTTCCTGATTCCCTACAAACTGCTTCTCCACTATTCCCCATTCTTCACCCTTGCCATGTGTTGAAACACAAACCCCTAATTTTATGTGTTGGAGTATTTGGGACCAAAAAAAAAAAAAAAAGATAATGAGTTTGATCAACATCTTTAGCACTTTAAATATTTTAATATCTAAATATATATAAGTAAAACAAGTTGGAACATTGTATGTAAAATATCCTCTGCTTATGTTAAGAGGGTATTTAAGTTACCTATATCTATTATTGTCTCAACAATAAAAGAAACTTTAAAATTTGCTTAAATCATAAATCATTTATTTATTTGTGGTCATTCTTCTAATTTCCAGAGCCCAGCTATGAGGCTTTGGTGCTCTCACACTGCCTGATGTTGGGGGAGGTATGAAAGCTTCAAGCATACCCTAATTAAAAGAGTTTTAGTTCATGTCTCATTTAGAATTGGTTTTTAGTAGCAATTATTCTCTCCACTAAATACTTTTTTTAGCACTGTTAAAAAACCAAACAAATAGATATTCTTGTATAAGAGATTCTCAAAACATAACTGCAGGATAAGATCAGTGGAAGATCCATTAACAAAAGTTTTGGATGTGTGGAGGGGTGTAGTGTGTGTGTGTGTGTGTTCTGGTATAATTGCTTTGTCACTTGTGTTTTGTTTTTTTCCTGTTTTTCTGAAAAAAAATTCAATTTGTCCTTGTTTTGTTAGCTTAAGCTAAAAAAATCTCTACTTAACAAAATCTCTAGGACTGTAGCAATTCAACTGTCCTTACATTTAAATTAAGCATTTATTGGCTCATACGCTCAAATTAGTAAAAAGAGAGAGAGAGAGAGAGACATAATACAAAATAGAATGTGCTAGAAAAGAAACATTTTAGACCCTATTAAGAGGTTCTAAAAAGAAAAGAGGTTTAATTATTTTCCATATATTAAAAAGACTCAGATATACATATGTATTTATAAAGGAGAAGTTTAGTTTAAACTAAAATGCTTCTTTTGGCAAGCATCATATACTTTATTATGAAGGCATGATTTATTTCATGCTGATTGAAAGTTATTTTTGTAAGAGTTGCAAGGAGATGTCTTCCTCTTCTCTTGAGTTTTACAATGAAAACTGTTCTCTTTTTTATTTTGTTAAAAATATCTTCTTATATATGAGTATACCTAGCTATAAAGCATGATACATCTTTCATATGTTATTTACTTGAGTGAGAATTTTAAGCAAATAACAATATGTATTCTACTAGAAAAGAAGGAAAAAATAAAGATGACCAAATCAGACCTTAAAGAAGGCATTTATAAAATGATCTCATCCTCAGTGGACTACGCATGCCCTATTGTCTTAGCAGTGAACATTGCTCCCAAATCAAGAGATATTCAGAAGACCCAAGAAGTTGTGGAATAAAGAGAAACATGAGAGATTCTCACTAATGGTTTTCAGAGGGACACTACATGGAAGGTATTAAAAAATAACTATACAATTCTCTATTCCTTTTTTAACTGCTATGCCCTCCTCTACCTACACAAGTATGCCAAAACAACAAGATAGTACTGTTCCTAGAAAATATTAGTTACAACAAATGTCACTCTTGACCATTTCTCATTTGTATCTCTCTTATAATGTGCCCATGGCAAGGGTTAATTCCAGTAAATTGGTGCAATGGATTTAATCTGACATTCAGAACACTGCTCCAACCAACATCGATCTTTTGTTCCTAGCTTATACTTTTAAACAGCATATCTGAAATATCCCAGGGGAGACAGAGCTGAGAGAACACAATAACAGAGAAATCTGAGCCTTAACAAGCTGCAAATTTTCATATATGTTCTAAGCCAACAAAATAAAATTTTAATATCAAGGGCTTGTCAAAATGTATCATCTGCACTAAAGACAAAAAATGATAAAATAAATACAGGCATTAGAAAACTCATAAGCAAAATTTTCCAAAGTTTCTTCGGAATCAAAAACACTCCAAAAAGTAATATGATAATATTTATGAATTAAGAACAAATATCAAGTTTCTGGGGAAAAACATGTCAAATGTTGAAATATAAAAGGAAAGAAACTCAGCACAAAATGAAGATGATGCGTTTGGCACCACAGAGACACAAACACTTTGTGTGTTGGCAGGTGCTGCAAGGGAAGCCTGTCTGGGAAGGTGTGCAACAGAAGACTGAGGATTTCCAGACGTGTCGGAGATGGCAGCAGTTGTCAAGGAGACATGCAGAAACTAGAGGCGAGTGTGACATGGAGAATGCCTGGGTAGGAAATGTGGTACAGAGGAGGGGTGGCTACCTGCTCCACAGACAGTGTGGACACTGTGCCACCACGCACTTGAATCTTTGATTCAGGAAGGCCAGGGATACAAGACTTGAAAGAAGAACCGGAAATGAAAATTTTTAAATGTGAAAGATTGAAGAAGGAACCTCAAATAAGAGTCTGGTGGGTCAGGATGGCACCCAGTTTCCTCGGTGAGTCTAACTGTCCTCACAGACCACTCTAAAGATGTTATTTATTTATTCATTCAATCATTCATTCATTCATTCATTCATTTAGAGAGAGCATGAGTCAGAAGAGGGGGCAGAGAGAGAGAATCCCAAACAGACTCTGCACTCAGGACAGAGCCCGACTCAGGCTCACTCCTACAACCCTAAGGTCATGACTTGAGCTGAAATCAGGAGTTGGATGCTTCACCAATGGAGCCACCCTGGTGCCTCTTCTCATAGAACACTCTAAAAAAGATGGCAGTTGGATCAGGGAATTGTTTCCTCATGACAAATACACGGTCATAGTAAGCATCTTAATGGGAAGTGCTTCCCTATCAAATTTCAAGTCACAGGTGGATGGTTTTGGACAACTGGCATAAACTAACCAGAAACAAGTGCTAAGAATGAAATAAAAAAGATTTTTTTCAGTTTATAAACTTGCTTTAACTTAGAAACTAGTGGTTGTGTCCACTGGGAATCTTGGGTGTCTCTAAGAACATGACTACTTTACCATTTATTGGATACTGGAGATCCGTTGTTGTGTATGGGTGTTGGGTTGCAACTGTAATAGGCTTATGGGCTCTATTAACTGCCCAGAGCATTTACAAAGAGAGCACACGGGAAGTGTGAAGTGGATTAATGCAACTAATTTCAGCTAATGAACAAAGAGAACTATATACTCAATGAAGGATGCTTGAGGTTTCAGCCGCAAAAAAAGACTCCAAACGTACACGTGCATCTGACGGAGACTTCTCTGGCTGAGACAGAGCAAAAAATAACCATGACCTTTAATTTCTGAAAGTTTGACTATAAATGATTAAAGGATTTAATTTGGGTCTTCAGTTTCTCCCTGAAAATACAGTAATAGGAGGAGTTATATTGTTCAAACTCAAAGCAGATGTATATTGTTGGCATTATCTTACTTACATAAATTTTATTCTATCGTTAAGGCTCATTGCCTAGTCTCAGAAGAATTATATTGGACAACATGACGAGGCAAAGTTTAAAAAAAGAAATCAAATAAACGGTGAATTCTTCAGTCTAGGGAAGGTTTTCTCATCCTCAGTGCTATTGACATTTTGAGCAGATAATTCTTTTTCAGGGAATGCCCCATGCATTGTAAAATGTTTAGCAGGATTCCCTGGCCTGTAGCCACTAGATGTTTGTAGCTCTATCTTCCCCCCATCCCCCAGTTGTGACTACTAAAAATGTCTCTACATATTGCCAAATATTCCCTAGAGAACAAAATTCTTCTGATAGAAAACCTCTGGCCTGGAGTATAGTGTGGCCTTTAGGTTAATTTAATTAATGCCAGGCTCTGGCTCATTTCAGAGCCTTTTTAACAGAAAAAGCTAAACTGTTAACCAAAACACACAAAGAAAGTGGGCTTTTCAGGAAACAGCCTCATGAAGATAGAAACTGGATTGCCCTGAAATTTTCTGTTTTCCTTTTCCAAGGGAAAATACCATATGCATACTTAACCACACAGAGAGTGATAAGCGTAACAGGTCATGGGAACCAAAGCAAGAACCATTTTCTACCCCTTTCTCCCCAAATTTCTGCCCAGTCTCCTATAGAATAGGAGCCAAGAAAAAATGAGTGCCTTATTGCATTGGTGAAACTGGAACTAAGTAATGCCATTCCCTCCATTACCAGATTATATAGTTTCAAGAGCCAGTGATTGGGAATCGAAGGGATCCCTCTCACTATTACACTTAATAACACACCCAAGGAATTTTTGGTGTCTGCCCCCACAGCCCTGGACTTGGTGATTTGAAGGACCTAGTTAGCAAGGGAGAAGTGCTTCGAATAAGGAAGGTAGTCATGCTCCAGGTAACTGGAAGCTAGGACAGCCCTCAGCCAGTGAAGACTTCACCTATCCCTGAATCAAGACGCAGAGACGGAGGTTACTCTATTCATCAGAGACACTGATTCCTATTACCATGGGGGTCAGAGTAATAATTCTCCTACTGTCTCACAAATTTGGAAAGAAGTTCTTGGCTATAGCTGCATTCTTGACTCCTTAGGACTTAGCTGCTACCAGGCAGTTCCTGTGGGCTCCAGTAATACTGTCTTATCCCCTTTGCCTTTTCAATTTTAGCTTTCCATAATTGCTAGTCCCTTCTGCTCTACAGTTTCCAGAGTAAAAGCCAAAACTGTTGCAATGAGCTGCAAGAATCTTCACGGTGTGTCTATCACTTCTGTTCGTCCTGTTACGTCTGATTTCTTCCCCTACCAGCCGTCCCCTCATTCCCTCCATCCCACCTACACAGATCTCCTCAGTGTTGCTAAAACACAGCAGCACCCCCTGCCCTGGGGTTTCGTGCTTACTCTTCTCTCTACCTGAAATGCTTTTCCCTGATGCCTGGGCTCATCTTCAGTATAGTCCAGTGGAGAAGGAAAGATGGGAAGGGAGGACATGAAGCCAGTGGAATAGATGAAGGAAGGTGGGCTGTGTGGTGAGGACGGGTATGTGAGCTATCCTACACCCCCTACTTCTGTTATGTTTGAATTTTCCATTATAAAAAGTTGAAAAGAACCTCTGGGGTGGGATCGGAGGCGTGTGCTTTAGCACGTAGCCCGCGTGGTGCTCAGTATGAACCTTGTTCTGGTGCCTGTGAAACTTCCTCTCTGCTCCGCAGAGTAGGAGGTTGCCACATAGCTTTGGTTGCAGTTTCTCCTCATTCCTCCTGGTCGCGTTCTGCTCAGGAGCCTCTCCTTACAAGTTCCTGCCACACTCTTAGAATCTTTTCCTCTCTGATTTTCACCTTGGCTGTTTGTCCAGTGTGCCAGCTCTTTATCTTCTTTAATAAGCCTTATAGTTTTCTTCAAAGCCTTTTGCCAGAAGATCAGCGGGCATTCTGTTCTGCTCTCACATAATCACAGAGTGCCTGGGCCAACAAGATAAACACAGAATATGCCCTTCAGGTCACTGGAAACACTCCCTCCGTGTTTACAGTTCTGACTTTACAGATGATCTACAGCTTTTAAGGCACCTCCTGCTAAATTGCCACAACAAAATGTCCTGAAATTTTTCTCTTGAACTTGCTGACGCCGAGGATGTTAGATACTCCTGGGACCCAAGAGGGCTATAATCCTGTAGCACATAGCAAACAGCTGTTAGTTTATGAAGGTGTTGCTAATTAACAATTTGTATCAGCTAAATGTCGACTAGAACACTTCCTAGGCACCATAAACACACAAAGGCGGTGGAGCCAAATTTTCCTAATTCTGGACATCTTGCCTGCTCTTCTCTGATGGGCTCCTTTTTCTTTTTCTTTTTCTTTTTTTTAAGTACTATTACAGTGTAGTGGGCTGAGAGTTGGAGACAGATCAGCCAGTATCCGTTAAGTTCTTAATCTTCAATGCCTTTATCTCTGAGATGAGCGGATCTGATGAAGAGATCTGATGATCTCTGAAGTCTTACTACTCAACGTGTGCTCCCCAGTCTAGCAGTACTGGTAGCCCCTGGGAACTTGTCAGTATTGCTTATTTTTAGGCCCCATTCCAGACCTACTGAATCAGTCTTTTAAATAGACCTTCACCATGGTACTTTTTCATTTCTGTTATAAGAAAGCACCACAAACTTAGTGACTTAAAATGAATGTATTCTGCTATGGTTTTGACGGTCAGAAGTATCGACACAGGTCTCACTGGGCTAAAATCAGGGTGTTGGAGGGCTGCTGTCCTTCTCAAGGCTCTATGAGATCATCTATTTCTTTGCTTCTTCTAGCTTCTAGAACCTGCATTTCTTGGCTTCTGGCTTCCTCCCTTCATCTTCAGAGCCAACAGTGTTGTATCTCTGACCTTACTCCAGAATCACATCCTCCTTTAGCCCTAAACACAGTGGGGAGAAGTTCTCCACTTTTAAGGGCCAATGGGATTAGATTAGGCCCATGTGGATTATCTAAAATAATCTTGTCATTTCAGAATTCTTAACTAAATCACATTGGAAAATTCTTTTTGTCATATAAAGTAAAATATTTCCATTTCCAGGTATTATGATATAGGCATCTTTGAGGGAGATAATTCTGCTTACCACACACTGAATTTCAAGAAGTTCTACTAGTTACAACATATTCAACTATAAGGAAGTACATGGGATTCTTTTATTTGTTATTAATTACGTTTTCCTGTTATAAGCTGAATTGCATCCCTCTAACTCCTCTTCCCCATCCCAAAATTCATATGTTGAAGTCATAACCCGTAGTATCTCAAAATATCACTTTACTTGGATTTAGGGCCTTTAAAGAGGTAATTAAGGTAAAATGAGGTTATGGGGTGGGGATGGTACTAATGCAAAATGGCTGGTGTCTTTATAAGGAGACTGGATTAGGAAGCAGATGAGCATAGACAGGGGAAAAAATCCTATAAAGACAGAGAAAACAACCATCTATAATGCAAGGAGTGAGACCTCAGAAGAAACCAAACCCAGCAAGACCATGATCTTGGACTTCCTGCCTCCAGCCTGTGAGAAAATAAATGTCTGTTGTTTCAGCCCTCCAGTCTGTGATACTTTGTCATGACAGCCCTAAGTGCAATTTCAACATGCTTTAAGACAACCATCTACACTCTCATCCTTACTGCTTCACTATTGAGCTACAGAAGTCCTCCTGAACTGAGTTTAATCACTCTTGTCCCTCTCTGATATAAACTTGATCAGTGTTACACAGAATCATAACCCAGCCTACTTACTCTCCCTGGTGACTCAGTTTGTAGAAAACATGTTCATCTTTCTTAACAAAATGCATAAACTCTGCTCAGTTCTTTATAAAATCCTGGCTGCTTTACCCAAGATCATGTGCTTTTAATTATTCCCTCTTTTCCCAGGATTATCTGTCCTCTGCCGGTGAACCTTCTCTAACTACAAAAACACTTGGTTCTACCTGTTCGATAGAACCACCACCCTATACCTCTGTGAAAGCACCACTGGAAAAAGTAATCTGTACTCAACGTCTGCATTTTTATCACCAAGCCACTGCTTCACACCTCACAATCTGACTTCTGTCCCAAACGTTTAGCCAGAACTGCCACCTCTGGTATCACCGGCGACCATTTTTATGACTGCCAAATCTAGTAGTCTCTTCTCACTTCTCATTCTCTTTGATCTGGCTACACTTTTGTCAGTGTGATGGTACTCTTTTATAATGCTGTACTATTTCTTTTTTCTTTTCTTTCTTCTCTAACCCCTCCTTCTTTGCCTCTTACACTAATTCCATTTCTAAAAATGGTTGGTGAACCCTCACCATGTTGCAGATCAGTGCTGATTCCTACCCTTAAAGAATTTGCTTTTTCTCTTTCCTACCTGAATTGGGCTCTTCCCATGTTTAAATTCAATTGTTTCCCAAAGATCAGTCCTTTATACTCTCAGTGTTTATGGTCTTTCTCATAGTAATGTCACTCCTAATGATTATGACTAAGTCTTTCAGTACAAATTATTCCTAAAACACTATTTATTTTCCATCAGTTTCACTGTTTTTCTATTAGCATGTTGCTCCACTGTTTATATTCAATGTCTAAAATTAAACTTCATACAAATTAGCCAAAATTGCACTTACTGAAATTGTGCATTGAAAAAGATAGAATATATAATATTAAATATCTTGATAGACTTTACCATTAGGTTAAAAGTAATAATATAAATTTTAATGTGGGTAAGTGCAAAGACCTACAAATATTAACCACATAGATACAATGATGAAAGAATAGTCCTTATAAAAGAATCTGTAAAAGGAGGTATGAGACTAGTAAAAGCTAGTAAATTAAAAAGCAAGTAAATCTTAGACTGTATTTAGAGACCCTAGTTTCTAGAGCAAGAAAGAAGGGCATTCTGTTGTTGTCTGGGCAGATAATACTAGAGTCAAACTTTTGAAATAGTTGCTAGAACTTACCAATGATAGCTAGCCAAAGAGCATGAGTAAAAACAATCAAGAGGGAGGGTATCTGAAAATTGTTTCTATGACAAAACATTTTATTTTATTTTTTTTTTAAGATTTATTTATTTATTTATTTGACAGAGAGAAATCACAAGTAGGCAGAGAGGCAGGCAGAGAGAGAGGAGGAAGCAGGCTCCCTGCTGAGCAGAGAGCCCAATGTGGGGCTCGATCCCAGGACCCTGAGATCATGACCTGAGCCAAAGGCAGCGGCTTAACCCACTGAGCCACCCAGGCGCCCCATATGGCAAAACATTTTAAAAAAAGGAAATACTTTGGATCAAATTGCTAGCTTCCCAAAGCAAAAGAAGCTGAAAATCTACAAAACAAAGAGATGAAAAAATATGCTGAAGACAGAGAACATTGTTTAAAGCAACAAATGAATTGGAAATACTTAAAGCACAACTGACAAAGAAAGATAGTAAACTTCAAAAATGGTGAGAAGAATGAGATCAACTTGTTGCAGCTTTAGAAATACAGCTAAAGGTACTGATCTCCAGTAACATACAGAAAAATAATGTAACTGAACAATTAAAAAAGATCACATCGGAGACTTCTGATACAGAAGAAAAAACTGTGGATAGACATTTGAGTTCAATAGATCCTGTCAGAGTTAAAACTGAACCTCAAACAAGTTTTGAAGTCCTATGAATGAAGTAGAAGATGGTTCTGTAGTCCTTGACTCTTGTGAAGTTTCAACAGAAGATAATCAAATTATTCAATTTCCAAAACCTGAGTTAGAGATTCAATTTACACCTTTATAGCCAAACAACATGGCAGTGAAACATCCTGCTTGTATTTCACCAGTGACAGATGGTTATGCTTTCCAACACCCAGAAGAGGAAGACTAATGAAATGGAGCAAAGTAGTATATTTCCAAGATGGTGGAAGAGCAGAAATAGCATTAACCATACACCAGAGGCTCTCTGCCAGGACTGGGTGAAAAGTGAAAATAAGAAAAATGCTATACCCAGAACTAATTTGAAATCCCCTGTTTTTGAGCATAGAAATTCTTCTGTCAAGAAGGAGCAAAAGGCTTGCACACATCTGTCATCTAAGAAGCATATTCTTTATGGAGTCAAGCATCCATAGTTAGTATAAATTAGGCCTCTAAATAAAAAGAAAGAATGCTACAGAAATTTGGAGACTTCTCAGAACGTTTTCCAATAATTCTTCAACCAAAAGCAAAGAAAATAATTGAAACAATGAACTCTTCAGTGTTCTCAAATATAGAAGTTAAGAAAATGTGTCTCAACCAAAACAGGGCAAATGGAAATTATATACAAATGAAATTTCATTTCCTATTACATATATTTGGCCAAGTGATTTTGAAGAACCATAAAGTGAAGGAGAGTAATCGTTAGATTCTCAATGACTTTGAACTAAAACAGCCAAATAAATCACTTATGTAGAATATTTTAATATAAATTTTATGTTCATAATCATAACTTGCATCCTGACTTTTCAAAGATAATTATATGTATCATGATGCATTAAATCCTTCTGTAAACACATTGCTATTTGATACATGGTATCATTTCAATTCAGTAAAGAAAATAAGTCAACAATACCAAAAAAATGGCTAGCTTCAAGTGTTTGAAGAACTGACACGTTAAAATGTGGCTATAAAGGGCAAAACACATGATAAAATCTGACTCAGTATGGAAGTTCTTTCTAACAATGGCATTAAAAAATATATACAGTTGCCATGCAATGGTCTCTGCCTCACCAAAAGTCTACATTTCCAAAAAATGTCCAAGGATTTAGGGGCTATGTTGAAGAAAAGCCATCTAACTGATAGACAATGGACTTTGGATTCAAATAGTATTGAATTCAAATGCTGGCTTAGTGACTTCCACCCAGGTCATCTTGGAGAAGTTGTTTAGTTCTCTCAGCTGCATCTACTCATATATAAAATTGAATAATATTAACCTTGAGTATTGTAAAGATGATACATAGTACATGTCAATCATTTAATTCTTATTATTATAATTGTTAACAATGTATAGGTGGAAATTTTGACTAAGTTAGGCCCAAGTTCTTTCTAAGTCTAAGATCCTATGATTCCATATTTTCTGAGAACCCAATATATAACATTGTCTAAATACAGCTGACCTTTGAACAACATGGTTTTGGACTGCGAGGGTCCATTTATATGTGAATTTTTTCTATCAACACAGTAGAGTAACTGTAATGTATTTTCTCTTCTTAATAATATTTGCTTTTCTCTAGCTTATTGTAAGAATATAGTATATAATACATAGAACACACAAAATATGTGTTAATCAGCTATTTATGTTATCAGTAAGGCTTCTACTCAACAGTAGGCTTTTAGTCCTTAAGTTTGGGGAGAGTCAAAAGCTATACATGAATTTTCAACTGTGCAGGAAATCAGTGCCCCTAACTCGTGCTTTGTTCAGGGTCAATGATATAATTGTTTTTCTACATTACCATAAGAGTTATTTCATCCCTGTGCTAGAGAAATAGGATGTATGAGTATATATGAATAAATACAGATGATAGATAGATAGAAATAAAGATAGATTTATTTTAAGAAATTGCCTCACACGGTTGTGGAGACTGGCACGTCCAAAAATCTGTGGGGTAGGCTGGCAGACTGGCGACCCAGGGAACAGGTAATGTTGCAGTCTTGAGTCTGAAAGCAATTTAGAGGCAAAATCCCTTTTTTTTCTCAGGGTATCCCAGTCTTTCTACAAAGGGCTTCAACTGGTTCCATGAGACCAGCACACATTATGGAGGATAATCAGCTTTATTCAAGGTATAGTGACTTAAATGTTAATCACATTTGGAAAAACAACAACAACCATTCACAGCACCTAGACCAGTGTTTAATCAATCATCCGGGTGCCATAGCTAGGCCAAGGTGAGAGCTAAAATTCATCATTAAAATCCCTGTTGTACCCCAAAGTGAGTGGCACAGTGGCAGATGATGTTGTCTTCCCATTGGGAGAAATAGACCCCCTGCCTGCACATGGGGACCTTAAAGGTTTCCTTTCCAGGTATCTCATCATTTTCACTGATCAAATAGATCTACAAAGTCACCAGCTGTATAAATGTATTCCATATTCCATTCTATTTTCCTAAAATGATCATTTGAATTGGGAATCTGATTTGGAAGGATTACAGCTTTGTTAGAGTTTGTGGCCAAAGGTGACATCTTTTCATCATTGACCACAGTCCCTCTGGTGTCAGGTCCCAGTGCTGTGAGTCACCATTCACTCCTCCAGAAAAGTGTGAATGATCAATATGCTTGATCTCAGGACAGTCAAATCATATGCCAGCTCTCATTTTGACTCTTCAATGTCTGCATTCATATCCCTGAAACCCTTAAAAAAGCAGAAAACAAAATGACTGTTTTACTGGACTGACAAGGATTTGTTTCTCTATTGCAATGACAGTGAGCCTAGAGAAAGAGCTGAGAGAATTGGGTTATTTCAGGTTCATGTTTTTCTCTGAATTATACATATAATGTCTCCATGCCAAATGAAGCGTCTAAAGTTAAGACACTTCAATTATTTCCACTTGAATTATTTTTAAGGTTTTCAGTATGATAATTTTTTTTTAAGTCTATATTTTGGAGCTCCAGATTGAAGTATTTACTGAGAAAATGGTAAAGTATCTGACATAATGGCTGAAACTGGGTGATGAGTACCTGGGGATTCCTTATACTTTGCTACTTTATGAGTTTGAAATTTTCATAATAAAAAGTTATAAAAATTTCTCTATGGCATGCTGGTATTTTACTTGTATTTTTAAAATGAGAAAGCAAGTATTTTTCAGAATACCTGTTCCTTAAAGCTATAATCAGTGCGTGTCAGTTTATATTTTTGAACTACATGACTATAACTATTAATTTTACATTTGTCTCTATACATGTACCTACTTCTACAAGTTTCCAAGCTGCTCCCTCTAGGGAAGAGGGCAGCCATTTTCAATAGAAGCACAATTCTTAGCCTTTGGGGCTTAACAAGTTAGTGAAAAAAAAGTTCAATGAAGGATCCCATATAAATAATTTTCAACACTCCCATGAGAATTACTGAAATGCTGGCATGTGTATTGGGAGATATTCTGGTATTTGGAAAGGATTGCCATTCACTACAACTACGATTATTTCAGTAGTTGCCTCTACTACTCATCTCTGGCCTCGGCTTAGTCCTCCACTGTGATCTCAGGGAACCTTACAAAATATACAAAAGAAAAAACAAAAAGTCCTTATCTTTGCTCTCCATGATTAAACCAGAAGGTTAAGGAAGGATGAACTTCTTTAGTGACTCTATGAACAGTGACTTAAGGCAAAAGTCATTGGTCTCCTCTGTAGACAAGTATGTAAATAGCCTGACTTCTCAGAAAGAGATCTGTCAACATAAAGGTTGAATTTAAAGGGTTGCTTTCTCAGAGCTTGAACTAAGGTCTTCACCTTGCAGCTCACTTAAATTGCCTTGTTCTATTTGATGGGGTTGATAAATAATATACCTACTGGATCACTGCAGAAAAATTCTCATCTAAAGCATTATCATTTTTCAAACAACATTTTTTTCAGTAACAGTTTTCTTCTTAAGTAAACTAACTTTTTAATGTCATCTGTTGTATTATTGCAACTTCAGATCTTCTCTCCTAAATATACAGCTCCTGCTGAGCTAATGGTTTTCTATTTTCATCTTGCTATTTATGATGCACTGATGTTTCTTACCAAGAATCTTTGGTTTAATCCACAAAACTCAAATCGACCATCTGAGACCACTGCCAGTGCTGAAGTATTACTGTTATAATGTCATTAGTCAATCATAAAAATGTTTTCTATGCACACATTCATTTCAAAATTATGTAAAATAAAATCTTCCAAAGCTTTCAGATTGCAGCCCACAATCGGTTTTTGTACTTTAAAATACTCCAGACATATTGCTGAAGGAGTATACTGTTTACGAAAATTATTCTTGGCCTCATTTTTTTTCAATGAATTTAAAAAGCATAATTTAGAAATTTATTACATTTGTTTTTCTTCCTTTACTATGTCATCAACACGGGCTGCACATTCTTTGAATTGCAGTAAAGAATTTGGCTGTCTAGACAAAACAAAATAAGAACACAAGGCTTACTTCAAGTAAATCACTAACTTGTGTTAGCCAACAATAAGCAGAAAGATTTTCCCAATACTTTTGCTCTATTTCATTGGAGAAATCTAGGATCTGAAGGCCATATTCATTTTACACTTTGTCTTCTACCTTTTTCATTCCATAAATAAAGATTTTTAGAAAGAGAAACTGCCAATAGAAAATGCAGAGATTGGCTAGAATTGTCTAATATATCTTTATTGGATATATCTTCATTGGATAAATTTATGCCCAATGTACAATGCAAACTTTGCTGACCAAACCCAGAAGCAAGAGATGCCATCTGTTTCCCTAACCTGCATTTAGAAAGCCTCAGTCCCAACCCTTGTTTATTAGAATAATATCACAGCCTATTTAAGGGAGAAAGAGTTTGAAGATTTGTGCATGGCCCCTTTCTTTTACAGAAACCAAGGATATATCAAAGGAGAAGTGAGTAGACCATAAAGACTTCTGCCCTAGAATTGAAAAAGCTAAAGTCACAGTAAGTTAATTGTATATGGAAGGAAAATGATTACTTTTATTATATGTGTATCTAAATAATTTATTTAGTAAGGCCTCCTTAAGAAGCAAAGCCCTTGAAATTTAGGTCTCCATCTGTTCCTTTTGGTAAAAATTAAGAAACACATGCAATTTTTGTTGTGGTTAGCCATGACAAAAAACACAGAAGCATGCCTTATAGTGTCTCTAAAGGGATTTTTAAATCCTCACAGAGATTCCTTAAGCAGAATTACTAATGCTAATTTTGTGATGCTCAATTGGTTTTACTTGTTTGTTAAAACAATAACATTCAAATCCTATTGTCTTCAATCTAGACTTACCAAGAGAGATTTCTAGTTCCATGTGGGAAAGATTACTCCCATAGTCCCCTTACAAGCAATTCACTAAGGCAGTGAAGCATCCATCTACACTGGCTGCGACTTTAAGAAACTTTAATCTTCCTGTATTAAAACGGTTTTATCTTGATATGAGAAAGCCCAGAATTCAGAAGTAAACTGGATTGTTTACTACTAGCCCTGGTGTACTAAACTCTGAAGAAATTTCACATCTTCTTTAATATGGTGTGGTTTGCTTATTTGTTTGTTGGCTTTTGCCTCAAAACTTCTTCCTGTAGAATCTTCATCGACCAATCCTCTCCAACACGCATGCACACACACGTACAGACTTCATGCCTACAATGCTTCAGACTTAACATCTGAAATTCAGTATCCCAAAAAAGCTTGTCCTCAGGATTATAAAAATTTAGCAGAGACTGCCCCACCCCATCATGAAATTTCTTTGAAGTTTCATGTCTGAAGATATATATCTTTTAAATTATCACAAATTTTGCATTTGATTGAATATGTCTCTGTTTTAACACAAATATTATGTCTCAAAGAACTACGTGAGCAAAACTGATATTCCAAGAAGCTCTGTGTCCTCTGGCTTCACATACACAGTGATATGGGTCAGGGGCACTTAGTTTGAGAGTCTGGAAGTACAGAATGTACATGTTAGGAAAATTGAGTTGCTATTTAATATAATCTGCATCATTGCCAATCTCACTTTCACCAGGCATCCAGATAATTTAGACCAAGTTCACTTGGGACATGGAGCTAAGTGGGCAGGCAGTCTTGGGTCTTCTAAAAAGCAAGCAGTAGGTAGAGTTTAGGGCAGGCAGACAGCTGAAGATTAGGAAAGTCATTCACTTCCTTATTCCACTACCTTCTGAGCTCTAGGTACTGAAATAGTTAACTAGGAGGAAATACAAAGATGGATAAATGACAAAACCTAACCGAAGTACTCATAAACTAGTGGAAAAAAACAGGCACCTACACTCAAGATTATAAACCAAAGTAAAAAGCAAAAAGGTGGAGAAACTTGCTGAAAGCTCTGGAATGGAGGAAGGGGCAGGTACTAAAGTGGAGGTAGTGGCACAGAAAGAAAATCTGGTTGATTTTGTTTTTTTCATTGTCTTAAGAAATTTAAGAATTGTTTTTAATTTCTGAAGCAGTGCTCAGAAACTCAGCAAGAAATGCGAAGAAGGCAGGTTTGTTCTTTCTCTGGACTAAGTAAGACCTTGGTGTACAGAGGTCATGTCTGACTTACTCCAACAAGAACAATTCAAAACACATCCTGGTGAATAACTGATTTATTCCAACAGGGTAAGAACAGTTTTATTAATTTTAACCATTCTGACTGGTGTGAGGTGATATCTCATTGTGGTTTTGATTTGTATTTCCCTGATGACAAGTCAGGAAATGACAGATGCTGGCGAGGATGCGGAGAAAGGGGAACCCTCCTACACTGTTGGTGGGAATGCAAGCTGGTGGAACCACTCTGGAAAACAGCATGGAGGTTCCTCAAAATGTTGAAAATAGAACTACCCTATGACCTAGCAATTGCACTGCTGGGTATTTACCCTAAAGATACAAATGTAGTGATCCGAAGGGGCACGTGCACCCGAATGTTTATAGCAGCAATGTCTACAATAGCCAAACTATGGAAAGAACCTAGATGTCCATCTACAGACGAATGGATAAAGAGGATGTGGTATATATACACAATGGAATACTATGCAGCCATCAAAAGAAATGAAATCTTGCCATTTGCGACGACGTGGATGGAACTAGAGGGTATCATGCTTAGCGAAATAAGTCAATCGGAGAAAGACAACTATCATATGATCTCCCTGATATGAGGGAGAGGAGATGCAACGTGGGGGGTTGAGGGGGTAGGAGAAGAGTAAATGAAACAAGATGGGATTGGGAAGGAGACAAACCATAAGTGACTCTTAATCTCACAAAACAAACTGAGGGTTGATGGGGGGAGGGGGTTGGGAGAGGGGGGTGGGGTTATGGATATTGGGGAGGTTATGTGCTATGGTGAGTGCTGTGAAGTGTGTAAACCTGGCGATTCGCAGACCTGTACCCCTGGGGATAAAAATATATGTTTATAAAGCTGTAAAAAAAAAAAAAAAAAAAAAGAAAAAGAAAAAAGAAAGGATGAATAACCAAGTTTTGTAGCAACATGGACGGGACTGGAAGAGATGATGCTGAGTGAAATAAGTCAAGCAGAGAGAGTCAATTATCATATGGTTTCACTTATTTGTGGAGCATAACAAATAGCATGGAGGACAAGGGGAGATGGAGAGGAGAAGGGAGTTGAGGGAAATTGGAAGGGGAGGTGAACCATGAGAGACTATGGACTCTGAAAAACGATCTGAGAATTTTGAAGGGGTGGGGGGTGGGAGGTTGGGGGCACCAGGTGGTGGGTATGGTAGAGGGCACGGATTGCATGGAGCACTGGGTGTGGTGCAAAAATAATGAATACTGTTATGCTGAAAAAAATAAAAAATTAATTAAAAAAAATAAAACTACAAAAAAAAAAGTTAATGGAGACTTTTAACATGAAAAAAAAAAAAAAGAACAGTTTTATTGCTTTTAAAGACTCCTCTCAATTTAATGAAGCGGCTTCCCCCTAGGGACATGGTCAGCTTATAGAGGTCTTGCTCCAAGGAACAGGATCTTGGGTACCAAACTGGGTAAAGGGACAAACCTGAAAGGTCAGGTTAGATGTCCTCTCAAGGTTAATAGGATGGAGTTTGGAAATAAGTAGAAGTAGTCAAGAAAGACACCCTATGTTGCAATTTTGAGCAAGTCAGTGTACAAGGCGATAGGAAACATAGAGAGAGAAATGGAATTTTTGTGGGGATTAGGAACAGAATTTAAAGTTCAGATTTGGACAAGTGGGATTTATCATGCCTTGCAAGCCAGCAAAATGGAACTATAAAGCCTTCTATTCAGCTTATAAGTCTGGAAGTTAGCAGAGAGATTGAAACTACAGATTTTCAGGGGAAGTTTCCAAAATATAAATAATGACAGAAGCAATGAGAGGGGATGAAGATTACTTAAGGAAAATGGATAGAATAGGGAGTGAAGGAAACCAAGCCATAATTCTTAGGGAAACCAGCCTCTTTATGGATGGGTAGAAGAAGAAAGTCAGCAAGGAAGACTGATAAAAAGTGGCCTGAGAATGAAGAGAATGATCACAAGAGTGCATTTTCCTAGAAGCTAGTGAGAGAGGTTTTTGGAAGGAGGGAGTGATCAAATGTGTCAAATTCTTTTAAGGAATCAAGCAAGTCAAAGGCAGATGTGGATATTGTTTGTGATCTTGATGGATGCAGTTTCCGGGCAGTGGTAGAGAAGCAGTGGTAAGGAGTACATTGTGGGACTTTAAGAAACCAGCAGGAGGTTAGGAAGTGAAGGCAAAAGGTATGGGTAACTTGTTCAAGCATCGGGACTGTAAAGAGCAAGAGAGTCAATTCCTTGAAAGAGATGTGAGATCCAGGAAGGAGGACGATTTATTTGTTATTCTTGTCATCTTCCTGTTCATCTTTTTTTCTTTTTTTTTTTTCTTTTGCTCTCTTTCTTTTGCTCTCTCTCTTTTTCTTTCTCTTTCTTTATGACCGACCTTCCTTCCTTCTTTCCCATCATGTACTTGCATCCAGTGAGTGAGAAAGAGCAAGAAAGTGGGAGAAATTGGAAACTGAAAAGAAGAGAAAATAATTTTCAGACCTAATGCAGGGATGGGGGAGAAGCCTCAGAGAGGAAGAGGCACAGCTTCTCCATTAAAACTTAAGAAAGGGGAAAGAACGGTGTGAGGAGTATAGCAGTGTATAGGTGTGATGCTGGAACATTGAGACAGATTTTATCAGGAAGCTTCTATGTTCTCTATCAGGATCCTCTGCAGAAAATGAGGTAAAAAGTGGAGGGAAATGGCTGAAGACCACTGCTTGAGGGGATTAATTAGATTTGAAAGCCCTATAATGAAGAACAAGAGGACACCTTGTTCAGAAAATAGAGAAAAATGCCTATCAGTGTTCATGACCCAGCAGAATTGGTTAACTATGGGGGCCCCTGGGTGGCTCAGTTGGTTAAGTGCCCGGCTCTTGTTTTCGCCTGGGTCATGATCTCAGGGTTGTATTCATGCAGGCTCAGCACTCAGCACAGAGTCTTCTTGAGATTCTCTCTCTTCCTCTCCCTCTGCCCCTCCCTACCCTCAATCAATCAATCAATCAATCAATAATTTTTTGAAAGAACAAATGGTTAACTATGAATTTAATGAGGGTTAATCATCCTGGGGTTTTTCATTTTGTTTTGTTTTGTTTAAATTTCGGTAGCAGTGCACAGAAGCTCAGAAAGAAATGTGAAGAATGTAGGTTCATTACTTTCTCCACCCTGAGACCTAGAGGTGAAGAGGCAATGTCTGGTTTATTTCACCAAGACAAATTCTAAAGCCATCCTCATGAGTAACTTGATTTATTCCAACAGGGTACATTTTTGTTGCTTTTAAAGACCACCCCCCGATTTAATCAAGTTGCTTCTCCCTGAAGGAAAGATCAGGTCACAGAGGTCAAAAAAGTGATTTTTAGCTATTGAATCAAGTTAATGAACAAAACCTGAATGACCAAGTTAAACAATGTTAGGGGAACTGAGATACAACAGAATACATAGAGAATTCATTAAAGGAACCAGTTCTTAGAATGCATTTGATCATACAAATGATTATCTACTTAATATGTTGTACAAAACCAGAGAACAAGGAGCTAGACTAACTTGATAGGGTATCATTGGCCATGTTCTCCTAAATTCTTACTACTTAAGAAAAATTGGTTTGAGAGTCGAGTTGAATTCACAGATAGGAATTAAATGGCCTCAATTGTGTGGATTGAAGGGTTGCAGAGTCAGGCAGATTACATAATAAAGCTTTGTAATCTTAGAAGGTCTCCTTCCCCACCCTCTATTCCCTAATCATATACTCTGGGCATTTGTGTGGTATCACCAAAATGATGGGTGCTGTAACTACTACATGGGAATTTAGAGGATATGCTGTGATCATGAGCAAATATATCATAATGAAATGAAGAAAGACGAACCCAGAAGAATGACAATAGAACCAGAGAGAAAGAGAGGTCAGAAGTTCAAGAAATTTCAAAGGAAAATTTTGAAATGAGAATAAAAACTGAGCGAAAGGGCAGAAGGATGTAGAAATGCTAGGAGCCCTTCTTACTTTTCTTCAAATATAATACAACAGAGATATGTACACTATAATGTAAGGATGGGGGGTGGGGGGAAGAACAGAAAAGAAGTGTAACGAATGGGAGTCCAACACACCATAAACAGGAGGAAGCAATCGCAGAAGCCCTAGGAAACCGGTGGGAATCTACCAGAGAGATAGGGAAGCAGCGATAAGGGACTGGAATCTAGAGCGTTGGTTCTTAAATACTGCAGGTCCTGTTACTGCTCTTAAAAATGTCTTCAAAAATTTCTCAAACTGGGGGTGCCTGGGTGGCTCAGTCCTTAAGCGTTTGCCTTTGGCTCATGTCATGATCCCAGGGTCTAGGGATCCCGCCCCTCATCAGGCTCCTTGCTCAGTGGGGAGCCTGCTTCTCCCTATCCCACTCTCCCTGCTAGTGTTCCTGCTCTCACTGTTTCTCTCTGTGTCAAATAAATAAATAAGATCTCTTAAAAAAATTGCTCAAACTAAGATTTATCATAACAATCCAATGAAAAAGAAAGAACCATATATAATTTAAGAACAAGAAAAATTGTGCACTTTTTAATGTGATTGGCACAATGACTGTTTTGCTGTGGCTTTTATTTAATAATAATGAGAAACTCAAAATTTTGAATATACACGTCATCACATTATATTTATAGACCTCTGAACTTTTGATGCTTTGGTTATAAAAGTTATAAAAACACTATCTTACATGTAAATATGATTCTATCTCCTACATTGCCCTAAACCCTTTGGAAAGGCTGCTGCTTGTGCAATTCAAAAATTTTCAAACTTCATTGCCTCAAGTTATATTGGGATTAATAAATAAAATCATAAAAATTATTTTTTTCCCATGGCTCAGCATGCCTTTATTACCCACTTTGAAGCCAGCAATCAATTATGGGAAATCCTGTGATAATCAGGGCTTTTATTTTTAATTTTTATTCTTTTTCCAATGAAGTGGTTTAGAAGCTTGCAGGGAGGAATCTTTGGAGGACGCAAACAGCTGTTACTGAAGCAGCCTGGGTATCTGGAATATTGTTGGGATGTTCTGACCCAGATGATGGGGCATGTGGGAGGGCCATGTGACATGAAGCACAGCATTGAGAATTATCCTAACGGTAGACAACATTTATTACCACCTCCTGTGTCCCAGGCCTAGGTGCCAGAGTCCTTGTCACTCTTATTCCATTCCATCCACTTGGCAAGTTCAGGATGCAGGTCTCAGCACAGTTGTTTTGTCAATGGCTAAATTCAGCCACAAGGAGACTGATAGAGATCCCCACGGTCTGTACTTTTGTAAAAACCTAGACAGTAAATATTTTAGGCTTAGTGGCCCAAGAGGATCTATTACAACTACTCAATTCCACTGTTCATAGCTCAAAAACGGTAGTAGACAATATGAAAACAAAGGGGTGTGGCTGTGTTCCAAAACAATTTTATTTATCAAAACAGGTAGAGGTCATATTTGTCCATGGGCTGTAATTTGTAAGACCCCTAGATTAATCTGTGAATTCATAAACTAATTAGGTTATCTTTCATGTAAATACAATAGTTTTTTATTATTTGACTAAAACTAGGTTTATTATTTGACTAAAACTTTCTAGAACAGGGCTTAAACTATAATTCTTTTCTTTAGGTATTTACCCACTGTTAAAAAAGGACTAAGACAATTTAGCTGATGCAAAAAATTTTATTTAACACTTCATGAAACAGACTCCTTTTGAACAACTGCAAAATGGAGCAGAAGGCAGAAAGCTTTTTATAAGATAAAAAAATAAAAAACAAAGAAGAGAAAAATGGAAAATACCTGATTGGTTGGGGCCACACAGGCAATTTGGTTTGGAGGAGAAGGAACAGGGTAAAGTATAGAACCCAGAGTTGACTTGGTTTTTACAGATTTGTTAGCTTAGTGTTTGAGGACGGGTGCCAAGTGGAGCCTTCACAGGGACACCAAAATTATCTGAGTTTTGATTTGCTTACATGGCACCCTGGGCAGGAACTGCTCCATTTGACGCCAAGAAATTTATTTCAACACTACTAGCTTAGTGAAATGTAAGCTTTTTGAGGACAATGACTTTTCTCCACTCACTGTTAAACACCACTAGTACATAGTAGGTAATATACATGTATATTTAATAAATAAGTTAACAAATGGATTTATTATATAAATCAGCTTTATTTGCACAAAATAAAAGTTAATAAGACTTCTCTGAAATAGAATTTTTCTAAAGAAGTCTCTGGAAGTTACTATGCCTGTTCTATGTGCATATTTAAGTAAATGTCCTGCCTAAATATATTTACCAAAGGATAAGTGAAACATACCTTATATTAGTAAGTCACTAATTAAATTACTGGGGTGCTTGGGTGGCTCAGTTGGTTGGGCCGCCAACTCTTGGTTTTAACTCAGGTCCTTATCTCATGGGTTCTGGGATCAAGCCCTGCATCGGGGCTCCCTCACTCTGGGGGTTCCCGAGCAGGGGGTGGGGGAGAGAGTCTGCTTGAAAGATTCACTCCCTCTGCCCCCTCCTCCTGCTTGTGGGCACTCTCTCTCTCTAAAAAATAAAACTTTAGATAAATAAACAAGCAAATAAATATATTACTAATTTGTTACTCTACAAAAGTAGTATTTCTTTCTCTTTGCATTTCTTCTTTATTACTAGGTTGCAACACCCTTCCCCCCCCCAAAAAATACTGTTTTCTTCTCTTTGCATTCCTACTCTAATAATCTTAATTCTTTTTCAAGCTACAGGAATGATTCTGCTTATCAGGGAAATGCTCAAAATGAAACAGAAAATTTTAATATTTTCATATTCATAAGATTTTTTAGGTTCCTTTTTTAATATTCATAGTTATTTTTAAAATAGAATAAATGCCTGGCAATCAGCAAGACAACTGCTCTACCTTAATGAGGTATAACCAGGCTGTTTGCCCCGCTTTCCAGCTTCTTCTTAACATGAGGCCTGAATCCTTTCTTTCCAGACATCCAATGCTCCAAGTTGTCCCCATCTCTCTGTTTACAGGGCATGAACAGGGGGATTTTATAGGTCTTTACAGGGATATGCTCATGGTTGTGGGGAGGAGGGGCTTGCCTGGCAAAATTTAGAGCATACGTGCCTGTCCTTCTACTAGAGAGTCCCCCAGGCAGTAGGCAGCTTGGCTTTGGACATAGGGATTGTTGCACTTTCCATAGACACTGGCTTACAAATGCTTCCTGGCAAAGGCCACCAAGTTTCTCAGCCTCTCTGCCCTCTGCATCTGTTGAAACTTCCACTTCTCCACAAACACAGGCCCCAGCTCCACTTCCCCCTGCCCACTCCCACACCCATACAGAGGTCACACCCAGCCACCCTCTTCCTTCTGGAGTCACCAGCCCCTCCTGAGGTAGGGCAGGGACAGAGGGTCCTCAGTCTCTTTCCCTTTCTAGGCCTGTTAAGAGCATAATCAGTGTTTTACAACCCCAGTGGCTTTCCTTTTGAGACTTAAGAGCCTTTCTGAAAGTGAACACAAAACAAAACAAACAAACAAAAATCCTGAATATTAACTTTCTTTCTCTTTGCATTCCTGCTTTATTGCCACTTGGAACATCCCCACCCTCCAAAAATAAATTAGGTACATGGATAGATAGAGAACTACTACATACATACATACTGTTGTCCTCTCCTTGTGTTCCTACTTTAACAATCGAATTCTTTTTAAGGCTACATGAATAGTACTGCTATCAGAGAAAAGGTCAAAAAGAAATGGAAAAATGTAATATTTTCAAATGCATAATGAAAGCCTAAGTCTTTTCTATGGCCCGAGGGCCTTCCATGATCTGTCTTTTCTTATCCCTGACCTCTTTTGCTATTCCTCTGCCCTCTGCTCCCTACACTAGAACCACACCGCCTTCTTCCTTTTTCTCAGAATTGCCAGCCAACCATATCCCCATCTCAGGGCCTTTGTGCCTGCTGTGACCTCTTCCTGGGATTCCTTTTCCAAGGATATATGCTAGCCCTTTCACTCTTTCACATCTTTACTCAAAGGTTATTTTCTCAGGGAAAGCTTCCCTTGCCACTTTATCCAAAATTACAAATACCCTCTCCCAACATTGCATATCATTTTTTTCTCCATTTTTTTTTTCTAACTAGCTAACTCTTTCTTATTTTTTTATATTGCTGTTATTAGTCTCCTCTTGCCACAATGCAGTTTCCATTAGAGCCAGGTTTGTTCTATTTTCTTCTCACACCCCCAGTGCCTAGAAGAGTGCCTCTCATGTTATAGCACTATTTGTTAAATGAATGAACACTTGACTTATCTTCATGGAAAAGATAGAGAATATACTCAATATTATGTTCACTAGAAGCAAGGAAGAGACAATAGTTTAAAGCGTAGTCTCTGATGAAGTTTACTATTCACAGTGCAATAAACACCATTCTGTTACATAGGCAATTTCAGAGTGGCAAGTGTGCAATGTTGCAGCAATGGTGGTCATGAAAATACGAGACATCCCTTTGTTAGATAGCCACAAAATCCTGATCTTTTTTTTCCTAGCACAGTAGGAGCCCCATCAGTACAAATGAGTCTACACCACATATAACAAGCATTATCTTACACTTTGAAATGAAACTGACAAAATTACACACACAAGATACAATTCTCTAAACAAGAATTCTGCCACGATTACTTTCTTTTTTACCTGCTGTACAAACACTGTAATCTGACTACATCAATGTCAACTCACATGTTTAGCAGAATACCTCCTCTAAAAGATTAACACAATATCTTCCATAATTTGTTATCAACTATCCTGACTCATCTCACGACTCCTACAGCAGACCAAATCATTTAACAAATTGGTCTTAATAAAGCTTCCCTTGTGCATGATTTTTGCCACTCCAATGCCGAAAGTCTCACTAATTAGCAACTGTGTTAGGCTTTTAACACAGAAATATGGAATGTAAAAGGAGGTTTTGTAATAAATTCTTAAGGGACATGAAGCCAAATATCCTTGGATTTAGCTGTGAACAAATTGTGCCCAAGTTATCAAGGTCATATCCATCTGCACCACGGCTTCAAGGGCTTAGATTAGCATTTGAAAACAGTTGCGCAGTATACATTGTGATTGTTTGGTTTCTGCTGTCTCTGTCCTTCTAGTGAAACTGAGACACCTGGAAACAGACCAAATTCACAGAGCCATGGGACTGTCATATTATCATCTGTATATGCATCCACAAATATACCCATTCCCTTCAATTACAGATTTATGTAGACCATTCCCCACTGCTCACATTGCTGCCACATATAAGTTTTCAGGTACACACAGCCCACCAAAGTACATAACTCTCCCAGTGGTCATAGTAAATTCTCCAACTAGCTAGCAAGAGGATATTGTGCAATCTGAGTTAACCAGAGGTGACTGGGGTACATTTGTGAGTTGGCCCTGGTGAATTTACTATGTTTGGATATAATTTATATAAAGAATATTTTACTTAAAATGTTATTTTAAAATACCACTGTTATAGCTCTCATCTTCTGAGTATATGTCTCTAATCCTCTCAACAACTCTAGAAGATAGAATTCTTATCCCCTATCTATAAGATAGAATTCTTATCTATCTTATAAGATAGAATTATCTTATCCCCTCACAAGTGAATAAACTTAAAGTCAGAAATAGCAAGTGACATGTCCAAGACCACAAGGCTAATAACTGCTAGAGAAAATTTATTCCAAGTCTACCTGGCTTTCTCAGGGAAGACACTGCAGCAGAGTCTGTAAAAGAAAGGATGGGCAATGTCATTTCTATTGAAAGATTAGGGAGGGGCGCCTGGGTGGCTCAGTGGGTTAAAGCCTCTGCCTTCCGCTTGGGTAGTGATCCCAGGGTCCAGGGATAGAGCCCCACATCAGGCTCTCTGCTCTGAGGGGAGCCTGCTTTCTCCTCTCTCTCTGCCTGCCTCTCTGCCTGCTTGTGATCTCTGTCTGTCAAATAAATAAAATCTGAAAGAAAGAAAGAGAGAAAGAAAAGAAAAGAAAGAAAGAAAGAAAGAAAGAAAGAAAGAAAGAAAGAAAGAAAGAAAGAAAGAAAGAAAAAGATTAGAGATCACTCTCCCTATTCCCAGATACTATGAAAGAAGTACTTACCTCCTACAGTTCCATCAGTACTGCTCTTTTTCACAATCATGGAGAAACTCTCACTAGTCCTCAGTGTGGTCTTTATTGTTTTTCTGCCCTTCCTCCTATCCTCCTGAATCTGGATAGCAAATGCCTTTCCATCAAACTTAACCGGTAATAACAAACTTCTTCAGTTTGGAGCAGCGTTTCTCAACACTTTTTTCACTATTTATCTCCGAAGAAAATTTTAATCACTTTTCCCCCCAAATTGTCCTTGCCATGAAATTATAATACCACAGATATACTGCATATCTACTTTTGTACCGTGACCCTTTGAAGGGCCATGAGCCATTGTAATAACTAAAATATGCCTTCCTTCAAGTCTCAAAAATATATTTTTGCTTTTTGGGGGGCAATATCACCCTTGGCAAGAATGCATGGTTTAGAGCGGGTTTCTCAACCTCAGCATTATTGACATTTTTGGCCATAAAATTCTTTGTTGTGGGGTATTGTCTTGTGCACTTTGGAACATTTAGCAGCATTCCTGTCTCTACCCAATAGATGCTACTAGCAATCCCAGTTGTGACAAACAAAAAAGTCTCCAGACACTGCCACGTCTCCAAGGGGGTAAAATTAGCCTTAATTAGAACCACTAGTTTAGAGGGAAGGAGAACTGAGGGTCCAAATGGCCAAGGGTAGAAAGAAACAGCTTCAAATATTTGCATCATAAAAATCTGCAACCTGGAAGAAGACCCTTACTTGAACCCAACCATGTTGGCATCTTGATCTTGGACTTCCACCTGCCACAACTGTAAGCAATAAATATCTGCTGTGTATAGGCCACCCAGTCTGTGGTATTTTGTTATAGCAGCCCAAATGGACTAAGATATAGGGCAACCAACGCTAACTGGAGAAGCCCAGAGGCTCCAGATCAGAGGTCTTCAAGATGATAGTGATGAATGATCTCATGACTCTGAATACCTTAGACAACCGACAGAGAATCTTGGTGACCATTATTGATAAAGACATGGAAAACCAGGTAAACAAACAATTAATAAGATAATTATTAACTCTTGAAAGGAAGTTGTAAGTAGCACTTAAACTATCATAATCATGAAGACAGCAATCTAATAAAATAAATCTTCATTGAAGTAAAAGTATCATATAATTAAATAGGGAGGGTGTAGGAACAGGAAGAGTGCATGCCTGAGTGTTGGCATAAGGAAAGCCATGGGGGGGGGCGTGTAAAAGATAGCTAAATCTTTATCCTGATAAAAAGTTAAGAGTAGGGCGCCTGGGTGGCTCAGTGGGTTAAGCCGCTGCCTTCGGCTCAGGTCATGATCTCAGGGTCCTGGGATCGAGGCCCGCATCGGGCTCTCTGCTCAGCAGGGAGCCTGCTTCCCTCTCTCTCTCTCTCTGCCTGCCTCTCCATCTACTTGTGATCTCTCTCTGTCAAATAAATAAATAAAATCTTAAAAAAAAAAAAAAAGTTAAGAGTAATACCTAAAACTGAAATAATCAGGAAGAAGCAAAATAAGAATTTAATTTAGAGACATGGAGGCTGATAGGCAAAGAATCAGCTAAACAGACTAAAAGTTATTTTTCTGGAATGAAGAAAAATGAGCAGGAGGGAAAGAAGTAGACATTAATATTTAAATAGCTTTATAGGGACGCCTGGGTGGCTCAGTTGGTTAAGCAGCTGCCTTCGGCTCAGGTCATGATCCCAGCGTCCTGGGATCGAGTCCCACATCGGGCTCCTTGCTCGGCAGGGAGCCTGCTTCTCCCTCTCCCTCTGCCTGCCACTCTGTCTGCCTGTGCTCGCTCTCTCTCCCTCTCTCTCTCTGACAAATAAATAAATAAAATCTTTTAAAAAAATAAATAAATAAATAAATAGCTTTATAAAACTGACTTTTCAAATAATCTGCATGTGTACGAAGAAAAAAAATGTATTTTTAAAAAATAAGGGAAGAAGGAAAGAAAGAGTAGAAATGCCAGTAAGGGATTGTATGAGCCATTTAAAAACCCAAACCAAATGTTTAAGTATATTTTGGTTTTAATATTTAAAATTATTAACTATTTTTAACTCAATGATTTTTTAAAAAATCAAAATACACTGACTTCAATTTAGGAAATATTCAGAGCAAGGGATGTTATTACTTAATCATTAAATGATACATGGGAGATATATCTTAGTTGTATAGAAAATATCATATGCAAACTAATATTTTTTCTTTTTTTAAAAATTAACATATAATGTATTATTTGCTTCAGGGGTACAGGTCTGTGAATCATCAGTCTTACACAATTCACAGCACTCACCATAGCACATACCCTCCCCAATGTCGATCACCCAGCCACCCTATCCCTCCCCCTTAAACCCCCCAGCAACCCTCAGTTTGTTTCCTGAGATTAAGAGTCTCTTATGGTTTGTCTTCCTCCTTGTCCCATCTTGTTTCATTTTTTCCTCCCTAATCCCTATGATCCCGGCCTTGCCTTTCAAATTCCTCATACCAGAGAGATCATTTGATGATTGTCTTTCTCTGATTGACTTATTTTGCTTAGTATTAATACCCCTAGTTCCATCCACGTTGTTGCAAATGGCACTATTTCAGTTTTTTGATGGCTACATTGTATTCCACTGTGTGTGTGTATGTGTGTGTGTGTGTGTATCACATCTTCTTTATACATTCATCTATTGATGTACATCTAGGTTTTTTCCATAGTTTGGCTACTGTGGACATTGCTGTTATAAACATTTGGGTGCACATGTCCCTTCAGAACACTACATTTGTATAGGGTAAATACCCAGTAGTGCGATTACTGGGTTGTAGGGAAGCTCTATTTTCAACTTTTTAAGGAACCTCCATACTGTTTTCCAGAGTGGCTACACTAGCTTGCATTCCCACCAACAGTGTAAGAGGGTTACCCTTTCTCTGCATCCTCCCCAACATCTCTCATTCTGACTAATGTGAGGTGGTATCTCATTATGGTTTTTTTACAGTTAAATTAGGCATAAGGATTCTTAGAAGTTGATTGTGATGGTTGATGTTATAATTTTTTAATGTTCCTGGATCCCCTCTCACAGAATCAGAGAGAGCAATTATATAGTAAAACCAAAAAATCCACAGAAAACTTTTGATATAAAACTATGTGGCATGGTATTCTCACAAACTCCAGAACAAAAGGCTAGGGACAATAAGCCAATAGTCACAAGACTGGCATGCTATTGGCATCGGGGAGGAAGAAAGAAAATAGTAAAAAAAGCCAGTAGGTATTCATTGGAAAATGTTGCATGCCCATTAGAGAGAAACAACTAAAATGGGAATTTTGCCAAATCCAAAAGCAAGTGGGGGTATCTGGGTGGCTCAGTTAGTTAAGCATATGACTCTTGGTTTCGGCTCAGGTTGTAATCTCATAGAGCATGAGATAGAGCTCCACCTTGGGGTCCATGCTCCATGCTCAGCCAGGAATCTGCTTAAAGATTCACTCCCTATGCCCCCCCCCCTTACTCAAGTGTGTACTCTCCCTCTAAAGCAAAGAGATATATCTTTAAAAACAAAACAAAACAACAACAAAAAAAACACAAATGAATACAAGAGAGTCACGGTGAGGCTGACAATGTTGTACCAGTCCAGCTCCAGAAACTCTTGAAATTAAGTAGCCAAAGCGCAATCAAAATTGAACAGAATATGAAATAAAGGAAAGATCAAAATAAAAACCAGGCAGTCTCAGAAATTAAGCTGCTTTATCTTTGAACATTTACATACACATATGCATAAACACAACAGAAACAGGAACTTAGAAAACTCACTCTGAACTATGGTTATTTCTAAAATTTCTGGAAAAAGAGTTTCACATAAAAAAGAACAACAGGAAAGTATTGTACTCTCTTCCCAAAACTCCTCCAAGAAATTATCAAAAATTCCGTGACTTAAAAAGAAATTTATTCTCTCACAGCTCAGGATACCAGAAATCTAAAACCAAAATGTCTATAGGGTTGGTTCATCTTTGGAGACCTTGGGAGAGAAAACACCCTATGCCTTTCCTCCAGCTTTGGAGATTGCTAGCAGACCTTTGTGTTCCTTAGCCTGTAGATACATCACTCCAATCTTTGTCTCCGTCTTCATCCTGCTTCCTTCTTTGTGTTTCTCTCTTTGTCCTCTCCTCTTATTAGAACAACCAATCCCTAAATCCAGGATGATTTCATCTTGAAGTCCTTAACTAATTACAAACTAATTACATCTTTAGAGATTCCATTTTTAAATAAGGTCACATCCAGAGGTTACATATGGGTATAAATTTTGGGGAGACACTATTCAACCCACCACAATGATCAAAATGAAATTCCATTGAAAACTAATATATTAACAAAAAAAAGGAAGGGACAGAATAACATGTCTACAGAAAATGAAAGCACCCAGATTGAGAAATGCCCACAAAATATACCAAAACTACATCTTTTCCACTTCAAAACAAACTAAAATATTTTAAGTAAATACCGTAAGACTTGAAAGAGCAACATTCAGATTTGAATTAGAAACACTCCAAAATGACATGGCAGAACCCAGGAAAGAATTAAAAATTTAATAAATAGTTTCAGAAATGAAGCCTAAGCTAATACAACATAAAAGCAACATAAAAGTGGAAAAAAAATGGGAAGAATATAAGCTACTGAATAAAATAAATATGTTTTAAAAAAGATAGAAATATTAGAAATAAAAATAGAGAAGGAAATGGATTTAAGATAAAGTGATCTATATCAAAGATAGAGAAAGTAAATCCAACATATAGATAACAAGAATCTCTAGATAGGAAAAATCAAAGCAAGAAAAGGAAAAAAATGAAACTATAATTTAAGAACACTTTCCTGGAAAAAAAAATGAAAGGGTAAATTTAGAAAGCATATTTCATACCTAGGAATATCTTCCTAAAATAACCAACAGTAAGACATTATCTAGTAATACACTGGATTTAAAAACTTCTGTGCATCTAGGCAAAAGTAACAAGTGATTTATAAAGAAAAGAAAATTAGACTCTCGTCATACTTTTCAGCTGACATTAATGCCAAAAGAAAATAGAGTATTTTAAATATTCATGGAAAATAAATGTGAGTCAAAGATTTTATATCCTGCAAAACTTTCAAGCCCCATACAAGCTGTAGTCACCATGCAAGATCTCAGAGAAGAGTGTTCCCACAAGTCTCTGCTGCAAGATATATTAGAGAATGAGTTTCAGACAACCAAATGACTTATGGGACAGTGACACCTTAAAACTAAGTAAGGGATAAAAAACTAAGTGAATGAATTTAGTAACAGCTTACATGTGCTAATAATGGACATGTATCACATGTATTTTTTAAAACACGCTGGGGATAGGATACAGGCAAGAAAATTCAAAAATAATCCATTGTTTCAACTGTAAGTAGAGGTGATCTCTGATATGGATTTTCCTTGATTGCTTTTTGTTTAGGATTCCAAAAATAGGGAATATCCTAATTCTTCATGGAAATAAACATAAGGGATTACCAGATATGTGACGTGTTGCTATTCTTCTATATGTAGTTTCCCAAACATGTAAGACCTGGTTCCTGGGAAATCTAACATAAAAAGAGGTCTGCATTAAAAATCATGGAATCATTGATTTTGAATGAAATTATTAAAAAGAATGTTTTTCATTAAAATCCAGTCTTCCACAATGGCTTATTAAGTTTTAATAAGCATCAAAGATTGTTTTATATCAAAACAGAATCCAATAAATTTTCTGAAGAATGTTTTCATAAAACAGCACTTTGGTTCTGTTTGCAATATTGACAAATAAGGAGCTGCTTATATTGTTGGCATACTAACCAATTATTTCTTTGTTTTATTACAGCTGTTAATTTCCTTACTAATACGTTATAATATTCCCTAGTGTACATAAAACAAATGAGTTAGAATCTGTCCCAACACTGTTCCATATGCTTCTCTGAGTCAGTTTTCTCTGAGGCAAGCTGACCCACTAGGACTTCCTGATGTGTGCATTGAGACACGTTCACAACTTAGTTGGAGTTACTCAGAGCACATGATTCACACAATATTTAAATCTTGTTGAGCTTGGTTTTGTTGAGTCCAAGTTTTCCCTCCCACATAGATATTAAATAAGTGGAAAGTAGCAGGGCTTTTGCCCAGTACAGCATTTGAATGAAATTCTGAGCCAAATATGCGTGTCATTCTGACTTCCAGCATCAACCATTTTAGTCAACCTTCTTTTCTCACATCCAAATTTGACATTCATCTATAGTTATTTCTAAATGGTCTCAAGGGACAAACATACATTTCTCCAATTTTTGTCCATGTTAGAGGATCTCTGCCTCTTACATAAGGGAAAATCCTTCAGTAGGGAATATCCTTCAGTAGGGAATTTTCTCTTCATTGCACTGCTACTTGTGTGAAAGATTAGAAAAATTACATAATATGTAAGGCTGTCCAGTTGCCAGTCTGAAGATTACCTCCTAAGGATTCTTACAGAGGTGTGAAAAGTGGCATCCATTAGAGACAGAATTTATGGGTGTGCAATATTCTTAAGATTATTGGAAATCTGTCTTGACAATTTACAAGTAGTTATTCTATGGATAAAAAGAAACCTATTCTAATTGATTAGAAATAAAGAAAGGAGATAAATATGCCCAGAGCTATGCTAGCCAAATTTCTCATCACAATCTTGTATGATCAAATATAAGAAATGAAGAAGTCGATAAAAAGAAAGCCTGGTAAGAAATGAACTACACATCAAAAAATCAAGGACATGTGAATAAGGAAAAGACTCCCTCTTGAGCAAGTTAAGAACTGAAACAAATGATGCATTATAACCAAGTTACAGAAATATCTTTCCCGAACAATGTGAAAAAGAAATATTTAATGCCAAATGATGCAAAGGTTTAGAAAAAATAGTACTTTCTTTCTTTTAAAGTCATTTAAAGAAATATAAAAACAGCTCCTTATGGGTTAAATATAACAGATTTATAGAGGCAACGTAAGAGTTAGCTAACATAGCAATTTAACTCACTCTGCTCTCTTTACATGTTATAATTTTCAGTAGTTATAAGCCAAAAAAGCTTTCCTATTTTTAGTGTTAGTGTTCCACAGGAAAATATTTTCTGTGTTTTGGAAAGGAATTTGGACCTGATATTGCAGTCACCTGCAAATTAAGTCTTGAGAAACAAGGGGAAATGGAATTCTCTAAGCTAAAGGAAAAGATATCTCTAGAAATACCTACAACATGGTACTCCAGAATTCATGAAAGTGATGGGGTTTTTAATATTTACTACAAATGATTCATCTAATTGAGAACAAGAAGGGCTGTATAAATTTTGCAATATGCCATTATTTTTCCAATTTTAGAAACTTTCAAAATCAGGCTTAGTTTGGACATATTGTAAGTATTTTGGCATTTTGTGTGGGCCAGATTTTAAGGGGAAACAGTGAGGTTAGTATCTCCTCCATGACACATTTGAATGGCCACTCCCAAGTAATTCCAGTTTTCAAAAACTGTAGAATGCCCAGCCACAGAAAGCAAATGGATTTCATTCACTGATGTTCCTCATAGCTATGAATATTTTAAAAACTAACAGTAGTAACTGTAACTAACAGAGCTGGATTTTGCCAAGATTTTTAAAAAGGGATTGTATAGTTCCTTTAAAGCGAACATTAGTGAAGAAAATTGGTATGTACCACATAAAGAATCTCTCATGATGGTCTTATAAGGAGCATTATAGGAAAAAGTTTCACAAAAGTTGAAGTTGCTCATTCAATTTAAATGGAATTAATATTTGTCTGTATAAACACTTGACACTAGGATATCAACAATTCCATAACTTAAAAATAAACATTAGGGACACCTGGGTGGCTCAGTTAAGTGTCTGCCTTCTGCTCAGGTCATGATCCCACAGTCCTAGGATCCAGTCTCACACTGGGCTCCCTGCTCAGCAGGGAGCCTGCTTCTCCCTCTGCCTGCCTCTCTCTCTGCTTGTGCTCTCTCTCTCTCTCTGACAAATAAATAAAATCTTTAAAAAATAAAAATAAATATTAATATCAAAATAGATGTTATTTACTGTTAGTACAATCATATCTCATCTATATCTCCCCCTTATTGGTCCTTGGCTGCAAATCCTTTGCCATCTTATCTACACTCCACACAACTGGGAAAGTTCTCATTATAAAATGGAATTCCCTAAGATATGCTGCAGGAGAAAGAAGGCAAAAGGTTAAAAAAAAAAAACAAAAAATCCCGTAATCATTCACGTTTAGGAAACAGCAGGTTAAAAGACACTAACAGGCTTAATGCAGTTTTTCTGCACCTTTAATCCGTTGATGTGCACAGAGAATCTCCAAGAATAGGGAGAGCAGCATACCCTGTATTCATTTAATCAAAAACCTTAACTTGTGGGATTAGTCTCCTCTAAGTCTAGAAATAATTTTCAAATTGCTATTCCAAAATAAAGATGGAAAATAAATAAATTTATTCCAAATAAATAAATTGCTATTCCAAAATAAAGATGGAAACTTTCTCAAAGACTTTTATGGTCCCATTTTGTACTGAAAAAGTCCAGACTCTTTAGTATGACACTCTGTGTTATTTAAAACGTACCCCAATCCATTTTTTTATACAATGTTGGCCAAATCACCCACTTTCCCACGTCTTCACCATTTTGACCCATTTGAAATTCTTGCACTTTCACATCTCTTTGCCTTCCACCATTGCATCCCTTTCTGCCTAAAATGCTCTTTATGATACTTTTCTTCAGCCTCTAAAGTCTTGCATCAGTTTTATTCCCTTTCTAAATCCCTGCTACCCTACTCCGTACTTATGCTCCTAGAGAACCTTAGTCTCGCCTCTCCTATAGAATTTAACAAGAACTGTTACCATGGAGTTGTACCTTTGTCTCTGCTTCTAGATTGTGAGGGTGGGTACTCTGGAGCAGACTTAGTGCTTACTTACATTTATACTACCAAAACCAAGTACAATGCCTGAAATGTGGTCATTGATTCAATCATAGCTAAGGACAAATAAATATGTGTGTGTGTGTGTGTGTGTGTGTGTGTGTGTGTGTGTGTATTTATATTTATATGTGTTTTTTTCAATTCTCTAGTACTGTTTTGGTCTGCAAAAGTAGAGAATTGAACTTAGTTCTAGGCAATTTAATGTCACAATACTAATTTCCTAAGTATTGGATGATTTAGATTTGTAGTATAAATTCACTCTGAATTGGATAGTACTATTAATCCATCACTGGTATGTTAAAACAAAACAAAACAAAAAAAACCCTGCAAACCCATTCTAACACCAATTAAGACTCATTAATTGCTAAAATTATCGTTAGTACCATCAAAAACAAGTTTACCTTATACAGGAAAATACTCTAGTAAAGTTTTAATTTTTAACACAAATGATTCTTAGTTTAGTTAATCCTTCAAATACATGACTTTAAGAGGATCAAGTAGCATCCCGTGATCTAGGTGAAGAAATCTCAGTCATCTTTTTAAAAAACTTCTTAGAAAAAAAACTTTCTAAAGCAAGGTTGCCATATCCATCCAGGGGCACTACAATTCTTTAATTGAGAAGTTACATCATCTGTTGGACGCCCACCCAAGATACCTCTGAGGACCGCGTAATAACATACCAGGCTAATGAGAATATTCTACTAACAAGGAGTGTTAACAAGTACAAGTTTAGGCTGATAAAAATAACTAGTGCTGTCATGACTTAACCACAAATTTTGTTTGCGTGTGTGTTTTTCCTTTGGGACGTTAATTAATCACTTAATAGGCCACAGATGTGTCAAATGGCTATTTTTCTGAAAGTTAACTTTCCTTTTTGAATTAGCAAAGTTGAATTGAAAATGTAATTCTGTTAAAAGAAAGCTCTGGGTGCTAAAATGATTTTTTTTAATCTATCTAAATTCTGCATAACACTTAATTTAGGGCCCTGATATCTTGTTCTTATATAGGGGATTTTTACAAGGCTATTTGAGTAGATAAAATAATATAGCACTCTGCTAAATATGCTATAATCTAAGCTAACCTGAAAGAAAAATCAAAGAATCAGATGTGAGCTAGACAGAATCAAAACCTACTCTTTAGAAATGGTGGGCAAAATATAAAATTTTTCATTTCTCCCCAAATCTCTTTTTCTCTAAATTTCTAAAGTCAGCTAACTTGAGTGGCATAGAAAATGCTTTTAGAAAAGTTGAGGGTTGAAGTTTTGTAGCAACATGGACGGGACTGGAAGAGATTATGCTGAGTGAAATAAGTCAAGTAGAGAGAGTCAATTATCATATGGTTTCACTTATTTGTGGAGCATAACAAATAGCATGGAGGACAAGGGGAGATGGAGAGGAGAAGGGAGTTGAGGGAAATTGGAAGGGGAGGTGAACCATGAGAGACTATGGACTCTGAAAAACGATCTGAGAATTTTGAAGGGGTGGGGGGTGGGAGGTTGGGGGCACCAGGTGGTGGGTATTGTAGAGGGCACGGATTGCATGGAGCACTGGGTGTGGTGCAAAAATAATGAATACTGTTATGCTGAAAAAAAATTAAAAAATTAAAAAAAAAAAAGTTGAGGGTTGTTTCAATGATATTCTTGCTCAAACTGTCAGAGTATAATTCGGTGAGAGAGGGGAAAAAGAAAGAACCCAGGTTGGAAGTTTGGCCAGGAGGTGAGTAAACTCAGGATGTGACATAGCATAATGGGGAAAAATGAGCAAAGATGAATTTTCTTCAACATTGGAAAAGGGATATGTAATTTGAAAAGCAGGGAACTGTTGGGGTGGGGGGAATCTAGTGCTTATGTGAGTCTACAAATATGACAACCATGGCTGGTGTACATTTTCTTTTCCATGTCAGTAAACCAGCCTATTCAGCAGAATCTATGAATGGTTTTCTTGCCTATAACATTATTTCTATGACTATGGATATAACTCATTCATTAAAGATAACTACAGGGAGAAATAGAGAATCTACCAGAAAGTGGAATGCTGCCAACATGTAGACACAAAGCTGCATACATTTTATTCCATACATTCGATGCCTGTAAATTTCATGCCAAACAAATTTACTTGGTTTTGTTTTTTTTTTTTAATGACAAGAGAATAACTAAATGAGGTAAAAGTGAGTAGATTGGATTATTACCAGGCTAAATCATTTCCATTTCCTGATTCTTGACTCTAAACACATTTAACTAATAATGAAAATTCAATTGACATTGCTCGATTGTACACTGGGCTTTCGTGAACATCATTGTCCATTGGCATTTATTCTGATGATGGCATTGTTTGTTCTGGTTGCAAGATGTGGAATAATCAACTTTTCAAAAATACACATGCATACACACATTTAACTGAACAGTAACAATAATTACAGGAAAAACAGTTGTTGTTGGGAAGCCTGGATGGTTTAGTCGGCATCTGTCCTCAGCTCAAGTCATGGTCTCAGTGTCATAGGATCGAGTCCTGCATGGAGTGGAGGGGTCCTTGCTCACCAGGGAAACTGCTTCTCCCTCTGCCTGCAGCTCCCCCTGCTTGTGCTCTCTATCTCTCTCTGACAAATAAAAAAATAAAATCTTAAAAAAAAAAACAAACAGAAAACTAGCTGTTGCTACTAGTAACATCTCCCAAAGTGACAGTTACATAAAGTGCTCCCTATGTGAGAACCTTTAGAAAAATAAAGCAAATTACTTGCTTGTCACAAATCCTACATTATTTAAATACCTTTCTTAAAGATGTGTCCAAGAAAAAAAATGCCTGATCTTCAGAGTGTGGTATTATTTTTCTAGGTATCTTTTTTCCCATGAATTAACCATGCCAACCTTTGCCATACAATAGATTAGAGACCATGTTGAATTTACAGCCCAAAGATGTGTTTTGTTTTGTTTTCCCATCTCTGCCACTAACAATTAGAAATTTCTTTACAAGTAAATAAAGATATTGGACTAAATAATCTGTGACATACATTCCAATTCTAAAATTCTGTGTTGGATTTATTGTTACACGGGTCTTCTTTTGCTATTTAAGCTCCAAATACCAAAAGCATTTAGATTACCTGGCACTTTCTGAAATCTACTATCACAGTAAATCGTTGCTAAACAACACAGCCACAATTTGAAATGCTCCATTTCTGGTTTGAATTCATAAAAATACAGCTAGCTATTCATGGTCTTTGGCAGCCATATCCCAAAAGTCCATAATATATAGTTTTAAATTTGCAATTGATAAAGTATCACATAGTATAATATTCAAAAGGAACAAAAAGTTGTACCCCAAAAAAAATTGTACAAAGAAAAGGAGGTCTTTTTCTCACACTGTCACTCAGCTCCCCTCCCCTAATACAATGATTTTTAACCAGTTTTTTGTGTATATTATTTTAAAGATTATCTACATGTTTGCAAGTACAACGACATACACAAATGCTGTGGAGGTGTGGAATAGAAAAGTCAGTGTGGCCGTACCATGCAACATTCTCCTTCCTAGAACAACAAACAAAAAACAACACAGGCCCACACACATGTCATCTAAAAATAGGTAAAAGGTGATATGAAAAACTTAGCAATTAATGATGCTGTCAGACAGAAAACAAAAAGATGAAGACCGTTATGGCTGATTTTATGCAGAGCAAAATGCTTAGAAGGAAGCTGCTTTGCCTTTGCAATGTGGTGTAGACATAATACTGACTTCATTGTCAGACAGATCTTGGTTGAAATCCTATGTTTGCCCCTTATTAGCTATGTGGCCTTGGGCAAAATAATTAGTTTTCTAGGCCCATTTCCAACTTCTAAAATGTGATGATAAGTTACAGCTCATAATCTAGCCCTAAGGATCTTATAAAATCATGTTTACATGAGATTTTTGCATATAGAATTGTTTTTCACTGTATAAACTTAAACATCTTCCATTTCCCTTTTTAAAAGAGAAAGGGGTACCAACCACAACAAAAATCAAGTAGATAGAATAAAACTACATAATAACACTCCCCAACAGTCACGTAAAAATCTCACATTAAATACGATGAGGAGTCATCTCATAGGCTCCCTGAACTCCCTGCAGCCAAGCCACCGTCCAGGCTCACCACAGTCATTCCATCAGCCTTGCAATAACCTGTGTCTTTCTTTTCCTGACTGATTTTTTTTTTAATCTCACTTAAAATTAGCCTGGTGGGTTTCTCCTAAACAAGAAAAGTAAGATAGTTTTTCTTCTACGAATAGAATCATTCCATATCTCCAATAAAAAAATTAAATTACCTGCAACATACCCTGTTTACCAAAGCTGATGCAATGAAAATATATTTTAAAACTTTGACTTTTTGAAACAAAAACCTTCTAACGGCTAATTTAGAAATATCCAAAAGAAATAGCTATCTGGAGTAATACAATACCCATTTTACAAAAAGATCACAGGCTTAGTGTATATGTGCGGAAGTCCAGTTGGAAAAGTGGGCTGTTTGTAGACGTGTGTATCTGATTTAGCCTTGAGCTAATCAGTTTTTTTGACCTAGAGGCACTTTGGACTCATCAAGGACTACACCCTTATTCGTAATGTACTCTAATAATTTTATCTCACTGAAATGTATTACATCATTCCCCTGATACTGATTTTTAAGGGATCTTTAATTCTCTCAACATGAAGTTATTAAATCAGAAAGAAGTGAACAAAAAAATCAAATAAATACAGAAAAACCCCCAGTGTCATGGGTAACAAGAATTTATTAAAACTTTCTCTTCTTTCTCTCACTTGTACCACCAGAAGAAATGCAGGGAAAGATCAGTGACAACCCCAGGCCTTGGATTAAGCTGCTCAAACTCTCCCAGATACCCTTGAAATAAGTATAAATATGAGTGATTCTGGCAAGGGCCCCCTGAATATATCAGTTAGATAACTGTTTTCATAAATTCCACAGATCTGTGGTAGTAACAGCATTAATGTACAAACAAGGGCAAAGAAAGTATCATTTTTACGAAACCATAAATGCTAAGTGTTATAAATAAGGTCATGATAAACTGAGCTTAATCAGAATTAAACACGAAGGTCTGGTTCAGGGTCAAAGAAGCATAAGCATTCTGTAGAACACCGTCTGTCATTTTTGTGACTTTGTTCATTGCTAGAAATAGACCCTTGAACCACCTCTGATATGTACCTACTTAGAAATCCAAAGGAAACTTGAATTAAAGGATTACTATAGAGGTAAGACTTCTTTAAAGCATTTTAAAATCTTGAATAATTACTGCATTTTCAAAATGACATGAATTTTCAGTAGCACATACATATGAGTGTGTATGGTATTTAATAATTTTCAGAATAATTTATATGAGTTCAGGGCCTAATGAAGGATTAATAACAGAGATAACATTAACAAGAAGATTAGTCTTCGACGACATAAAAAATAAATATGACTTTTTGTGTCTAGACTCCTCCCCACCCTCAATCTTACTTTTTTTATTCTCTCCAAATCTCCCTCTTGCTCCAAACAATAACTGTTTGCATCTCCTCATAAGCTTAGCTAAGAAGAACAGTAATTTCTACAAGATATCAAATACCTCACTTAAAACAATTAGGACTTTAATTTTTTTTTCTTTAAATAATGTTTACACTCTCCTCTGCCTCAGAATAATGGTCAGTCATATTTTGTTCATTAACAAAATGGGGAAAATAAAATTTCTGATAATCTAAGCCATGTACAACTAAATATACTTTAATGAAGAGTTTGCCTGAAAAGAGACAAAAAATTAATTAAAAGGCATTCTAATCAGTGTTTTCAATGTTGCTTGTAATGATACATGTTTAATTACATCCTAATTTTTGACAATAATAAAAACCAATGGTAGCTATTATTATAAATAATAAATAGAAAGAACATTTAAATTAGGTAAAATGTAATATATTTAAACTGAAATTATTGAGGATGGAATTGTTTGATACAAGTAAATTTTATGGGAAGTTTAGATTAGCTATGTAAGTAATGCCATGTGTTTTCAAGAGATCCTGAATTTCATTCCCTGGGAGACATTTGTCACTTGACGTCTGTTATAAGAACAGAGCTTCCATATGCCTGCTCTTTCATGAGCAACAAGTCAGGCCCAGAGACATTTTCCCACCCAGAAACAGAAGTTGTTCTTTCTTCCAATTTTTGGTCACTGTCACTCTTCTCTGTTGACAGGTGTTGCTGGTTTTTTATCCTTGGTACCATTGCCTGCTTCTCCTCAGCACTACACCCTGCTTCTAATCTCCATCACATACCTGCTCTGTTTTTCCTTTTTCCTTTGTTCCTCTGTCTTCAGTTGTCTTGCCTGCTCTTCATGGCTTTAACCCTACAAGTGCAATGTTTTGTGAACTTTACCAGCTTACCATAGGAAATCTTTCTTTTTCATTGACGAAGCAGGTGCGAAGAAATTCTAATATGAGTTTTCTACTCTACAAGACATTTTCATTGTTTTAGAGATTTAGGGGGAAGTTTCTTACTCTCAAAGTTTTTGGTTTACCTTCATTTGAGATCAAAGCTATTCTGGTGGAATAACTCCACTGGAACTACATTTCCCAGAATTTCCTTCCCTGTAGATTCTCACCATGGTCCACAGGAGACATTTGCACAGAAAACCAGAAGTGAAAGACTGACCATACTCCTTTATACTAAGGAGTCATCACAGGGCCTCAGGCATATCTGTGCTTATCTTAGGTATATCAGTGCCTATCTGCCTGTTTGCAGGGTGTCATGGGGCAGCAACTGGGCCAACAGCATCTGTAATTCCTGCTGAATTTCCTGTTAAAGCTTCTCTGAATCCTAGGCCTGGTGCATGTGGAAGCTGGAGTCAGGTTCTACTGCAAGATTCCCCATTAATGAAAGCTGGAAGCCTGGAGGTAGTGACAGGATCATGAATACACCCCACTGTCCTAACTCAGGGCTATAGCAACTTCTTCTCCTTCTTCCTCTTCTTCTTCTTCTTTTGAATTTTATTATTTTTTTTCAGTGTTCCAAAATTCATTGTTTATGCACCACACCCAGTGCTCCATGCAATACATGCCCTCCATAATACCCACCACCAGGCTCACCCTACCCCCCCCCACACCCCCTCCAGAACCTTCAGTTTGTTTCTCAGAGTCCACAGTCTCTCATGGTTTGTCTCCCCCTCTGATTTCCCCCAACTCACTTCTCTTCTCCTTCTCCCAATGTCTTCCATGTTACTGCTTATGCTCCACAAGTAAGTGAAACCATATGATAATTGACTCTCTCTGCTTGACTCATTTCACTCAGCATAACTTCATAGCCATAAGCCAGGGACCCTTGATCACCTCCCATTTCATTCTGGTGCATTACGCTGATGGTATCATACTGATTGGATCAAATGAGCAGGAAGTAGTGATGATCCCAGACACATGGGTAAGACAATTGTGTGCCAGTAGGTGAGAAATTAATCTTACAAAAAAAAATCAGGGGTGCCTGGGTGGCTCAGTGGGTTAAAGCCTCTGCCTTCGGCTCAGGACAGGATCCCAGAGTCCTGGGATCGAGCCCCGCATCGGGCTCTCTGCTCAGCAGGGAGCCTGCTTCCTCCTCTCTCTCTGCCTGCCTCTCTGCCTACTTGTGATCTCTGTCTGTCAAATAAATAAATAAAATCTTTAAAAAAAAAATGTCTTTAAAAAAAAAAATCAACAAAATTTCTGTGAGTCAGCTGTCTGGGGCAGATCCCTTCCAGAATGAATTACATGTAGCTGGTGTCTGGCTCCCTCTACAATTAAGAAAGAGACAAAATGCCACCAGACCTCTTTGAATTTTAAAGACAACATATACTTCATCTGAGGGTGCCATTACAACCCACTTACAGAGAAACCAGAAAAGCTATCAGTATTTATTGGGGCCCAGAACATAAGAAGGCTTTGCAATATGCCCAGGCTGCCATGTAAGCCTTAGTGCCATTTGGACCTCATGACTTTACAGATCTGAAGGTGCCCTGTCTACGTGGTAGACAGAGATGTTGTGCGGGGCCACTGATGGTCCCTTAGAGGTGAATTACAGCACAAACCATTAGGATTTGGTTGGGAACAAAGCTATACCTTCTTCAATAGAAAACTCCTACTACTGTATTCTTGAAAATCAGATTTTCCCTTGTTTCTAACCCTTAATAGGGGCTGAACTCTTAAACAAGGTCTACCAAGTTACCATGAGACTTGAGTGCTTTTCAGGGCTTTTACGTTCTACTAAACCATAAAGCTGGGCAGAGCAGTGCTCCATCATTACATGAAAGTTGTATGTACAAGAACTGACTTGATCACGTCCTGAAAACAAAGAAGTTGCATAAGTAAGTCATGACCTGTATTTCTGCCACGTAGCCTCCTCCCTGTCAACCTGTACCTATGACCTTAGAGGGAGTTTCCTATGATTAGCTAACAGGAGAAGGAAATATTGGGGCTTGGGTTGCAGATGGTTCTTCATAATAGACTGGCTTTACCTGAAAGTGGGCAACTATAGCATTACAGATCTAATCTGAGGTACCATGAAAGACAGTGGTGAAGAAAAAATCCTCCCTGTGGGCAGAACTTAAATATACCTGGTTGTTCATTTTACCTAGAAAGGGCGATTGCCAGAAATGTGGACCTATCCTGCCTCAGCAGGAGCAGCTAATGAACTTGAGTTGCCAGGCGTTGGAAAGCACTCATTTGAGAAACTGGTAATATGGAGGCCTGGGGAAGATATATGTTTTTAGACCACTCTGGATGTGCACAGGATGTGAAGATATGTATGTGTGTGCTCCCCAAAGAGAAACTTCAGTGGAGGAGGATCTTAAAAAGCAGTGGACAAGGTGATCCATAATATGTACGATAGTCAGACTCTTGCCCCAGTCAACCCCATACTTGACTAATGAGCTCATGAAAACATATGGTACCAGGGACAGAGGTTATGCATGGGCTCAGCAATATAAATTTCCACTTACTAAGACTGACCTGCCTATAGCTACTGCCAAATGCCCAATTTGACAGCAGTACAGACCAACACTGAATCTCCAAAAGGCATCATTCACTGGGGAGGAGGAGAATCTGCCAGTCACCTAGAGGCAGATTAATTACATAGAAATACTTCTGTCATGGAAGCATCAGTGCTTTGTTCTCACTGGCATATTATACTATATATGAATTTGCTTTCCTTCCCCACAATGTTTCTGCCAAAACTGTCACCCTTGGATATACCAACTGCCTTATTCTCAGCATTAGTTCTGACTTAGAAACCCATTTTATAGTTCATGATATGTGATGATGGGCTTATTCTCATTGAATTAACTGTTTTGTTTTGTTTTTTAAGATTTATTTGACAGAGAGAGGACGCACAAGCAGGGGGAGTGGGAGAAGAAGAAGCAGGCTCCCTATTGAGCAGGGAGCCTGATGTGGGGCTTGATCCCAGGATGCTAGGACCATGACCTGAGCCGAAGGAAGATGCTTAACCGACTAAGCCACCCAGGTACCCCGAATTCACTGGTTTTACCATCTTCTCTGTCACCCTGAAGTGATGGCTAGACAAGTAGTGGAAGGGACTTTTGAAGACCTGCTTATGGCACCAGCTAGGTGGCCAAAGACTTCTTCAATGGAATACATATCCTTGCCCAGAGACAAGTATTTGATACTTTTTCTCCCTTAGCCAGGATTTAGGGCTCTGGGAATCAAGAGGCACACAAGGGAGTGGCTGCTCCAACAATTACTCCTAGCGATCCACTAATGAAATTTTGGCTTCCTGTCCTTCTACTTGATCTCTGTTGATCTAGAGGTCTTAGTTACCAAGGAAAGAAAGCTTCTACCAGTGAGACACAGCAATAGTTCTATTAAACTTGAAAATAAGACTTTTACCATTTCTTTATACTTCTTACCTGAAAGGATCAACAAGTACCCCAGATGAGATGATTGACCCTAAAATCTAGGGGAAATGCCTTACTACTATACAATAAAGGGAAAGAATAGTATTCCTGGAATGTAAGATCTCCTGGGATGACTCCTAGAGCTTCCAAGGAGATAAAAAAACAAAAATCTGACATAGGCAAGACTACTTAGGGCCTAGAACTGCTGGGAGTGAATAGTAGTTAACATGATAGCTCAATATTTATGTTACTTTATATGAAAGGGAGAATGTGATTCATTTAGGAAAGAAATAAAAATCACTGAAAGATAAATAAAGGATTTTATATCTTTATTAGAGGGCAGCATTAGTGTTTCTAGCTGTATAAGGGATACTTGTGTTAACTTAGGTGGAGGTAAGATTTTTTTCATCGTCCTTTTTGGGAAGTTAAGTGTAATCAAAAAAGACATATTTGGATGCCAAGCTAAGGTTAAACTGTGATAGATTTGTATTATGCTAATTTAATTAAGCTAGAACTTCAGTTCTTAGAACTTCCTTCCCTGCATAGTTCATAGTTAACATGGGCCATAGGAAAGTCTTTACAAAATATTTGGAAGGTAGAAATCAAAGGGCCAACATATTCCTCAAGAACTGGGTGCAGGCAACAAGGCACTGTTGCATTTCACACATATTGCCACTTCTCTGCTGACTTGCATAGCTGGCAGGAGTTCATACCTGGGCCCTCAACACCTTTAGCTCCCGCTGGGTCTTCTGATTCAGTTTCTCTCACTTCTGGGCCAAGTGCCTATTCAGCTCTCAGACAAAGGGCCCCAGTTTCTCTTGTAAAATGGCCCCATCCTAGAAGTTGGAAGGCAGAGAGAGATTGACAAGAGTTTCCAGTCCTTCCTTGTGGTTTCTGGCTGAGCTTCATAGGCTCAAGTTTTTCCTTGCTTTCCCAACTTCATAATCACCCATCCTTCCTGACTGCTTGCCATGTGAACTTCAGACTCTAGCACCAGACACAGAAACAAGAGCAACCACAATTATTTTAGAAGATCAAATCCCTACAATAAATCATTTATTGTATGTGTTTATATTTCCTAGTGGTTTTGCTTCTTTGATTGATGCTCCTGAGTGTCAGAGCCTGGTTGCCAGATAGTGTACTGCACTTTGAAAGGCTTAAGAAAGATGGGAGGAAATGGGAGATAAAGTCCTTCCTTTCAAAGATATGACAAATTAATCTAAAGATAAACTTTTCTTAATAATTCTTAATCTTAAGCTATGTCATTTTGCCAGATATCAATAATCTCTTGCAATAGTTTTAACCCAGTTTCTTTAGTTGAAGGAGGCAGATTGAATCTGTAAGTGACCCAAAATATGCCTTGGAAATTACTTTTTCATGAATCTTCATCACCTAAAATGGCATTGTCATCATACATGTTTCTTCCTTTTAAAAATGAAGTACAGAAAGATGAAGTCAAGCATTTTCAACTCATGATAGAACTTTACACCTAGTCTGGAAATGGAACACTTGAGAGTAATCAAACATTAGTTGAAAATTAGACCTTAGGGATGCCTGGGTGACTCAGTTCATTAAGCATCTGTCTCCAGCTTAGGTCATGATCTCAAGGTATTGGGATCAAGTCCTGCCTCAGGCTCCTTCGTCTGCAAGGAACCTGCTTCTCCCTCTGCCTGCCACTCCCCCTGCTTGTGCTCTCTTTCTCTGACAGATAAATAAATAAAATCTTTAAGAAAAGAAAAGAAAGAAAGAAAATTAGAACTCAGGCTATGTTCGGGCCAATAAAGACGAGTTGGAAAGAACTGGGCAACAGTTCTATGGAAGGAGAGTATTTCTTCAGTAAAAAATGGATCTCCTTGTCTGCAATGCCAGCACCTATTTTCATATGTGGTTGGACAACATTTCCCAGACTTTTTCATCATACACTACTGGTATTATGCTGGTTATGTTTCATCCAAAGAAAACTGCATCAAAGACTGTCTGTCTTATTTGGCAGTTACACATGTCTTCTAGCTAATTATCATTTTTTGATCTTGAAATTCAAATGAATTCTGTGTGCAAGTTCATTATTCAGTGCATTTATGTGCCAGACTTAAATTTAACTAAATTTTAGCATGTATTCCCCTTAATATAATCTCAGTCTTCTCCCCCCAAATTTAAGTAGTTCAATATCCCAATTCAATTATTTACTAAGTGCAAAGACAAAGGTTTTAGATGATTGTAAAGTCATCGTAATAATAAAAAGTACCACACGTTTTAGTCTTTGAAGGCAAAAGAAAAATTGATAAAGATTTGCCACCAGTATTTTTATTTTTATTCTCTCCAGGAATGAAAAGTTGTCCTCAGCAAATTATAGATTTCTGGTTATTGCCATCATTTCTCTCTGTTTTCAAGGGCTATATGAATAACTTCAAATTGTCCAACGATGCTGCTTCCATATGTACTCAATCATAGTCATGGTTACTGATACTTCTAAGAAAAGGTTTTTACATGCCAAAGGTATGGTATTGCTGGCAACTCATGGTGATGTACAAACTCCATTCTGTTCCAGAGGCCACTCTCCTCAGGAATACCCATTACTATCAGGCAGGTTGTCTTTATCCATTCAGACTGCTACAACAGTATACCATAGACTGGGTGGCTTATAAACAACAGAAATTTATTTCCCAGAATTCTGGAGGCTGGAAGACCAAGGTCAAGGCACCAACACATTCAGTGTCTGGTGAGGAGTCACTTCCTGGTTCATAGACAGCTATCTTTTTGCTCTGTCCTCAGATGACCAAATTGGGGGGCGGAGGTTCTCTGAAGTCTCTTTTATAAGGGTACTAATATCATTCAGGAGGGCTCCAGCCTCATGACCTAATCACCTTCCTGTCCCCACCTCCTAATACCATCACACTGGGGGTTAGGCTTCAACACGTGAGTTTGGCGAGCAGGGTGACACAAAGTAACCTGTGCCCTACAAGTTCTTCCTGCTCTACAGGAAGGAGAGGAAGAAGAAAAAGACTAAGAAGAAGAAGGAAGAGGAGGAGGAGGAGGAGGAGGTGAAGAAAGAGAAGGAGGGAGGAGAAAGAGGAGGAGGACCAAGAAAGGGGCAGAGAGGAGAAGGGAGAGGGGGAAGAAGAGGGCAGGGGGGAAGAAGAGAGTGCAGTTAGAGCTACATTGTGGCTGAGGCCCGGGAAAGAGAAAGGAAAGTGTAATATCACAGTCATCTACTTACCTCTTGTTTTTCCCAAATAAGAGTCATGATCACATTTAGTCCAGCTTTCTAATAACACACTCCCATTAGGTGTATAAACACTATGTGAGTTTATTCCTAAGAAATAGTCATAGGAAAACACTTCTCTATCTCCTACACAATTACTTTTTGATTGTTTATGTGTAGTTTTTTCCCAACCAGGAGCTCCTACATGTTCCCCATAAGACCTCTCTGTTCAATAAGTCCTTAGAAATTATAGACTCTCTAAATGAAGTCTTAAATAAGTTGCTTCTGTCTGTGTTCAGTGTTCATGTGTCATTATTATAACTGTATAGCAAAGTACAGTTTGCAAGTTACTTGTATGTACATTATCTTGTTTGGTATATTCAATGATCTTTTAGGGTTCTCAGAGACATCTATTAATTTTCCCTATTTCTAAATGCCAAAACAAGCCAGCTACAGCTAAAGTCACAATTAAAGCATAGTCAGATCTAATTCCTGCTCCAGTGTTCTTTCTGCTACTGTGCTGGTCTCTCTTTCTCTCTCTCTCTTTTTTAAATTTATTTGTTAACAGAGACAGAGAGAGCACAAGCAGGGGGAGTGGCAGGCAGAGGGAGAAGCAGGCTCCCTGCATCAAGGAGCCCGATAATTGGGGCTTGATCCCAAGACCCTGGGATCATGACTTGAGCCGAAGACAGATGCTTAACTGACTGAGCCACCCAGTCATCACACCATGTTGGTTTAACAGAGGGATGCTTTTAAACTATCTTCCATAAATGACAAACTGGAGGTTTCATGGGCACAAAACAGAGACTGACCACAAGTGTGGATCTGCTGCACTGGGAAATTTTCACCACCTGTTCAAACTTACAACCTCCAAGCATTTTACAAATAATAAATTTCTATCCTATGGAAACAGAGTAAGCCAAAGCTTAAAATAGTAAGTTCCAGGAAATCAAAAAGTAAAGAAATAAACCCAATCATTCTTCTTCATCTGGGACTGTGATTCGATTAGGGTTAAGCAAGATGCTGTGTGTGAGCACCTGTGTCAGGTTCACCCAGGGTATGTGTGAGAAGTACCAGTTCCTGGGTCCCCACACAGATGTACTGAATTAGAGGGCCCTGGAATCCGAATTTTGACACATTCCTCAGGCAATTCTTATGAACACTACTGTTTGAGAATCACTGCACTGACCAAGTTTTACTCCCATGAGATAAAAAAGAAGCTACTGAAGAGATACCAAAAGCATGAAAGATTCAAAAATCTGTCCAGAAACACATAAACTATTAGGATATAGTTTATATCTTATAGGTTATAGAACCACAAACACCTACAAAGAGGTCAGTTAAAAACAAAGCAGTTTATGCCACTGAAGTAGTTGTGTTCAGATGATGCCATTTGATTTAGTAGTACCTTGTTCAACTCATCTATAAAATGCAAATAATACTTGAGTATTCTTGAAATGCAAGGATTACCTCAGTGACAGTAATAAATGTGTTGACAGATGCAACTAGATGATAATAAAAGAAAGGATTATAGGGGAAAGCTCATGAATATCATTTCCCATCCCTGAGAATGTTGTTGCCTGTGTTTCAATTAACAGCATTTATTCAAACAGAGAAATAATAGCACTGACTCTCAAAACTGGCAATAGTTAGAATAACTCAGCATATTTAATGATAAATAGGTCACATTGTCTACAAAACTCTTGACTTTGATTTGAAACTCTGCAACAGGAGCGGTCTCAACCTGCCTGGTTCTGTAAGTCTTTGTCCCAGTGATTAGATAATTAGCGAGAACATTGCAACTGTGTGAGAACCACAGTTTCACTAGCTGATCTTAGCAGAGGAAAACATATATTACTACCTTTCTCTTAATAGTAGCTGTGATTAACCATAATAAAATATATGCCTAGTAATTTCAACAGTACATGAATCCCTAAAATTATTTCTTGCGAGGACTAAAAGGATCGTAGATTAAGAGCTCTTAATTCCAGCTTGTAATTTGGGTTTAAACTATTCATTATAAAAATCAAGTCAAAGCTGAAAGAAATTATCCAGGGTCTAGGGAAAACAGATCCCTCTTTCATGATCAAACCCTTTTCTCCCCTCAAGTGAAAAACCATGTGAGTCCCTACACTTTCCCTTTTTGCTTTCTACTTCTAGATCTATGAAAACAAACACCTCTGTCTTGCTGCTGACAGTAATTTTGAAAAGCAGCTGTGTTTTGTGAGATCCATATTGAACGGCCAGAAAGGACTTTCTCAAGTTGAAAAATTCCTTTTGAAGAGAGCGAAGTAATTTTCCTTTTTTTCTTTTTCCGTATGCCATTACACTAATTGTGAGGAGTCAAATTACTCTTCTAACGTATTTATGTTATCTGAATTCTATGTAGGTTTCTTTTTTACTCCATACTAAGAATCTAAGCTAGTAAACACTTTCCCTTAGAACAAGTCCTCCGGTTTGCTGTCCTCTCTAGAAGTCCAGCTGTTGCCCAGAAAGGAGGTGACATTGGAGTTTGGCTTCAGTTTTTGAGTTCTACTAATCTGATTAATTAGCCTGCTGCCCAAGGAATAGACATCCGTGATTCTTTCAGTTTATGTGAGGAGAAACTGCCATTTGCTATTAGACTCTTCAGTGACAAAAGCACTGGAAAGATCAAGTCACTCCATATATCCATTCTCTTCTAAAAGCGAGAGACTCTATTAGGATACCAACACCTGTCTTTGGGGAAGAGATCACAGATCTCAACCTGTCTTCTTCTACAGTGTTACTTTGTGGAATATACAGTCAGAGATATATTTAGTGTAAACCAGCCTTATATTGTTCTTTTCATCATATTTTATAGTAACATGATAAAAACATCGAGAAAAAAAAACTTGGGGTGAGTTTATCTGGAAACTGGCATAGATTCAGGTTTTTACAAAAGCACGTGAACTACCTGGATGATCTGATGAATCAAGAAAACCCTGTTTGTTGGGTACTTCAAACAAGGGCTTTAACAAAAAGAGCACTGATATGCAGCTGCTTTTTGACAAGAGCCATGAATCACTGATAGAGAAGCATGAGAACAGTCGGCAGATTTAATTATATATCATTACCCAAAATAATGGCAACGTTTTAGGTATGAATTAAACCTTTAGTGGTGGAGACTTGCATCATTTGGGAATGTTAGTGAATCCAGTGATTTTAAAAATCCATAGACAAAACACTCAAGGTTCATTGTCCATGTAGGAGGAGTTGCAAAGTTTCTTTGTATTCAGTTTTTGAGGCTTTGTGGGGGAGGTAAGTAATTCTTTTTTGAAGCCAGAAGAGAAGGTTTTTTAAGGGTAGGAGAGAATACTTAAAATGACAGAAAGTAAGACCCATCATCAGAAACAGCTCAGAACTATGCAATCATAGCTTTCAATGGAATCCAGAAAGCCACAAACCCAACCTCCTGAAGGCAGTCAGGACTTTGTTCAGGGATTTTTCTAAGGTAGAACCAAATTTACTCCCTGTTGTTATGACCAGGGCTGCTCACCCTCCCCATAGAATTTATCTTCTGGCCCCCGAAAATCAGCTCAGCTCTAAGGAAGCTGGTATCAAACTTCTCTTCCCCTTCTCCTCCAACAGAATTCAATCGTGAAAGGGATAAAAGCTGGTGCTGATGACTTGTCAAGATTCAGAAGGCTTTGGAAGAGTCACAGGCTGTGGAAATGTATCTGGCTGCAAAGCCCTATGAGGGGTCATGTACTCAATCCTCCCACTTCGAAACAGAAATAAGTCTAAACCAGAAATCACAAATGGGTACCCCCACGAACCAGACTCAGCCCCAGCAAACATTTTTATTGTGGCCCACATTGTGTTTTTATTTTAACTTAAAAATTTTTCAAGTCCGCTTTCAAATAGAAATTCAGACTTTCAGGTTTCAGATTTACTCTCCTGCTCAACCATGGCCAGGCCTCCGTGGTCTGTCCCATCCCTTAGGGGTCTGCTATAAACAAAGGAACCATGTGGACAGGACCATAATTTCATTGTGTCACTGGACACACATTGAATCTCTCACTAAACCTCAAATGAGACTGCTCTCCTCACCCCCCACTCCCACATTTCTGTCCTTGGGAAAACTCTGGAACCCGGAATCCTTAAGTCAGTTCGTCTAAATGGATACATCTGCACTCAGGCTAGAATTATTTCATTGTCACTTATATCGTGACAGCCTTGTCACTGGCGGGGAGGAGGGGCCCAATGAGCTGTCCTCTGGTGTCTAGGCTTGAGAACCAAAGTGTAGCTTTGGCACCTGCAGCTGAAACAGTGTTGTTATTTCAGCCTTTTCTCCCAGAACTTTCTCAACTTAAATTTCTCTTGTGCTTCTCCGGTCACCCTTAGCTCTCACTCTCAGAACGCTCGTCCCAAGGAGAACACCCATGTCTTCTGCACCCACTTAAAAGAGTTTCTTCTCTGCTCTGATTATATTACAGAGAACGAATTCTTTACTACAAGTTTTCATATATTTTTAAATTACAGGTATCCGTTGCCCTCATCCTCTTTCTAATACAAATAATTTCAATTTATATAAGCATTTCTGACCACATAGACTTTCTCATATTTGGATATACCTATATTTGTTTTTTCTTTATGTCTCATTCAAAATCGTCTAAATCTCCCTTAAGTTGTTAAGCCCAAAACTGGGCTGTCATAAATGCATAATAAAGAACCTCCTACATTGAACATGATGAAGAGTTTATCTCATGGAACAATCACCCCATGGTTTCTTCTAATTGTCCTATTTCCATTTATATTCTGATTCTTTTTTATCATTATGGCATATTAGTATTTCATGCTTGATTTATAACACATTATGGCTTTTGGATTTTCATTCATCGTAAACAATTTCCCTCCTTACATCTTGACAATGTAATCTTGAGGATAATGTTGTGCGCTGGTTGTGCACATGTGTAAGTTGTCACTTTGCCATATGTACCCAATAACTGCCTTCATTAATGTTTGCGTGCGTGTGTGTGTGATTTCTGTATTGCAGTGCCTTTGTCCCTACCCCTATTCCCCTTCACTTAGATTGAGCTCCACAAGTGTGAAGTCCATGTCATACTGATTTGTTATCTCCAATCACAAGTACTTGCTTGGGAAGAGAAAACGCGATATAGGGAATGCAATATTGATGCTTGTCAACTGAGTAAATGGCAAACTAACTGCATCTTCTTGGGCTAGGAACTTAGAATTTAACAGAATTGCATCTGACTTAAGATTGTGCTAAAAAAAAACACTTATAAAGCAATTTTTAAAAAATAACAAATATATATATAATGATATAAAAAGGTAAATTTTGCGAGGCCCCAAAAATCAAACCTAGATTTTGTTCCATCATTAGGTTAGTCTAGCTCATCATGAGTTCCTGAGAATTGTTTTTATTCTAAGAGACTACCTATGTCTCACATTTATTTATCTCACATTTTTTATCTACAAGAAAAACACAAACATAATCAGAAGGAAAAGTGAGAGTAAAATTGAGAGTGAAAAATGGGCAATGAAAAAAAGAGGAAATCATGGAGATAATGAGATTTACAATTCCACCAAGTGTTGGAAAACATCTTCAAGAGATACTACCATGAAAGACGTGTTTATAATTTTATGTAGAAAGACAGTGGTGCAAACAAAAGCTATTAGTATATCAAGTTTAGTCTTAGTAGACTAAAACAATCTTTTGAATGAGGTTATGCTTACACCGCTTAAAATATTTCTTTGGCCTCATCAGCTTGTTGATAACTGTGCCTTGAAGACTCAATTACAAATGGTAACCAGTCTTTTTTCTATTTCGTTCATTAAGGGAGACAATTAATTTGTCCTGGTAAGTTGTGTTGTTACAAACTCACATCATTTATTGTTTACTGCTTTGTTTTCAAGTAATTACAAATTAATAAAACTGTGTACTACAAGCTTATCTTCCTTTGCTAAAATATAATCTCACAAAACAGGTATTTCAAAAGATGATTTTTTTACCAGAGTATTGACACCTTTTTTCTTCCAAATAGGAAACTCTTTGGAAATATTTAAGTTGTGATTTTAGTTATAAAATGGAAGATCTATTGGGCAGTTTTCAGGAACATCTATATGTATAGTAAAGTCAGTTTCTCTCATCTCTTTACCACAGATGAAAGGGCTTCATGATTTCTAATAAATTCTAAAAGATTGATATTTACTTTAAGACTAGCTTGCAGAAAGCACCACAAAACTGATAAGACTTTTTTTTTTTTTAAAGATTTTATTTATTTATTTGACAGAGATCACAAGTAGGGAGAAAGGCAGGCAGAGAGAGAGAGAGGAGGAAGCAGGCTCCTTGCTGAGCAGAGAGCCCGATGCGGGGCTCGATCCCAGGACCCTGGGATCATGACCTGAGCCGAAGGCAGAGGCTTTAACCCACTGAGCCACCCAGGCGCCCAAATTGATAAGACTTTTAAAACTTACATATTTTAATATGCCATAATTCCTTTAAATGGGAATATTTACTTTTCTATACTAGAACTAAGAAGCAATCTTAAGTTACCTTTTTTTTTTTTTAAGATGTTTAATCAGATGGAGACAGTCTAAGTCTGATGTATGTTAAGGTATAAAATATGGTAGGTGGCACTGGAAATAGATCATAGAAGTTGTTCATAAAATGACTCTTATATACCCATGGACATTAAATTAGCTGTAGAACAAAGACATGTAAAGTGATCAACTCTTTTGTGTTGAGGTTCTGTTTTATTAATTTCCAGATTTATGTAGCGCCTGTTAGGTATAAATGTCCAACGAAGCTAGCAATAAAATAATAATGATTGAATAAAGAACTAATTCTGAGTAGATACTTGGCACTACGCTACATCTCCCCAAACATACCTTTATGAGATCTTCCATTCATAAGCATCAGGGTGTTAACTACAAGCCATTAAAAATGGTATTATGGGATTCAGTTTGGCCAGTGAAGAGAGGACTTTCTTAAGATTAGGAACTGTTTGCTAAAGACGAAATAAACTTAAATATTCTTCAGGCTGGTTAGGCTTCAAGGAGCAACTAAACGTACTTTGATTTTTTTTAAAACTTAGGAATTACAGTGTAGTCATAGTACCCTGACCTAAAGAGTTTACTTTTCATCTAAATCTGATGAATATGACCAATGAGGGGTGAAAGGGGAGGCATTAAATCACCTTAGCATGAACAACAATTTAAAGGTACTTTAGACATACTCCAGAAATTTTATTTGAGATCTTGCCCACTACAAGCCTTGCTTTATAAAATATTTCTCCATATCTGCCAAACCTTAGACTAACCCCTGTAAAAGCCATAAATACGGTGCAGATAAACAGTGGCAGTCTTACATAATGAGGCATCTTTGCCAAATGGGAATAGAAGACGAGAAACCTGCCTCCCACTAAGCAACACGTTCCAGGCCTCACAAGCCTGAAACATCATCATTCATAGAGTGGCCTGGCTCCCAGTAGAAGTGAAGGTGCACACAGGGCTACTGTAGGAGAGAGTCCTGTAGGCCTTCCCAGCAAAAGGGCATCAATCTACCTTGCTTCCCTGTGCTAATATCTTCTATTAATATGTGCTAGCAGTATGCACATGGCTCCTGTTATAAATTCCATCCTTATCACTGTGCATCTCATCTAATGGGTACTTGATCAATGTTTGTTGAGTTGAATTACTTTTTAGTCTCCAGATGAATCTGTTAAGAAGCAATTTCTTCCATGAGCAGGATGGACACTGCACAGTGCAAGTTACAAGAAATAGCCCTTTCTCCTAGGAAGTGTCAGTCCGACTCAGTTGATATCTGTCAACAAAAGACAAAGAACAAAGCAGTTGGACCAAGAGGTAAGTATTTATAACAAATGCATTTGTGTGGGCTAGAAAAGGGCAAGTGTTTAGGTGGAGAGACAACATGATGAGTTAGAGAAACCATTAGCTTCTGTTTCGCACATTTCTTGAAGGAAATAAATCTTCATAGGACAAGACACAGTAACTAAGGATGCCTTGTCTTCCAGCTCCCTTTCTCATGAGATATGTAACCTTGGATAAGTTATGTAATCCCTCTATGCTTCAATTTCTTCTCAAATTGAGATAATGATATTATCTATCTTATAGGGTTGTTGTTGATATAAAGTTAATTTTTTCAAATGCTTACAACAGTGCATGGCACTCTTATGAACAATGCAGTGTTTGCTAAGCAACTAAATAAAGCCCTAAGCCCGGGAATGAAATAGCAGCATATGATACCAGAAAAGAGTGGGGAATGGAGTTGGACCCACAAAAATAAGAGATATCCACTCTGACCTTTATAAAGTTATTTGTTTTTTTCTTAAAAATTTAAGTTGTTTGCATTGGAACTGACAATATTTAAGTACTATTTTAAAATTCATATTCAGCCTGTATATTATGTAATCTTTTTGCACCTACTTTTTTTTAAGGTTTTATTTATTCATTTGAGACAAAGAGATACAGAGAGAGAGAGCATGAGCAGGGAGGGGCAGAGGAAAAGGGAGAACCAGACTCCCCACTGAGCCAGGAGCCTAACGTGGGGCTTGATCCCAAGAGCCGGAGATCATGACCTGAGCCAAAGGCAGACGCTTAACCATCTGAGTCACCCAGGTGCCCTATGCATCTACTTTTCAAAAGAATTATTAAGGAAGCCAGTAAAAGTTTTCCAGAAAACAAAATTAGAAGAAAAAAATAAGGAAATAAAAGCTGTCCATGAACCTTGCCCCTTAAGACCATCTTTTCTTCCAACTTAATTTGACACAAATTTACTAGGAAATCTCTGTGCCTCAGTCATTTGACCTGGTTGTAGCCTACAGCTTCTCTGAAGAGTCAAAAGTAAGTGGCACTGGTACATTTTTGAACACCATTTATCAATGAGATACTCCACAGATAGCCCCACTGCTACTTAAACATTTTATATACTGTTAGACTCCAGATAGTTAAGTGTGCTCAGGCAAAGCCCAACTCTTGGGCTTTTGTATACACTATTGAGAAGGACTTTAGGATCCTGTTTCTGATATACATTTGATCCTTCTTTCAATAGCCTTCTTTGAAACATTTATTTTTCCCCTTTGTGTTTTTGTTTGTTTAGCTAAACATGAGAGGAACAAAGTTTATTTTTTATTGTAGAGATGTAATGGAACCAGACGAGATATACAAGTTAGGTATTAGAGAAGACATACTGTATAAACCCAAGCAATTATGATTTTTGAAACATTTTAGATGATTTAGTGCTAAGTGAGTTGATAAAATTCAGTATATGAATTCAATTGGAAACTATTTATTAGCAACTCTTGGGTGCACAATGAGAACAGAGAAAAGAGAGTAAGGAATAAGGTAAATCCTTCGCCCTCAAAGAGTTTATCGCCTATTAGGGAAAATCACATACAAACATCTGACTACAAAACAAGTTGAAGAAATGCTATCCCAAAGGGTCAGCGGAAGGCCAAGAAGCACAGAGAAGGGAGTTACTGAAGCAAGGTGAGAAGGTAGTGGACAGTGTGAAGAAAGGGCGATCACTGGATCTGGCCTTGAAATAAAAGAGTAAAATTCCTATTTGTTTTATAGTTGACCCTTAAGCAATGCAGGCATTAGAGGTGCCAACGACCCTGTAGTCAAATATCCACATAAAACTTCTGACCACCCCCCAAAACGTAACTACTAAGAGCCTACTGTTGAGCTGAAGCCTTACAGATACCGTAAGCTCTTGATTAACACTCATTTTGTATATTGTATGAATATAAACTGTATTTATACAATAAAGTAGGCTAGAGAAAAGAAAACTTTATGGGAAAACCATAAGGAAGAGGAAATACATTTGTAGCACCGTACTCTATTAAAAAAATAATAATAATCACGTATAAGTGGATCCACACCATTCAAACCTGTGTACTTGGTTTTAAAACAGATCAGCACGTTCCTTCCTACCAGCAGGTGCTGTTAAGAGCCATCTGTATCCATCAGCTCTCTCACAGCTGGTATTTAGATCTATCGTGTTGATCGTTTTGATGGAAATCTCCATCAGAACATTTTTCAGAGCTCTTCTGTTTCTAGGTTGTAAAATATGGCCTAAAATATTAGCCTCCATCTTTCACAATTAATGAAAACATGAAGAATTATAACCTCTTTTGGTGCAGTGTTTCCTTTTTATTTTTTAATTTTATTTTATTTTTCCCCCAGTGCCATGCTTCTTGTACAAATGGTTCAGGCTTTCATTTAACTGATTAAAGCCTGGTCTAGAAAACGGATAGACAGATCAATCCCTTGTAATCCACTGAAAGCTTGCCAGCTCTGTTGCATCTGGACTGATCCTGGGCAAAATCATCAGTGGTGTGTCCTCAGTGTTCCACCACATCTTTCCACTCGTCTCTTCCATACTGGGAGAGCATTGTTTTGTTTATTTCTTACAGACTCATTTCAAGTTCATTCCAATTCCTCCTAAGTGTGCTCTTCTACTCCCCAGAACCTTATGTATTTTAGTTTGTGACCAGTAAAAGCCAACCAAAATGCCTTCAAGATCACTTCACTGATTTGGGGTTAGTATGGAAAATATTCGTCAGCAAGTACTTGCTGGCATCCTTCAATGAACACCGGCTGACATTCCATGGGGCTACATAACGGTGGAAGCCGGAGTTCTATTCCTGTGGATTGTTTCCCTCCCTTTCTTTCTTGGATCTTTGCTATTTACCTTCACAGACCATTAACACAGTGTGATTTGTGCCCACAAAGGGGCATGGCCTGTGTCCAAGGCAATAGCAGCTTGTTCTAGAGTCTATCTACAATGCGTTCATTGCTTGCCACTGCAAAGAAAATTAGCGTTCCTCACCAAGGCTTCCTCCTCCTGGCAACATTCTACTCTGACTTCAGTGGGCATCTCTCAATGGAAAGACAGGGACACTAAGCCTCAAAGCCAAATATTTGCTAACAAAGAGAAATTGTGGGAATAACTGTTAAATATTCTCCCACCTTTCTTTATTTACTTCTCTAAATAATAACTATAAGGGGAGCTTAAGAAACCCCTTGGGAGAGAGCATGCCGACACTGGGTGTGTAGCTTGGGAGGGAAAATCATGATGCGACAAGTCCCTTCCTTAAATTTCATAAGCCTGAACCAGTACCATGCTGGCTCAGACCTGCTTACTCCTGACATATTTTTGGTTGTTAATTTAGGAAAATATTACAGATCACAAGGGAACACTCCCCTCATCTTCTACAGTAACCTCAGCCATCTTTCTTCTGAGACCAGCAATTTCTTTTTTAAATCATTGTTGGATATTGTTGCAAGGGAAATGTTAACAGTGCCTGTGATTTACTTAATGGATAATTTTACTCTCTGCAGTCTGGATAAATGACATTTATGTGAGATCTGGTCTATGTTGCTTAGAAAGTGCCTTATTCAGAAAGAAGCCAAGCTAAATGTTCAACTTTTTCAGGCTCTGAAATTTTTACTTTGTTTCGGACAGAAATGTAATTCATCTCACATTCATGTATGGATTGCGGGCTGCTGAGGAAGTGAGGCCAAGAGGTGTCTTTGGCTCAGACTACAAGGCCCCGTGCCCTTTTTATGTCTATGGTGGCAGAAATTTTCAGTCACAGAAACATCTCTGTGGCCGAACATCTACAAACTGTCCAGTCTACTGAAGAAAAACCTGCGACGTTATAAAACAAAATTTTTCTTAAACTAAAATGTGTATAGAGTTCCCAAACCATTTTATTTCCACGTTGCAAATTAATAGCAAAATGTCTAAAGGAAAAATCAATGATTTCAACAGATCTAGTCAGAAAGCTGTCTCGGAAAGTAGTCTTCCTAAAACTGGGTGTATTTTTCAGAACTGATAGCTCTCCTCAGGGAGGAGATTTGGGCACCAAAAGCCTATAATTCCTGAGCAGGGCTCCAAACAGATCAACTTTCCTTTTATTACTTTGTTTTGAATTATCCTGGGGTAGCACTGCGAATGCTGTGAGCATCTCTTTGTTCCTGTCAGGGCTTTATTCGCCGTCTTCTGTGTTCACTTGAGACAGTGCTGCTGAATTTCGGCTGCCCTATGCTTTACCCAAACCGAAGAAACAACCCCAGGCACTCTCCGGGATCCCGTGCTTGCTTGTTTCCATGTGGCAACCAGATCTCCAGCTCTCCGGGTGATTCATCTGTACCAGTTTGCAGGATCTCAGCAGACAAGTGCCCTGGTGAAGACAGGGCAGGGAGCTCTTTCTTTAATCCTGGTTTTGTCAAAGCTCAGCTGCGGCCTTAGAAGGGCCATTAGAGTTTCTCATCTGTTTCTTCATCAGCAAAATAGGAATCACCCTAGTATTATGGTACTTAATTTTGTTTTCTTTTATGAAGTGCTTTGAAGATAAGAAGAGTTGCATTTATTTTGCTTAGCAATTTAAATTAATGGGATCAGAAATATGACACATCCTGTGTTTGGTGACACTTCTTTGATTTTCTTGCACTGCCTACTCCTTTGCCTACACATTCACATTCATCCCACCTTGTCACTGATGACTATCTCCAATTGAACTTACTTTTGGCATTTTAACTCAAAATTTTATTATTGAAATAAACAGAATAGACTTTAAGAAATTTTTTCTAGTCCTCTACCCCTAAGTAGATTGTTGTTTCAGTCATTCAGGAAAGCTGATGACATACCTAATAAATCCATCCAACAATCAGAAATCAAATAAGAAAGCTTAATAAACAGATAATTTTTAAAAACCAGAGAATCAAAATAGCAAGACCAACTCTTTAGATATTATTTAGAAGGGTCATTACAATTCAGTGAACTCCAAGGTGTCTCATCTTTAATCAAGGATTGAGATAATAACATACCAATGAAGTTAAGCATAGAAGTGCTTACTCTTCTTCCCAATGGTCGCATGAATTCTGTTTTAGGTACAAGCAATTATATTATTGATTGTATATATTGTAAATATTTGATTGTGTGTATATATATACGTGTGCATATATATATTGAAAGATACATGTGCTATATTTAGCTCAAAATGTTTAGTTTGAGTGTGATGAACGTAGGAAATATGCAAAATGAAAATTGTATGCTTTATCTTTGCATATTTTTATTCCTTTTTAAGAGTCAGAATAGGGGCACCTGGGTGGCTCAATGGGTTAAAGCCTCTGCCTTCAGCTCAGGTCATGATCCCAGGATATTGGATCGAGCCCTGCATCGGGCTCTCTGCTCAGCAGGGAGCCTGCTTCCTCCTCTCTCTCTGCCTGCCTCTCTGCCTACTTGTGATCTCTGTCTGTCAAATAAATAAATAAAATCTTGAAAAAAAAAAAGAGTCAGAATAAAGAATTTTAGCCATAAAATGCACCAGAGGGGCATGAGGGTGGCACAGTTAGTTAAGCACCTGACTCTAGGTTTCAGCTCCGGTCATGATCTCAGGGTGCTGAGACCGAGCCCCATGTCTGGCTACATGCTCAGTATGCAGTCTGCTGGAGTTTCTCTCTCCCTCTTCCTTTGCCCCTCTCTCCTGCCCCTGTCTCTCTCTCTCTCTCTCTCTCAAATAAATAAGTAAATCTTTTTTAAAAAAATGCACTAGAAAAAATTATCACAAGTGACGTCAAAGAGCAGTCTAAGAAATTATCCAAAAATGGAATTCAAAGGAGTGGGATAATAGAGTTCATGTTAATTTGTTGGCCTGAGTCCTGCAATTGTCTCAGAGCATTGGTTAACATCGTATGTGTTTTTGATGGACTTAAAAATCATTCACAATTATGGTTTTTTTCATTTCTTTATAAAATATATTTTATTCATTAAATTTCAGAACCTAAATGTTCTTTCAATTATTGTAAGCCAATATCCCCCCATGATGGTTAATTTTATGTGTCATCTTACATTGGCTATGTTTGATGTTTGATCAAACACCAGTCTAGATGTTGAAATAAACGTACTTTTTAGTTGTGATTAACATTTAAATCAGTAGGTTTTGAAGACAGCACATTGTCTTCCATAATATGTGGGACTTCATCCAATCAGTTGATAACATTAAGAAAAAAAGACTGAGGTCCCCCAAGAAAGAAGGAAATGTTTCCAGACAACCTCTGGACTCTTAACTGCCACATCAACTCTTTTTGGGCCCCCAACCTGCCAGCTTGTCCTGAATATTTCTAAATTTCCAGCCCACACAATGGTGTGAATCAATTTCTTAAACTCTCTTTCTCTAGATATATATTATAGGTAAGTAGATGAGAGAGAGATATGTATGTTATGAATATTGATTCTGGTAAACCCTGACTAATAACTATTTCCTTTTCTTTTCTTTTTTCTTTCTTTCTTTTTTTTTTTTTTTTTTTTTTTTTTAGCTTGAGTTTTTCCTTGGCCTTTACTTCATGAGTCCCTCTACACACCTCCTTGGGTGATGCTGACTGAGCCCATCAGTAGTCAAGGAATGCAGACACAGGACAATGAGGGAATAGCAAAACAAAGATTTGAGGAAATGAAGTAGAACTGTGCTCATACCCTGGCTGTGTTTATACAAGGGCATTCCATGCATTGCCATCCAAAAAGGAAAGGAAAAAGTGAACTTGACATACTCAGGCAGTGAGGTCTGTGCAATTAAAAACAAAGTTGACTTGAACGCTGGGAAGAAACCGTAGACACTCCTGGAATCATGTTTTTTTAATTTTGTTAGTCATAAACTTTATGTAAGTTACGATGTGATCCTGAATCACAGACGTCATTTATTTCCTGATTAGGCAATGCCAACTGAGCTTTGGGCCTCCTTGCAAGTAGGTTTATATACCAGCAGTCTCCCTCCAGCTGACAGTGTAGCTGTGTCAGCTTGATATAAGCCAATTCCCATTGTACTGACAACGCTTCAGTCTGGATAACTGATGCAAAAACTGTCACACTAAGAAGTCCAGAGTATTAGGAGGCCAGGGGCTCAATGCTAACCTTGGTGAAAAACTGTCCAAGAAAACTGTTCCTACCACATAAACATTTTTTTGTGGTTACTCGGGACAGCCACTCTGAGAGACTTAATTTTACAGAAAGCAACACAGCACCATGGATGAACTAGAGGCTGGAGATTAAAAAAAATCTGAAAATGTACTGTCTCTATAAGCCTCAGAATAGCGCAGAGAATATTGAATGAGCATCATGTCTTGACATCGCAAAAATTCCCTCCATTACACAGTTGATTTGAACCTTTTACAGCAGGTCAACTAAGGGCCAGCCAATGCCATCCAAATTGAGGAACAAAGTTTGCCTAAGTGAACACCTTTACATCTATATACACATTTGTGTAAACTTTAACACTTAACCCAACCCTGCTTCTTGGCATATGAGAACAGTGGTATTTAGCTTAGGTTGGATGCGGAATGTTAGCGAAAGAGTCAACGAGCCTGCTCCTAACCATCCTCAATGTTCATTTTGAAAACATATTTTAAATATGTGGAAAAAGGTCTTTAATTCTTGCTATCAAAGTCTTATTCCAATTTGCCATATGTGAGTTTCCAGGAATGTCTAAATGAAGGATTTGGCCCTTTGGAGAAGCCAAAATGGAAACAAAATAAAGCCTACATCATTCTAAGAGAAAAGGAAGAGATAGCAACTAGCATATTTGAGTCTATATTACATATTTTTGTCAATTTATATTATTATATGTCTATTCTCACAACTTTTGTTGAATTGATATTGTCTGCATTTTAAGGTGACCAGTCTGAAACCCAAGAGTTTTAATAATTTGCCTGTTCTACACAGTACACAAGTTGACAGAGGCAAGGAGCTTCTTCTTATAAATCCAAAAAAGAAAAGAAGATGAAATCATTTTTTTGCATCCTGGACTTTTTGATAAATAATTTATGTATCATTTATATATCACATTATGTAGCTCACAATAAGCAAAACATGTTGACTTCCATTCAGTATTTTTTTTTCTTCCAGCAAAAAATAAAATATTTTCATACATTATTGTGAATAAAATTGAAATGAGCATGAGAGTATTTGGTTTGGATAAAATATAACATATTTTTAAAAGAGTGCACATTTGTTCCAAATGTTTTCTGAGAAGTGTTGCACTGTTAACTGCTTCACATGATGACAGGAGCACCATTTGGAGGAAATGATTTATTAGCACACTGTAGTCATATGTATGTATGAACATTTCATCCATCAGATCCTGACCCACTGTCAGCAGCATGAGTGCTCTGGGCTGTTTCTTCAGAAATGGAGATGTGCTGCCTTGAATCAGCTAAATTTCCACTTGGTTCTGTGATCAATAGAAAATATTTCAAATATGCTTGGGTAGGATTAATTTTCTCTAACCAACACTAACAAGTTACTATGGGGATTGTTTGTTGTCTCATATCATAAATAATATTTGTAACAATAATAATTATGATGATGATGAACAGTAATAGCTACTTAGCAAGGATTGTGTAGCTGGTTAAGTAGTAGAAAATGGATTTTAACCCAGGCTATCATGCCAGAACCTAGGCTCATGACTGCCAGGATACCCCTCTCAGATTTAGATTTAAAAAATCTAATTTTTTTTAGATTTATAATTTTTAAATTGAATATGCACTTTACAGAATTAAGAACCATGCTCCTTTCACAACAGGTAAGTCTAAAATGATACATATGTAAATTAAATGAGGGTGACAATATAATTTTTCATATCCCATCAATTAAAATAAGATGCACCTTTTGTCAGATGTTAATGTCTCAAATCAGGAAGCATCTTAGCTTCGTGTCCTACTTTAATTGATAATATTTTTTTCTCTTATAGGGGTAACAAATAATGTTGTGACTTAAAACTTAAGGCATCTCAGATTTCATTAAATGGAACTTATTAGATCCCAATTATGTTTATTTCACAGACTTATAATAAGGCTAATATGTTTAACATATTTTATCACTCTTAAAATTTTGGATAATATATATTCTCAGGTACATTAATCCATATTATCAGCTATATTTTCGTATCTATCTATCTAGCCAACTATCCTGGTAAAAAATATCCTGTTCCAGGGGTTCCTGGGTGTCTCAGTGGGTCAGAGCCTCTGCCTTTGCCTCAGGTCATGATCTCAGGGTCCTGAGATTGAGCCCCACATTGGGCTCTCTGCTCAGCGGGGAGCCTGCTTCCTCCTCTTCTCTCTGCCAGCCACTCTGCCCACTTGTGATCTTTGTCTTTCAAAAAAATAAATAAAAATCTTTAAAGAAAAATATCCTGTGCCTTAAACAATACTGGTATTCTCATGACCCCTATTTCACAAATGAGGAAACTGAGGCTCAGAGTCTCAGTAGTCAGCTCAAGGTTTTACAATTACTAATTATGGTTGTCTCCAAGCTCAGTGTGGTGCTTTTCACAAGTAATCCATTATGGGTTTATAATCTATTAGATAATTTTGACCTTACACATTTATAAGAAGCTTTTAAAGAATATTAATAATATTAAGCTACATATTAAGCTCAAAGCTGCACCATGCCATTGTTACACTCTTACGGAGAAGTACAACAGTGGCTTTGGCCCAGTGAGGAGCTATGCTGGTAGCTGTAATCAGAAAGCAGGGAGGTTTATGATTTTTTTTTTTTTTGAGATGTTATTTGTTTATTTATTTATTTATTTGATACAGAGAGAGAGAAAGAGGGATGAGGGTGGGTGGGAGTAGAGGGAGAAGAACTAGACTCTGTGCTGAGTTCAGAGCCTGACTTTGGGCTTGATCCTGTGACCCTGAGATCATGACCTGAGCTGAAATCAAGAGTTGGACATTTAACCAACTAAGCTACCCAGGCACCCCTGTGATTTTTGAAATACAAACCAAAGAAAATAACCTTGAGTAAACAAAGTATTTAAGAAGTTTTCTTTACATCCTTCAGGATCAGTGACACTGGTCACCAATAGACTTGACTTTTAAATTTGGCTGGCAGCTTTGATTAGAAAACTAGGAAAAAAAAGTTGTGGGAGCTGATCATGGGAGGCATGGTTTCTTACCTTGAGTCTCTGGCCAACTTAGTTTTGAACTTAAGAATCAAAATTCTTGTATTTATAAACATAAAATAATTATATTTACCTGGTTCCTCCCACCCAAATAATTTTTTAAAGGAAAATGGGATGATATGTATCAAGTGCTTTTATCTACTTAGGGTGTCACAAGAATAAATCCTTTCTCCAATTCTCTCCACCTTTTCTAGAAAAAAAAAAAGCTAGTAATATTTTCCAAAGCCCACTCGTTGTAAATCAAACATTATTCCTTATTTGCTCTGGGAATCCACACCTGAAGTTGTCTGTGGTCTTACTGCACCAAGTTTCTCCCTGTGGGTTATTATTACCCATCCACTGGAACTTGCCTTTTTATTTTCTCAAAACCGAATTCTGCCAAATATTTCTGCCAAGTTCTGCCAAGACCTGACATTGTGTTTGAGGCTTGTTAGAGCTTGAGAGCTAAAGCCCAATGAAATTCTTTTACTTTAATTAAAAAAAAAAAAAAAAAGCCACACTTACATCAGAGCAAAAGAGGAGACAAAGCCCAGCCACCATTCTGGCACTTCTACATAAACTTACCCAGGAAGTTGCATCAAGAGCACAAATAATTGTGCTGGATCTCCTAGCTAAATAAATACAACTAAGAACCAGAGATAAATTTTCATCTCTTCCATGAACTCTAAAATATAATGATACTCAACAGAAATAAAAATCTTGGATTTAGAAATTTGACAGTGTGGGCACCCTTAACTACGTACCCACTCTAGGTAACAGGAGAGCACTCTACACACATCATCCCATGTTGTCATTACAATGGCCCATTGTACAGATAAAGAAGTTAAGGCTCAGGAGGGCTATACAGCTCACAAGCAGACAACAGACAAATCAGTACCCATATTCAGGACACCACCAACACGTTCTCCCATCCCAAGTCATACCATTCTATCTCTGCTTGACTAGCCATCCTTTTAACATGAGAGATGACTCCTTTTTTTTTTTCTTTCTTTTAAATACAGCTCAGTCACAAAAGCACAACTTTCCTCTTCCTATGACATTATATCTGAAGGACAAAACTGGGCCATGCAGTTCAGCTTACCTCGTTGAAGAAAGGTAAACTCTAAAAGGCAGAATTTATAATCCACTTGTTTCTCTGATATATCCTCATATGTTCAAAAGGGTACTTTCAAGTACCCTTAGAGGGTACTTTATGTTGCTTAATGTCTTTTATTGCCTTTGCTTTCTCATCAAAATCAAGATCTGAGGACACATGCTTTTCAGAGATGCCTACAAGTTTGATATATATCCCCAAATAGCATGATGTAAGCAGTAACCTAAGTGTCTTTCTGAACATTTTTTTCATCTGCATACAAATAAAAAGGTTATAAAGTTACTGTAAATTAAACAGTATTTTCCCCTTAAATAACAATACACACATAAGTACCTCAATTCTGAGGAAGTGCTGGTGAAGGAGAAACTAAGAGGTCCTGGTTTTCCCCACTTAAAAATTAAGAAATGTTGAATAGAATGGAAGTTCTATATGAGTTAATCACAAAATTAAGTTTGTACCATAGATTATATTTCTACTTAATCTTCTTTTCTTTTCATTCTTTCATATTTCTACTTAATCTTTCTGTGACTTTTTATATATTTATAAATAGTCTCTATCTCATATATGATGAAGCTGTATATTTGTAATTTTGTTAGATCGGAAACCTTTGGGAGAAAATTTGGGGGTATAATTGTGATTTGTATAAAATAATTCTGTATGTGACCCTATTCCACTGAAGCAAAAGCATTCCTCATATAGTCCCCTTGTTTGTTTTTATTTTATTTGTTGGTGTTCTTGAGTTTTTATTTCATACTCGTAAACTTAACTTTGCAATCCAACTAAACTTGGAGAGGAGCAAGGAAAATATGGAACCCATAGAACTGCACTGAGAGCACAAAGATTATAGGATATTTGGAGCAGATGGCAGTGAAGGGCTGCTCTCCTGAGCTACAGAAGGAATGGTCTGGTAGTTAGGGTAAAACACAAGTCAAGTTTATTAGATTTGTCCACAGTCAACAATGGCAATCTTCTTTCTGGTCTTGCCATTCCTGGACCCAAGGCACTCTATGACTTCCACAGTACCCATGCCCTCTTTCACCTTGCCTAAGACCATAAGCTTGCCATGCAACCACTCAGTCTTGGGAGTACAGATGAAAAACTGGAAACCATTTCTGTTGGGTCCAGCATTTGCACTGGCCAACATGCCACCCTCCCCCTATCCCAGGTTTCAGGATAAAATTCTCATCAAACTTCTCCCCATAGGTGGACTTGCCACCTGCACCATTATGTCATTTGAAGTCACCACCCTGGCACAGAAATCCTGGAATAATGCTGTGAAAGCAGGAAGCTGTATAACCAAATCCTTCCTGCCCAGTGCTCAGAGCATAAAAGTTCTCTGCTGTCTTCGGAACTTTGTCTGCAAACAGTTCAAAGGAGATGGGGTCTGAGGGCTAGCAGTCCACTGCCACTCCAAGAACCTGGGGCTTGGAGTGGGGAGGGTAGGGTTGTTGCCTGTGTTTGGACAGTGTGAGCAACTCAAGGGCAGTAATGTTTGCAAGGCCACAGTCCCCTTGTTTAATTCTAATTTTTTTTTTTTTTTAACCAGACCTTTATTAGGCACAAGTTACTTAGGGAGCCAGTGTTTAATCAGTCTGGTGTTTACTAGTTTTGAGTATTCTGGAGATTTTTTGTTGTTGTTGTTAATTATTAGATATAGCCTCAATGTTCTTAAAACAGTATAATTATTATTTTGGGACAAGACTTATGTACAAGCAAGGCAAATTAATGCAAAATGTAAACTGTAACATACACTGCTGTTAATATTTCTGTGGTCCATCTCCACAGCAAATTAGGTCTTTCACTGTTCCCAAGTGAGTTTTGATTTGTTTGTGGTTGGTGGGAGTAAGCAATCACACTTTTAGACACAGCCTTGATCTGACATGACACCCTTCAGTATAAGGTTTTCCTAAATCCTTTAATTCAGTTTGTCTTAATTCCGTCATTTTGCAATCTGACCATGAAGGGCTGAATCTCATTACTTAATCAGACTGAATCTCATTAGTAGCTCCTTATTTTATTTATTTTCTGTGTAATTAATTGACTTCATTTTTAAAGTACCATTTTAGATTAACAGAAAAATGGAGCAGATATTATGAAGGGTTAAATATATCCACCCTCTACCTTCACACTCCAGGCACAGAGCTTTCCCTATTGTCAGTATCTGGCACTAGTGTGGTACATTTGTTACATTAGTGAATGAATATTGACACATATTTAACTAAAATCTACAGTTTTTTTGTTGTTGCTGTTATTCTAACAAATTTTATCACTTGAGTTCAATTTGCTGAACCTATTTTTTTTTCCTTTTTGCAGCCTTTCTTATTGTGCACCAGCCATAATGGTAGATCCTGAGAATAAAATGGTGATAAAACTGCTCTCTCTGTCCTTTAGAGTCGAGCAGGACAGATAGACATTCCTAGATAAACACAAGGATAGCTAGCATTTCTTAAGATCCAGGCCTGGTTCTAAACACTGAATGCTACCTCATTTAATCCTCAGACTAACCCTGCTTTATAGGTACTTTTGTTATTGTTGGTTTTTTATTAGGAAACTAAGGCACAGAGAGGTTAAGCACCTTGAGCAGAATCCTGGAACTGGAAAGAGCCTGAGCTGTGCCTGGAGAACACATGCTGTCAATCACTTCCCAATGCTGCCTTTTGGAGTCACAAGACTGCAGATGAGAAACACCAGCTTAAGAACTACTGTCATTGTGTTTTCTATTTAGCTCTTATTTTATGACTTTATTTGTAGCAACATAAGGAATCACTTTTATAGCAGTGTACTTCATACCCTCAAAAAACATCTAAATGCACAGCATTGTTTTTGGAAAACTGGTATTTGAATCAGTCAGTGTTTATTTCTGTTTTTTTTTTTTTAAAGATTTTATTTATTTATTTGACATACAGAGATCACAAGCAGGCAGAGAGGCAGGCGGAGAGAGAGAGGAGGAAGCAGGTTCCCTGCGGAGCAGAGAGCCAGATGCGGGGCTCAATCCCAGGATCCTGGGATCTGACCTGAGCCGAAGGCAGAGGCTTTAACCCACTGAGCCACCCAAGCGCCCAGGCGCCCCTTTATTTCTGTTTTTTATCGTCACTTGAAGCTGTCTCTTTTAACCTCCAACTAAAGGAGTCAATATTCAGAGAAAAGCCAACGCTGGGTATATACTCATTATTCAAGATTCAGTGAGACTCAGAGATTTGCGTGTGATATGGTTCAGACCGTTTCCACAGGTCACATTCTATGTAAGCACAGGTAACAGAGGGTGCCTAAAACCATGCCTGCTGCCTAAAGGTCATTTTCCTTCCATGCTGCTCTGGTTCCTCTATTCAGTATGTAGCTGAAGTAGCCATTTCATTTGGTGTGACCTAAGTCGCAAACAATCCTTCTTTATCAAAGTCACTATGTAAAAGGTAAGTACAGTGGGTGCTTTTATCTATCATATCTCCAAAGCAAATTCTCCATTTTATAACCTTTTACACTATCCTATCATTTTTTTTCCCAAGAGAAGTAGTTGAAGCCCCTCTAATTAAACCATTAAAATCTTGATAGACAAAACAATTTAAATCACATTGTGAGGAATGAGCAAGATGTTTTAACCATTCCTGTCTCTTTCAATAAACTGCTAAGCTAAGAAAATCCTTTGGGGAAACCAATGGAACAATATTCACCCTGACCAATTCTAGAATAAGGGTGTGGTATATCCTTAGACCCATCAGCCCACAAAAGTACTTTCCTACATTAGTTAAGTTGATGTACATTTTGTTCCCTCACCACAGCAGTAACTCAAAGGAAAACTTATGAGCATCTAAAAATCACAAAATTGCACTGCCTTAGTATCTGTATTACACTCCCTTATATTTGAAAGAAAACAACTTTACCTCTTTTCTTCCTCATTCTTTACAGATGCCTCTTGTTATTGAGCAATTTTAAGAAATTGTTAACTTGGAATAAATGGATATTTCATTGATCACTGAGTTGGTGCCACGTACCAAGTAGATCCTTTCTCTTCAATATCACTGAAGGGGGAAAAAAAAAACTTACATTACAGAAAAAAAAAAAGTGGATGCTTAGAAAAGCAAAATACCTTATCCAATAAATGATATAAATGGGAATTTGAACGCAGATTTAACATCTCACATTCTTCTAACATTTCTGTTCTTCCTCAGGTGCTTCAATTAATTTTGTATTAATTTATCTAAGATAGATATTGTAGAAATAGAAATAATAGAAAACAGTAGAGGGCACCTGGGTGGCATAGTCGGTTGAGTGTCTGACTTCAATTCAGATCATGATCCTGGGGTACTGGGATTGAGCGTGAGTAGGGTTTCCCACCTAGCCAGGAGCCTGCTTCCCCTCTCCCTCTACCCCACCCCTACTCATGCTCTTTCTTTCCCTCTCAAATAAACAAAATCGTAAAAAAAAGAAAAGAAAAGAAAAGAAAAGATATAGAAGTAATAGAAAATCATAGACTGAAATTTTTAAAAAAGACTATCTACAGAAATCAGAGAACTCAACTTAGAAACAACTCAGTCCCAGGATCACTCCTTAGTCCAGGCCAGGAACACGTAGCCTCACTTCTTCCTTTCCGATGCTCTGATTGTCAACTGCAAGGCCCTTCAGGGTTTCCTTCTCTGATGCCAGCTGTGGTAGCAAACTATGCTGCCTATCACCACCACCTCAGGTCCAGGTAGGGATAGTTGCTTTGAAGACAAACATAAAGGCCCTTTTTATTTAGAAGTATCATTGTTAATAACTGTGGGAAAACTGAAACAAGTTTTGAACATTGGTTAGTTAGAAACTTTATAAACTTCTAACGGGAATGATCCAGGCTTTCACAGACTCACTTCAGATAGGAATTAATTTTGTTTAAGGAGGAGCTCCCTTATCACTTCGTTGCCTTCAAGAACACCCTGTAGCTGTTTTCCCTGTGAAGAATGAACAAATCTGGATTGGAAATTTCATCAAGGCAAATCTGTAGGCAACTTTTTTCTCCAGGTAGACAATTTATACCTTTAAGAACCTTCAACTGCATTACATTTAAAAGGCCTATGCCCTACCCAGCAATGATCTGCTCTGGGCATTCCTCACAATTCAGTAAAGAAGAAAAAAGTTGAACAAATGGTCAAAAACAAATTTACTATTCAACAGATAAGAAATATTCTTTGCATGTAGAGAAATTAATTTTCTTTTCACCCATTTAAAAAGTTCTTTAATTCTCCCTTGGGAAGCTGACTCTCATTGAGCATTAATAGGTTCACTTCTGAACACAAATAAAAAGCAAAAGCAATACTCCAAAATAAAATATGGGAACCTTTTTTGCCTGAAACAATAAAGTCAAGTTGAGTTGGTTTAAGTTTACAAATTATGACTAGTTTAACTAGCAAAAAATTCAAGACCACGTTGTTTTAACTATCATTATCTTCATAAAAGGTCAACCACAGATTATATCCTGACTTTTACTGGTAGTGATTTTGGGCCACTTCATGGTGAGATACCCAGTAAATCTTGAGAATGAACTCTGTGCAGCAATAAATAACCAGAGTTCCTTTTGATGGCTTAGCCCTCAGAGGTCTCCCACATTGCTCATTTAATTATACTGTTGCCCTTCATCTTTATCAAGTTTCAAAGTCCTTTAGCATATAAGTATATAATAAAAGGAAATGCTAAGGAGAGTGTAGAAATGGGTAGTAAGTAGAGTATGTGGCTATGGAAAGCTGTGTGATACATTCCTCAAAAGTTAAAGTACATAACACAGTAGATTTAGAAGACATTTTCAGGGTACAAACTACTTTTCAGTTTTGTCAACCAAAAAAATAGAGGCTTGGACCAGATGATCAATGATGTTCTATGGGCTATAATCTTTGCCTTTGGTAGTGATTAGCTTCAATTCTTGGATTTGGAGCTGGGTGTGAATAAAACTGCTGCTTTACTAGATAAGATTTAATTTTCTTCAGGCACAGTGTTGATACAGTCATGATATTTGGCTCTGAAAGGAAAAAAAAATTAGTAACTGGAACTATCCAAGTTGGTTCTCTTTATTGATCGCCTTGTTCTCCTGTTGCTCATGTATTCATAGGCTTTACAGCACAGCTTTACTACAAGTTATATCATTAGATTACCTATTAGATTATAATTAAATTATCCATTAATTCCTTTCCAATATACTGTTTTCAATCTACTAATAAATCACCAAGAACTTTTACTTTGTTGATGTCATTATTAACACAATATAACCTCAGCAGTGATGATCAAAATAAAGTTAATGTCCCTATTACTTATCACAAATACACACACACACATACACACACACACACAACCCTAAAGATTAGCTTGGTTAACATGTTGTGTATCTATTGCTTTGTGTTATAGAGTTTTTTTTTTTTTAATCAATAACTACCATTAAAACAGTCCATTTAAATATAAGGCCAAATGATATGAAATAGGGAATAATAACCATTTCAGCTTTGTTTTCCATTCTAATGTTTTTTTCTTTTAACTCCAGGGAAAGCAAATAACTACATGTAGTTCACCTACTTGTGGTAGGCTTTGAGCTTGCTTCTTTCAGTGTCTTTTCATTAAATGCAATTAAACTTTCCCAATTGTGATGAAAACAATTCACCATTATCTTTAAAGGAATCAATGATCATCTTTTTGGTCTCTTTAAGCCACTTTATTTCCATAAATCTGATTGATTTTGGTAGAGGTAGAAATAAGAGGGAGAAGGAATAAAAGAAGCCAGGAAGGGCCTTCTCAGGTGTTAGAGCTCACAGAGTCACAGGGTGAGAAAAGTAGGGATGACGTGCCTCCAAGTCTTAGGCCTGGCGGCCTATGGCCAGGAAGAGGAAGGCCATGGAAAGAAACCCTGGGGCAGGGCACAGAGTCCATGGGGAGTAACAAATCATTAAGCCACGCTCTGTAAAGATCTCCAGAGCCAGTCACCCATGTGCCAACTAATGCTTGCATCTTTGCCTCAGCACTGAGGCTCTGAGAAATTAATGTGACTCAGAACTTTCCAGATCTCTTCCAGAAAGTTTTACCTGCTGTTTGGATGTAGCTGCAGGATATGTTACCTCCCCTAGAAAGCCTGCCTCTCTTCAAGTCCTCTGAAATTAAACTAGAACCCACTACTGTGATACTTTCAAAAAGAATCACTTTTATGTATGAAGTTAACTGCTATATTTGCCCTTTCAGACTTGTTTATGAGGTCAGTTTTCTCTTTCCACAATGGTTGCTTCAATTCCTCCCTTGTTCTTCTTGTTCATCTGTAAAAAATCCACTTCACAAAGGAGAAGACAAGAATCTTTAAAACTCTTTGTAAACCACTGGTCTTAATTTTAAGGATTTCTTTCAGCATACTATTTTACATCTTATATTCATTTCCTCTTATGATGTCCATTCTTTTGCTACCAATACAAGTTTACCTTAAGGGTCAGTTAGCTTGGACAGATATTCCCGTCATACAAATTTTTTATCCTTGTGTTCTTCACTAACACACATTAAACCAGAAGAAGTTAACTAGTGGTATCAAACAACATATATGATTGTATCACTTTTCAATATCCTTAACTCTCAATTTGCATACTGAAGGATTAGTAATTTATACTTCTGGTCCAGTCAAGTGTCTTATCTATGTCTCTGTGACCCCATGTCTTCTGTCTGGACTTGAATAAATATGAAGTTGCTCACCATCTACCATCCTAGAGCTGGGCCACAAAGTTACTCTACCTTCTTTTCTTTCTTTATCATTTGCTCTTCTGATTTTAAGTTTTATATCTCAAGAGGTCAAAAGGCTGAATGTTTAAGAGCAAGTCTTTGTAAGTTTCCTCCACCTTTTTTATTTCTGTCAACATGGTAATAATGATGTGCCATTTCAGAAACAATCTTTTTTTTTTTGCTCAAATGGTTGGTTTTTTGTTTTTGTTTTCCCCCTAGAGTGGAAATGTGCACAGTGGGCAGAGCCAACTTTATTATCATTGGTTCCAAGAGGATGCTTTGAGGTCAAGTCACAGAAGAACAGCTGCCCTTGGAATGAAGGAGTCTGTACCTGAGACTCTAAGGCCAAAATCAGTCCATCTTTGCAAACTACCACAACATTTAAAAGATAATTGTTGGGGGAGGAGGTGGTCCCTGGGTGGCAGAGTTGGTTAAATGTCCAGCTCCTGATTTGGGCTGATCATGATCTCAGGGTTATGAGATTGAGCCCCCATCAGGCTCCAAGCTCAGCATGGAGCCTGCTTGAGATTCTCTCCCTCTCTCTCTCTTTCTTTCAAATAAATAAATAAATCTTTTTTTAAAAGATAATTGTTTAGGTCTTTCTAGCCCTTTAGTCACTGAAATGAAGGTGGTTAGATAGTTTAGTCAAAAAAAAAAAAAAAAAGAAGGGGAGACATTTATATAATGGACTACTCAGAAACAATTGAACTGGCATTTATCAAAAGACTTGAATGATATGGGAACATTTTTATGATATAATGAACAAAAAATAAGAGACATATTGAGTATGATCTTAACTAGCTAAAGAAAAAAATCATATAAAAAATGATCAGATATGGGACGCCTGGGTGGCTCAGTTGGTTAAGCAGCTGCCTTCGGCTCAGGTCATGATCCCAGCGTCCTGGGATTGAGTCCCACATCGGGCTCCTTGCTCGTCCGGGAACCTGCTTCTCCCTCTGCCTCTGCCTGCCATTCTGTCTGCCTGTGCTTGCTCTCTCTCCCTCTCTCTCTCTGACAAATAAATAAATAAAATCTTTTAAAAAAAAAAGATCAGATATGAATTTGTCAAATTTTGAGCCTCTTTGTATAGGTGATACTTTGTTTTTCTGCTTTTTTAGACTTCTATGTATATGATGAGCCTTCTATGATAAGTATGTATTCCTTTGGTTGTATGGAGAAAAATTTTTATAGAAAGAAAATTAACAATGAGAATTAATGATCATCATCATAATCATATTTCAAATACTTATGTGTCATTCAATTTACCTGTATAATCATGAATCTTTATAACAAATATTGTAAGGGAAGCTTCATCTCCACATTACAGAAGGTAACACAGATTCGGAAGGATCAAACAACTTTCCAAGGCAACACAGGAGGAAATCAGCAAAACTCAGAATCAAATACAAGTTAGTCCTTTTTCAAAGACTGTTCTCATTATACTATTAAGGGCAAGAATATTCCATGTAGTTCTCACTTTCATGATACATTTTGAAGAAATATAGAAGAAAAATAGGAGCCAGTCAGTTTAAGGATGAAAAGGGATATTATTTATATAGTTTGGAATGGATCCAAAGTCTCATGGGACCAATATGCAATAAGAAACTTGATTCTGGGGGGGGGGGGGGGGAATTATAGGATTTGCCTTAGGCAAACCATCATGATTTATTATTAAATTACTTTTTTTTTAACTTTAAGGGAACAAAAATGAACCTTATTTTTAAAAACCCATTATTCGGGCGCCTGGGTGGCTCAGTGGGTTAAGCCGCTGCCTTCGGCTCGGGTCATGATCTCAGGGTCCTGGGATCGAGTCCCGCATCGGGCTCTCTGCTCAGCAGGGAGCCTGCTTCCTCCTCTCTCTCTCTGCTTGCCTCCCTGTCTACTTGTGATCTCTCTCTGTTAAATTAAAAAAAAAAAAAAAAAAAAAAACCATTATTCAGCATGAACAGATTTAGCATATTACTACAGATAGTTATATTTATTTAAAAAAAAATTTCCTCTGACAGTCCCAAAATTGGTCATTTCTGGAAAAAGTCAAGTCTGTTCCTTCAATTGAAAAAAAAGAAAAAAAAAAAAAACTTTGTCAGGGACTGAGTGGAGAAACTTACTTGTCATTGATTTGTGAAGTACTGAGTAAATTTCATCTCCAAGTTATTATTCTTTCTAAAGTAGTCTGGTCTTTATCAGTGGTTTGAAACTTCCCAGATAGAGGGCAGAACTAGTTTTGTAAGAAACTGCACTTCTTTACATCCTATTATTTTAGTATTTCTAAGGCAGTGTATGCATAGTTTTTTTTAATATCAATTTATAGCTCTTTGTGTATTGATGAGGGTTTTTCAGGATTTAACCTCGATGTATCCAAAGCAATAGAAGGTGGTGACTGAAAAAGAGAGAATTGCCAAAATCAGTAAGCTTGTACATGAACAAGAATGAAATGAAAGATAGCACAGAATTTAATCTATTTTCTATTTTTTTTAATTTTTAGTTATTTTTTTTTAATCTATTTTCTTACAACTGACCAGATTTCAGTATTCTGGAACTTTAGGGAGAATGTAGGATTAAAAATAGGAAAATTTGAAATTGATTATTGGAGTAACAATTGGTGTTATAGACCTAAACGCACCTGTATTTCTTTTTTATTTTTTAAGATTTTATTTATTTGACAGACAAAGATCACAAGTAGGCAGAGAGGCAGGCAGAGAGAGAGGAGGATGCAGGCTCCCCGCTGAGCAGAGAACCCGATGTGGGGCTCGATCCCAGGACCCTGGGATCTTGACCTGAGCCGAAGGCAGAGGCTTCAACCCACTGAGCCACCCAGGCACCCCTGTATTTCTTTTCTAATGTTCAGAATAAAAGATTTACTCATTTCAAATCCTTGTTCATGAAGTCATTCAGTCAACATGTTCTGCACGCCTGAATGTCCCGGCGGAGGCAGCTTCAGGTGTGTGCCCTTTACCGCCTTGCTTCACAGTCAGGAGGGTCCAGTGCTTGTTTTAATGTTTTGCTAGTATCATCTTGAATTCTTAGAAATATTTAAGCGAGGGATCCCACATTTAAATTTTTCCCTGGATCCCACAAATTTTGTGCTAGGTACTGAGTATGTATGAAAAAACAGCGACATAGTTCCTTTTCTCACATCATTTCTAGAAATAATAAAAGCATTATACAATGAACTGACAAGATGTTATTAGTTATTTGATAAGGAAAGTACAGAGTGAATGTTGTGAAGATGGACAGTTCAGAATATCTATTATGCTCTTTAGGAAAAAAAAAGTGAAACACAAAATCTATCATCAAAATGATAACGGACATATACCTCTACGTCTCCCCATTGCTTCAATCTTACCATGATGAGAGTTGAAATCCAGTGACTACGTGGTTCATCACTTTAATTCTGCTGACCTTTATATTTCAATAGTTAGTATACTTAAGGGAAATCTAGGACATCACAAGTCAGAACCATGTCTGTGGCTTCTTCTCTCCTTGACTCTGCAATTCTTATTCACAGTGCTTGATCTTGTGGTAAAATAAGGTTGTAATCTGGGGTTGCAATTTTAGTAATGTTCAAAAGATGAGTCAAAAAAAGCACTATCATTAGTCCTTGTCATGTGAAGTCAAAAAATACCTTGTCCTTCATAGCTCAGGGAAAGTCTGAGCATATCTGCATTTAGTGCTTAAGCTGTTGGATTTTTAATACTGTGCTGGGTCTTTTCAGGTTGCTAAGGGAAAAAAGATACTCTCAACATGATGGAGGCCATGACTATTTGCTGCAGGAATAAACAAGAAAGCAAGCCCAGAAATCTTTCCAAAAACCTTGGCTTCCTGGTGCCCTGAAAACAACACTAAAGATAGGATCCCGTTTAGAGAATGTTGGTGTCAGGATTCAACTCTGTGTCCGTCGCTAAAGTTACTTGACTGAATTTATCGTTCCAACCTATTGCTAGCTCCTGATGAGAATCTTTGTCTTTGAGTACCATACTGCTCTCTGTGAGGATTTTTGCATATTTTATATTCATAAAATCCACCAGAAGATAACAAATCTGATTTAAAAAGACTCACCTGGAAAGAAAAATCTCCTTTATTTCCTCACTCTATCTGACATGAACACAGGCTTCTAGAGAAAAATCCCACATTGGATCATTTCACAGGCTGCTGGCCATCACACAGAAAGCTGCCCTTTATTCAAATTCCAATCTCTAGTTCAAGCTAGGGTTCCAGGATCAGCTGGCCATAATGTGACAATCTCTACCCTTTGTTCAAAAGAGTCTTGGGGGTAATCATCCTCAGAATATCATTGATGCCTTAAAAAAAAAACACACACACACACATATACATATATCTCCTAATTATTCTATGTGAGTTTTGGGGAGGGCAAAAACGCTTGCATGTTTTTAAATTTCCATAGTAGAGAAAAAGGCCATCTCTTACTACCGCTCAATGTGTGGATATAGTTGCACATATGTGAGTATATATTTGGGTTGCAGGGAGTTGGAGGAAGGGGCTGAGGGCATGAATGCCAGGGGAAGGAAAAATTAAAATACTATTTGATTGGAAACAATTGGAAATTTTTTTGGAAATTGGAAATTCCAATTTCATGTCCAGAAATAGAATCAGTAAATGTCTCATATTCCTTAGAGATACTAGGAAGAGTAAGTAAAGCAAATACTGAAGATTGGACTTCTGAACTCCATAAGGCTATCTGCTAAGACATGACCTAAACCACTGTATTTGCATGTATTTAGCAATCTAATACCCTCAGGTTCTGGAGGTAAGATTTTTCACCAGAGGAAAGACAGAAAGATAAAGTGATTTGTCCCCACAGGTTTCATAAAATCTGAAGATATAAATAAAGGAAGACTATTTTTAAGTCTATGGAATTCAATGGATGAAAAATGAACTTTCACTTACATACTTGTATGCAAAAAGTTAAGGATGTATTAACTAAGTGGATCTGAACATAGGAAGGTTAAGAGCTGAGGCAATATTTGAGTCATTCAGGTTATGATTTTTTTTCTCCAAGCACATAGCTTATAAAAAAAGAACTTGCTATTTTTGAACTGTCCGGATCTTCATTCTCTCCCAGCCTCAGTTGGTGTTTGTAACCTGCACTCTCAGAGCTTGTCTTATTTCTTCCAAACAAGATCATCATCAAAGTTTAGAAGACAAACTTTCTGGAAAACACACTAAAGCTTTAACCACACAGGCAGCATTTCCACCCCAACCATAACTTTATCAGTTAAACTAAAACGTGGTGACAATTCTATTTAAATAAAAGCTCCAGAGTTTCATCTCAAGTGTCAACAATTCTAACATCAAGTTAAAGCAATATCCTGTGTCGTCATATTTTGTCTCTGTTAGATAAACTATGACTCTTCAGCGTGTTCATGGGACAACTGATATAAACAGACAGTTGACCCAGATGAAATACAGCATAAGTGGAATAACATATTTTTCATTCACCCTGATCTCCTAGGCTTTAGAGAAAACTATGTGCTATACTACCCATCCATTTTCTCTACTGCCAACTCATTCTCCCACTACCAGACTCACTCTCATGTTACTAAATCCCATGGTTCTCTCTAAAGTATGCATGTAATCCTAGTATAGGGGTAGAGAATTGTACAAGTATAGAAAATCGATCTCTTGTCTGACTATACGAGCAGGTAAAATGCCTGACACACCCAGAGACAGCTGAAATTTTGGATATCCTTAGTTGACAATTTTCAGGGTAGAAAAGAATACGTTTAACAACCATTGTTAGCTCTTGGCGAGGGAGAGTATTGACTGTGAATCAGAAATTTTCCACTTGAGCTGGGTATAATTTTAACAGGAGTCAAATTCTAGAAATGATTTGGAATATGAAGAAGTATTGTCTATGCTTATAGTTACAGAAATTTCATTGTTTTACATTAATCAAGTCCTAAAGACAATCAGGTAAACATCTCTAAAGTCATAGAGGCCAAGAGGCCCTTTCTCAGAGTTTGAGGAAATGACAAAGTCAAGATTATTAGTGCTTCCATAACTTAGTATCTTAAGGTCTGTGTTTTAAAGGACAATTTGTGTGTTAAATTCTAAGTGTACACCAAAGGTTTACATTAAGTTTAGTAAAATTCACTTTATTTTTAATATCCATATGTGATTTTTTTAATGCTAATATATACTAATAAATCAAAATTCAAAAGGAATTCAAAAGGAATCTAAAAGAAGATGAAAGTAAGGTCTTTTTTCCTCAGAAGAAGTTCTCTATCCTTCCCCACTTCCTCCCCCGTCAACAATCAGTACTATCTCCTCCTTGCCTGTCCTTTCTCAAGGTCTTTGGTGCAAATTCATATAGTATTTTCTTCCTTCTCTGAACAAATAATGGCACCTCATATAAACTATTTTGTCCTTTGATTTTTTTTCCCCTTAATACAGCTAAGAGTGTGTGTGTATATATATATATATATATATATATATATATATATATATGATTTCTAGAGATTTCCTCATTATTTTTTATGGTTATATAGCAATCCACTGAAGGAAAATATCCTATATTTAACAAATTCTCTGTTTTGAATATTTAGATTATTTCCAATCTTTTGTTACTATGTTGAATCATATGAAATGCTACAATTGATAAACTGGTATGTATTATCATTTCCCAGTACAAGTATATCTGTAGGATGAGCTTCTAGAACTTGAATTGTTAGGTTAAGGAATATCTGTATTTGTAATTTTGATAGATAGATCATGGTAATTTACATATCAACAAGTCTGGTCAACTATGTCCTCTAATTTGTTAAGCTGTATAAATCGGATGGGATATGTATTATATATATCTTATACATATATAGATAAGTATGTATAATTTTATCTGCATTTATCTTATTGTGACTGAGTTTGAGCATCTTTTCTTATATTTGAGGTCTTTTTATTTTTCCTTTTATTTGTTCATAATAAGATTTTATTTATTTTTTTTTATTTTTATTTTTTTTAGATTTTATTTATTTATTTGACAGAGAGAGATCACAAGCAGGCAGAGAGGCAGGCAGAGAGAGGAGGAAGCAGGCTCCCTCCTGAGCAGAGAGCCCCATGCGGGGCTCGATCCCAGGACCCTGAGATCATGACCTGAGCCGAAGGCAGCGGCTTAACCCACTGAGCCACCCAGGCGCCCCCATAATAAGATTTTAATTTAGAGTGTCATACTCTGATTTCTCTTCAGATCGCATAAATCTTTCACCTTTTATTTTATTTATTTATTTTTTTTTTAATTTATTTACTTGACAGACAGAGATCACAAGTAGAGAACCAGGCAGAGAGAGGAAGAAGCAGGCTCCCTGCTGAGCAGAGAGCCAGATGCGGGGCTGGATCCCAGGACCCTGGGATCATGACCTGAGCCGAAGGCAGAGGCTTAACCCACTGAGCCACCCAGGCGCCCCATCTTTTGCCTTTTAAAATAGTGTCCACATTTTAGACTAGTTTTACATTCTCTAAACAGATGAGATTTCTTACAAAAGATTTTATTAAGATACACAATGTTTAATTTAATTATGCACCCAACTACCTCAAGAGAATTTGGCATTAAGATTTTCCATTAAGTAGTTGAAGAGAGTCTCAAGAAATGGTATTTTCTCTGTCATATTATGGCTTTTACTTTTATCATAAATGAGAAAAATCAAGTTAATAAATTCATAAAGTCTACATGATTAATTTCTATAATCTTAGATTCTATGGTATTGAAAATATGTTTTTAAATTTTCCTTCCCTAATTTTCTTTCTTCTACTAAATAATAATGTTTCATTTCCATTGCCACAGTATGTTTTCTTTATTTACTGGAAATATTGCATACAATTATCTAATTTCTCTCAAACTAGAAAGAATTACTTTTCTTTATTTCTGAGTATTTTTTAGCCTTAAGTTATAATAAATCTAGAGGATGCCCATGAACTTTTTGGACATGAAACAAAGTTATTACTCCATGAGTTAGATGAAAGAAGGGAATCTAAGTGGATCCTTCCACCACTGTTGAAAAGCAAAGGGCACTTTCAATATTTCTGACAATGAAGTTGCAAATCTACTGGAAGAGAGTATGGGAGGGTGTGAATTGTGAGTATGGGCAAAGGGCAGCTGGAAGAACGAGGCCAATAACAAGGAATGAAGAAAAGCATTGGGGTGGTTTTCTTCACTCATTCATGGTATGTTTGTGGTAGTTAATTTCTGTGGTACAGTCAGTACTACTATAAAGTTAAACTTGATGAAAGTCACCAAGAGCGTTTAACATTGCCATTTGCCGTTCTTGTACTTCAGTTCCACAAGAAATTGTCAGTGTGCTTTGTTAATAAAATGACTTGTAAAGTTAGTGAAATTATAAGGAAATACTTGTTGAGTGCCTACTATGGTTGTAGATGCTAGATAAACACCATTGAATAAAAGAGATTTCCTGCCCTCAAGAAGTTGATATTTTTGTGGGATCAGGCAGATAATAAACACAAAAACAAAAAGTAAAGAATTTAAAAGAAATAGACACAAACTTAAAGATAGGTCTTATAGTTAACATACTCTTGTGTTCTTACGGTTCATTGAACTTATTTTCAAAACAACCTACATATCCCAAATGAGTTCATTAGTTATGATATGAGTAAAATAAATCACTCAGTTGGAAATAGGCTATAAAGTACAGTCTACTAAGTTTCCGATCCTTTGTAGCATGTTAACAATTTGCTAGAGTTCTAGCCTAATGTGTATCTCTAAAAATGTAATAAAAAATATATGTGAAAATATTTGATAAGCATCCTTCTTTGGTCAAGAAGTAGATTGGAGTGCCTGGGTGGCTCAATCAGTTAAGTGCCTGCCTTCAGCTCAGGTCATGAACCCCAGGTCCTGGAATTGAGCCCCACTGCTTGGTTCTCTGCTCTGCAGGAAGCCTGCTTCTCCCTCTCCCTCTGCCCCTCCTTCCAGCTCCTGCTTCTGTCTCTACTGCTCTCTCTCTCTCTCTCTCTTAAATAAAAATAAAAAATTTAAACAAAAAGCAATGGATTAAATGATGTGGCAAAAATATGCTTTTACTAACTTGAACAATGGTTCAAATTAGACTAAAAGGGGAAAAGAAATATAAAATAGAAACTTCAAAAAGTACAAAAATAAAATTTAAATAATTATGAAATGAGAACAGAAAAGGGGAAAAGGCTTAGAAAAACTTTCAAGGGCATGAATTTGGCAATGCTTTAATTGTAAAATATGATTAATGAATATGACAGAATTTGGAGAACTTAAAAGTACAAATTGTTTACAGTCCTAGTCCAGGCATAACTGCTGGCTAAATCTGTAACTGTTGAAGATTTCTCCACTGTTTTCTTACTTAATCTTCAGCCAAGTATCCATTTCCTTTCGCTCTTAAGGCCAGATTAATGACATTTTAATTTTTACATTATCTCTTTTCTCTCCTACCTACAGTTTTAGGAGCAACTTTATCTAGCCACAAATTAGAATTGAAAGTAGTCCAGGGGAAAAGAGCAATAAACCAAGGAAGATAATTGCCAATATTACTGCAGATACTGTGTTAAGTATCTGAAGTACTGTCTCTTTATCAATATGTGTGCTTATTTCTTTCTTTTCTCCCCCACTAGAATGTAAGTTCCATGAGAGCCACGTCCTCCTCTATTTTGTTCAACACCTTATCCCCCAGAACTGTTCAGAGTGCAGAGCACACAGTAAATGTTCAATAAATATTTGTTCAACAAACAAATCCAAAACTGAAACATTGTTTAAAAAATACACTTAAATTCTGACTTAAATTACTTCTGTGCTACAGCTTAAAATTTTTTCTCTGGTTAGCCTCTACTGGAGAGAGAAACATTAGTTTATCATAATAAAATAAATGATTCCTTAATATTTTGATAATGGACTTAAAGCCCACATTGAAGATATGTATGGGTCGGTACGTGTATGTTTGTCTGTTAATGTCAACATTATCTCAACCTAGAGATTTTTGATAACCATATCTTTTTTGAGGATATTGTAATGGTCACAGAAGACTGGGGTCCTTGTTTGGTGTATGGTATTTTTTACTTGTTTCCACCTCCACATGTTTTGAAAAGATTTCAGGCAACTTCATGGGTCCACTGGTATGTTTGTTCTTCTTATTATTAAATTCTCAAATTACCTCACCTGTTGCTAGGCCTATCAAAGATCCTGAATACATGGGTGAGATTAGACTATTAACTCAGAAAAATTTCTCACCTGCTTAATGACAGTCATGGAAAATGATGAGAAAAACTTCTAGGGTTTGGCTGTGGTGCTTATATTGACTTTATACTTTCTAAACTCTCTCACATACACTTGTCACTCCTCAATCATCATTAGGTCTTATGGGGTCCTTTCATACCTCCTGCTTAATTCTGGCTAACATCAGACACTGTGGGAGAAAAATTCGTCCTTCTAAAATATTGCATTATTTCTAAAGCTCCAAAAGAAACATAATAACATTTCATCAAGCATAAAATGTCCAACTAGGGAATGACTTAGTCATTTTGAGCTCACCAAGTATCTCATATGTAGGATTTAAGGTTACATTGTTTGCAAAAACAGACCTTAACTTCAGAAGCTTTCATGAATGTCCCATTGTTAATATTGCAATTTTGCCTGCTTCCTTTATGCTCAGCAACTTACAAGCAAATATATGCATAATGATGGTACATGGAAATCAACATGACCGTCAGCTAGCCAAACCAGTCTCTAGGTTAAAATCTGTAGAAATCATAATAATTTAAGACATTATAGAGAATAATAGTTCTAAAACAGAACAGTTATATGGCAGTTGTGAAAAAGAACTAGGAATTTTTCATTCTAGAGTCTGTATTTTAAAGATGTCGACAGCCAGGATATCAAAACAAACCATTTGTGTTATGTCTCCTGTGTCTATTCAAAATGAAAAGTTCAAGGAAATTTGCCAGGTATTTTAAATAAACACTGCTGGTTAATGTCCTTATACCAGAACAAGCAAAAGCTCAAGACTCTATTTCTGCTGGGTAGAAAATGCTTTTCATATCCAAAAAGGTAAATTCACATACATAAATTACAAGTTTTCTCATTAAAATACTTGAATTAAAAAATCCTCAAGAACAATACATGAGTGGCCATCTGAGAACAAAAGAAACTATTTTTTTCCTTTGTGTTAAGACACAACTAGCATTATATAATGTTCCAAAAGTAAAACAAGATCTTAAAAATATCAAGCTGCAGTGCACCATGCCCTGTAGCTCTGCTATAGAATGTGAACAGGAAGGGTGTTTGATAAATATATCATGTCCTGACTGAACTCCAAGCACCAATATGTGAAGTGTTTTGCGAATATTATTTTATTCCAACAGTATCACAGCCACCTCAGGATCATTCCCACTTTATAGATCAAGACACTGAGGCTTGAGGGACTCCTGGGTGGCTCAGTCTGTTAAGCATCTGCCTTCAGCTCAGGTCATGATCCCAGAGTCCTGGGATCAAGTTCTGCATTGGGCTCCTTGCTCAGTGGGGAGCCTGCTTCTCCCTCTGCCTGCTGCTCCCCTTGCTTGTGTTCTCTCTCTCTCTCTGGCAAATAAAAGAAAGAAAGAGAGAGGGAGAGAAGGAGAGAAAGAGAGAGAGAAAGGAAGGAAGGAAGGGAGAAAGGAAGAAAAAGAAAGAAAGAAAGAAAGAAAGAAAGAAAGAAAGAAAGAAAGAAAGAAAGAAAGAAAGAAAGAAAGAAAGAAAGAAAGAGAGAAAGAAAGAGGAAAAGGAAGGAAGGAAGAGAGGAAGAAAGGAAGAACGAAAGAAAGGAAGAAAGAACAAACCTGAGGCTTGAAGAAGTCAACCACGCAGCAGTAAGAGGTAATATTTAAGATTTGAGTCTACGCTGTCTGACTCTGAAGGAGGCTCTTGTCCTCTCTACTTCCTGCCCCTTTCCAAGGTTGTATGTGGTTAATTATTGGGTTAACAGTTTTCTTACTGAACTCTTTGGTGCTACATGGTTCATCATTGTTTACCTGTTAATCTCCTCTTCCAAAATTTGAATTTCCTCAGAGCAAGTTCTGTATCTTATTTATTCCATAGTCCCGGCACAGTTCTTGGTCTCGTCCATCTTGAAAGCAGGTACTCATTGGCAGCTGAAATGAACTGAAAGAATCTATTGATCTCAGAGCCTATAACAGTTTTCTAAATTCAAAAGCAGATCAAGATAATACTTTGTTAAATAACTTTTTATAACTTCCACATGATAGTCTTCAAAATTAGGCAACATAATTAACCTTTCAAAAGCAGCAAAATAATGAAAGAAGGACAAGTGGGGATTCGATACACACACACATGCACACACATGAGAGGAATCTTTTCCTTTTGATAACAAAGGAATATCTTTAAGCTGGTTGCAAATTTCATAGCATTATTTTCACTAAAAAGTACATTTAAAGCTCCTTGAAGAATAATAGAATATTTTGATAGATACATAGCTATGCAGCCAAGTGTGCAAAGCTGTACTTCATTTCTAGTAAGCTGTTGCTCTCAAATACAAAACATGAGAGAAACTGGCCTTATTCAGAAATTAATTTTGCCACTCCTGCTGCTTAAGCCAGATGTCTTTGCTGAAGCAGTAATTTTCCTTCAAGAGAGCATTCTCTGAAATTTAATTCAGTATTTTGTAAGCGTGGCCCTTGTCACTACTTGGCTTGCTTGTTAAATGGGACGATTCTTGGGCTCCTCCTCTGGCCTGGTGAATCAGAATCTTAAGCCACGCTCAGAATCTCTTTGACAAGTTGCCTCCGTGATCCTGAGGCCAGGACACTGGAAAATCACTCTGGTCTAACATGATAAAATCTCCTCCTTCTAGGGTTTTCCTGTGCTCTGGAGTCTGCACTCCCCCGTCTGCTGCAGAAGGGCTCAACTTTAACAACCTGAATGTAGTCTCAAATTACAACCTAAGGGTGGGCTTTCAAATTACTACAGGCTGCTGTTGTTTCCATTGGAATGTTTGAAACCATGGAGCAAGTTAATTCCATCTCCAGATACTTGGGTGAAAATTTTACAGAATAATATTCCACTGGCACTGTCTCTGGAAGCTAGATGTATGTATATATAAATCTTACCAACAGCTACCGTATCAAAGCCCTAATACAACCTAGATATTCAGCCTGTATTAGCCCCAAACTGAAACTGCTGGACCCCACCATTCTTCTTTTGTCTGTTATTCTGGGTCACCAAATGATCCTGACATCATGATATCACTTCTTGTCCACTAACTTCACTGCTAATACCCGTTCTGCTAATGTTTTCTCCATAGATCCCTCTGGCCACCTACCTGCCTTCACTGAAATGCTTCCCCCCTGATTACCTGTCTTCTACCACAGACTACCTAGAGCAGAGGCAGCTCATTCAACCACATTCAGACTCTACAGATCATGTCAACCTTCCCCTCCCTTCTCTATCCTTGGAGGTTCATGTTATCTGGCTCAGGAATATTTTTCTCCTCAAATGCCTCTTATAAGGCATCGGAGTGTTACTCATTCATAAAAATAAGTGTACTCAGTCATAGGAATCATTCATTCATTCATTCATTCAGTAATGTTTATTGAGTGTTTAATGTGTCAGGTGCAGGGGAAAAAAGATAAATGATAGACTGATAAAGGAGATATATTTTAAAGAAATACTTATATTGTGTTTAAGTGTTATTATAATAATACAGACTATATTGAAGAAATATAGAATTCCAAATCTTACCCCTAGTTCAGACGTCTCTTTCAACTTTCTGAAAGCAACTGAAACATCTAAAACCAAAATTGTCAATACTTTCCCCTAAGCTTCTTCCCCTGGATTCCATATCCCTAATCATCACAAGTCATTCAGATCCCTGAATTAGAAAATGCAGTGCAAGGATAGAAAACTCAAATTGTTACAGGAGAGTAGTAGAATCCATAAGTGCATGAAGTGTGGAAATGGTAGAAACCGGCAAACTGAAAGTCACAGCTGCATTTTTAGGAGACAGTCACTGCTCCCTTTTCTAACAATTACTGCAACTGAAGAATAAAGGCTCAATGTTGCTACCTCTTCTGATTTTTAACAAGAGCCTGGGAATCCAGATTTTTGTGAGCAACATCTTATGTTTTCTAACATCGTGCAGCCAACGTTTGCTAAAAGCTCTGGGTGAAAGGTTGTTAGGAAGCTGTTTAGACATAACACGTTAAAGTTACCCACCCCAGGGACCGCTTATTAATTATAAAAGGGAAAAGGCAGCTTCACAATGGAGAAGTCTGACGTAGACCACCTTGAGCAAGGGATCAAACTTAACATCACCCACAGTAAGAGGACAAACTGGAACTATGTGCCCCTGTTACAATTCAGTGGGAAGTATACTATAGTCTGAGAAAGGCTTAACCTGAGGAAAGCCAGTTTAACCTGAGGAAACAACCCGACAAATTAAGATTGAGGGACAAACTGTAAAACACTTGACTGGAACTCATCATGAATACCACATAAGGTCACAAAGACCAAGTTGAGACAAAATTTCACATTAAAAGAGACAAAAGAGTCATGACAACTAAATGCAACCGGTGATCATTACACACATCTTGGATTTAAAACACACACACAACATTGCTGGGCAATTGGGAAGTTCGAATATGGAGAGTGGAGAAGCTAATGTTATTGTATCATATTAAATTTCTTGAGTTGGATAATAATTTGGAGATTTTTTCTGGGAGAACATCCTTTTTCTTAGAACATTTTTGGTGGAGTACTTAGGAGTAAGGTGACCTCATGTTTAAAACTGAGTTCAATTGACTCAGGGAAAAAATTAGTGAAAATTAAATGTAGCAAAATTAATAGTTGATGAATAGCGGATACATATGGGTCCTTGAACAATTATGTCTTTGTACAATTTTTTTTTTTTTTCAAAATAAAAAGTACCTAAAATCAAAACAAACAAACAAACAAAATCACTCTGCTGGACCACTCTCCCCCACCAAATTTATGCGCCTGCTGAGAGGCAGGTAGCCTACAGAACAACACTAGTCTGCATTTGGTTTAAAAGACATCCCCTCTGCTTCCTCATTTCCAGTCTCATTCTCATACTGAAACTTCTCCATCACCTGCTCACCACTCCCAGTCTTGTAATCCCCACTTTTCAACCCTCTTCTCTGTGCTGATAATTTCTAATTTGCTCTACCACAGCCCTCCACCTCCTGCCAATCCATGTTCTGTACCCATGTCTTTTTCTAAAACACAATCTACCTAATCATCTCTTGCTCTCCAGTAATTGGAAGTCTAAGCTTACTAGCAAGCAAGTCAAAGGAACATCACAGTGTCTCTAGGCTGCACATCTGCTCCCCTCTTTTCCATAATATTCTCTACTCATGACCCCAAACAGCTTACAAGTCCCAAATACACCACACAATCATACTCCCTTGCTCAAATTACTCCCTTCACTACAGTGATTTGCCTTCCTTTATTAGTCTAGCGAACTCCTATTCAGCTTTCAAAGCCCCAGTTAAAAATCAACTTCCCTGAGTATCATCTGTCTCCTCTGAAAGAATGAAGAGGTTCTTCCTGTGTTCCCATCTATGTGCTACTGTACTGTGGTCTCTAATGTGTCTGTCTTCCCCCTTCAAACTGTATGTTTGAGAACACACCCAGGCCTAGAATAATGCCCAATGCTTGGGAAACTGCAAACATTGATGAATTTGATTGACTTCTTAAAATTGCTGTATTCAGCCCATTTCGATTTCAGGACTTTCTCTGAAAAAGCTTACCTACTCAGAAAAGTTCGAAGCTGGGTACCCTGTCAGAAGTAACTAAGCATTAGAAGGAAGGTAATCGAAAACCAATTGACAAAGTGTTACATGGAGAATTACTTGCTCAAAAGCAAAATTAAGTTTCTGGGCCTAGTTTGGATGAGGAGCAGATAAATCCCAGCACTGAGGCCTTCAAAACATGACAGAAGAGTTCCACTGCCATGAGGTGTTAAAGTCTTATCTTCCCAGCTTCCAAATGTCTGTGCTCTTGAGGACTCCGTTCCTTGAGAAATTCTAAACATATTACCATAGCCTTTTCAATGCAAGGGCCTGTTTCCTGTAACTCTGTGCCTCCTTTCAATTAAGATCAAACGGAATTTAACATTAAGCGGAGCCACCACTCTTTCTCAAGCTAATGTTAATTATAACTTTGGTGGATGCCTCAAAGCTTATTCTCAGCCTATCTGATTTTATGAACAGACAGGGGCAAAGCTTCAAGGAGACTGAGTATTCTGCCTCTATTATTATCGTGTTTGCCTTTAATAATGCATAGGAATTTTTTTCTTCCCAGGAAGCCTTCCTGTAAGTATTTCTTATATTGAAAACATTAATCCATTCTTGAAGCTAGGAATAAGATTCCCTTTATTCACTTCTATTATGTTCTTTAGGGAATTAAAAAAAAAAAACTTGGATATTTTATTTTTACATATCTAATGTGAAATTTGCTACCTTAAAGATAGACTATTGAAAGACTTTACTATTGTGTAAAAGGAGAATAACCATCTCTGGACTGGCCTTCAGAATAAGATGTGATGCCCTAAGTGAAGGTCATTGACAAGCCTCAAAGGTGGAAACACATAAGGGTCAACATACCTATTATTTCCTTACACTAGAGTTTGCAAAGAGGTGGGTGACTGATGTTAGGTTTGCCCGATAAAATATAGATAAATGGACATACAAATTCAAATGTAACTAGAGGTCCGGTATTTTTATTAGCTAGACCTGGCAACTCTAACTATGGGCTGGTTTTATGTAGTAAATATACTGTTTTTTAAAAATCCAGATATCAATTTAAAAATAAAAATAAAAAGATAGAGCAACAACAGGCTCACATTCCTACATCGGCTGGAGCTGAGTATGTGTTGCCCATTTTACAGATGATCATTTAAATTGTAATTTAAATTGCTCTCTGGTTCAATGCAGTCACCACCTGCCCATTCCTGGATCCTGCAGGCGTGAGTTTTCAACCCCGGTCTAGTCCACTCTTTATGGTTACAAACTATGTGTTTGCATATATTCACCAACAGTGACCCCTGCACAGGGTGGGCAATAGACCATGTCCAAATTCCGATTGAGAAGGAGGAAATTTTATTAGAAGGGTATGTATTTGTACTGACTGTACACTGTGGCATCCCACCACTTAAATCTTAAAAATACAAGTTGTTTTTCACATACTCTATAGTTCTTGCTTTTTTTCCAGAACTTCCAATCAGTTCAGTCTCAGCTCTAAGCATTTAAGGTAAGCTAGCATGCCACAGTGGAAAAAGTAGCGGATTTTAAATGAGAATGGTGAGCCTTTTTGCCCCTGCACAATACCTGTAACAATCATGTGATTTTGGAAGGTTATTTCATGTCTCAACATCTCAGTTTTTCCATCTGAAAAATACAGATGTTGGACAAAACTACAATGGCTTACAGTCTATATTACTGTTAATAATAGGTAAGTCTCTGAAGTTAGTTTATAGGCAAGTCTCTAAAACCCTAAAATCAGGACATCACCTCCTGAGGTAAACAGTTAAGCAACTTTCCCGTATTACTGTGAAGTTTTATGATATTGGAAAACATTCATCTATTGTCAGACTTGCATAGTATCACTGCAGATTGCTAGGAGACAGTAAATGTTTTTACAAGCAAAAAGCCTTCACTTTTTCCTTCACCAGTAATTTTCCTACTGCTATCTCCTGCAAAAAAAAAAAGTTTGCACAGCTACTGGTCCGTATTTCTTTTATTGACTCAGAGCAATAGATATACCTTTTAAAGATCTAAGTTGAAGAAAAGGATAAAACTGTTTATAATTATTTAATTCCTTTAGCAGAGGGGAAAGGGCCTGTGTAGACAAAGCTCGAAATAAAATAGTGCCATTGAGGAGCTATCCCAAGCAGAGGTCTGGTTGACCTGCACCTACCTAAAACAGTGGGTTTTCAAAAAGCAGGAAGGTGAAACTGTCCTCCAGACTATAGAGACAAGACCACACCTGAATACACCCACTCTCTCTGAAAGGATTAAACACTTACCTCATTATAAAAACTTCCCTTTATGCAAACTAACCAAATTGCCTCAACCTTAGAGCAACACAATTAACACTTTCTCAATAGATGCACCTATCTCTGCTCACTGCTTCTTTCTCAGTTCCTAGAATTATAAATCTTTGCTTCTCAAAAAAGGCAATGTTAATCTTATCCTCATTCCCACAATTAACTTCCACATTTAAATTATTCTGCTGTAAAAACTAAAGGATGAGCTAGACAAGTGGTATCCTGGAGAGAGAATTGTTAGCCATGGGACCGGGAAAACACTTCTAGTTTATTAAATTGCTGTCTTTATATACATTAAAAAAAAGATAATAATCCACTGTTATACTGGTAATTATACAGAATTAAAAGGCACCAAAGCAATTAAGGTGAAATGGGAGAGCACAATAGAAGATGGGATCAAAATTTACAAAAAAATTCAAGACTTTGCAATGACTTTATTCTGCCTAATGTTTAGTTTAAAAAAAAAAATAGCAGAAAATATAAACTATTCCAACTATTTGGTTCTTAAAGTAGATTATGTGTGCAATATTACTTATTATTTAGCTCTTTTAAAAAGCTGCATAGATAAAAATTTAGTTATGATATTATTTTCAAGTAATAAAGGGAATAGTACGATTATGCCTTGCAAATACATAAAATTATTCAGAAACAATGGAGCATTCTAAACTCAACCTCAATCTACCTCACCTCTTTTAATACATGTTTGGCCACTTGTCAATGAAACATAATAAGCAAATAAAAAAAATCTATCATCTCAATAGCATAAAGACACCAGGTCAATGCACTGTCATTCCATCATCAGCGTATAAACAAGTCAGTAAATATTAACTTTATATTGTATTTGCATATCTGGTAGTCAACCAAGAAATGCCTTGCAAAAATAACAAAAATTCTAATTAATAAAGGTTAGAAAAAAAGTGTTTGAGTCCATTAGAGCAACCCAATTAAGAGAATAATCTAACAAAGATCCTAGAAGTTCTATTTACCATATATGCTATGGTGGTATAGATCCTCAAAAGGCAATACTGAAGAAAATGACTTTGTATAATGTTTTACAAAGACCCTTTCTGACCCATTCTTTTACTGAAAAAAAATATAATAAGAATTGTGACTGCTTTGAGATAACGTATAAGCAATTATACACACACATACACACTCTAAGAACACCGTTTGGCACAGAACAAAAAAATTTTAGGGGTCCCTAGCTGGCTCAGTCAATAGGCATGCAACTCTTGATCTTAGAGTCATGGGACCATGAGTTGGAGTCCCAGGTTGGGTGTGGAGATTACTTAAAAAAAAATTTTTTTTTAATGCCACCAGTAATTATTTCAATTTTGGTTTGTACAAAGACATGGCAGGAGGAAAAAGGCAGATGAGAAAATACTTTTTCCATAAAAATCTCTCTCATGAAAGCACAAATAAATGTTCCACGTTATATTGAAATATATTATCTTTTGGACAATCTAAACAGCAATCCAAATTCTGACCTTTTTAAATTTGATAAAGAAACGCACAAACACCACAAGAAATTTAAAATGGCAAAATTGTCAGCTTTTCAAGAGATTTTATAGACTTTATCTTCATAAGACTATACCACAAAAATCATATTATTTTTTGTTAATTGTGAGTAGGAAATTTTTTTAAAAAATAGATATACTTACTTGTGGGACTCATTCTTATACAATTGTCTAGTTTTAACACCTTTCAAGTCACATAATTATACATTTCAAATACATCTAGAAAGTAAAACATATAGCTTTGTCAACTTTTCATTATTATATTTTTATGAGAAAATGAAGGGGTTTATCCATGACTGAAAATATTTACCATTGGTTTCCACTTTTTTTTTTTTAAGATTTTATTCATTTATTTTACAGACAGAGATCACAAGTAGGCAGAGAAGCAGGGAGAGAGAGAGGACGGGAAGCAGGCTCCCCACTGAGCAGAGAGCCCAATGCAGGGCTCCCCTCCACTTTGTTTTAAATAGTGTATGAAGCTCTGAAAATTTGGATACAAGTAGAGTACTTGCCCTCAATTTGTTCCGTAATTTATAGAGAAAAAAACTACCTCTGTGAGTCCAAGAGTAATACAGAAATTTCATCTTCAGCAACCAGGATAACATTCATGCTGAATACTGGAGATAACTTGGAAGAGAAGGCAAAACGAATATTATTTAGAAAAAAAAATTATAACTACAGAGAAGAAAAGGAGAGGACAAAAAGAGAATCCATGCTGATAGGAATGTTGAGAGCCACTGTTGTAAGAAAAGAAGAATGGTTTTGCTAATGATGCTTTATTAAGGTTAATATGTTTGGAAAGAAAAAATAAAAATCTTGGTTTTCTAACTATGGAAAAGCAATGATGATAAATACAAGATGAGATGTCCAGGAAAGTCAAAAGATTAGAATCAGAACAAAGGATGTGTTCTGTTGTGGCAGGTTTAGGCTTCCTTCTCACCCTATAATTCATGTTGAATAGTGAGTGCAGTGAGATCATCTTGGTAATTCACGATGGTGGGGCAAGAAGAATTGGCACAGTTCCCATATGAGTAACGAGTGTTAAGTGTGTGAATATAGTTACCAGTCTGTGATACAGTAAGAAAATTTTTAAATTTAAAATGACACGTGAAAGAGCTATTCTTACAGAAATGGCAAAGAAAAAGTCAATTAACATATAATAGTATATATATTTGTTTCTACGGTTTCACCAGCAAAATTCTGGTAAAAAGTTTGATCAATTACACAGGCATATAAAGGTTTCTCAAATAAGAGTGGTCTCCCTGAAAGTTGGTGGGGGGGGGATTACTTTAATTAGGCTTCCATATTCTAAAATGTGATCCTAGAAATAAGTCCTTGATGAATTTGAAATTGAGGAGCCACAGATGATTGGGTTAACTGACTCTAAAGAGACTGAGGTATAACTGTGGGGACAATGGATTTGTGTATTTATTTATATTTTGGAACCAGTAAATTCATGTATCATAGCTATAGTATTTTCATGTAGGCTGGTCTCCATGGAAAGTCAGTCTATGATTGGATCATTGAACATGAAAAGGGAATCAGTTTTGTGATTGAAATATTTAATGGCACTGAGTCCTGGGTCCTACATGTAGTGAGTCCTTCATTTGTACCAAAGGGATGAAATATTTGACTCAAGACTTACACCATATTTGCCATATCAATATTAGACTTACTGAAATTTTGTTTTCTGTTTTCTTGCTAAAAATCTCTTTTCTGCTTGAGCTTTCCGTACATTTTACCTTTGATTAGGTTTGAGTTTCCTAAACACTGCAGTGAGAATGTTTACATCAGAATGCTTTGTTGGGGTTCTGGGTTCTTCCAATGCTTTTAGTTAGAAACTTAAACGATCTTTTGGTTCCTCCCACAGATAACTAATCTTACTGAATAATTGTAGATTTTACTAATTTAACTCTTCCAAGTCACCTTCTTTCCCTAATTTCCAAGGACTTGGAATAGCACAGCTGCTTTCCAGGTTCCACTTACAAACTTTATTTTTGGTCACACAGCAACTTTGCAAGTGTAATTTAATTGGGGGAAAAAAGTGTATACTTTATATCATTTAATTAACAAAAATATGCAACTTTTTGCATTATGCTACAAAAATATCTGTGTAACTCCAAAACCAATGTATCTATATAATGCAAAGTAATGAAAATGTAAATATTAATAACTAAAAGTATATCAATCCATAAAGCAAATAGTGGTAACATTTTTGACCGGTGGAACTCAAGCTGAGAAGCAGATTTTGGGGAAATATGATTAATTTTATCTTGAACGTATTCTGTTTTGCATTCCTTTGAAATATTCTAGTATTTTCCAGAGACAGTTATGAATTCAAAGAAGGGAGTTAATTGATAGTGGCATATGCATCTCAAGGATCAAGCAAGAATAGGAAAATGTTTCTTGAGTGTAACAGTTTATATCACTGATGACTACATGAGAATGGTTTCTCTTGGACAAGCTGCGCAAACAAGATTTCAGTGGGTAAAATAGTAAAGTGGGACATGTTTAAACAGATACAGAGGAGATAGTTTCAAGAAGTTTGTCTGTGAAGGGGAGAAAAGAGAGGAACAGGTTGTTGCTAGACAGAAGCTGAGGTAAGAGAGGTTTCTTTTTGTGTTGTTTATTTTGTGTTTTTATGGGAGAAACTTGGGCATGTTTAAGTGATAAATGAAAGCCTAAAAAAAAGAAGAGGTTGATATTACAGGCAGTATTACAGGCAGTATCTTACAAATATTTACACAGATTAAACACATTGATGTCATTTTATTCATTACCCAAATTTAAAAATTGTGATATTTTCTGAGGGTTAGTTTAAAAAGAAAAAAAAAAAAAAAAAAGCCAGCCGTGAGTGTGATAAACTCAGGAGAGTCACACACAGGGGCTCAAGAGTCATACCTGGTGTTGTTTTATTGTGCCAGCAGCAGATCACTGTGTCATCCGTAGGTGCAACTGTGGGCTTCTCTCAACTTGTGGAGCTTGGTGAGTGCCCAGGGTCAGGAGGAGCTCTGTGCTGGCTGTGGAAGCATTCTTTCCTCTCAGTTTGTTCTGTGTCCAAGATGATTTCCATCCACCTTGGAAAGTAATCATAAAAGCCTTTGACTTTGTGCCTTTGTTTCTCTAAAGAACAGCGACCCATACTTAAAGCTCCAAACCCTAATATATGAAGTGGCTCAAAGGAAACAGAATTTAAGAACGGCTAACTCCAAGTCAGATTACAACTTTGGAAGAAGTCATGCAAAAACTTTGAAAAGAAAGTGTTAAAAGAGAGAGAGAGGGAAAGTTAATAATGTGGTAAAACTGCAAAGCCTGTGCTCAGTTCATAACATTTTTGTATTTGAAAGCTTCTGAAAAGCTAAGGATGGTTCATCATAGGTGAAGCTGTGACTGTAAGTGAAAACGGAAAAAAATCTGTCTAGTTTCAAAAGTAAGTATATATTCAACTTGCTAAAGATAATAACATTTGTTCTAATAAAATGAATTCTTAGGAGGAACAATTGAAGCGGGATGAGTTAAAAAAGAAATCATAGGTCCAAAATGGAGTCATCTGTGCTAGGTCCCATGCCAGCAAACCAAGACTTAATAGTTAACCTAATTATAGTTTCAGCCTCTCCCAGGAGTGTAGGGTTGATATAAGTGATATCTTCCTGCAGGGTTGTCACAAAACCTCAATTTAAAAACAAAAAAAAAGATACAGTTCCTGCAGAGTGCAAAAAAATGAAGCACAATGAAGCAATGAATGACTTTATAAAAACCATAGTGTTCTATGATTGTATACCTTTTTAAAAACAGCAAGAACTCACCTAGGAAAGTTACTCTCTACATGTAAGTCATATTGCTAGAGTTGATGGTTACACATGTAAATGATTCCTAGTTTCAGCTGCAACATTTTATAAAAGGAACTGAGAGATTCATAAATGTTTTTCTCATTGTCTTTTCTTTTTCTAAAGTGAAATTCAAAAGTTATATAGAAATTATAATCTTTGCTTTAAACAAAAAGAAATAAATCTGGGCACAGTTCTAATATGCCCTTAATTCATTCCTCTTCTAGTTTAGTGAAACAAATTGATAGAGAATATACCTAATACATTTTAAATGAACAGCTTACACATAACATCTTGGATCCTATAGGGTACATTTTGCTTATTGACTATGATTGACTTCACAAATCAGAGATGATGCATGTTCCTTACATTAGATCAGATGTGTTTCTAAGATAAGATTATCTATTAAAGAGAAGAAATGTTTAAAGAACAATTGCAAATTTCCAAATAGTTTAGGGGATCCTCCCCCTCATCAGGTTAGATAGTAAAAATGTTAAAATATAGTAAAAATATTAAAAATACTTTAAAGCATAAAAATTATTTCATAGGGGCGCCTGGGTGGCTCAGTGGGTTAAGCCGCTGCCTTCGGCTCAGGTCATGATCCCAGGTCCTGGGTTCGAGCCCCGCATCGGGCTTTCTGGTCAGCAGGGAGCCTGCTTCCTCCTCTCTCTCTGCCTGCCTCTCTGCCTACTTGTGATTTCTCTCTGTCAAATAAATAAATAAAATCTTAAAAAAAAAAATTATTTCATAAAATTATCTTGCTGATCTCATAAAATTGTCTATGTCTAGTCAATTGCAGGTTGATTCATTAACTCTATAACCATCACAAATCAATATTAATATCCATCCCAAATTTCACCTTATTCAAATTGCCTGAGAAGTCAGAGTCACCAGATATATGTACAAGTTTTCATATTATGTTTCATATCTAAGTTCTAATGGCAGAAAAAAATACTGTATTTCAATGATTGCTGTAATTTCATATTACAAGGTAGGGTTGAAATTTGATTATATTTCCACAAGAATCTAATCATATCAGTTATTAAACAGAAAAATTTACATATTTACTCCATAATGAGATGCTAGAGTTATCATATTAAAATGTGTCTTTGGTTTTCAAATTGACAATGGAAAAGTTTACCTCAGACAATAGTTTAAAGAATTTTACCAGGTTTTCAAGATCAGCCTAACCAATTGCCTGGTTCAAATATCTATGAAATAAAAAGTAACAAAACATTTTCCCCCCTTTTTCCAAATTTTCTATTTGTCATTAGCAAATAGTGTATCTATTTTGGGAGAAATTTATTGATGAAGCTATTTGAAGCTGATGTAAGTTACCACAATTATCTGGAAAACCCCCAATTATAAAATTAGAATATCTATTTGGGGTAACATTCCTTCCCTAAGTTAAAATTTTCAATAGGCTTTAAGTATCACATTTTATATAAAATTTAGAATATAAAATTCCCTGAATTATAGATGTTCCAAAATTTTCTAAGTAAGTTTTTTTAATTAAATGCATTTTTCCATACAATGCTGTAATAACTTATTTTTTAAGGAAGTTAAAAAATGTAAATAACAATATTGTTTCAGAACCATCAATAAAAAGACAAAAGGACTGGAAAGAAAATTAATAGTTCATTCTGAATAGTAGTTCTGGAAAAATAAAATGTTTCACTCAAAAATGAAAAAGAAGGAACATTTGTGAAGGAGATGGTGTTACATTCCCAAGTACATTAGCAGCTAATTCCTGTGGTTCTCCCTTTATGATTTTAAGTTCGAATTAACTATTAGATACAAACACACACACACACACACACAAAGCCCACGTATATTTACAGGCATACTTCATCAGGTGCTATGTCATTGTGGTTTTGATTTACATTTCTCTGATGATGAGTGATGTTGAGCAAGTTTTCATGAGTCTGTTTGCTGTCTGCATGTCTTCTTTGGAAAAATATCTGTTTTGACCTTCTCCCCATTTTTTAACCAAATTGATTTTTGTTGTTGAGTTGTGTAAGTTCTTTATATATCTTGAATATTAACTCCTTACTGGATATTTCATTTCTGAATATTATAATCAGTGATCTTTAATGGTACTACTGTAATTGTTCTGGAGTGTCATGAATTGCATCCATAGAAGACAGCAAATTTAATCAATAAATGTTGTGTGTGTTCTGCCTGCTCCACCAACCAACCATTCCCCCATGTCTACCTCTCTTTGGGCCTCCCTATTCCCTGAGATGCAACAATATTAAAATGAGGCCATTTAATAACCCTGTGATGGCCTTTAAGTGTTCAAGTGAAAGGAAGAGTCACGCATCTCTCACTCTAAATCAAATGCTAGAAATGACTAAGATTAGTGAGGAAGGCATGACAAAAGCCAAGAGAGGCAAAGGGGCACCTGGGTGGCTCAGTCGATTAAGCATCAGACTCTTGGTTTCTGCTCAGATCACGATCTCTGGGTTGTGAAATCAGCCCTGTGTTGGGCTCACTCCCTCTCCCTCTGCCCCTTCCCCTCACTCCCTCCCTTAAGAAAAAAAAAAAAAAAAAAGCCAAGAGAGGCAAAAAGCTAGGTCTCTTATATCCCAAGTAGCCAAATTGTTAATGCAAAGGCGAAGTTCTCGAAGGAAATGAAAAAGCGTACTTCAGTGAACATACACTGCAAAGAAAGCAAAACAGCCTTATTGCTGATAAGTTTTAGGGGTCTGGAAAGAAGATCAAACCAGCCACAACATTCCCTTAAACCAAAGCTTAGTCCAGATCAAGGCCCTGAATCTTTTCAATTCTATGAATGCTGAGAAGCTGTAGGAAAAAAGTCTGAAGCTAGCAGAGGTCGGTTCATGAGGTTTAAGAAATAAAGCCGTCTCCAAAACACCAAAGTACAAGGTGAAGCAAGTGCTAATGTAGAAGCTGTGGCAGCTTATTCAGAATATCTAGCTACATCATTATTAAAGGTGGCTACACTGTGCAACAGATTTTCAATGAAAACAAAATAGTCTTATATTAGAAGATGCCATCTAGAAATTTCAGAGCTAGAAAGAAGTCAGCGCCTGACTTCAAGGCTTCAAAGGACAGGCTGACTTTTGTGAGGGGCTAATGCAGCTGGTGAGTTTAAGCTGATGCCAATGCCCATGGATCATTCCCCAAATCCTAGGACCCCTAAGAATGATGCTAAATTTACTCTGTTTCTGTTCCATACACAGAACAACAAAGCCTGAATGACAGCACATCTATTTACAACATGGTTTACCATATATTTCAGGCCTAATGTTGAGACCTACTGCTCCGAAGAAAAAGGTTCCTTTCAAAATATTATTGTTCATGAACAATGCATCTGGTCACCCAAGTGCTCTGATGGAGACGTACAACAGATTAATGTTGTTTTCATGCCCGCTGACACAGTATCCATTCTGTAGCCCATGGATCGAGGAATAGTTTCACCTTCAGGTCTTATTATCTAAGAAACATATTTCACGGGGCTATAGCTGCCATACATAGTGATTCCTCTGATCTGGTAAAAGTAAATCGAAAACCTTCTGGAAAGAATTCACCATTCTAAATGCCGTTGAGAACCTTAGGGATACATTGGAAGAGGTCAAAATATCAATGTTAACAGGAATCTGGAAGAAGTTGATTCTAACCTTCAAGGATGGCTTTGAGGGGTCCAGGACCTCAGGGGATAAAATAACCACAGATGTGGTAGAAATAGTAGAAGTAGAATTAGATGTGGAGCCTGGTGATGAGACTGAACTGTTGCAATCTTATGATGAAACTTGGAACAGATGAGGAGGTGCTTCCTATGGATGAGCAAAGAAAGTGGCTTCTTGAGAGAGGAACTTCTTTTTGGGAAGATGCTATGAAAACTGCTGAAATGACAACAAAGGACTTGGTATATTACATAAATCTAGTTGATAAAGCAGCGTCAGGATTTGAGAGGATTGGCTCCAATTTTGTTTTGTTTTGTTTTTTAATCAATTAATTTAAGTAATCTCTACCCCTAACATGGGGCCCAAACCCACAACCCCAAGATCAAGAGTCACACGTTCCACTGACTCAGCTACACGGAGGTTCCAGCTCAAATTTTGAAAGAAGTTTTACTGTGGGTGAAAAACTATCAAACAACATCACATGCTACAGAAAAATCAGTCATGAAAGGATGAGTCAAGCAATGTGGAAAACTTCCTTGTTGTCTTATTTATTTATTTATTTATTTAAGAGAGAGACAGAGATAATGAGAGAGAGCACACAAGTGAGGAGGAGGGGGAGAAGCAGGCTCCCTGCTGAGCAGGGAGCCCGATGTGGGGCTCGATCCCAGGACCCCGAGATCATGACCTGAGCCGAAGGCAGACGCTTAACTGACTGAGCCACCCAGGTGCCCCTCCTTGTTGTCTTATTTTAAGAAATTGTTACAAGCACCTCAACCTTCATCAACCACTACCCTGGTCAGCAGCCATCAACACTGAGGCAAGGCCCTCCACCAGCAAAAGATTAATAATGACTCTGAAAGTTCAAATGATGATTAGCATTTTTAGCAATAAAGTACTTTAAATTAAGGTACGTGTATTAATTTTTTTTGGACACAATGCTATTGCACACTTAATGGATTCCAGTATAGTATAAACTTAACTTTTATATGCACCAGGAAAATGAAAAATTCATTTGATTTACTCTACTGCAATATTTGCTTTATTGCAGTGGTCTGGAACTGAACTTGCAGAATCTTTAAGGTACACCTGTATAGATGCATTTATCTTTCCTAAATCTGTCCCTTAAAAGAGACTAAAGCAATGATATCTCCAGAAAACTTGAAGAAATAACTGATTCTGGGGCGGGGGTAAGCAGAGTTAAATGTGAGTCTTGAACATCTTGTGGTGTCAAAGAATAAAGAATTGCTCAGAAAATAATAGAAATATATAAGAAGGACTCAGCTTGAAGGGGCATTACAGGCCAAATTTGGGACAGTTTGATTATCAAAATTCACTATGACAAACAAATCTAACTGTATTGCAAATGTAGGATGTAACCGCTCTCAAGTAGATGCAGAAAGAGTTGCTGACCTAAGTAACTTTGGAAAACAGTATTTTGATTGGAGACCATCAGACTAAAAACAAAAGAACTGTGCATATATATCGTACTCTAGTTTGTAAACTTGTTCTTCACTAGAGTATGGTTTAATAATTCTGAAAGTATGTTACATTTATCCTAGGGTTGAACAAATAAGCAAATTAATGTTAGATTAAGGGAGCCAGGTTTCTCACTGCAAAAGAGAGAAATTATAATCAAGTGGAGAAGTCTAGAATGAACCAAATGGTACTAAGTTAGAGTTGAGATGTTAGTATGAACACATGTTTAGTTTTATAGACACATGGGTAATAAATAGATATATAGATGATAGATGATGATTGATTGATGATAGATAATTGATAGATGATAGATGCTAATTTTATTTTATTTTTTTTAAATATTTTATTTATTTATTTGACAGACAGAGATCACAAGTAGGCAGAGAGGCAGGCAGAGAGAGGAATGGAAGCAGGCTCCCTGCTGAGCAGAAAGCCCGATGTAGGGCTTGATCCCAGGACCCTGAGATCATGACCTGAGCTGAAGGCAGAGGCTTTAACCCACTGAGCCACTCAGGCACCCTGACAGATGCTAATTTTAGATACATGCATATACATTGATTAATATGCATTCAATTATCCCTCAGTGCTATTCACTAGAAGCAATGATACCCCAATAGCAATGGGGAAATCTGCACCTAGATCTTGGTTTTTAATGCCATTCTCAATTGAAGGAGAAATAGTTTGTCTAGGACTGGGGCAAAAAAAAAAATAGAAGATGAGCCTAGAACATCTGAAATACAAGAGAGTAAATCTCAAAAAACACAAAAGAATACAGGCACGTCAAAGATACATGGGAGCCAATGTGAAAGATTTCCCATTGGCAAAATCTGAACAATTTATTGTGGATATATTTTTTGGATTATAATCCAAAGTATAAAATAAATATATAGGAGTTCATAATGATAGAAATAAATAATGGAAGGAAGGAAGGAAGGAAGAAAAGAGGAAGGGAAGAAGGAAGAGAGGAAGGAAGGAGGGAGGGAGGGAGGAAGGAGGGAGGAAGGAGGGAGAGAGGGAGGGAGGGAGTGAGGAAGAACGGAGGAAGGAAGGAAGGAGGGAAGGGGAGAAGGAGGGAGGAAGAAAGGGGGAAAGGAGGGAGGAAGAAAGGAAGGAAGGAAGGAAGGAAGAAAGAAAGGAAGGAAGGAAGGAAGGAAGGAAGAAAGGCAAGCAAATAAAGGAAAAAGAAAGAAAGAAAGCAGAGGAGGAAATAGATAAATTCTCCTTATAGAAGAATTACAAACAATATATGTAGATATTTCCCTCCTGGAAATGCAGGTTAATTCCCTCTCTCCTTCAGTGTTGGCCGGATTTAATGATACCTTCAAAGAGCATGGAAAGGGAAAATTTATAACTTTGCACTCGAAAGAACTGGCAAAGACTATATTAATGAGGTGATCAAAGCTAAAAGCACGAATGATAAATTCCGCTGATATCATATACTCCCTGATTTAATGTGATATTGTTGCTATGTAAGAAATATTCTTTTTCTTAGGAAATGCACACTGATAATTCAGTGGTAAAGGGGCATGATACTAACTTATATTACATGGTTCAGAAAAAATATGTACACAATACATAATATGCATATGTGTACATATATACACATACAGAGAAAATGACAAAGAAAACATGGCAAATATTAACAATTGGTAAACTAGGTTGACAGGTCTATTGAAATTCATTGTACTCTCCTTGCAACTTTTCTGAAATTTTAATGTTTTCAAATGAAAAGTTAACATTTAAAAGTGATAATTTTTCTTATTTTCTTTCAACTTTTGTTATTTCTTAATACAGGATCAATATATGATCATTGTGAAGTACTTTTTAAGAAACAAAACCAAAAATTTTAAAATCAATAGTAACGATGGATTATGAATATTTCATACTTTCAATATGCATTTATATTTTTTAAAGAAACCATATTAGACAAATTAATTTTTAGTCTACCTTTTTCCTGTATAGTGAACATTTTGTCATATCATTGTAGTTATACTATTTTAATGGCTGAGATTTCATTGTAGGATTACTTCCCCAATTCCCTAACGTTGCTTATTCAAATTGTTGAAAGTTCAGTATAATAACCAACCCTGACATGAAACGTATTTGTAGCTAAATCATTTCCCACGTACATAAATATTTTCTGAATATAATTTTCTAACACTTATCAATTTTTTTGTTAGATAATAACATTATCATATGTATTTATACATAGAGAAAAATTTCAGTAACACCTAAAGGATCTACAGACTCCAGCACCCTAATTCCATTTGGTGAATGTCATGAGCATAAATGTATTCTTTTCAGTTCTGGTGTTTCCATTATAACTTTAAATCACAGAGCCCTGTTTCTTTATCTGTTTACTTCCAGCTATGAAAGGTGAGGGAATTAGTGCACTTAAATCACCACCCACCTTTATCTCCTCTCTCTACCTTCAAACTTATATTACAATCTCGGATTTATTATCAGTCAGCATGAACCATGTGCCAGGCACTATGTAAAAAGAGTAAGAGTGTCAGAGAAAGAATAAAAGTAAAAAAAAATATATTTTATTTTTTCTTATTCTTAATTGATGTATAGATAACTATTGGTTCAAAGTAATAATAGCAACAATGTATTGGGTGATTATACTTTACTGGTAAGTAAAATGAATGATATCAATGTTATAAGAATAGGAGTAGGAAATTGGGAACACATCTGCACTATCCATGAAGGATTATAGTGTTACTTGAAGATGGACTTAATTTGCTATAAATGTGTATTGTAAAATCTAGGGGAACCACTAAAAAAGTTTTATGAAGTATAATTGAGATGTTAAGAGAACAGAGAAATGGAATCTTGTTAAATGAATGGAAGACAGAAAAGAGAAAAAGAATAAGAAAGCAGTTACAAATATGGTTGCTCTTTTCCTCCCATCCTCTCATTAACAGAGCTATCTGCTGTGGGGGCTTGGCAACAATTGCCTTCTCTTCTGTTTGGATCACTTTGGTCCCCAGCTGCCAAGGATTCTGATACTTAGAAGTTGTCTCTGCTCTGCTGCCCGAGTGATCAGAAGAGTAGAAAGAATGTATTATATTGAAGTATGTGTCTCTTAAAGCAGTGTTGCAGTGAGCTAGCGTCTTGTAGGAGATTTGGTGCAACACTCTTTTCAGTTTTTATCCCCTAACCCTGGGAAAAAGGCAAGAATTCATGGAAACAGGACCAAATGATTGTCTGAATGGCAGAGACATTATTTTACTCAGAACTACCATCCCTTCTTTCTCTTTCTGAGATAATGTTCTTAAGTCAAGCTCTATTTATTTATTCTGGAAAGTTATTATATGGTGAAAGGCGCTGGTGACCAAGATGAATGTAACCCAGTTCCTGATCTCAGTAACTTGTCTTTTTAGGAGAAGCTAGAGAACTGAAATAGGATTACATTATGCTATAATAAATGCTATGACAGGAACATATGTTAGAAGCACAGGGTAGAAGTGACCTAGCCTGGAGGGGTTATCTAGACAAGATAAGATGATCAAGATAAGCTCTGAAAGGTAGGAAAGGGTAAGTTAGGTGAAAAAATATGTCGTAGATAATGTAAGCAGCATACGAAGGAACATGGAATTGGAAGAGAGCCTGACGTTTTCAGGGCTGTGCTAGGATTCTTAGGATAAATTCTTTTCAAAAGGTTCTTTGATTCCTTTTACAATGTGACTAGCCTCTGGGCCTGCACCTCGATTTACCAGACATCTAGGGACTTTTCTTAAAGCAAGGGTTATTAGTTAAAGTATGAATCATGGTTGAGGAAAAAATCATTGTTAAATCATAGCTAAAAAGAGAATACAAGAAGCAAAACAGGAGGAAGAAGAGCGACAACACCAAACTCTTCTCCTCACCAAATGTCAGGAGATACCACATTTGAGGTGTTTGGTTCTGAGTCAAGAAGTAGCCTTGGGAGGTGGTATATAATCAGTCATGCCATGCAGAAGATATTTGTACTAGGTTATTTATAATCTAAGAGATGACAATACCTGGCAACTGAAAATATGAGAAAATATAAGACTGTCAGCAACTGTTGAAAATGAAAGGTGCTAGCTTTTCTAATGTGACCCTATCCACTGAGTTCTCTTCCTTTGCTACGAAAACAACTCCAGAATTTATCTAATGATATGACATCTTGTGTTAGCCTTGGTCTTTCAGCTGACATAACATGTAGGATGTTTGGCAGTAAGAAGATGGTTAGTTGTGTTTTTAAGACCCATAATTTGTGATCCTACATTCACAGAAAATATGGCTAATTTTCCTTTAATTTTCTTTTCACCTTAATACATAGTGTCCTACCTTGAGTTGAGAAATCAGCCAGCTATCCTTAAACAGCTTTAGATGTCAAAATAGATCATACGTCATCTTTCAAACAAGTTAAACAAGTTGCAAAAGCTTGAAATGTCATTTTCACAATATATACCTATGGCAATAAGTTGCAAACTTTGCATGTCAAGGAGAACACACCAGGGTAGAGCATAGTAAAATTGCCCATCTAAAGTTCTCTCTACAATGGGCCTGGATCTCATAGAACAGGATCTTTTAAAGCATAAATGAAAATGCATGCACTTAACTCCTTGCCTTTCCTTTCTATTCTGCTCATTCTTGATAAAGATTACTAAATCAATAAAATGGTTTTATTTTTTATTTTTTTTAAAGATTTTATTAATTTATTTGACAGAGAGAGATCACAAGTAGACAGAGAGGCAGGCAGAGAGAGAGAGAGAGGGAAGCAGGCTCCCCGCCGAGCAGAGAGCCCGATGCGGGGCTCGATCCCAGGACCCTGAGATCATGACCTGAGCCGAAGGCAGCGGCTTAACCCACTGAGCCACCCAGGCGCCCCAATAAAGTGGTTTTAAACTTTTACCTTGATTTCATGAACATTATCTCTAGTTTCCCATCTTCTCACTTTTCCCCTGGATTCAATTCAAAAGTCAGCACAGTGTCTTCATCAGCTGCTTAATCTATAGCAATTCCCCTTTATGGCAATTCTTTTCTTTTGTGTTATGTCCTAGCAATTTGGTACAAAATAATTTATTTCCTCACATTAACTTTTGAACTAAATGAAGGTATTGAGTAGATTTGGTTTCAAAATATGTTTTCAGGAAGTTGTTATGTGGAAAAAAAGTGAAAATAATACATTCATCCAGAAATTATTGGTTTATATAAATCTTTTATGTCTGGTAAGAACCTGTGACCCAAGCCTTTGGATTTAGATATGCTTTATTTTTAAAGTTAAAAGGATCCAAGGTAGCATCTGGAAAAATAAATAGGTAAGAGTATTTAATAAAAATAGATTTCAAAATCATAGACTGAGCTCTAAAATGCCCTTCTAGATAACGAAATCTACTCTGAAATTAGCATAACTTTTATGAGGCCATTATAACATAATACTAGACACAGTTCAATAAAACAGATTTGATGGGCCAGAACTGACTATTATATATACATTATAATATGATAAGAGAAACATCACAAATCAATGAGAAACAGATGGACAATGCAAAAAATTGCATTGTCCCCAAAATTCAATATCATAGAAAGGGCAGAAAGAGACAATTAAAGACCTAAGAGACACAGCAAAATGCAACATACAGACTTTGGTCTCAGATGCAAGGAAATCAATTGTAAATAGACACCTCCGGAATCTCAGGTAAACCTGGATATGAACTGAATATTAGTTGATATTAAGGAATTATTATTAATTTTGTTACAGGCACAGCAATTTTGTAAAAACACAATTATATATTTTAAAAGGAGATATCTTTCTCAATTAGAGAAACATACTAGATTATTAACAGTGAAATGACCAGGTCGCTGGGATATTTTTTAAAATATCCAAGGTTAAGAAAAAAAAGTGGGAGGAAAGAGAGCAATGAGATAAGGAATACAAAATGATTATTGGTGAAGGATGGGAATTCATTACATTATTCTTGCTACCTTCCTGTACTTTTGAAAATTTCTATAACACAAAGTTACTTTATCTTTTTTTTAAAAGATTTATTTATTTATTTATTTGACAGACAGAGATCACAAGTAGGCAGAGAGGCAGGCGGGGGGGTGGGGGTGGTGGAAGCAGGTTCCCAGCTGAGCAGAGAACCCGATGCAGGGCTCAATCCCAGGACCCTGAGATCATGACCTGAGCCCAAGGCAGAGGCTTAACCCACTGAGCCACCCAGGCGCCCCCACAA